>NC_138994.1:39165726-39813226 GCF_964341445.2 Mesoplodon mirus | reverse complement strand
GATGGGAACCAAGTGGGTGGACTTAGATGGAGCCACTCAGCGAGGGAGCACAGATGTGATGCGCTGGTGGTGTGCAGGCGCGGGGGCAGCCTGGGAGAGGCAGGGCTGCAGTCGTCACTCTGGCAGTGGTAGCTGAGGCAGGAAGGTGAGAGTGACCCCAGGTGAGGCTACGAGGAGCGCCGAGTGGAGACCCAGGGTGGCCCTGGGGAATCCTGCAAGCCACTCCTCCCTGTCAAGGGGCAAAGGAGACTAAGAAGTAGCGGGGAAAGCAAAAGAGTAGGGTCACTGAATGGAGGCGGTGGGTCAGGAGAAGAGCAGCCCACAGTGTCGGAGTTGCAGAGTCAGGTAACTTAAGGCATAGAGGAGCCTCCGGAGAATGCGGCCAAAGGGGTCCCCAGTAAGCTTAATAAAGGTGGTTTTGGTGGAGGGTTGAAAGCAGGAAGTGGATTATGGTGGATTAGGCGACACACAGCGGGTGAGGAATTGGGGTCAGTGAAGACTGAAGCTTCAAGAAACATTGTTAAGTGAAGAAGGGAGAGAAGATGGTAATTGAGAGGGCTGCATTGATTTGAGATGTGGAAAAATTAAACATGCTTGTGTGCAGAGGGGAAAAAAGCCAGAATAAAGGGAGAGGGTGAAAGTGTCAGGAGCATAGGGGAGTGATCTGGGTCCTTGAGGAGGTGGGGAGAATTAGTGGAGAGGTTAGCTTTGAATGCAAGAAGCATCTCTTCCACCCAAGTGGTTGTGGATGAAGGTGATTTTATAAATAATAGCAAAGGAAGAAATTGAGAGAGTTCCTGCCTGGAAAGAAATGGCACTGGAAAGAAATCGTGGAGTTAGATACTTGGAATCCAGTCCAGCTTAACTGCTCTTCAGTTGGCAGATTTCCTAATCTTCTGAGTTTTGTTTATTTACATATGAAATGGATTTCAGAACAGGGCTGAAGTTAGATAATACACGGAAAGCTCTTAACAGTGCCTAGCCCATGGTAGGTGCTCCGTAGTGTTAGTCCCTCGATCTTCCTCTCTCTTTATAAGTGCATAAGTGCTTGAAGCATAAGTGCTCTTCAGAAAGTGATAAGGAGAATTTATATCATGTGTATGTCAAACACGCACACACATACACACACACACACACAAAGAAGTGATAAGGAGATTTGAGACTGATTTCATTGCTCAGTGACATTCAGAAGAGCACTAGCAGTTTAAGACTGGGGTTTAAAGAGCATTATGTAGTATTTTTCTTTTTCTTAAATAGAAACAAAGGTTAAACATGGTAATGGGGACCTAACACAATAAATTATGAAGTTCATTGTTTTAGGAAACTATTGTATGTTGAAGACATTCAGTTAGAGTTGTCACTAGTGTCCTTGAAGTGGGCAAGTGTCAAGAGGTCTATAGCTACTTACACCCACGTATCTTTAAATATCTCTATATGCTTTTCTTCCCTTCCTGTCCTGTCTCCCACAAATCAACTCCTTCCCCTGACAAAAAAGAACACAAAAGGAACACACGCACGCCTGTAAGGTTTTCTAAATCTCTCCTCTGCAAGTGTAAATAATCTCTGTGCTTACGTGCCCTTATCCTTACTGTGAACATGGGTCTCTTGCTTTCCCTTTTATAATGTTTTCTTCATTGGAGATTTAAAACTTTGTGTGTGCAGGATGTCATTAACTTAAAGTCCCTGGACGTTTTGTTTTAGTCATTAAGTAAACGGGTATTGAGTATCTGTTTTGCTAGGCCATGTGCTGAAACGGGGATGTGGAGATGATAAAAACTCACCTCGACCATTTCAGGAGAGGCGGCGTGTACATGTGATAACTGGTATAATGGGGTTTTTTTGTTGTTGTTGTTGTTGTTTGGGTATGATGTATTTTTAAGTATCATTCTTGGAAAACATTGTAGAAGTTGTTATGCAAAGACACTTTAAACTGTGCTTTTCTAAGGGAAAGATTTTCCAAAGAGAGGTTTTTTTAAACCTTAAATGGAATTGAACTCTATGCCACTTTCATGAAAAAAATATTCCTTAGTCTGATGGCTATTCTGACTTGCATTTTATTGTGAGGGCACTTTTAATTTTATGTTGTTAATTTTAGTCCCTTCCAGATGTGCAGCATTTTCAGGAGGAAAGCTTACCCTCCCCACCGCTGGGCCCCCCCAGCTCCCTGCAGGTGCCCAGAGGGTCCGCCAGTGCTAGTAGCAAGAGCTCTTCTTGTGACACGGATGACTTTGTTTTGGTTCCACACAACACCTCGTCAGACCACTCATGTGAGAATCTTTTCTGCTTGTACACGTTATATTTCTGAATTTACTAGACTAGCATTTTTTAACCTTTATATCACGCTGTCTTGTGTAGGACACCTTTTCAAATGGACATTTTATTTAGTTGATGGAATTCCCAGAACTATCTACCTACCTTCCTGTAATCTCAGTCATCTTCTATAAGACAGTAACCTTGGATTCTGAAGGTAGATGAAAACTTTGTAGGAAATGATCTCAAATTCTGTTTGTACCCAAACAGAAAAGAATAGAGAAGCTAACATAATGAGAGAAATTAAATTTAAGGAAAGGAATTAAAGGAAGACCTCTTTTGGAAAAAACCTGAGAGTCAAAGGGTCTTAAAAACAGTCTGGATGGTGCTTCAGGAGCTACTGGCCTGAGTTCAGGAATGAGCCTCATAAATTTACAGGAAGAATTTTTATAAGGGAGGCAGAATCCAAGCTGACTAAATACAGTCAGGGTTCTGTGGAACAGTGAAGGGCACCAGAAAACCTACAAAAAGAGAAGTTAGACAAAACCATGAAAAAGGACGGAAACATGGTTTGGAAATTTGATTACTTTCAACAAGTGAACAGTACCCAGTTGACTGTGTGCAGATGTAGAAAGTTGGAGACGTTTGTATCAAGAGGTCTCTAGTTGTTTGTCAAATACGTATTTAGTAGCTGCTTACGTTCACCCCTGTGCTGGCTGTTGTGAAGGCTGTGGCCCTAGACCAAACATGCTTTGGGGCAGGGGAAACACACGGCACATAAGGCAAGCGGAGGGCCCTGATCCGTGTGATGAGAGATGGGAGCTGACTTTAAAAATCATCCTGTGTGGTGGTTTTATTTCACTAAAAAGGTAATTAAAACTTTTTAAATTGTGAAATATTTCAAAACAAAATAACGCGGCAGATACCCAAATCATCCACCGCGCTAATTTTATTTATGTCAGCATTTTGCCATATATGTTTTAGATGTCTTTTTAAAGGTATAAAATGCCGTAGGTACAGCCAGAGTACCTTGCATCATTCTTCTCTTGCCAGAGATATATTCTTCCCCTTGATTTGTAATTCTAATATGCCCCTGTATCCATAAAGAACATATAGTATTTTTATGATTTTAGTTTCAAGTAAATGTTATATAGAATATTGTTTTCTGTAGTTTGCTTTTTTATTCATATTTTTGCTGTGTATCTAGATCTATATCTAGGTGTGTATCTAGTTCATTTTAATATATAATATTTATAGTACAACTAAACCATAGTTTATCCATTTCCCTACTGATTATGACTTGGAACATTTCTATCTTTTTACTGTTCAAAATGTGTTATAACAGATGTCCTTGTGCCAGAATTTCTTCCACATGGATGCTCTAGATATGTACAACTTCAGCTCTATAAAATATTGGTATAAGCAAGTTGTAGCCACTAACACCTCTGCCATGCTGCCCCAACGTTATCATGGTGCCTTCTAAAGATTTTCATGGTTTTTTTTCATATTTAACTTTACCTGGAATTAATTTGTGTAGATGGAATAAGGGCTCTATCAATTACCCTAGCATTATTTATTGAATATTCTGTCCTTTCTACACTGATATGCAGTTCCAGACTTGTCATATCAGGCTTATGTAAAGGATTTGTTTCAGTGTGTGTGCGTAGATGGGGTGGAAGGTGATGGTGGGGAGCATCCTAGAATTCTGTGGAGTCACCCGGGCTATTCTTGGCCCCCTTTCCCCCCGCCATATAGTTTAATTTCAACTTGAAAATCCTACAGAAAACCATTTGGGGATTTTGATCAGCATTGTATTGATTCTCTAAGACCTATTCAGGGACCTAGAGAATTGTCTACTCAAGAATGTTTGTGTGTTTGTTCCTCCACTTACTTAGATTTCTTTAGTGTGTTTTGATGGATGTTTATACTTTTCTACATAAAGGACATTCACACCTTTTGTTTTATTCAAGTTACCTTTGTTTTTTTTTTGTATTTGTATAAATGTTGTCTTAAAAACATTTATTTTTTTCCAAAACTGCTCCTGTCGAGGTCTTTTTGTGCTGCCAAATCCCAGGGGTCATTTCTCAGTCCTCATCTTTTTGATGTATCCACAGCATTTGTTACGGTTGACCACACCCTGCCATGTAATTAGTAAAAATTTTTTATTGTGAAGTATATCATATGTATAAGATAGTTTTTTAAAATATTTAATTTTTCCTTTTTGGCCACGGCACGCGGCTTGCGGGATCTCATTTCCCCACCCAGGGACTGAACCTGGGCCACGGTAGTGAAAGCTTGGAACCCTAACTGCTAGTCCATCAGGGAGCTCGCTAAGATTTAATTCTTTAGGGCAGTTTTAGGTTATACAACAAAATTGAGAGAAAGGTACAGAGATTTCCCATATACCCTTATGTACCCCTCATTGCATAGCTTCCCCCATTGTCATCATCAGTCACCAGAGTGGTACATTTGTCACCAATGATGAACCGACATTGACACATAATAATCACCTAACGTCCACAGTTTACTTTAGAGTTCACTCTTGGTGGTGTACATTCTGTGGTTTGGACAAATGTATAATGACATGTTTCCACCATTGTTATTATACAGAGCATTTTCACTGCCTTAAAAATCTTCTGTGGTCTACCTACTTATTTCTCCCCACCTAACCCCTGGAAGCCACTGATTTTTTTTTTTTTTTTTGAAGGGGACTGCAGCTCCTGCATTGTGGGTGGGACTCGTGGCTCATCTGTACAGCTCCCCCTCCCCCTTTCCTACTTTTTTTTAAATTGAAGTATAGTTAATTTACAATGTTGTGTTATTTTCAAGTGTACAGCAAAGTGATTCAGTTATACATATATGTATATATGTATTCTCTTTCAGATTATTTTCCATTATAGGTTATTACAAGATATTGAATAGAGTTCTCTGTGCTATACAGTATAGGTTCTTGTTGGTTATCTGTTTTATATACAGTAGTGTGTATATGTTAATCCCAAACTCCTAATTTATCCCTCCTTATCCCCTTTGCTAACCATAAGTTTGTTTTCTATGTCTGTGAATCTGTTTCTGTTTTGTACATAAGTTCATTTGTATCATTTTTTTAGATTCCACATATAAGTGATATATGGTATTTGTCTTTCTCTGTCTGACTTACTTCACTTAGTGTAATAATCTCTAGATCCAGCCACTGTAAATGTCATTTTTCATTCTTCTTTATGAGTGATTTCCATTGTGTGTATGTACAACATCTTCTTTACCCATTCATCTGTTGATGGACCTTTAGGTTGTTTCCATGTCTTGGCCATTGTGAATAGTGCTGCTATGAACATACGGGTGCATGTTATCTTTTTGAATTAGAGTTTTCTCCAGATATATCCCCAGGAGTAGGATTGCTGGATCATATGGTAGCTCTATTTTTAGTTTTTTGAGGAACCTCCATACTGTTCTCCATGGTGGCTGCACCAATTTACATTCCCACCAACAGTGTAGGAGGGTTCCCTTTTCTCCACACCCTCTCCAGCATTTATTATTTGTAGACTTTTTGATGGTAGCCATTCAGACTGGTGTGAGGTGGTGTACCTCACTGCGGTTTTGATTTGCGTTTCTTTAATAATAAGCAATGTTGAGCATCTTTTCATGTGCCTGTTGGCCATCTGTGTATCTTCTTTGAAATTTCTATCTTTTAATTGTGCATTTAGACCACTGATGTTAAAAGTGATTATTGCTGTACCTGGATTAGTATCTACCATATTCATTACTGTTTTCTGTTGTCCTTGATCTTTGTTCTTGTATTTGTCTTCCACTCTTTTTCTACCTTTTGTGGTTTTAATTGAGCATTTATTTTGGTTCTATTTTCTTTCCTTTCTTAGCATATCAATTATACCTCTTTTTAACTTTTTTTAGTGGTTGCCTTAGATTTGCAATATACATGTGTAACTAATCCAAGTCCACCTTCAAATATGCTATACCATTCATAAATAATGTGGGTTTCTTATAGTATCAATAACAAAATAATCCTAATTCCTTCCTCCCATCCCTTGTATCATTGCTGTCATTAATTTCACTTATATATAAGCTACATAAGTGTGTATGTATATATACACATAAGATATGTAGGGAAGCATACATAACCGAGTACATTGTTGCTGTTGTTATTTTGAACAGATTGTTACCTGTAAACAGCTCATGGAGCTCAATATCAAAAAAAACAAACAATCCAATTAAAATACAGGCAGAAGACCTAAACAGACATTTCACCAAAGAAGACATACAGGTGGCCAAGAGGCACGTGAAAAGATGCTCAACATCACTAATTATTAGAGAAACGCAAATCAAAACTACAATGAGGTATCACCTCACACCAGTCAGAATGGCCATCATCAAAAAATCTAGAAACAATAAATGCTGGAGAGGGTGTGGAGAAAAGGGAACCCTTTTGCACTGCTGGTGGGAATGTAAATTGATACAGCCACTATGGAGAACAGTATGGAGGTTCCTTAAAAAACTAAAAATAGAACTACCATATGACCCAGCAACCCCACTACTGGGCATGTACCCTGAGAAGACCATAATTCAAGAGGACACATGTACCCCAATGTTCATTGTAGCACTATTTACAATAACCAGGACATGGAAACAACCTAAATGTCCAATGATAGGTGGATGGATAAAGAAGATGTGGTACGTATATACAGTGGAATATTACTCAGCCATAAAAAGGAATGAAGTTGGGTCATTTGTAGAGATGTGGATGGACCTAGAGTCTGTCATCCAGAGTGAACTAAGCCAGAAAGAGAAAAACAAATATTGTATATTAACGCATATATGTGGAATCTAGAAAAATGGTACATATGTACCTAGTTCCAGGGCAGGAATAGAGATGTAGACATAGAGGATGGACATGTGGACATGGTGGGGAAGGGGAAGCTAGGACGAATTGGGAGCTTAGGTTTGACATAAATACACTATCATGTGTAAAATAGATAGCTAGTGGGAACCTGCTGTATAGCACAGGGAGATCAGCTCAGTGCTCTGTGACGACCTAGACGGGTGGGATGCAGGGGGGTGGGAGGGAGGTCCAAGAGGGAGGGGATATATGTCTACATATAGCTGATTCATTTCATTGTACAGCAGAAACTTAACAACATTGTAAAGCAATTTTACTCCAATTAAAAAATAATAATAAAAATAAAAGTTTTTATTTTACCTTCACTTATTCCTTCTTCAGTGTTCTTCCTTTCTTTATGTAGGTTGTTTTCTGATCCATATTATTTTCCTTCTCTCTAAAGAACTTCTTGCAAGGCAGATCTACTGGCAACAAATCCCCTCAATTTTTATTTGTCTGAGAGTCTTTATTTCTCCTTCATTTTGGAGGATAATTTTGCAGTGTAAAGAATTCTAAGTTGGTGGTTTATTTCTCTCAACACCTTAAATATTTCCCTCCACTCTCTTTCTGCTTGCATGGTTTCTGAGGAGAAGTCTATGTAATTCTTAATCTTTGTTCCTCTGTAGGTACGGTGTTCCTTTCCTCTGGCTTCTTTCAGGATATTTTCTTTATGTTTGATTTTCTGTAATTTGAAAATGACATGCTGACGTGTAGTTGTTTGGGGCATTTACCCTGCTGGGTGTTTTCTGAGCTTCCTGGATCTGTAGCTTGGTGTCTGACATTAATTTACAGAAATTCTCAGTCATTGTTTCAAATATTTCCTTCTGTTGCTCCTCTTTCTTCTCCTTCTGGAATCACCATTATGCATATGTTACACCTTTTATAGTTGTCCCACGGACTGTGGATATTCTGTTTTTTGGGTTTTTTTTTTTTAAGTCTTTGTTCTCTTTGTTTTTGGGTTTTCAAGGATTCTCTTGAAATAATACTGTTGCTCAGAGATTCTGCCCTCAAACACATCCAGTCTACTAATAAGCACACCAAAGACATTCTTCATTAATGTTACAGTGTTTATCTCCAGCATTTCTTTTTGGATCTTCCTTAGGATTTCCCTCTCTGCTTACCTTGCCCATCTGTTCTTGCATGCTGTCTGCTTTCCCCATTAGAGCCCTGAGCATATTAATCATACTTGTTTTAAATTCCCTGTCTGATAATTCCAACATCCTCACCATGTCTGGTTCTGATGCTTTCTATGTCTCTTCAAAGTGTGTGTTTTTTTTGGAGCTTCCCTGGTGGCACAGTGGTTGAGAGTCCGCCTGCCATTGCAGGGGACACGGGTTCGTGCCCTGGTCCGGGAAGATCCCACATGCCACGGAGTGGCTGGGCCCGTGAGCCATGGCCGCTGAGCCTGTGCGTCCGGAACCTGTGGTCCGCAACGGGAGGGGCCACAACAGTGAGAGGCCCACGTACCCCCTCAAAAAAAAAAAAAGTATGTTTTTTTTTTGCCTTTTGATATGCCTTGTAATTCTTTCTTTTTTTAAAAATAAATTTATTTATTTTATTTATTTTTATTTTTGGCTGCGTTGGGTCTTCGTTGCTGCATGCAAGCTTTTCTCTGGTTGCGGTGAGCGGGGGCTACTCTTTGTTGCAGTGCGCGGGCTCCTCATTGTGGTGGCTTCTCTTGTTGCAGAGCACGGGCTCTAGGTGTGGGGGCTTCAGTAGTTGCAGCACTTGGGCTCAGTAGTTTTGGCTCGCGATCTCTAGAGTGCAGGCTCAGTAGTTGTGGCACACAGGCTTAGTTGCTCCGTGGCGTGTGAGATCTTCCCGGACCAGGGCTCGAACCCGTGTCCCCTACATTGGCAGGTGGGTTCTTAACCACTGTGCCACCAGGGAAATCTGGGGATGCTTTCAAGTGACTTTAAACTCAGTAAATTAATTGGGGGGGGTGCGGGAAACACCCAACTCCAGGCCCCTGTAGTCCTCCTGTTCCACAAAAAATCCTCAATAAAGAACTTAAAAAAAAAAAAAAAAGAGAAAGCATTCATTCCCCTCTGGTGGTTATGCTATCAAGTTGATATATGATTAGGTTCCATTGCTTCGTTTTATTTTTGATTTCTAGGGCTTGTTCTTTTGACTTAATTTTGTTTCATAATGATGTATGATTCCAAACTCAAAGCTACAAAATGAAGAGTTGAACTCTTAGTGAACTCCAGCTTCCAACCCTGTCCCCTCTGCCCCGTTTCCTCCATAGGAAACTATTGTCTTTAAAATTGACTCCTTCCTTGCCCCTCTCTTTATCCCCTTACCCTGATTCATTTTCCTTTTTTTTTTTTTAAATTTATTTATTTATTTTTGGCTGTGTTGGGTCTTTGTTTCTGTGCGAGGGCTCTCTCTAGTTGCAGCGAGCGGGGGCCACTCTTCATTGCGGTGCGCGGGCCTCTCACTATCGCGGCCTCTCGTTGCGGAGCACAGGCTCCAGACACGCAGGCTCAGTAGTTGTGGCTCACCGGCCCAGTTGCTCCGCGGCATGTGGGATCTTCCCAGACCAGGGCTCGAACCCATGTCCCCTGCATTGGTAGGCGGATTCTCAACCACTGCGCCACCAGGGAAGCCCCCATTTTCCTTTTATACATCTTATCACTGCCTGGTATTATTATCTTCTTTCACTACTAGAATGTAAGCTTCATGAGAGTAGTGACCTACTTTAAATGTATTTCTCAGTTCCATGTATGGCCGTTCAAAAGGATATTTGTGATTATTTTTTTCCTTTTTGAGTATTTTGAGGTTACCATAGTTTATTTTATTTTTAAAAATTTATATTATTTGGTCAACACTGCTATTTCACATCAACACATATGAATTATACCTTTGCAGCCATGTAAAGGTCACACAGGGCAGTATGATCTAGTGGGTATAGAGGTGACAGGCCCATGTGTTCTGAGCTGCGCTCTATTCCCTTAGACGGATGATATCTGAGCATGAAGACGGCCTGTGGCATCTGTGTCCAAGAGGCCCCAGTTTCATGACATCTTGTTCAGCTACCCGTGCAAGACACAGGAGAGTGTCATGCAGGAGTGTGGGTGCTCCAGCGTTAGAGTGAATTAGACTTCGGATACAGGCAGCTGTACTAGAATGTGACACACTTGTTCCTAAAAGTCACCACACCCTGCAGAGTAGTTCAGTAAAAACCACAGAGTTTATGGGCAATTTGGGATTAGGAGCACAACACTCAAAACCTTTGTCCTTGGCACATGAAAAGGAACATGATAAAAACAGCACAGATTTTGCACATGTTAAAAGGTGAAGAAATATGTATACACTGCAATAAGTATGATACTTACCCTGAAAAGACCTGATGTTGGCAGCCTGTGAATTCAGCTGGGTGCAGTGTTCCATGCTCACCTGTTGTTACTCATGGGCAAAATCACAACGTAAGCAAATGGTAAATTCATACTGTGATCAGATTGTTTCCTAATAGTCATGTTGGAACAATATACATTTTTTAAACAGGTGGTATAGCAGAACTGACTGTATTTTTCTCTTTTTCCTTTAGATGATATGCCGATGGGCACTGCTGGCAGACATGCTTCTAATGAGTTCTTGGTGTGTGGAGGGTATGTTTGCATATATTTCACTAAACATTTTTTCATATTTTTTGTGTGTGTGAGTAAAGTTATAGAACTCTGTGTTCTTGATGTAAAATTTATTTTGTTTCACAATCTATTCTTTAAAAACTTTTTAAATTGTGTTAAAAAACATAAAATCTGCCATCTTAACCATTTTTCAGTTTGAGTTGAATAATAGCATTAAGTATATCCACAATGTTGTGGAACAGGTCTCCATATACTTATTATTTTTTTAATATGCATTTATTTATTTATGTATTTATTTTTGGCTTTGTTGGCTCTTTATTGCTGCACACCAGCTTTCTGTAGTTGTGTCAAGCGGGGGCTTCTCATTGTGGTGGCTTCTTTTGTTCCAGAGCACAGGCTCTAGGTGCACAGGCTTCAGTAGTTGTGGCACACGGGCTCAGTAGTTGTGGCACACGGGCTCAGTAGTTGTGGCTCGCGGGCTCTAGAGCACAGGCTCAGTAGTTGTGGCACACGAGCTTAGTTGCTCTGCGGCATGTGGGATCTTCCCAGACCAGGGCTTGAGCCCATGTCCCCTGCATTTGCAGGTGCATTCTTAACCACTGTGCCACCAGGGAAGTCCCTCCATATACTTTTATATGGTTATATATTATATTGTTATATTTAGATCTTTAATCTATTTTTAGTTGATTTTTGTATACGGCATAAGATAAGGGTCCAGTTTCATTTTTTGCCTGTGGATGTCTAGTTTTCCCAGCACCATTTGCTGAAGAGACTGTCCTTTCTCCATTGAGTGGTGCTGGCACCCTTGTCATAGATCATTTGTCCATGTATGCAAATGTTTGTTTCTGGGCTCTCTGTTCTGCTCTACTGGTCTATAGATCTGTCTTTATGCCAGTGCCACACTGTTTTGATTACTGTAGCTTTGTAATATGTTTTTAAAAATTTATTTATTTTTGGTTGTGTTGGGTCCTCCTTGCTGTGCGTGGGCTTCCTCTAGTTATGGCGAGCAGGGGCTACTCTTCGTTGTGGTGCGTGGGCTTCTCATTGTGGTAACCTCTCTTGTTGTGGAGCACGGGCTCTAGAGCACAGGCTCAGTAGTTGTGGTGCACGGGCTTAGTTGCTCCACGGCATGTGGGATCTTCCCAGACCAGGGCTTGAACCTGTGTCCCCTGCATTGGCAGGCAGTTTCTTAACAACTGCGCCACCAGAGAAGTTCTGAAATATGTTTTTAAATAAAAAAGTATGAGACCTCCAGGAATTCCCTGGTGGTCCAATGGTTAGGTCTCAGTGCTTTCACTGCTGTGGGCCTGGGTTCAGTCCCTGGTTGGGGAACTAAGATCCCACAAGCCGTGTGGCGCAGCAAAAAAAAAATAAAAAGAAGTATGAGACCTCTAATTTTATTCTTCTTTTCCAAGATTATTTTGACTGTTCAGGGTCCTTGCAGATTCCATGTGAATTCTAGGATAGATTTTTTTATTTTTCTATTTATGCAAAAATTGCCATTGGGATTTTTTTTAACATCTTTATTGGAGTATAATTGCTTTACAATGGTGTGTTAGTTTCTGCTTTATAACAAAGTGAATCAGTTATACATATACATATGTTCTCATATCTCTTCCCTCTTGCGTCTCCCTCCCTCCCACCCTCCCCATCCCACTCCTCTAGGTGGTCACAAACCATCGAGCTGATCTCCCTATGCTATGCGGCTGCTTCCCACTAGCTGTCTGTTTTATTACATTTGGTAGTGTATATATGTCCATGCCACTCTCTCACTTTGTCACAGCTTACCCTTCCCCCTCCCCGCCATTGGGATTTTGATAGGGATTGCACTGATCCATATAAAACACTTTGGGTAGTACTGTTGACATCTTAAATACTAAGTCATCCAATCTATGAATATGAGATGTCTTCTTTAATTTCTTTTAGCAGTGTTTTGTAGTTTTCAGCATACAAGTCTTTCGTCTCCTTGGTTAGACTTACTCCTCAGTATTTTATTCTTTTTGATACTATTGTCGGTGAGATTGTCTTCTTAATTTCCTTTTGGGATTTTTCATTTTTAGTAAATGGAAATACAGCTGATTTGTGGGTTTTGATTTTGCATCCTGCACCTTTGCTGAGTTTGCTAGCTCTAATGTGTTTTGGGGTTTTTTTGCTTGTGAAATCTTTAAAGTTTTCTGCATTTAAGGTCATGTTATCTGTGAACAGAGATAATTTTACTTCTTCCTTTCCAGTTTGAAAGACTTTAATTTCTTTTTCTTGCCTAATTGCTCTGGCTGGGAATTCTACGTTGAATAGAAGTGTTGAGAGTGGCCATTCTTGTCTCATTACTCATCGTAGAAGAAAGGCTTTCTGTCTTTCACCATTGAGTATGCTGTTAGCTGTGGGCTTTTCATATATGACCTTTATTGTATTGAGGTAATTTCCTTCTGTTCCTATTTAATTTAGTGGTTTTATCATGAAAGGGTGTTGGATTTTGACAAATGCTCTTTCTGCATCAATTGCAATGATCATGTGGTTTTTGTCCTTGTTCTGTTAATGGTGGTATACTGTAAATCCCATTTGGTCATGGTGTTTGATCCTTTTAAGGTGCTGTTGAATTTGGTTTGCTAGTATTTTGTTGAGGATTTTCACATCAAATTTCATCAGGGATATTCTGTAGTTTTCTTGTAGTGTCTGTGTCTGGCTTTGGTACTAGGGTAATGCTGAACTCATGGAATGAGTTTGGGAGTGTTCCCCCCTCTTCAAATTTTTGGAAGAGTTTGGGTGTTTGTGTTAAGTCTTTAACTGTTCGATAGAATTCACCAGTGAAGCTCTCTGGTCCTAGACTTTTCTTTGTTGGGAGGTTTTCAGTTACTGATTCAGTCTCATTACTAGTAATGGGTCTGTTCACATTTTCTTTCTTCATGATCCAGTCTTGGTAGTTTGTGTATTTGTAGGAGTTTTTTCTGTATCTTCTAGGTTATCAGTTTGTTGGTAAGCAATTGTTCATAGTATTCTCTTAAAATCCTTTTTATTTCTGTGGCATTAGTTATGTCCCTTCTTTCCTTTCTGATTTTGAGTCTTTTCTCTTTTATCCTTAGTTAATCTTGCTAAGTGTTTGCCAATTTCATTGATTTTTTATTAAAAAAAATAAACCAACTCTTAGTTTCCTTGATTTTTTTTCTATTGTTTTTCCATTTTCTCAGTTTTCTTTACCTCTCCTCTAATCTTTATTATTTCCTTCCCTCAAGTGGAAGACAACCAGAATCTTAGAAAAAGAGTTGTGAATAAATCAAGATGCACAATCTGTATATGTTCTGCCATCTACCTGTTATTTCCTTCCTTCTGCTAGCTTTGAGTTTAGTTGTCTTCTTTTTCTAGTTCCTTGAGGGACAGAGTTAGATTGTTGATTTGAGACCTTTTCGAATGTGAGATACAAACTTCATCTTAGCACTGTTTTCACTGTATCCCATAAGTTTTGGTACATTGTGTTTTCATTTTTCTTTTTCTCAGGTTATTTGCTGATTTTTTCCAAGATTTCTTCTTTGACCCATAGGTTGTTTAAGAGTTGTGTTGCTTAGTTCCCATGTATTTGTGGATTTTCTAGTTTTCCTTCTGCTGTTGATTTCTAGTTTCTATCCTTTGTGATTGATTGGAAAAGATACTTTGTATAATTTAAATTTGTTAAGATTTGTTTTGTGGCCTACCATGTGGTATGTCCTGGAGAATGTTTCCAGTGCATCAGAGAAAAATGTGTTCTGTCAGTGGGGGGAGTGTTCTGCAACGTCTGTTAGGTCCTGTTGTCTGTGGTGCTGTTCAGGTGGTTGTTTCTTTATTGGTTTTACATCTGGTTGTTCTATCCATGATTGAGGGTGTGGGTTCAGCCTGCGATTATTTTTGTAGAATTGTCTTTTCTCCCTTCAAGTCTGTTATGTATGTGCCTCATATATGTGGTAGTGCTGACGTTTGGTGCATGAATATATATAATTGTTATGTCTTCCTGGTTAATTGACCCTTTTATCATTATATAATGTCCTTTTTTCGTTTCTTATAACAGCATCTGACTGAAAGTCTATTTTGTCTGATGTTAGTGTAGCCACCCCTGCTCTCCTTTGGGTACCATTTGCATGGAATATCTCTTTCCATCCTTTCACTTCCAGCCTAATAGGGAAAGATTTATTACTGCAATTTCGTTACTTTTCTGTATGTCTTGTGGCTCTTTTGTCCCTCATTTCCTCTCTTACTACCTTTGTATTTTGTTGTTTTTTTCAGTACTGATATGCTTTGATTCTCTTCTCATTTCCTATTGTGTATATTCTGTAGGTATATTCTTTGAGGTTACCATTGAGATTATATAAAATAATTTAAAGTTATAACAATCTATTTGAAACTGATAACAACTTCAATCACATATAAAAACTCTACTCGTATAGAGTATAAGAGTATACTGCCCCCCTCCTTTATGTTACTGATGTCCCAGATTACATCTTTATTTAGTGTTTACCCATTAATACCTAGATGTATAATTTGGGGGTACTTTTGTCTCTTAGATTCTTTTTTTTTAATATTTATTTGTTTATTCATTCATTCATGCATGCATGCTGCGCTGGGTCTTAGTTGAGACATGGGGGATCTAGTTCCCTGACTAGGGATCCAGCCCAGGCCCCCTGCACTGGGAGCGCAGAGTCTTAACCACTGGACCACCCAGGAAGTCCCTAGATTTTCTTTTCATTTAAATATGAAATAATGGTTCCGAAAGTTCTAAAGTGACACTTTAGAAGATAATCATATTGTTTGTTTAGGTAACTAAATATATAATCTCTTTATCTCTGTAAGGTTGTAATTGGGCAAAAATGGAAGAGTTTGTGGCTTTTTTAGAATTACAGAAGGGCAAAAGAAGGAAATAACTCATCTTTCTTAAGGCCCAGTACTGTCCCTGATGTTTTAAGGTATGTTGTAAATTGAATTGAAAGTCATCTAAGGACATGCTGTTTCTGAATTTATGAAAAGCAAGGAAAGAAACCAGCTACACTACAAAATGTGGACCTCAGATGGGTTATGTGTGGGGAGAGTCACACAGTGTATTTTCAGTCTTCATCAAAGTCCAAGTTCCTTGGGAACGCTTACTGCACTCATAACTTTTGTAAACATTCCAGTCATCTCTACTCTTGAACTTCCTGTTCTTTTACCCAGCATATTTTCCTAGAAGTATTTTTCCTCTTGCATGAGGAGTGAATAGCAGAATGTGAGCAGATGAAGCTGCATTTTGTGGCCTGTGGCTCTTCCTGTTGTTGCAGAGGGGCGTTTGTCCCCTTCTTCTTACCAGTCTTCCTCCTCAATGTGCATGTGCAGGCCAGTAGACTTCTGTAAAGGACAAGTGTGTTTTTTTTGGCTTTATGTATATTTTCAAGATGATCATTTCTTATTCACATTCAGAAGTGATCATTTGGCTTCTTATAGAATTTCCTCTAAATACCACCAATGCGTCAGATGAAAGGAAAGCGGTCTCACTTGTATTTCTTTCCTTTTTCAATGAATGATGTCTGCAGGCAGTGTCAGCCCACTGTGTCCCCTCACAGCGCAGCTACCCCCATTCCCGTCCCTACTCAGATAAGGAACTACCAGCGCATAGAACAGAACCTCACCTCCACTGCCAGCTCTGGCACAAATCTGCATGGCTCTCCAAGGTAAGCTAGCAGTTGCTTCCTTTCCCAATTCTTCTTCCTTTCTTTTAAAATTGTTGTTGTTGTGATTGAAAGATCTGTAATTTCCATGGTCGATTTAGACTCTTACGTATGTGTATAATGGAGATGTACAAAATTGAATAATAATAATTTTTTTTGTAATGGATCTATTTAAATGATATTTAAGCTTGGCTGGGTAATTAATATAGTATGAGATATATATATATATTTGTTCACAAGTATAATTATTTTTAAAAATTGAGGAAGAAGAACTTGTTAAAAATGAAATCTCACCAGTTTTAGCAGACTATGTACATATTATTTATTTCTCCCACATCCTAAAACCCCACTCAAGTAGAAAAGGAATGACAAAGGTATAAGTCCGCAAAGACAAATAAAACAGGAATAAGTATTGAGTGGGTGACTGCTTCCGACACGTTTCTGGAAGTGAGAAAGAGAACAACGGAGGGGTGCCTGCTGTCGCCACCGGGCAGGGTAAGTGTGTGAGCAGGCGGGGCTCAGGCAAAACAGGGCAGCCGGAGTCTTAGCTCAGGCGGGGTGGCCAGACGGAGGCGGCCGGCTGAGAGCAGGAAAGCTGCATCTGGAGGAAAGCGCATGAGTGCAAAGAGAGGAAAACTTACGTGAAGAACTAGTACCTTAGAGCTAGGTTAGAGACTGCATCTGTAAGTAAGAACGACATGCTACTGAAAACAAGCGAAGTAAAAAAGACCTCTTGGACATTACAAAATAGAATAACTGAACTAAACAAAAACAAATGTTGGAAGACAGAGTTGAGGAAATATTTGAAATAGATAATCAAATCAAGAAGATGGAAAGTGTGAATTAATAATACTCAAGGATTAATTGGTTTAGGCATTCTAGAAAGAAAAGTATAATAGCGAGGAAGAAAATTTCCAGGAAATAATTAAAGTTTTTTCCAAAATTGGAGGAGACAAGATTTTAGATTAAAAGTACCCACCAAAGGAATAGCTCAGTGAATGGAAAAGGATCCTCACCGTCTTGTATGATGTAAATTAAGAAAACTTCTAGGAAGGGTATTTGGCAATATCTGTGAAAATCAGTAAGACATATATCCTTTGACCCATCAGTCAGCTTCTGGTAACTTATTCTAAGATATATATTCCTTGCCTGTGTATAAAATTGTATATATACAAAGTGGTTAGTTGTTATAATAGCAAAGGGTGAGTGAGCAATAAGCCCAGTGCCCACCAGTAAGGGACAGATTTATTCTGATCCATCTGTGACAGTGGAACACCTTCCAGAGAGAGTCAGGAAGCTCTCTGTGTGGTGAGGTAGGGCGGTTTCCAAGGTACATTGTAAAATGAAAACAGCAAAGTGAATAACAGCGCGCTAGCAGTGGTTCTCAAAGTGTGGTCTGCGGCTCCATTTCAGCGGGTCCATGAGGTGGAGACTGTTTCCATGGTAATTCCAGGATACTGTTTGCTTTCTTCACTGCACTGACACGTGCACTGTTGGTGTGAACGCAGTGATGGGAAAGCTGCTGGTGCCTCAGGACACGTCACGGGAGTGGCTCCTGTTCTCCTGTTAGCCCTGGTCTCTTTACCTCCACGCACCTGTAGTACCAAGGAGTGTCTTTAGTGAAACAGTGAAAGGTATTATCTCTCTTTGAAAATCTCGACCTTGAGTGGAAAGTAGGCATTAAAGCACCTTTGCTGCATATCGGAGTAGCGGTCCTAAGGAAAAGCCCTTCCTTGTATGGTTGTTTTCATTGTGAGCTGAATTTTATCCACTTTTTCATGGAACACCTGGTGCTGGAGAGGACAGCTGTGGCTGTGGTGTTGACAGCCATTTTGTCAAAAGTGAACTAAGTTGGTGGTGATATTTTTATATGAATGTGACTTTTTGATATTATATAATGCGTCAGCGTTTGGAATATCTGCATAACTCTGTCAACCAGTATTTTCCAAATGACCAAATTTTTTTTTCAAATGACCAAATTTTTTTAAAAGCATACATAGATATAAGATCCATTCCAAGTACAAGGTACTTTTGCCAGAGAATGGAGTTTAATGGAACAGAGTACAGATTTTACTGATGTGGTTTCAGATTCTATATTGCAGCTTATCTTAGAAGTGACCACTTGCTGAGTTTTGGGGTAGCATCAAAAAGGAGGAGTGTCCCAGTGTCTGAAAGGCTACCAAAGTGCCCCTCCTGTTTCCAGTTACAAATTTATAAGGCAGTATTTTCTTCATGTACTTCTCCCAAAATAACACGTATAACAGACTGAATGTAGAAACAGTTATGAATACCCAACTGCCATCTCTTGAGCCAGACATTAGAGATTTACAAAATGTAAAATAATGTCATGCTTCTCAGTAATTTGTTTTGGAAAATATTTTTCATAATCTTGTTGTCGTAAGTTTATTATTTTTAATGAATTAATAATTACAAAAATTTCTGTTTTAACTTCTAGTACCATAAAAATCAATAGATATAAGAAGTTGCATAAATAAAAACTCTAGTATCTTCAGTAACTTTAAGAATATAAAGGGGAACTAAGACAAAAAAGTTGAAAATGATTGGTATGGAATCTATTACTTTTGTTAAAACAAGATGAAAATAAGATTATATATTCAGTTTGCTTGTATTTGAATTAAGGAACTCTGGAAGGATACATTAGAAACTAAAAATAATGGTAACCTTTTGAGCAGGATTGAGGAGGTGTTGGGAATTAGGTAGACGGATACAAGGATGGGAGGGAGACCTCACTCTGTATAATTTTATACGTTTTATGTTTGTTGCATATGACTATGTTCCATATGTTTAAAAAATCTACTCCACGGCATATTGTTAGGAAGTTTTAGGAAAAAAAGACAGAAATAAAGTCCTAGAACCTGCCGGTGAGGGAGTATTATTATTTCTCCCTTTAGATCTGCGGTGGTACGAAGGTCTAACACCAGCCCCATGGGCTTCCCCCGGCTGGGATCTTGCTCGCCGGCGCCGGCAGACGCAGTACAGGCGGTCGGACGAAGACTCTCCACAGGGTCTTCCAGGCCTTACTCACCTTCCCCTTCGGGTAAGGAGAATTTATAGCAGTTGTTTCCAACCTTTTTTTATTATGACCAATGCGACATGACACTCTCTTTAGGAACGCTGGCTCACGATGGCAGTGAGTCCCAGCTGGCTGGGAGCCATATCCCGCCCCTCCAGCCCTGATTCCCTCTTGAGAATCTCTGTATAAAGCCATTAAGACCGCTGTAGGAAACAGGATAAATCTTGCGAATAAAAAGCATCTCCACTGGGTTTGGGCTCTAAACACAAACTCAGAAACCCTAGGTGAAAGTACATAAAATGCCTGCCCTACTTGGCACTAGCAGTTAGGAGGATTAAAAGGCAGTAGAGTACGTGACAGCGCTGGGTTACGTCCACCAGAGGCCTTCCCGCTGCGGGGGCGACCGGGTGGCAGCTCCACTGCGGATCCTCCCACCTCTCCTGGACACCGCGGGCAGCAACACGGGGAGCTCGAAAATAGCCGCCCAAGGCACGCAGGGAGGCCACAGAACAGCCAATCCCAACCCAACAGGAAGACCTCGAACCACGTTTTCAGGGGCTTAACTAAGAGAAAACGCTCCAGCTTAATACACGCGAGAGAGGCCAGGGCAACGGAGATCCAGAGTCCGTGAGCAGCGGCCTCCTAGCGGCGACATGGGGGAGAACGGGAGCGGGGAGGGCCAGCGCGCACGCGCACACACGTACGCTCACGCTTGCGCGCATCCAAAGGGGGAGGCCGCACCCTCCATCTCTGCCCCGAGTAGGACTGGGAGGGCGGGGCGCGCCTCGGAAGCAGGCGGAGCGAGCAGGACCGAAGCCTCGCCCAGGAGCCTCGGTTCACAAAGGGAAAATCACAGTGATAATGTTTCTTAGAAGTTTATGTCACCACTTCCCCTGTGGCAGTGGTTTGGACACTACTTTTAGTTGAAAAATCTTCTTCAAGCAAAGTCTTGGCGCGTCTCCCCCCCTCAGAGGCCCCCGGGCTCCCCGGAGTTTGCGGACAAAGCCCCAACCCTTGCTCTCAGGGAGGCGGCCCTCCCTCGGGGTCGAGTCTCTGCCCACTGCTCCGCCGCTGCTGGAGGCACATGCCTCTCGTCTACTTGAGCTCCCGGAAGCCTTCCCCGCCTCCCACTCTTGTTAATTTGGGTTCGCAGCGGTAGATGCAAAGAAGGGGGCTGCAGAAATGTGCACGGAGCGCCTGGGCAGCCGCTGTGAGGGAGAGTGGGGAGGAAGCAGGGGCCGCAGGGCGCCCCTTCTGACCACCCTGTAGGCCTGACCCCCGGGGGAGAGGGCTGGAAGGAGGGGTGGGCCGGCGTCTCGACAGCCAGTGAGTTCTGAGGAGCGTCCCCAGGCACAAGCCACTCAGATCCCCCGTGACCCACACAGTCAGGCTGGGCCAGCCCAGGGGCAACCTCGGCGGGAGGGGAATGCTGCGGGTGGACGGGCAGCAGCTGGGCCCCCGGCAGCTCCATGCCTGAGACCCACGTCAAAGGTTTGCCTGGCTTTTACTCAGTCTCTGCCCTCCGGGCAGGTCCTACGGTGCTTTGATCTCAGCGTGCCCCGCACGCTGTCGCTTAGTGCTTAGTACGTGTGAGCTGAACTACATCTTCGCTAGGTAAATTGTGTCAACTGTAATGTACCCTCTGTGCATGTGTCGCCTTTTCCATGCTGTATTAGTTGTGAGCCATTTCTCCCTGCTTTACCCTTCCCTGCTTCACAGTTGGCACCATTCCTGAGCAGTTTAGTCAGTGCTGCTGTGGGCATCTTCAGGGCCAGGAATCCAGGAGCAGGAACTGGTCAGGTAGGAGATGGACTCGCAATGTTAATAGTTTAAATCCCATCGTAAGTGAATTTGAGATATGTTTTTCCAGTCTTAACAAACCAACAGAAATTACGTGAAGTATTTTCTCTGCTCTCCTGTCTTTTATGCTAATGTGGTCTAGTGTATCATCGCCAGTTGGTTATCGCCTACGTATAGGATTCTTTTATGAGACTAAGTCCTAGGAATTACACAACTTGGCTAAACTCTGGTTGTTGTCCCACAGATAATGAAAATCAATGTAGAAAATGAAATTTCATTACTTTGATTAATACTGATTTTGATAAGAGCTACCAGTTAGCATCAGATAAAAAAGAACTATGGATGTTTATTTGCTTTATTATATAAAATATACATGACTGAAAAGATCTGCACAAATCACACTTCGATAAGTCAAATTTTATTGTATGTGCATTTGAGGAGTTGGGCAGTTAAAGGAATGCTGTGTTACTTAGAAAAGCACTCTTGGGACGTCTCTGGTGGCGCAGTGGTTAAGAATCTGCCTGCCAGTGCAGGGGATACGGGTTTGATCCCTGGTCCGGGGAAGATCCCACATGCCGCGGAGCAACTAAGCCCGTGCGCCGCAACTACTGAAGCCCGCACAACTAGAGCCCATGCTCCGCAACAAGAGAAGCCTGCGCACTGCAACTAAGAGTAGCCCCCCATCTCCGCAGCTAGAGAAAGCTTGCGCGCAGCAGCAAAGACCCAATGCAGCTACAAAAAAAAAAAAAAGTTCATTAGAGGTTTTTTAAAGAAAACACTCTTTTCTAGGTTTAGTGTTCATATTTTGTGTTTCTTTAAAAATAAAGCTTGATTAACTTTCTCCGGATCATAACATTTTGTCACTGTTTATTTGTGTAGGTGTACGTATATACACACATGTATGGCAGAGCCCAGTTCTGAAAAATGAAATAGTAGATTTAGGATGAGATTAAGCCAGGAGTGGTCAGCAGAGAGCTATTTATTGCTGTCTGTTTTGGGAAAGATGGTGGTTATCAGCCACTAAGAAGGTTTGTGTGTCTTTAACGTTATTGGTGGTTTGCAAGAAGCTCCAAGGAATTTGTAACCGGAGCCCCAGGCTTAGTGAATGTTAAGTCAGCAACAGCAGGGTTTATGGGGGGGAATTCCCTTGTTGTAGCCAGCTGTTCATTGTATCAAGACCCCATTACCCAGTGTCCCCTTAAGAGGCAAGAATATCTGTGGACAAGTGTTTTCTTTGTAGAGAAGATGGATACTTTAGGTTTTAAATGAATTTCGTGAAACTGACAAAAACATGCCTATGCTTGTTATTTTTAGACAAAATAAAATCCAGGAAAAGTATATTATCTTTCTAATTTTCTTTCCAACGGTCTTTTTTGAATAAAGAGCTATTCTAGGTTAGCTTGAAAAGTTTCTTTTAGTTGCTATGTGAGAAAAGAGAATAATTACATTGATAATACACGCATACGTATCGATACAAAGAGTGGAAATCATCTCATTCCATGTAGATTTTTGTTGTTTTCGTTGGCTTTACGTGCTCTTTAGCTCTCTGTGGTGCTGACTAGAGGTTATATTAATTGAGTTGTGTGCCCACTGTTGGTAAAACAGCCGACAGACCCGTCGTCACTAACCCCTGTCTCCTGGGAAGGCCAACGGCAGCGTGCTTGTCACTGTTTGTAAAGGATGCCAAAAAATGTCTCTTGCCAGGTAAACAACTTTTAGAATATCTCACGGGAAACAAGACATTCATTGGAACTCTCCTTGAAGAGGTGTCTTCTTAACTCGCCGGTTTCTGCCCTGCACTTCTTCTTCCCTTGGGGTTAACGCTGTCGCTGTGTCCTCGGCAGGCTCTCCCGTGCCGCAGCCTCCGTCGCCACAGCCACTCTTGTTGGGTGCTAGACTGCAGAGCGCCTCCACCCTCACCGACATCTACCAGAGCAAGCAGAAGCTCAGAAAGCAGCACTCGGACCCCGTGTGCCCGTCCCATGCCGGGGATGGCTGCAGCTGCTCCCCCCAGCCCAGTCGGCCCGGCAGCCTTGGGACCTCTCCCACCAAGCACGCGGGGTCCTCCCCGCGGAGTTCCGACTGGTTCTTCAAAACTCCATTACCAACAATCATCGGCTCCCCTACTAAGGTGTGTTTATTAAGCCCTTTTGTAGATGTTGTGACTTTGCTAAATTAACATTTGTTAACTGGGGCATTTTGTTCTGGGTGGTCAGCTGAGGTCCAGCAGTGGACCACAGGAGAAATTGAAATAGAGAAGTTGGTTACTCACCGGTCCTGGAAGAAGCACCCAGATGCCACACGGGGAAGTCAAGTCAAAGTGCAGAGAGAGACAGGACCTGGGCACATGCCTTTATTAGGGTCTGTGGGTGGAGTGCTCTGGGGTTCCCGGGCTAAGGCTGGATGGGTCAATCCAAACCAAAAGAGCAGGATTCTGATAAGTTCCACGGGGCTCTTGTCTAAGGGGCACACAGCGGGAAGGCCCTGGGAGATGGGGGGAGATCACCAGGCCTGTCAAGGAAGTTGTATCCGGAACGTACATTTATTTGTGATTCTGTGGGCTGCTGTCTAGGGCGTGTGCTTGTACAAGGGGCTGGTGTCAATTTAAGGTCCCTGCAGGCCGCATAGCCAAGCACAGTGGATGTGGAAGCGGCAATACCGTGGAGTAGCTTAACTCTCAGTAGTAGGTCATGAACTAGTATCATAAATACTTTATAGACAGCATTCAGGAAGAGGATAGCTGCAATTTAATCAGCACCTGCCGTGTAGCAGGCAAAGCGTAAGTCCTTTACTTGCTGAATGCTTTATATACACGTTCCCACTTAATCCTAAAAGAAGGAAACAGGCCTAGCGTAAATGAACTGTCAAGGTCACAGAGACTGGAAGCAGAAGAGCGGGATTTGAATCCAAGACGGACAGAGTCTGGAGTCTCCGCTCCGGCTGTTGTGCCACGAGCCTGACGGTTCTGAACATTCCTGCGTCGTAGCAACCAGTATACGTGTGTTCCCTCAGACCACGGCTCCTTTCAAAATCCCGAAAACGCAAGCGTCTTCCAACCTGCTAGCCTTGGCCACTCGCCGCGGACCTTCTGAGGGGCAGTCGAAAGATGGGAGTGACCCTCGGGGATGCTCTCACTGTCTCTCAGTGCAAGGAGGGGAAAGGCAGAAGTCCGAGCAGCAGGTCAGGGCAGCGTTTGGCAGGTAAGAGCCGCCATTTCCTTCCAGCCCTAAACATGGAAACTGACAGTGCGTCCATTCCTGTCATAAAACAACCAGACCCGAGTAGGAGCTGGTTTATGCCAGTGGTTCATGACACTGTGCACGTGTAAGGAACTGCATACACTTAGAATCTCTGAAAACCATAGCTGTTGCCTATACCTGTGGGAGTCCAGAGCTCTTCCTGAGTTTCCTGAGTAGTCTGTTTCTGCCTTTTTGTTTATTTTGGGTATTGAAGTTTATCTCTACCTTGAATTGTTCGGTCTCTATTTTTTGTCTCCTTGTTCTCCGACTTTCCTTTAACCCTTTTATGGCTTGGCTTAAATCACCCTTATTACTGATATGTCTGGATTTTTTAAAAGTCTACATTTACATTATTATCATTCTTTTTAGATCTGTCAGTACTGGGAAATTATCAGATCAACCAGTAAAAACACCTTTAGGTGGACATCAGGGCAGCACGGACAGTTTAAATACAGAACGACCAATGGATATAGGTAAGAGAAGTCCGGTTTCTTTTTAGGCAGGTAATCTGTTTGTTAACTTTCCTATTGCTGCTGTAACAAATTACCACAAGCTTGGTAGCTTAAAAACAACACAGATGTATTATTTTATAGTTCCGGAGGGCAGAAGTCCACAATGGGTCTCACTAGGCTAAAATCGAGGTGTAGGCAGGGCTGGTTCCTTCTGCAGGCTCTCGGGCAGAGTGCACTTCCTGGCCTTCTGCAGCTTCTGGGGGCTGCCCTCATCCCTTGGCTTGTGGCCCCTTCGACCGTGAAAGCCAGCAATGGCCAGTCTAGACTCAGACCTTCTGCCCCCTTAGTCTACACTTAAAGGACCCTTGTGATTCCACTGGACCCGCTGGATTATCTGGATAATCTCTTTAAGTTCAGCTGATTAGCAGCCCTGGTTCCATCTGCAGCTTTAGTTCCCCTTTGCCATGTAGCATAGCCTATTTACAAGTTTCAGGGGTCAGGACGTGGGCATCTTTGGCTTGGGCGTGGGGGTAATTACTCTGCCCATCTACTTCTGTTGACTGTTCACGAACCTGTTGACCAGATTTCTTCATCCGGTCCCTGTCATCTAATTTCTTAGGAGCCTGTCAAGACAGGGACAGTTCAGTGTCTTGATGTTCAGCAGCCCATGAGTTAGAAGTTGGATGCTGACCAAGACTGCTTTTTATCAGTAGGATAACACTGGCCAAAGTCGCCTTACACATACGTACTCCTGAGCATTTCTTATACAGCAAGCCCAACCTATAAAGAACCACAGGTCGTGGAGATCCCTGGCTCTTTCATAGTTGTTCCAGGGAACTTTATGTCCATGGACCCACATCTGGATTACTTTAGACTGCTTATCAAAAAATAAAAACAAAGGGCTGGCTCCAGACCCTAACCCAGACTTGTTTAATCAAGTTTTTTGGGAAAGGAGTTTAGGAATCTGTGTCTTTAACAAGCTCCCCACATGATTATTATGTCCACTTAAATTTGAGTCAGTATTGGAGCCTCTTTGTTCTTGTTTTCTCTGTAATTCTTTTACCGTCTCTCCCATGAACCTCCAAAGGAGGAAATATCTAGACCAGCAAACACCCGAGTATGGTTTCTGTGCTGTAGGGCTTGATATTTCACTCCACCGTCATCTTGCTGGCATGGTTTCTGAAGAGACGTCTGGTTTAATTCTTAACCCTCGTTCCTCTTATAAACGAGGTGCTTTTTTTCTTTGGCCTCTTCACGATTTTTTCTTTGATTCTCTGCTGTTTGAAGATGAAATGCACAGGTGTAGATTTTTTGGCATTCTAACTGCTTGGTGTTCTTTAAGCTTCCTGGACTTGGAAGGTTTGGTTCTGCATTTATTTTGGAAATTTCTTGGTCATTACTACTTCACATATTTTTTCTGTTTCTTTCTCTTTCTCCTTTTGACATTCCTGTTGCACATATATTATATCTTTGTAGTCGTCCCACAGTTCTTGGATATTCTGGGACTTTTGTTGTTGTTGTTGTTTTAATTCTTCTTTCTCTTTGCTTTTCAGTTTTGGAAGTTCCTATTTACATATCTTCAAGCTAACTGATTTTCTTCTCAACCATGTCCTGTCTGTTGATGAGCTCATCAAATACATTCTTCATTCCTGTGTCAGTGATTCTGACTTACAGCATTTCCTTTGAGTCTTTCTTAGAGTTGCCATCTCTCTGCTTTGTTACTCATTTGCTCTTACATGTTGTTTATTTTTTCCATTAGCGTTCTTAGCATTAATCAAAGTTATTATAATTTCTGGTGTGATAAGTCCAATATGTGTGCTATATCTGAGTCTGGTTCAGTGCTTGCTGTGTCTCTTCAAGCTGTTTTTACCTTTTAGCTTGCCTTTTAATTTTTGTTGAAAGCCAGAAATGATATTACTGGACATGGAATTGAGTTAAATAGTGTGAGGTTTTTTTTGTTGTTTATCTGGCTAAGAGTTAGGCTGTGTTTAGTGTTTGCTGTAGCCATAGGTATCAGGGTAAACTTTTCTCTGGTGTCTTTGTTTTTGTCTCCCCTGTTGTCTTTGAGTTTCCCTAGATACCCCTTCTTAAATGCCTAACTCTGTATTTTCTTCTAAGAAAATATAAGCTATAAAACAGCTTAGGGGGAGCTTCTCTGGTGGCGCAGTGGTTGAGAGCCTGCCTGCCGATGCAGGGGACATGGGTTTGAGCCCTGGTTTGGGAAGATCCAACCTGCTGCAGAGCAACTAAGCCTGTGCACCACAACTACTGAGCCTGCACTCTAGAGCCCACGAGCCACAACTACTGAAGCCCGTGCACCTAAAGCCTGTGCTGCGCAACAAAGAGAAGCCACTGCAGTGAGAAGCCTGTACACCAGCCCCCACTTGCCACAACTAGAGAAAGCCCGTGTGCAGCAACGAAGACACAGCGCAGCCAAAAATAAATAAATAAATTTATTAAAAAAAACAAAAACAAAAAACAGCTTAGCTCTTAGTTTCTCCACATTCTCACCAACGTTTGTTATTTGTGGTCTTTTTGATGATGACCATTCTGACAGGTGTGAGGTGATATCTCATTGGGGTTTTTATTTGCATTTGCCTGATGATTAGCGATGTTGAGCATCTTTTCATGTGCCTGTTGGCCATATATATTTTTTGGAAAAATAACTATTCAGGTCTTCTGCCCATTTTTTTAATTAGGTTGTTTCCCCACATTTTAATTCCCAGTTCTTGGTTTCCACCTTTTCACATTATCCTCAGGTGTGACGGCAATTCACATAGAAGTAACGGAATTGTAGGCCTTGGTGAAAAGAAGATTCACAGCTGTGAAGAGATTACCATAAAATATTTTTAATGGAGATCTATATTGAATTTTCTGTTTTTAAGAGTAATAAATGCTTATTATAAAAAAGAAAACAAAACTAATATAAAAGTAAAGGTATCCCTATAAACCCACCCTCTGATATGTGACACATTTGGTGAACTTTTTATTGCAGCCCCTGCAGGAGCCTGTGGTGTTGCACGGGCTCCTTCTATGGGAACAGCAGCGAGTCCCAGGGCTGTGCTGTTCACGGTAGGGTCTCCTCCACACAGGGCCGCGACCCCCGCTTGTACCCACGTAGTCCTTCGGACAAGAACCACCTCAGGTGAGGATTGTCTTTAGTTCCGCCTTGGGCTCGTGTTTGGTGTGCAGATTCTGATAATGGCTTAATGGTGTGACATAGTTTCTTTACCAATGACGTGGAGATAACGATTTACTTTACCTTAAAGGGTTATGAAGAGTAGATGAGGGGACTTCCCTGGCAGTCCCTTGGTTAAGACTCTGCGCTTGCATGGCAGGGGGCATGGGTTCGATACCTGGTTGGGGAACTAAGATCCCGCATGCCACACTGTGTGGCCAAAAAATTTAAAAGAAGAGTAAATGAGACAATACTTGTGGGGGAAAAAAAAAACTTTGCAAAATAAAAGGTACTATGTTATATATTTGTAATAATATATATATAATTTTATAACATTATTACATAAATGTGACTTCTCTACAGTGAAACAGCTATGCATATTGGTGCTTCTTATCTTATATTGAAGGCTTATTTTAGTACATCCAGTAAATTTTTTGAAAATGATAGATTGTTATTTATTTTTGGTTTTGTGGGTTTTTTTAGAAACCTAGGTTTCACCTTTTTTTTGGTACTTTGACTCCCAATCTTTGCACTTAATCCTATATCCTACTTTTAGATAGGCTGATGGACTGGTTTTATCAGCCATAGTCTATAAATAGGTAATTGGTACCAAAAATTAAGAAAGTATTTAGGTTGGACTTGAGTTATCATTTGACATCATGTATTATACCTTGTGTCCCTTAAGTTCTCTTATGCTAAATCAGTTACTAATCAAGATACCAGTAGATTAATAAGCAAAGGATATGAATAGATAATGAGAGTGGAAAAAGAGCTAATAATCTTGATTTTAGGATTATTAAGAGTATTAAATAATAAGAAAATACCACTTTGAGAAACTAACTTTTTATACCTGTTAACTAAGCCAACATTTAAAAAATGTAATGCCCAGTGTTGTTGAGGCTTAGTGGGATCTCAGCGCTCACTCATGGCTGCTTTAGAAAATAGCATGGCAAGTCTTAC
Organism: Mesoplodon mirus; assembly: GCF_964341445.2. Classification (NCBI taxonomy): domain Eukaryota; kingdom Metazoa; phylum Chordata; class Mammalia; order Artiodactyla; family Ziphiidae; genus Mesoplodon; species Mesoplodon mirus. Next base: position 39,784,172 of record NC_138994.1, on the reverse strand, counting down.
AGAGAGCTATAAAAATATTTATAGTAATACTTGATCTGTGGTAATCCCATTCTTTTTATAAGGCCACTTACAACAAAGTGGTCTTATAAAGTATTTATCACAAATAACTCAAAAGAAGGAAGGATTTCATTACAATGTTATTGGTGGCATTCAAAAAATCAGAAGTAGTATAAGTGCCTCCACATGAGCATTGGGGTATAATTTTAGTGAAGCGCACGCATCCGCTGAGTTTTATCACCGTGAGGACTGTGGAGCAGCAGGGAGAAATGTGCATGCTAGAAATTTGTTTTAAACGGAATTTAAAAGTAGCTGTGCTGATTCTGTAAGGAATGAAGGTGAGCCTGGGAAGATAAAACCTGTTCATGTGCTCAGGGAGGGGTCGGGGGCCTTCCTTTTAACGCTTCCTTGCCCGTCTCTGCAGGGGGCTCCAGTGGCTCCGGAGGCTCCCTGGGCTCCGCCGGGGGCCGTCTGTCTGGGGGCTCCCCCCCTGGGCCGTGCTCGGGGTCTCCCCTCCCGGGAGCAGAGGCAGCTCCCAGCCTGAGACACGCGCCTTGTGGTGCTTCACCCCCCAGCCTGGAGGGGCTCGTCGCCTTTGAAGCCCCTGAACTGCCCGAGGAGACGCTGATGGAGGTGGGAAGAGACCCTGTGACGTGGCATTTACGGGGACCCCGAGGAGAGTGTTGGTGACGGGAGGACAAAATCCCCCTAACCTTTCCTATTTGGAACATTGCTCATATATTTTCAGAATAATGTTGACAGTGACACTCATTCATAACCAGCTTTGGTTGACAGGAAGTGACGCATACAGATTTTGTATTCTTGATTTCTTTATCTGAAGTTTATTTACTACTTACAGGACTTTTAAAACATAATCTTTTTCCTAAAACCGTAGCTTTTTATTCTCAAATCTTGCTTTTCTTCATAAGATAAAAATGATACACTTAAACTTAGGTTTAAAAAAATAAATTAAGATGCCAAATCAGTCAGTAACGCTGAGGAATAAAGCTGCCCGGCAGACTGGACAGTCACGTGTGTACACCAGTACCTTCCCTCCGTGGAACCAGGTCTCCAGGGAAAAACACCTCAGAATGTGAAGTGTGCTGAGCACAAATGCAGAATAGAGGTGAATTTTATGATTCCAGAGCCTCTGCTAGCTAATTCCTCAGTGTTGACTCTAGGACAGTGTTCCATAGACTGCACCTCCTCCAGGTCAACTAAAGAACAAATTCTCTTTCCATATTTCTATTGTGTGTGAAGGAAAATTAAGTATTTCACATAAAAGTTTTAAAGTACTGCATGCAAAATTTTAATAGTGATTCTGTAGTAAGTTTAAGTTGTAATTTTGAAAATATGTATAAGATTGGAAAAGCAATCTTCAGAGTTTTTTCTGTCTCCATCAAATTAGGCATAAATTATGTTCCAATATGTATTGGAACATATAGTCTGATATGCTGTCATAGAACAGAGAGACTTTCAAAAGTTGATTGGTTTATTCTTCTGTCTCTAGTACACTGATTCTCATCTCTTTTTAACCATAAAAGGAGAGTGAGAAACTTAGTCTTATTTGAGATTTCAAAATACATTTATAGCTAAAAACAAATCTCAAAGCATTAATTTTAGAGTACCCATTTTTTTTTTTTGGTATCAATTTTTTTTAAAATTTTATTTTATTTTATTTTTTTGCTTTATAACAAATTTAATCAGTTATACATATACATATGTTTCCATATCCCCTCCCTTTTGCGTCTCCCTCCCACCCTCCCTATCCCACCCCTCCAGGCAGTCACAAAGTATCGAGCTGATCTCCCTGTGCTATGCGGCTGCTTAGAGTACCCATTTTTAATGCGCTGCATTATGTCTATCCATACTCCACTCTTTAACTGAAAAGATCACAAAATTTAGAACCTTGGTATTAGGAATCACTGTTAACTGAAGAGCCACCAGAAATTAAAGTGTCTCTGAAATTGTAAGTCACTAGAAGAATTCATTAAACTATCAAGAAGTGTGGTTTACTGCACAGAATATCCTTACATTCTTATATCTTGGTGTCTGTTTTGTCATGTTTCTGTCTCATGTATATTGATTTAATTGTTCTGTGTTTCATTTTTTTCCTGGTGCAAGTACAATGACCTCATATCTTTGAGGCTGAATTTTGTGGGTGCTCTCATACGTCCATACACACAAACACATGACACACTCTTGTTTGGTTTCATTTGTGTTTATTTTTCTCACAGTTTTCTGGAATTTAAAACTTTCATTCTCCTTTGATCATTCTGACATTCATAAGTATAGAAAACATTAGCAGTGGCCACAGTTTATGTGCAGAAACGAGTGTGCGCCTCTCCTTAACCTGCACGTTTCTAAGATGATTGGCTTTGCCGCAGCGAGAACACACAGACACCTTCCGCCACCTGAACGCAATGCTGTTGTTCACGGAGTGTGTGCTGGACCTGACGGCCGTGCGCGGGGGAGACCCGGGGCTCTGTGCGTCCGCGGTCTCCTTGTACCAGATCCAGGAGAGCGCGGTGGTGGACCAGATCAGCCAGCTGAGCAAAGACTGGGGGTAGGTGCCCCCTTGCTGTCCATCTCCAGAGGCTTCCTGCCCTCTGTAAACTGGTGTCCAAGCTGGGGGCCGTGTCATCCACTGAAGGTCGTGGGCGTCTCTGAGTTATCTCATTGCACTCGATTTCACTATGTGAGCCAAGACTTGGAGGTTCTGCAGCCTTGGTGTTTCCTGTAAATCATGCTGTTAAGATATTTGATGATAAAGAGATTGTATTTTTATCTGAGTGCACCCATTGTATTCAAAGTACACACGTCTTTCTCCGTGCCGGCCCTTCTCCCTTCAGGAAGTGTTCGTGCACTAAAAGTGTCAAGGGGCGTGATGTTCCCTTGGAGAGACTGTGGTGATGGGGCCCTGGCCTGTCGGTTCACAGACTGACGCTCTGCTTGCTGTCTCTGGGTGCAGGCGGGTGGAGCAGCTGGTGTTATACATGAAGGCCGCACAGTTGCTGGCAGCCTCTCTGCATCTCGCCAAAGAGCAGATCAAGTCCGGGAAGCTGAGCCCGTCCACGGGTGTGAAACAAGGTACAAGCAGAGTGTGACGGGGCTGCTCTTCCCCTTACACTGGGAAGGGAAGTTTTTGGTGAGGGGTCACCGTGGTATTAAGCATTCTTAAATGGGCAAAGATGCTGGCTTTTCTGTTTTGGGGTTTTGCCATTTAACCGATACAGAGAGCAGTCAGAATTACTTTGTTCTCAGTCTTCACTGAGAGAGAGAACATGTGGAAGAATGATTTCCAGTCACTTTTTTCAGTGATGATTTAGTGTTGCTTTCCATAGATCAGCAGGAAAGTTGCATGTCACCATGACTCTGTTTCTGGAGGAAAATTAAAATTCTCATTTCAATTTTTTTCCAGTTGTCAAAAATATGAATGAACGATATAAATTCTGCATCAGCATGTGCAAGAAACTTACAGAAAAGCTGAATCGCTTCTTCTCTGACAAACAGAGATTTATTGATGAAATCAACAGCGTAACAGCAGAGAAACTCATCTATAATTGTGCTGTAGAAATGGTAACCCTTTTTAAGGTGTAATATTGCATAGTGATACTACTTGTCTTTAAGAGCACCTTTTGTTTTTTTTCTTGGCTGCGTTGGGTCTTCGTTGCTGCGTGTGGGCTTCCTCTAGTTGCAGCAAGCGGGGGGCTACTCTTCCTTGCGGTGCGCGGGCTTCTCATTGCGGTGGCTTCTCTTTGTTGTGGAGCACAGGCTCTAGAGCCTAGGCTCAGTAGTTGTGGCGCAGGGACTTAGGTGCTCCGCGGCATGTGGGATCTTCCTGGACCAGGGCTCGAACCCGTGTCGCCTGCATTGGCAGGCATATTCTTAACCACTGCACCACCAGGGAAGTCCCCTAAGAGCATCTTTTGAAGTGCACACCTACTTGACATCATCCTTTTACAAAGAGTTTATGCCCCACCACTCCCAAGTCCCAGGTATTGTGGTACCTCTTCCTGAAGGAGTGATTACACTTAATTAACATGCAACAAACATAAGTTATGTTGGTTACCTAGCACATTTGGTAAAAGTTTACCATACCTCTTAAAAATCGCTAACATTAGGCATGATCTAATATTTTTATAGTTTGTATCTAAAAGCTTTCACTGGATCTCTTTCTTCATTTTCTACTATTTAAGAAATTTGGCTTGATAAAACATTAGAAAAAATACTGCTCTTATTACCCAATCTGCAGAAATTCACGTGCTCAGATTCCACAACTGACCTTACTTAAGTGTAGACACACAAAGTATAATCTACTTTTCCAACTCTCTGGTTATATTAGTGGAAATAATTTGTTTTCTGTATCTTGGGGGAAAAATTGCTCTGAAGGAAACATGAAATTAGGGACTGTCAAAGAAGTAATTAAGTGGGGAAAAATTTAATTACTGACCAACCTTATAGTTTTTACCATATTAACATAGTTGTTGAGCTTCCTTTTCCCTCTCAAATTTGTGTACTTTGAATTGTACTGTTATATTACCCCCTTGGTCTTATTTTGAAAGCCATCAAAATAAAAAGGCATATGAAAATAGTTTTGGAATATAAACTGTTGATGTGAATAATATACATTATATTGCCCTAAACTGTTGACATGAATAATATGCATTGTATCGTTTTGTACCAAATTAAGACTTCATAGGACAGATTTTCTTTTAGAAATTTGTGCCAGGAAAGACATCCTCTCGTACGGAGTTAGGATGGTTCTGTCTCTTCTGATGATAGAGCCACGTGCCTCCAACAAGTCTCTCCTTGTGCCCTGGCTGCTGAGCAAGCTTGGAGACACTCAACTTATATTTAGTTATTTCTCTCCTTCCTTTCCAGGGCTTGGATTTTCTGTATCCATTTTATTTATTGTATTGTATGTGGCTTTACTCTTTGAAAGAGACAGAGCATACTGACAAGTAAATTAGGATACTGGATTACTGACAGTCTGGGCAATGAATGATTAAAGAGAAAATCAGGATGCTGTTGGGGAAACAAATGCTCATAACCCCGTGAATGACACCATGCCCGTCTTTCTGGGAAGCCCTACCCACCTGTCCCCCTGCCCAGCTCGCTCCTGCTTCCTTATGGCTCTGCCTCAGCATCACTTCCTGGAGGCGCTCCCTAACCACTCCTTCCTCCATAGTCGGGTTAGATGCCTCTCGCGTGTGCTCCGTGCCATCCGGGGCTTCCTCCTGTGATGCCAGGTACCCCTTGGAGCTCACAGCCCACGCCTCCCTCTGGACTGTGAGCTCACCTTCATCGTACGCTCTGGGCTGACACTCAGCAGGTGCCCAGTAAATACCTCTGAGTGAATGAATCCCACACACCAGAAGATTCTGTAACTAAAAGGAAAAGCTGATAAGTGGCTTTTAACATCATTTAATTATTTCATTGTAACAAGATCTACTTTAGTGAAATACCAGGTTACCAGTGTAGAAGTGTATGTTTAAAATAAACTTTTTAGGGCTTCCCTGGTGGTGCAGTGGTTGAGAGTCCGCCTGCCGATGCAGGGGACACGGGTTCGTGCCCCAGTCCGGGAAGATCCCACATGCCGCGGAGCGGCTGGGCCCGTGAGCCATGGCCACTGAGCCTGCGCGTCCGGAGCCTGTGCTCCGCAACAGGAGAGGCCACAACAGTGAGAGGCCCGCATACCGCAAAAAAAAAAAATAAATAAATAATAATAATAATAAAATAAACTTTTTAGTGAAGTCATAGAAGAGCCAGTTTAGAAGTATAAGTATCATGAGTTATGAATCTCTGAGTTCAAGAAGGTTATGTTTGAATGCAGAGTAACTCTTTTGTCAAGAAGCTCTTTTATGTCACTCACCCAGTAGATTATATCATTTTGTCAAAACGTATTAATTTTAGACAGATTCCATTTAAAGCTGCATTGCCTGAATGGATTCGTATTTTCATGGAAAAGCTGAGAATCCTCTTGTTTTTGCTGACTGCTTCCAGGTTCAGGCTGCAGCCCTGGATGAGATGTTCCAGCAGACTGAAGATACTGTTCATCGCTATCATAAGGCGGCCCTTCTTCTGGAAGGCTTAACTAAGATTCTCCAGGACCCGGCAGATATTGAAAATGTACACAGATGTGAGTTGACGTAGAAAGTAGTGTGCGTGTTGGTTGCACTTTCATTGTCTCCTCCTGGTGTGGTAGACAGAGCATGGAGTTTGGAACCGTGCAGCCTGGGGGTTGCATCTTGGCTACCCAACCTTGGGCAAGTCACTCACCCTCTCTGGGGTCTCCATCTCTTCTTCTACAAGATGAGGAACAATGCCTGCCTTGCCAAGCTGTTGTGAGGATTAGAGAGGTTGCTTGTACAGAGCTGTTGGCTTTTGTCATGAGTCTTTAGATTTCTACACTGCATGACTGTATTGGTGGGTGTGTTTGTGTATGCAGAAAACTTTGCTTTTATCATTAAACAATAAGAAAGGCAACTGTTTTAATCCTCTGGCTTAGTGACCGAAGAGCCCTGTGAAAACCCTGTGTACTGCAGATTTGGTGTACAGAACGGAGTGGAGACTGGTAGGGTACCAGGATGGTGTTTCCACTTGTCAGATATAAGACCAGTGATGTTTTTTTGAGGAGGAGGAGGTGTGGTCATACCACATTTTGAAGAGCCACAAGGGGCTGGCAGTTCTAAAATCATTTGCAATTGTGAGCGAACTGCTGTTAAAACCTAAATGTTCTTCATTTGACGTGCTGATCTAGCTTTTACCACTGTGCAGCATTGAGCTAGGCAATTACCAGCAGAAAGAAGAAGAAGTACTCAGACCTGTTAACTCTGGGGCAGAGATAGAACAGAGGTGAGGGTGTAGGTGGAGAGTGAGAGACATTTTTCATTCGTTCTTCTTTCCTTGGTTTTGAAAATATAAATGATTTTTATTATGAATTTATTTTACTTCTAGATAAATCTCGTATTGAAAGGAGATTGTCGGCACTCTGCTACAGCACCTCCACCTTGTGAGCAGCAGCCCGCCTGCCCCCAGGTCTAGTGGCGGGTGTGAGGAGATGTGTTTGGGAACAGCTTGGATCCTGGCGCCCCACCCCCAGGAAACTGTAGGTTCCTACACGGTGACTACCAAAGAGCAAGCAGTGATTTCAAAAAGGAAAAACAAGCCCAGGACTACCTGCCTTATCAGAGAAGTCACCCCTTCCCTTTTTCTTTGTAGAAGCAGAATCAAGAGTATTCCACTTGGCTTTCAGTTTGAACTTGGTAAATAAACGTACCTTAGAACTAGAGTTGTCAGTACAGTTATTCTTAAGGATGATTAGGAATGAGACGATGAGTGGCTCTTCACGCCGGTCGCCAGAGCAAGGTGTGGGCTTCCACGTGTTCACTGAGGCGAAAAGTAAAAAGCCACGTCTCATCCAGGCAGTTTGATACTCGGGGTAAGTTTAACTGAGTCTGAGCACGCGTCCATAAACAGCTCAGGAAGAAATAGCTTAAGAAGGAGTGAAAGGCGTCTCTTGGAAGAAATTGTGAAATCATCAATTTGATCTAATATGGACACATATTAGTAATCTTCCAAAATCTTTCATATTGCACTAATTTATTAAAACAACCTGTGTATTGGATTTTGCAATTTAGAACTAACTGAGGCACAATGGACTTGTTTAAAATATTTTACTTGATTATATACACGTACCCTTTCCAGAATTCACAGGTAATTTCTCGTGGACTTTTAAGTGGTAAAAAACTTGTGTGAACCTTTGCATTTTCTTAACCTATTCATCTACACCTACAGGTTTTCTCAGTGATATTTTTAAGTTGCTGGTTGTCTGCTTTTGTTTGCATTTTTTACTGTGCATGCAGAATGTGCATTCATGCCTATGACCTCTAGGTTTACTAAAGGCTAGGTTTATTGGGGCAGTATTAGAACAAGTGTCAATCCAGAGATACTCTCAAGAATTGTAATAGGGCCAAAACAAAGTTGGTGACTTACAGGCTTATTAGTGATGTGGAATTTTACATGAAGTTAGTGAAAAATGAGGTTTGTTTTCTCTTAGGAAAATGGACAGCTCTTTTCCAGCCTGTGTGCACTTTCATGTTAGTCCTGACAGTTCACCAGATAGCTAGTCATGGAGAATGTGGGCACTTAACCTCCCTCTAGAAACGGTGCCTACGCTGTAGATGATTTCGTTTCTCTTACTTACCTGCTTGAATACTTGAATAAACCATTCTCCAGTTTTAATCCTTTTAGATAATATAATCTGAACTCTGACAAATTGCACAGAAGCTCTTTGGCATTAATTTAGTGTACTGATAAAAACAAAAACATGGTTTTTCTTTACTTTGACAAAGTAATGTAATTTTTACTTTATTTATCTGTATGAAATTCCAGCAGTTAATTTGAACATTTATTTATATGATGTTTATATTTTTAGGTCTTTAATACAGTGTTTCTACCTCTTATTTGTAACTGCATGCATTATTCATGAAACTAGGTAAAACCCACTGAATTGTTGTGTAATAGCCTTTTTATTATTGCCTGTACAGATGTATATTAAGGTAAATAAAACTGACCAAGTGTTTCTAGGGTAAGGCTGGGTCCCTGTGATGTGGCTTGTCAGGCCAGGTCCTTCCTCAGTGAGTTTGGAGGCTTGGTGGTTAACACCCGTTGCCCTGCCCCAGGGTTTCAGATGCTCGGTGACGGTCCTGCAGGCCGCCTGGAGCATGGGCTGTGTGGCGGGTTCCTGCCCTCCCTGCAGGGGTGGTAAGCACTGTCACTGGTGATACTCCATTTTGTATGATTATTTCGAGTGTAAAGGGCAGTTTCTTGTATGTTCTCTCAGTTACCGCCCGTGTCATCTCACTGATCCTCCGAGGGGGTGGGTACATTCCGGCCCCTCCTCCCCTCTCCCGTTTGTTTTTTAAACACAGGATGAAACAGCTTCACAGCGAGGAAGTGCTTGGTCTGCAGTCAGTACCTAGGGAAGTGGCCAGGCTGTGCTTTGTGACCTCCAAGTGCATTCTTCTTCTTCTTGTACGACAAAGGTCAGGTGATAGGAGGTATGTGTGAGACCGTGAAGTCTGAACAGCAGAGAAGAACAAACTGTAAACTCGTGATTAATGGTTCTGATTATATTTCCATTATCAAGGCCAATTGTTTTAAGAGATTTTGCCTTGATTATAGCAATAATAAACAAATGCTTTATGTTTCCACGTGTATCTTTTGATTTTGTATCATCTATTTCATAAAAAAGAAAGAAACCCGCCCACACATTTACGGTTGACACCGGTGCTCAGGCAGGCCTGGGAGCTTGCGGGCGCACAAATGCACACGGGGCTAATCTGTGAGTGTGCCAAGTGGCTGTTCCTGCTGTGAGGATTTGCCTTAATGGCACCTGCGCTGGGCCCGTGGGGTGCTTCCCACACGCCCGTCTCCTCAAGGTGGGGGAGTCCTTCTGCCCCTCCTGGGGTCCAGGAGAGGAGCCCGGAGAGGGGGTTACTGTTTGGGCGCGGTCGCCTCAGTCCCCACAGGTAATAGCAGGGGAGTCGAGCTGGGCACCGTGGGTGTGAAGTCACTGACTTGGCTCTAAAAAGCCCTTGAGGTGACAGAGGAAGACTTGTCGCTTGCACCGTGTGCCTCCTGTAGCTTCTGTGGGCCGTCCTCACTCCTGCGGAGCAGAGCGCGGTTCTGTTGTTGCAGGGAGACTGGCTGCCGCCCAGAGAGCTTGGTGTCTTCCGTCCGTTGACGGGCGCAGCCTAGGAGCATCCGTATCCACCTCTGCACACTGGGAGACAACTGACACTGGGTCCTGGGCCCTGGGTCTTCAGCCATGGAAGTCCTGAGCCCTGCCTGAGTCTCCGCCTTGTCTGTCACAGCCCTGGCCAGAATGCTGTCTTTGAGAGAGGGGTCAAGGTGGCATCGTCCTCACCGGAATCAGAGGAAGTCACATCAGAAGCGACCCACCTGGGAAAGCACCGCACGGCGGGAAATGACAGTCGGTCCCTAAAGTCTCGGCTTTTGTGGACGAGGTGGAGCCGAACAGGTGAAGGGTCACAGGGGTCAGTGCCCAGACTATTGTGGAGGAGGGAGCCGAGGCTGGGAGCCTGCCGACAGCACGGGCCCGCGCAGAGCAGGGCGCCTGGCAGAGCCTCCGGGTCCCCTTGCACAGAGGGCCTCGCTCGGCCCGTTGTGAACGTGCCGTCCTTTCTGAACAGCCTCCTGGCGTGGATCTGAGCGCAGGCTGCTGTGGCGGTGGCCAAGCCCTGGGGCTTCCCCTCGCCCTCCTGCTCCCAGGCTGTCCCGTCTCTGAGGGTTTGCTCGCTGTAGGCTGTTCTCCGCTTCCTTGGGTGCAGCTGTCTTGGTCTCAGACTCCTGTGCAGAGCGGTGTGTCCTTGGGCACTCTCCATCCCTAACCTCTCCACACCTGTCCGCGTCTGGCTCGGAGCTGGTCAGTGGTGGTGAGAACGGAACGAGTTACTGGGCGTGAGGTTGTTTGAACAGCCCCAGCCGTGGGCGGTGGGCAGCCGGCAGCTCCGCTCTGTTAGGCTCGGTTTGGGGCGAGGCCCGGTTTCAGGCTCTATCTGAACACCTTCTGAAAGGACCAGCCCCGCCGCCACGGCCGAGCCCTGGGCACCTGCTTGCAGACGTCCTTTCCCTGTGGATTGATCTGACCCTTGTAGTTCAAGGTTTGTGGCAATCTAATATTTATTACTTCATTTGATCTTCGTACCAACCCTCACTGGCTTTATTTCACAGATGGAAAAGGCAGACCTGGCAAGTAATTTCCAAAGAGAAGAAAGCCAGGGCTGGGGTTTGGCCAGCTAGGCTGCTGGGCAGGGCCTGGGCCCACGAGCTGCTCATCCCACACACGTGCCTGGAGCCCCAGCCCTGCTCACCCCTTGGCCTTCCAACTACTCCTTTCTGCTGATGCACTTTTATGCTTCTCGGTGCGCAGGTGTCTCCGGCTGGACTCCCCCGGCCAAGCAGCAGGCAGCAAGTTTTGAGAAGCAGGTGAGGTTAGCAGACCTGCCATCCCCTTGGGGGCTGGGGCAGGAGCCCAAGAGCAGAAGCTTTGAAACCATCCTCAGAACCCCTAGGGGAAGGGCTTCAAGGACACACGGACAAATGGGCACTTTGCAGGTTCCCTGCTTGTTTGTTTATTTGTATGAGCTGAGGTAGACCAGCAGGGATTCGGCCGGTCCTGGGTGGGAGGGGCCTCAACCCCAGGTTTGCCAAGGGGACCCCTGCAGGCCCTGGCGTCCTAAGACCAGCTCTTTTGCTGATGGCGGCATGTAGGGGCCCTCTCCCAGGGACGTAATCCAGCGCCCTCCCCTCGGTCCGTCAACAGGAGGTGGCACGTGGAGCCCTGTCTTCGTCTTGAAGCACTGAGGCCCACCCAGCTGCCCCTTCTCCCACCTTCTGCCCTTGGGCCCCACCCCTGCTGCAGGGGGAGGTCGGGGAGGGAGATGGTGGGCCAGGCAGGGGCAGGTCACAGGGGCCTTTGCCCAGAGTCCCGTCTGGGCGACAACAGGACTTCTGTCTGGCACACTGAGCTGCGGCCAGAGGCTCTGATGGGGGCCCAATGGGCCTGCCTCTGTTCCAGCTGGAAGGTTTCTGTGAAGATGGTGGGTGAGCGGGCTGTGCGCTAAGAATGAACCACAGGGCTGGCGGCTGATCTGGGGATCCTCGTGAGGGCAGGGTGCCTTCCACGGAGGGGAGGGTCTATGAGGTGATGAGGATGCACGTTGCCGCTGGTCCACCGGGATAACAGGTTCTCCTTCCCTGTCGGGAGTGTCTGTTATGGGGGGTGGTGATGCTGATGTTGTTTCACTCTGAGCTTGTTAATTTTGTAATTCTTTAACAAGGTGATTTCGGTACAGGAAGAAATCTAAAACTCAGGTCATCAGCTAGGAAAGGTATTGGCGTAAACACAACAGATGAGGGGAGTTAAGGTGGGGGAAATGCTGGGAGAAAATAAGGAAATTCCAGCCCCCATCCCGAGAGCCCTCCCCCTGCCCCCCCACCTTCAGTCTGAAGGCTTCTTGGAGCAGCAGAGTAAAAAGCCCCTGGCGCAGACGGGCTGAGGGTCCCAGTCTCTGGGCTCAGAATAGGGGGGCGGATCTAAGCCCCGGGAGGTGGGTGCAGGGTGGTGAGCGAGGCTGAGGCTGGGGGCCCTTCTCCAGTCACAGGCTGGCTCCTCATCACGTCGGGATTTTGGAGATGTGAATGCTCCTTTCCACTGAGAATGTGCTAAAATAACAACTCTGAGACAAGTTGGTGCGGAGCACACTTCAACATTTATTCAGTCGCCGTCAGAGGAGCCAGCATGTGACAAAAGTGTGTCAGTTCAGAAAGGATGTGAAACCTGGGGGGATTCTCGGGAAACAGATGCCTGTTACATAAGCAGCTTGTTTACTCCTGAGGATCCCAGCTTCCTTCTACACGGTCACGAACACATCATCTGTTCGTCTGTAGCATCGTGTCAGAGGAAATCGGACAGGACGTCCAGGGCACCACACGGTGCCCACTTTCTCCGTTCAGGACCCTACGGCAGTGCCTTTGGCAGCTGCTCGGCTCTGCTGTCGTGCCACAGAAAGTAGCCGGGGCCGGTACGATGCACCTGAAATTTGAGCTTCTTGTAACTTTCACGTGTCACAAAATAGCCTTTTTTTTCTTCCAATCCACTTAAAATGTAAGAACCATTCTTGATCTCTAGGCTGTGGACCGGACCTGGCCTGCAGGCTGTCGCATGTGGCCCCGGCACACAGATGAACCGTGGAAGAGCCAGGCATCGAGGCGCACGCGGCGGTGGACACAGGCCACCAGGGATGCGTGCTGCTCGCCCTCCTGAGGTCAGCTAGCACGGATGTGGACAGTGTCCCCGGGTCAGCAGCAGCTCCCCAGCGACGGTTCTGCTCTTAGACGTTTCATCAAACAGCTAGTAAACACGGAATGCAAAGTCTGTACAAGTCTTAGTTTTGGAACATTTTGGGAGCACGTGTTTTTTCTGCTTCTTTGAGAAACGAGGTACTTCTCACTCTTGCTGTGTGGCCTTGGGCAGGTCCCCTCACCCTCCTGGGCCTCCATCTTCCATCCATTGAAGATCAGAGTAGTGCCTTCTCACACAATTCTTATGGGGAAAATGCCCTTTGCACAGTGACGGGCACTTGAGGGCCTGAGGAAAACGTAAGCGCAGGGGCTCACAGGGTCCCCAGGTGCCCACTTGACCCTGACCCCCAGAAGCCCAGCTCCCTTCTGATGGAAGCAGGGAGGTGAGTCCTATACCCACTTCCTCCAGGAAAACTGCCCCAAGGAGCCCCCACAGGCCCCTCCTGGGGCTGGTGAGACTAGCCGTTCCCTTGAGAGTGGGTGGGGCATCGGGCCCCAAAGGAGAGACAGAGGGACCCTGGGGGAAAGGCTGCCCTTGGTCTCCCTCTGACTTCTGCCCCCAGGGGCCTTCACGCTCTTGTGTTGAGGACGGCCCTGGAGGGTCTTTCATGGGCGAGAAGAGCCACACTTCCAGCCAACCAGGGTAGAGAAGGAAAAATCCCAAGTTTCTCTGTGATTGGATTCAGGGTGAACACCTGGAACGCATGCAGGGAAGAGGGGTTTGGTGTGAGGCAGGGTCTAGGGAAGGCGTCTCCTCCTCTGTGAGATGTTTCCTAGGCCAGAAGCTTGACGGATAAATTTCAAGGAACTGTAATGTTTGACTTCAATTTTGGTCTTTTCTCCAGCTTTGTTATTCAGAACTGTTAAGCACCTGCTGTGCTGGGGGTACAGCAGAGAGAGAGAGGCTTGGCTGCCCTCACAGGGTGTACACTTCAGACAAGACTGATAAACACACAGGTATGATGAATGCCGCAAAAGGGAGGTGGACGATGTTATTGCTTGGGGGGGGGCTTGTGGCGGGGCTTGTGGGGGGATGATGGGACCAAAGTCAGGAAAAAATGAGTGGCTGCTGACCAGGTTAATGAAGGAGGGGAGGATGTTCTAAGAGCGGGACTAGCATGTGCAAAGGCCCCGTGGCAGGGGGAGCCTGCAACAACAAAGGCACCGAAGACACAGCAGTCATTCTCTGTCCCAGCACCGTTTGCTTTTTGCAGCCCAGTAACCAGTTTCTGAAATTACCCTGTTTCTATTTTTACTTGTTACTCACCTCACTAAAATGTCAGCTCTCTCAAGCCAGGAGTCTGTCTTGTTAATAGTGTCCCTAGCTCCTAGGACAGTGCCTGGCAAAGAGCAGGTGCTCGACAGATATTTGTGGAAAATGACAATGACATTGATGGTGGTGGTGGTGATGATGGTGATGGTGGTGGTGAAGGTGGTGGTGGTTGGTGATGGTCGTGGTGGTGAAGGTGGTGGTGGTTGGTGATGGTGATGGTCATGGTGATGGTGACAATGATGGTGATGGTGGTGGTGAAGGTGGTGGTGGTGATGATGCTGGTGGTGACAGTGGTGGTGGTGGTGGTGATGACAGTGGGACGTCTGCATTCCAGGCAGACAGACACTGTGTGCAGTCCTGTGCCATTGCACTTCCAAGAATCTCACGTGTGTGAACTTGTGTGAACCTCGCAGCCACCTCTGAGAGACGGAAGTAGCTTGCTGAATCTCACAGTGGTCAGTGCCTGCGTCAGGATGCATCTCAGGCAGGCTCCCCCGAGCGCACGCCCTGACGCACCGCCGCAAGATGCAGGTATAGCAACGACTCTGCTTGCACGCAGACTGTTCTGCGCGTGTCTGTGCACGTGTGAGCGCGTCCATCCCATGATGGACACAGGCGCTCGGCACCAGCCCTGCCTGACCAAAGGTCGACATGTGGGGACAAAGTGAGCGGTGAGGGAGGCTGGGGGAGGCCCTCTAGCAGCCATAAGAAGGTTCGAAGCAGAGGGGGTGGCCTGATTGAACTGGCGGGTTGGAGAAAAGATGGGAGGCGGCATAAATGGCTGCAGGGACACCCACTGAAACATAGAGGAGGAATTGCCTGCTTCCAAGAGGTAGGGAGCAGCGAAAACCCACAGGACTTAGAGAGGAATAGGATGTAGGTGGATCGGGTGGGGTTCTCCGTTGCTGGACGTCGTGTATGAACCGCTTCAAAGACAATGGCTTAACACAGTGAGCACATATTATTTCTCATAATTCTGTGGTCCAGTTGGGTGGCTCTGCTCTGGCTCAGCGTGGCTGGTGCTCAGTGGCCTGAGGTGGCCTCACCTGTGCTTGTGGGTTTGCTTGACGTTCTGCCGTCGACTGCCAGCCCAGCCCTATTCAGAGGACAAGCCCCAGGTGCTCACCCCTCAGCACTGTGGAGTCAGATCTGCCAGTGTCCCGTGGACTGAGTCCAGGTTCAAGGTGGGGAAGCACAGCAACGATCTACCACGAAACCCTTTGCTCACCCGGGAAGGGGGCGGGGGGAGGAACCCCTGTGGCCATTTTTGCAGCCTGCAACGAATGGAAAGGACTCTGGCTGATTTAAGCAGAACGGAATTGGTGAAAAATGACTATCTGTAAAAAGAATTTTGCGGCGGCCTGGGAACAAAATCAGAAATCAGGGCGCAGGACGTGCAGGATGGGTGTCAGTGCACTGCTGTGACCCTGTATCCGTGCTGCTCTGGGGGTTTGATCCTGCAGCAACCCTGCCTGGTGTCAGAGAGGAGAACACGCACGCGCGCACGCGTGCGCGCGCCCACCTCGCTCCTCCTAGGTCATACGCGAGACCCCGTTTGCAAGGCGGGCAGAGCTTGTGCACAGCCATTGCCTTTGCGTGGAGAGGAGAGGTCCAGGGTAAGGGTCTACGCAGACATGTGGGTGGTGGTGAAGGCTTTGTGGGGGTGGGGGTGGGCTGGAACCTAGAAGGGAGACCGGGAAATCAGATGTGCAGAGGTCTGGGGGTGGCTCGAGCGGATGACCTCGGGAGTGGGCGCACGGCGTTGCGTTTCATGCCAGTGGCCACCAGGGGGAGCGCCGAGCAAACCAGGTCGTGGAAGACTTGTCCAGTGTTTTTGACCAGCCTCTGTCCAGAGACCCCAGTGCTTGTTCCACGAGCCACAGCCAGCGGCCCTGGTGCCTGCCCTGCAGCAGCGCAGCCTCCAGGCTGGCCCCCACGTGGTCCGCAGCAGCCTGCATCTGGGGTGGCGTGGTCACCAGCGCAGTGCTCGTCCTCCTTTGGGCTCCCCTCCCCATCTCAAGCCCCCTGGGCTTGCACTGCCCGGTGAGGTCCTGCCCAGAGCCTTTATCTCCACCCTGCCTTTTCGGGGCCCGAGGCCAAGACTGTGCTTCAGGCCCCTCCCCACCCCTACACCGCAGATGGAGGGCCGAGGGCTGCTGGCTCCGAGGAGCCTAGGGGGACTTTTATGTGTACCTTCTGACCGGCGGGGGCCATCGTGGATGGTGTCTGAGACCTGAGAACCCAGGTGGCCAAGAGTTCTCACCAAGCCAGCGGCTCTCAAACACTTTGCAGTGATTGTAGAGGATGTGAGGGGGGTGTCGAGAGGAGAGATGTGGGCTGGGGTCTTGGACTGGGGTCTTGGCCAGGCTGGTGTAAGGGGACCTTGGCAGAAAACTGAAGACACTGTCAGAGGCTAAGGGCAGGGGGAGGGCACAGCCGTCTGCCTGAGGGGTAGAGTCTCCTACATCCCGGGGGCGGAGGGGTCGGGGGCTCCCCCAAATCCACCCCTCGAGGGAAGGAGAGAACTCTGGACCCTGCTGTGTCAGAGGAACCCTCCCTCAGACCCGCAGGCAGGGAGGCTTCCCTACGCCTCGCCTGCCCCGCACTGAGAAGGGCCGACAACATGCCGGTCTGTCTCCCAGGCCTGGCCCAGTGGAGCCCAGATGCTGGCTGCCCCGGACGGGACACAGCTTCCGTGCCGTGGGACCCATTCCTCTCAGCGTCCCAGGAAATGACAGGACCTGCTCCCTGTGGAAGGCCCTTCTCCTTTTTATATTCGTAAGTACTTTGTGTTCATTGCAGAAACCTTTAAAAAGGCAGATAAATAAAAAAGAACAAACCTCGCATCATCCCAGAGATTATATTAATATTTTAATTCATCTGCCCACATGATTTCCCTGTGCAAACAAAATCATTTATAAAAATCGAATTGTAGGGACTTTCCTGGCAGTCCAGTGGTTAAGACTCTGTGCTTCCACTGCTGGGGGCCTGGGTTTGATCCCTGGTCAGGGAACTAAGATCCCACATGCATGCTGCAACTAAGAGTTCGCGTTCTGCGACTAAGAGTTCGCGTGCCACGATGAAGGAACCCGCATGCCACAACTAAGGAGCCGGTGAGCTGCAACTAAGGAGCCCACATGCCACAACTAAGACCCGGCACAACCAAATAAATAAATTTAAAAAAAAAGTGCTTCCTACACCTACCCAGGGTAATACTTTAAAAAAAAGAATAGAATTATAAAATATACTATTTTAAAACTTGTGTTCCTTATGTATGAATATATTATGAACATCTGCCGTTTTTACAGATCTGAAGTTATTTCTCGAATGGCTGCGCCTTCATTTGTTTAACCGGTCCTGACCTGTCGAGCCTGCGGGCTGCTCCAATCCTGTGCTGTTCACCAGTGATGCCCCAGTGAGGTGGCTAGTACCTAATGGTTCCCTCACTTCCTTGCTTTCATAGATAAATTGCTCTGCTGAAGCTACGCCCGAATCCATTGCCTCTCTCCCCCCCTTTTCAAGCCCATGGCTTCCAGGATTCAATCCTGTTTTCCCTTCTTTGGCTCTCAGTTTCACCCCGCAGGGGAGCCCGTGTCCACGATGGGGCTCTGACACAGCAGTGCTCCCACGACCACCGGACACTTAGCTTGGTCGTTGCACAGACACCTCGAAAGCTACATTTTTCTTCTTTTGGGCAGAGAAAATACTCTGTGCAGTATGATAATGATAGATACAGCTCTTGATACATCTGTCCAAACCCACAGAATATACAAGACCACGGGTGAGCCTCGTGTAAACTCTGGGCTCTGGGTGGTGATGACGTGTCCACGCAGCTTCATCAGTGGTAACAGATGTACCGTCTTGTGGGGTGTTGATGGTGGGGAGGCTGTGCATGCGGGGGGGAGGGTGTGCACAGGAGCTCCCTGTGTCTTCCCCCCCCAGTTTTGCTGTGCCTAAAACTGCTCTAAAAAATAGTCTTAACTTTAAACAATGAAATATATTAGGCATACAAAAATATACGAAAATACTTAACACCTGTGTTCCCTCCACCCAGCTTTAGAAATTACATACCTAGAAAGCCCTTGGTGCATTCTCCCCCACCACCATCTATTCCTCTCCCTGCCCCCAAAGGTAACCGCTGTCCTGATTCGGCTTTGTCATCCTCCACCCATATCTCAGCAAGTCCAGCCTTGCTCACTTAAAGCCGGAGCTGGTTCACACCTGGACAAGTGCTGGGGCCACTTCCCCTGACCCACTGCACAGGGCCTCCACCCAGCTCCCTGAGAGCCTCTGCCGTCTCTGTCCCTGCGGGGTGGGGTCTCTGTGAGGGCGAGGGTCGCCTCTGCCCTTTGTCCACCACGGCTCCCGCCCCAGTACCCGGGGCAGGGGGCTCAGTAGAGGGTATCCATGCATTTGCTACGTTACTGGGTCCATGTGGATGGGATTTTTATTTTTTTCAGTATTTAACTATATTTTCTGATTAAAATAGAAAAAAAGGGGGTGGGGCAGAGGGTAAGGGCAACAGAAATTACACTGTGCTGGTACAGAGACTTTAAATTCTAGTCAGAGTTAAGGTCCATTTTAAAGGTCAACTGATGGTTCCAAGGAAATAACATGGAGTCTGGTTGAGACATACATGAGTTGAGTCTCATCATTAGCCGCAATAATGTAGGAAAACAGCTCTCAGCGAAATTGGAGTCCACACTTGTCAGGCACGGGTAGGGAGAAGTCTGAAGAAATGGGTTCTCTCCATGCCCCCATGACAAAGAAGTCTCCTGGTTTGATGGGAAGAGTAGCTCTGGTTCCCAGATGGTGTCCACAGCTCAGAGCCGAGTTTAGCAGTGGAATTGAGTGGAGAACTTAGGCACGCACACAACGTAAAATTTACCATCTTCATCATTTTTAAGTGCACAATTTAGTGTCATTAAGTATGTAAGGATTTCTTCCCCCCCTCCTTATTTTTTAAATTTTTATTTATTTATTTATTTTTGGTCGCGTTGGGTCTTTGTTGGTGCACGCGGGCTTTCTCTAGTTGCGGCGGGCGGAGGCTACTCGTTGCGGAGCACGGGCTCTAGGTGCGTGGGCTTCAGTAGTTGCAGCACATGGGCTTAGTGGCTCCGCAGCATGTGGGATCTTCCTGGACCAGGGCTCGAACACATGTCCCCTGAATTGGCAGGCGGATTCTTAACCACTGCGCCACCAGGGAAGTACACCCCCCCCCTTTTTTTTTAACATTTTAAAAAAATTTATTTATTTGGTTGCACTGGTTTGCAGAAGGCGGGCTCCTTAGTTGCAGCTCTCAGGCTCCTTAGTTGCAGCTCGCGGGCTCCTTAGTTGTGACAGGAGTCTTAGTTGCGGCATGCATGCAGAATCTAGTTCCCTGACCAGGGATCGAACCTCGGGCCCCCTGCATTGGGAGCACTGAGTCTTATCCGATAGACCACCAGGGCAGTCCCCAGGATTTCCTCTCTTTTTCAAGGCTGGATGATGCTCCGCTGTAGTTAGTTGTGCAGATGGTTTTGACCGGGCCGTGTTCCCTGTAGCGGCTCCACGGTCCCAAGAGTGACTGCCAGCCCCTCTCCAGCATCACCAGGATGGACTCAGGGGAGACTGGCATGTGTGCCAGTGTGGGAATGGCCAGCTCTCCAGCCACGCCCCAGGGCCTGAAACGCCCCCTCCCCTTGGGCTCTGTCTGTCCTTCCTTTGTGCGCTCTGGCCCTTCGCCCCGTGGAGACCTCGCTCCAGGTGAGGGAGAGAACTGCTTCCAGCATCTCTCTGCCATGGAGACGGGGAACTAGAAAGTGCAGCAATTGTAAGAGTCAAGGAAGTCGTGCACCTGAGGGGGGCCTGTGGCCTTTTCCATTCCCCCCCGACACTCCCCCAAAGGTGGAGTCCCCACCTCTCCAAGCCAACCGAGGGGGTCTCCGAGAGCCACCCAGAGAGATCGGGGTGCCTGCAGAAGGGACATCTCCTCACCCAGGGGGCTTGCTGAGCTACCCTCTGTGTCATCCGAGATGGTGGAGCTGGAAAAGAGAGCCAGAGGCAGACATCCAGGCAGAGGGGGCCCCATTTGCACAAGAGGATGTGTGAGTTTCCTCCAGCTGACAGCACTCCAAGGAGGCGTGCCCATGGACCATCTCGCTGATACCAGGGGAGCTGCCAGCCAGGTGAGGGGACCCGAGGAAGGTGCCCTGGAGGGTGGGGCTGGAACTGAGGGTGCGGGGGAATCTCTCCCGGGACCTGTGTGGTGGGCAGGAGCTGTGGGACCCCTGGGAGTCCCCAGAGGCCGTGGGGAGCGCCAGGTAAGCAGAAGGACGCTGCCCTGGTCCCTTCTCTTCCTGTCAGCCCCCGCACCAGGGGCACGGAGCCTTGGGGGACGGGGCGGGATGAGACCTGTCCCCTTCCTGGGCCACAGACTGGAGCTGAGCTGGCGGAGGCTGTGCACTGGGATTGAAGTGCTAACTTAGTCTGGACGGAGCTTTGGGCACGGGAAATTGACCAGGAAGTGATGAAGCCGCTCGGAATGTTTGAAGGGACAGAAAGATTTGAGGAGGTGCAGCTGGAAGCAGGAATTGAAAACACATTAAAAAGCCATTTCAGGGGCTTCCCTGGCGGCAGAGCTTTCAGATGAGCAGGGCAAGGGAGGAACCGTGACCATCAGAGAGGAGAGAGCGACGTGAAGAGTGGACACAAAGGTAATGGGAAGAATGCGATGGAAGGCCCCAGCCCTTCTAGTAAAATAGACTGTCAGAAGGGCATCTAAGACAAACCCTCCCTCTGTCATTTACGAGAAATGCATGTAAAGCCGCAGGCTAAAGAAGGGCTGGAGGGACTTAGGTGCTCAGACCGGTGCAAACAAAAATAAGCCAGGACCACCCAAATTAACATCAGATAAGGTAGCCTTTAAGATCAAAACAGAGGAAGAAGAAAAGCAAAAATTATAAAGGGGATCAAACAGTCATAAACTTGTATGAACAAAGCAAAATGTGGTTAAACACACAAAGCAGAAGTATGAGAATTGTAAGGACAGCTGGATAATATACCCAGGAAAAATCAGTACATTTGATTCAATAGGTGGAGGTTTTTACATCTATGAACAGAAATAATACATCTCATTCGTACGTCCCTGGAACGGCTACAGACATTATCTATTTGACCACAAAGAAGGCCTGAACCAATAGAGAAAAGGAGAGAAGAAGGCCATATTTTTATCATAATCTGAGAAAACCGGCAGTAAATAATAAAGGTGTGACGAATATAATGTTAACTACTTTGATATTACGAAACACACTTACAAAAAACACTTAAAGAGGCCATCAAGAGGGAAATTAAAAATTACTGGAAAGCGGTGAAAGTAAGAATGTTACATTCTCAAAACTCCAGGACACGGCAAAACCATATTCAGTGGAAAATAAAGACAAAGGCCATCAGTATTAAAATAGGAAAACAAAAGTCAAAGGACCTACTTACCCAGTTTAAGTACAAAAAGAAAGTAGGAAGATGGAATTGATGAAGAAGAACAGAAATGAATCAGAAACCTATATTCACGCTTCTCTTGGAAGACAAGTGCGGCCTGGTCTTTGCAAACACTGATGAGCAGAAGAACCCGAGCTCACCCTGACTTGCACTTTCTTTGTGAAAGAAAAATGAGATACAGAAACACACAAGGTTAAGGTTTGGAAAGGAGACATAATGACAGAGTCAGGAGATTAAAGCGTTTTAAGGAAACTGTATTCAACACTGCAGCAAAAATTCGAAAACCTGGAGGAAATGGGGAAGTCCAAGGGTGTGAGCCTTCGAAGGGGGATCAAGGAATCGATGCCACGTGAGGCCTGGCTCTGTCACCAGCTGTGTGACCTTAGGCCAATTACTTAGCCTCTCTGTGCTTCCATTTCCTATCTATAAAATGGACATAATAATAATAGTTCCTACCTCTCCGCAGTTGTGAGGATTAAATTAGCTCATATAGGGGACGTCTGCATTATTGATAGAATAGTCTCTTGATGGGCTCAGAGTAAATAATAAAATAATACAAATCTTACAAGAATGTCCCGAGAATTAGATGAACCACGTAGGACCGGTGAGAGAACTCTCCTCATTCAAACTGAAACAGAAGAGTTCTCGCTGGCTATACTAAAACTCGTGTGTAGCAAAAGGTGCCATAAATCCAGTCCACGGACAAGTGACAGATCAAGGAGAGTACTAGTGACTCAGCAGCTGTAACAGCAAGAGCTCTTAAACGTTGACAAGGAAAACACAGAAGAGAAGTGGGGCGGAGGCCTGTGGCCGGCACAGGTGTGACAATGCACCAGCCCGCCCGCCGGGGTCAGGGAACAGCCGAGAAGCGGCAAGAACGCAGGGCACTGGCTGCCTTACTGGACCAGGGCCCGGACAGCCTGCTGGCCTCCAGGGACTGCCTTGCGGAAATCCATCGGGCACCACGCATGAAATAAAAAATGCCAACATTCCTGGGCTTCTGTTACAAAGAAATAAAAACACCCGTAAGTTCAAGGAGGCTTATGGAGCATTGGTCAAAAGCTGGAAGCCAGGTGGCTTCCCCTCAACAGGGAGCATCCTGGTCCTGTGCACGTCAAACGTTGATATTAATACTAAACAGCTGCGAGAGGGGACAGAGTGGATCCCGCGGTCCCCCTGCCTGGGGGGCTTGTGCCCACCGCTGAGGCAGTGGGGGATCAGAACCTGTGTCTGATGAGACCCTGTTTTAAAAACAGCGACAGCCTCCAGTGTGTCATGTACCTTTAACTTTATGGGATGTTATATAAGCATTGGGAAAAAACACAGGAGGTGCACACTGGAATTTTACGGGGTGCTGACAGAGGGAGAGCCAAGCCAGTTATGTGTGAAAGGAAAGGGCGGCTCTAAAAACTAGTCATCACATTGTGCAGGTTCACGGAGTTATATTTGTGTGATCACCATGCAGAAATAAAACGGAGAGAGTCTCGCCCTTGTTAGAGTAAATATCAGACTTGGTGTGCGATGGGGTGCACTCGTGTTTGTCAGGAATCAGGGTGTGGCTTCCCACGCTCAAGGAACAGGAGTGCCAGGCGGCCCGGGCCTGTCCCCCAGTGGGCGGGGGCTCCAGGCGGGGTCGGGCCAGGCGCCCAGCTCACCGTGACTTGCATTTTGCCAGGCCGTGCAGCCCTGCCCCCTCCAGCCCCGGGCTGCCCTTTGTTCCAACTCAGCCCTGGCTTCCTGGGTGCTTCCTGGGAGCCTGCACAGGGAAAGGTCAGGGTCGGGTGACAGTGGGGGACCTTTACAGCATCCCTGGGAGAGCTTCCCTCTTCCTCCCACTGACTTCCTGGGATGCACACCTGCAGCTTCTCCGACCCAAGTCTCTGCCCTCAGGGCAGATAGAGGGGAAGGGACCCCCGGGGATCCTTCCTGAGTTTTCCCAGACATGCAGCCGGTCCGCTCTCTTTGCTGCTGTCCGGGGAGAAGCTCTCTAAACAGTAGTTGAAATCCCAGTGTCCTCCAGTGGCTCAGTGCTGCACCCAGGAACCCAGGACGGTGGCGGGGGGGACCCCGAGGTCAGAACTGGGCGAAGCCGAGTCCAGCCTGCCCCACCCACGCTGTCCCCCTCGCTCCAGCCAGGCCCCAGCAGTCAGCCCTCTAGGTCAGTGAGCCCCAGCACTGTGCCTCATCTGGAAGCTTATACAGGAAGTTTACGTTTTGGAATCTCAGTGGGGAGGTGCCACCCATGGTACCAGGAGGGAGGCATCCACCAGGAGACAGCAGGGGAGCCGGTGCCGGACTGGGAAAGCAGTGGGGACGACGGGAGGAGGAAGGGCAGCCTGCCTGGAGGCTGAAGGGTTCCCGAGGCAAAGACCTAGTGACAGTATTACATTAGGAAGACGAGCAGGTTAGCTTGGGTCAGTGGTGCAGCTCACTGAAGCTTACCTCTTTCCGTGGATGGTTTTGGAAGGAATTTCACTTTCCAAAGTCCTTTCAAGCGTGTCGCCTCCTCAGGGTCCCACATGACTGCTCGTGATTCTGGCGCCCTTATTTTAACTGATGGGGAAATGGGGCCCTGGGAGGGTAAGCGTCTTTCCCGGTCCTCACAGCTGGGGACCCCTGAGCTAGCACTCGTTCACGCTGCGTGCTGCCTCCAGATGAGATTTTAAAATAAAAATCTTACTTTTGAATTATTTTGGATTTACAGAAAAATTGCCAAGACAGTGCGGAGAGTTCCTGGGTCATCTGCACGTGGATCCCCTATTGCAGATATCTTGTTTGTTGTAGCTAGTGAACCGATGCTGGTGTGTTACTAACCGAAGCCCATGCTCTCTCCGGGTTTCTTTGGTTTGTGCTGAATGTCCCTTTTCTGTGCCTGGATCCCATCCAGGGACCACCTTCCATTTACTGTCCCACCTCCTCAGGCTCCTCTGGGCTCAGACTTCCCTTTTTTGGTGACCTTGATGGTTTTGAGGAGGGCTGGTCAGGTGTTTTGTTGAACTTCCCTCAGTTTGGGCATGTCTGATGTTCATCTCATGGTTAGACTGGGGGTTTGGGTTTGGGGAAGCAGACCACAGAGTGGAAGCGCCGGGTTTTATCACGTGGTATCCAGGGGACATGGGGTCGCCATGACCTTGACCTTGAACACCCGCTGAGGTCGTGTTCATCAGCTTCTTCTGTGTAGAGTTACTCCCCTGACCAGTCCACCCTGGCCTCTTTGGAAAGAAGTCACTACACACATCCCACACGTAAGAAAAGAGGGTTACATTCCACTGCCTCCTGGGGGCGTGATCTACGTAAATGATTTTCAGTTCTCTGTAGGGGAGGTTCCACATTTTCCTAATGCATTTTCCTATTCTCTCAGAGTGAGGATACTGAATATGATATACGTATTTTAATAGTTTCATTGAGATACAATTCAACACCATGTTATTCACTTTGGTGTACAGCTCAATGTTTTTTTAGTTTTTTGTGCAGACGTCCCCACAACCTAATCATGAACACGTTTGTCCCCCTAAAAAGACCCTGTACCCGTTAGCAGTCAATCCTCGCCCTCTGTCCCCACCCCCTTTCTCAGCCCCAGGCAGCCCCTAACCTACTTTCTGTCTCTATAAATTTGCCTTTACTGGACATTTCATATGAATGGAATCAACTGTACACTACATAGTCCTATGTGTTTGGAGCATAATGTCCACAAGACTTATCTATGGTGAGGCATGTATCCAAACTTCATTTCTTTTTACAGAGTCATAATGTTCCATTGTACGGATATACCACGTTTCGTTTATCCATTCATCAGTTAATGGACGTTTAGGTTGTTTCCACTTTTTGGCTCCTATGAATCACGCTGCTGTGAACATTCATGTACAAGTGTTTGTGTGGACACAGGTCTTCCTTTCTCTTGGGTGTAGACCTAGGAGTGGAATTGCTGGGTCATATGGTAGCTCTGTGTTTAACTCTTTGAGG
The DNA here is from genome assembly GCF_964341445.2 of Mesoplodon mirus. Taxonomy (NCBI): domain Eukaryota; kingdom Metazoa; phylum Chordata; class Mammalia; order Artiodactyla; family Ziphiidae; genus Mesoplodon; species Mesoplodon mirus. Next base: position 39,758,569 of record NC_138994.1, on the reverse strand, counting down.
AACTGCCTGTTTTCCAAAGTGGCTGCACCATTTTACATCCCCACCAGCAGTGTAGGAGAGTTTCAATTTCTCCACCTCCTCGCCAACACTTACTATCTCTGCCGTTTTTTTTTTTTTTTTTAATAGCCACGCTAGTGGCTGGGAAGTGGTACCTCATTGTGGTTTTCTCTTTCATTTCCCTAATAACGAATGATGCCAAGCATCTTTTCATGTGTTTGTTGGCTGTTTGTATATCTTCTTTGGAAAAATGTCTGTTTGAATCCTTCACCCATTTTTAAATTGGGTTATTTGTCTAATATTGACAAACGATAAAAGTTGAGTTGTAATAGTTCTTTATATACTCTAAGTCCCTTATCAGATACATGATTTGCCAATATTTTCTCCCGGTCTGTGGGTTTTCTTTTCACTTTCTTGCTGGTATAATTTGCAGCACAGATGCTTTGACATTTTTTTTTTTAATTATTTATTTATTTTGGGCTGTGTTGGGTCTTTGTTGCTGTGCGCGGGCTTTCTCTAGTTGTGGCGAGCAGGGGCTACTCTTCGTTGCAGTTCGAGGGCTTCTCGTTGCAGTGGCTCCTCTTATTGCGGAGCACGGGCTCTAGATGCGCAGGCTTCGGTAGTTGTGGCTCGCGGGCTCTAGAGCGCAGGCTCAGTAGCTGTGGCGCACGGGCTTAGTCGCTCCGCGGCATGTGGGATTTTCCCGGACCAGGGCTCGAACCCATGTCCCCTGCATTGGCAGGCGGATTCTTAACCAGTGTGCCACCAGGGAAGCCCGCGCTTTGACTTTGATGTAATCCAATTAGGCATTTTTTTCTTTTGTCACTTGTGCTTTTGGTCTTGTTACCTAAGAAACCATTGCCTGACCCAAGGACATGAAGATTTACTCCTATGTTTTCTTGTAGAAGTTTTATAGTTTTAGCTCTTACATTTAGGTCGATGATCCATTTTGAGTTAATTTTTGTGTCTGGTGTGAGGTAACGGTCCACGTTCATCTTTTTGCATGTGGATATTCCGTCATCCCAGTGTCTTTTGTTGGAAAGACTGTTCTTTTTCCTCACTGAATTGTCTTGGCAGCCTTGTCAAACGTCAGTTGGCCACACATGTAAGGGTTTGTTTCTGGACTCTCAGCTCTATTCCACTGATCTGCTTGTCTGTTTTATGTCTGTTTTATCATGATCTCTGCAGCATTGTTATACTTTTGAAATTGAATTCTCCAGCTTTGTTCTTCTTTTTCAAGATTGTTCTGGCTCTTCTTGGTTCCTTGCATTTACATACAAATTTTAAGATCAGCTTTTCTACTCCTGAAAAAAAAAAAAAGAGCCATCTGGGATTTTAACAGGAATTGCATTGAATCTGTAAATCAATTTGGAGAGTGCTGTCACCTTAACAGTATTATGTCTTTCAATCCACAAACTTGTGATTTCTTTCCGTTTATTTAGATCTTTAATTTTTTTCGATGATGTGTTGCCATTTTCAGTGTATAAGTCTTACACTTCTTTTGTTAAGTTCACATTTAAGTTTACTTCTTCTTTCTGATGCTGTTGTAAATGGAATTGATCCTTCCGGTCGGCATCTTCCTCGCTGTTCTTCACAGCTGTTCCTCCCCGTCACCCTTCCTCTTTCTGTCCATTTACTTAGCCTGAGGAACCAGATCCCCAGGCTGGTTGGAACCGTCTGCGTAATGATAATCAGAGCGTTCAGAAGGAGGGCAGGAGGGCACCCCCGTGAGGAACGGGCATGGACTACGTCACTTCCTGTTGGGGTTGCTTTGGCTGCATCTCACTTCCAGGGAGATGGCTTGCATTCGGTGAGTGAGCCTGGGCTTTGGTGGGTTCAAGGGCTTCTTCTGCCACCTGTGAGCAGTGAGAGCCTGGACCAGCGTTCTTACGAGTCTCTGGTCCCCCTTATATAAAATGGGGAGAATAACACCCTCCCTGTGGCATTGTCACCAAAGGCCCCATTCGTTCAGTCACGACACAAGTGACTGCTGCTTGAGTGCTGGCCATGATGAGCACAGGCAGCCCCAGATTTGTGATGCATCCCTGGAATAATGCCTCATGTCACACCTGCTGTCATCTGATCACTTCACGTTTGCCACTACAAACTTTTTATTCATTCCTTAGAACAATTTCTCATAAGGTTTTATGCCATCACCCTAGTTCCTTGGCCACTTGAAACATGTAAACTGAAGTCTGTGTCACAGGCCAATATAAAATCTCTCTCATATTCACATAATTACCATCAATCTTCCCAGCTTTATATAATTACAAAATATAATTTTATAAATCCATATATATGTTTGTAACGTAGCAGATATTCAACAATCAACAATATGATTTTCTTATAGCAATTTCTTAAAGGAATAAAAACACAGATCAAAGGGAACTCATCCCAGTAAACTGTTATCAGTAACTGGTGAGTCACTGGTTCTCCAACTTCACCTGGAGGCATCAGAATTACCTGGAGGACTTGTTACACCACCAATGGCTGGGCCTTATCCCAGAGTTTCTGATTTAGTCGAGCAGGTGGAACCTGGGAATATGCATCTCCAACAGGTTTGATTACATTTTTATTTTTCTTTTAGTTTTTTAACTTTTTATTTTATATTGGAGTATAGTTGATTAACAATGTTGGGACTTCCCCGGCAGTCCAGTGGTTAAGACTCTGCATTTCCAATGCAGGGGGAGCGGGTTCGATCCCTGGTTGGGGAAGTAAGATCCCATGTGCCACGCAGCATGGCCAAAAAAAAAAAAAAAAAGATCACACCGGAAAATAATTGTTCATTAAAATAAAGTTTCCAAATAAATATTAAAAAACAAATGAAAAAAACCAATGTTGTGATAGTTTCAGGTGTACAGCAAAGTGATTCAGTCATATATATACATGTACCTATTCTTTTTCAAATTCTTTTCCTGTTAATCACGTTTTTAATAGCACCTTAATAACTGTGAAGACACACGGCTTTGTTTCCTGCCTCTGTGCCTTTGCTTTTGCTGTTCCAAGCCTAAATACCTCCCATTCAGCTCAGACTCCGTTTCCCTCCCTCGGGACTCTCATCTGAGGCCCTGTAGCATCTTGTGCATATTCCAGCCACTATAAGGTTCATATTATTTTGAAACTTTCTGTTTATTCCGTCATTCATTTATTGAGCACCTACTATGTGCCAGACAGTGTTCTGGGTGCTGAGGATACAGCAGTGAACAAAGCAAATTCTAGTTGGAGGGTGGCAGGTGACAAACAAAATAAGTAGACAAATAGCATCTCAGAGGGTGATACATGGTCTGGAGAAAAATCACGTGGAGGAAGAGGAGGAAGCGTGATGATGAGGGTGGTGACCAGAGCCACGTGGGTGGTGGGTGGCTGTACCGGAGGGGCATTCCCGGGGGAGGAAGGGGGGAGGGAAGAGCACCTCTGCAGGGGCCTGTAGGGAAGCAAGGCTGGTGGGTGAGGGTGGCAGGAAGTGCCCAGTGGGAGGAAGCCCAGAGTCCAGGTAGCAGGGGCGGTGTGAGAAGTGGCCAGATGTGTCTTCCATACAGGCCTCCATCCCCACTGAGCAGATGCCCAGCAAACGTCTGTTATCCCAGAGTCCTCTCTGCCCAAGCATCTCTGGGTCCGTGGGGGACCGACCACACAGGGGAGATTCCTGGCAGTTGGTACTGGTCTGTGGCCCTCTTCTCTGCTGTTCAACAAGTGAGCAGACCCACGTATTGGTGGGGCCTCGTGTAGAAAGCCCCGGCCTGCGATTCCCTAGGCTTAGAGATCTCACCTTGATGGGGCGTCTTCGGGGAGCTGCGTGCATGCTCACTGTGACTGTACCTCCCCTGCCCTTATGTAATCAGGGAGGTCGGGAGGTCGGGAGGACAGCAGCTGGCAATTGCACTTGGAAAATCTGGAAGCAGTCAGGTCAGGTTGAATCAATCAGCAGCCCCACGCCCGAGGCAAACACAGGGGCTCCTTTGGAAGATTGGACCCAGCCCCGCCCAAGCCTCCACAGACACATTCTTGCATTTCTGAGCAGAACAAAATCAGACAACCCCAGGCCTAATCCCCCAAACTGGGAGCAGAGGGCCGGATTACTACACCCCAGGTTTGAAAACTGTTTTGTTCTTGTTATGCAAACTTCCTGGGCAGGGACTCCAAGGGCCCAGGGGGCGGGGAGAAGGGTCTTTAAATGCATCCCCTCTAGGCTGATGCCCATTCCTGGAGCTCCAGACCCGGGAGAACCTGTGTCGAAGGTAACTCTCTTCCCCATTCTCTTCTCCTAGAAATCTCTAGCTGCAGCCTGGCCAGGAGCGGGTCCACCTCTGTGGCTGGTCCTCCCCACACCCAGGAACATCTTCTGAGAATCCGCGGCTGGCTGCCCCAAGGGCCCGAAGCTCACGTCTGGCAGCTCTACCACCCCTGCCACAGGGAGGTAGAGGCCCCGGGGACCCTTGGAGCAGGGGGACCCAGGGGACGGTGGGTGAGAAGCCTTGATTCAGTCACTCAGAGGCAGCAGAGCCCTGTAGTTAAAGGCACGAGCGGCATGAGAGAGACAGAAGCGGGTTCAAATCCTGACTTTGCTACTTGCTAACTGGGAGACCAAAGACACAGCATTTATTGCACGTCTATTGGCCTCACTTTCCTCATCTATAAAATGGACTCGTAACGGCTCCTTCTTGGTGGGCGCTCCTACAGAGCGAGGATTTTTGTGAGGATCAAAGGGGATGATGACACCTGGGAACAAAGTGGCACAGGTGAAGCAGGCGGGATGCAGGGATGTGGGAAGAAGGATGGGTCCTGGGGGACTAATTCCAGCTGCTTCCACTGGGGCATCAAGCACAATATTAGCTACTTCCGGCACCATTAATCTTTGTAATGACTGAGAAGCGGCACTGCTATTAACGCTGCCCACAAAGGAAGCTCCTTCCCAGAGACCACGTGGTTCTGAGTGCTGAGCTGGGGGCCAGCCCTCCTGGTCTCCCTCCCACCAGCTCTTCTGCCCTGAGCCGCCAGGCCTTGGTGGCCGATGGCCAGAGGCTGCTGCCCTGGTTTGCCCACGCAAGGCTGGGGAGGGAAACAGGACCTTCCTGCCGGGCTGTGTGGCTGGGGTCACGGTCAGCAGGGTGGCCTGGCCCGTGGCAGGCTGGGCCGAGGGATCCCAGAGGGCTCCCTCTGATTTCCCGTCGGACCTAGGGAGGGGACCGTGGCACCCCAGGCTTGGGGCGCCCTGGATGCCAGCAGGGCCCTCCTCTCCGTGCTGAAAGCCAGGGTGGGGTCAGTGCTGCGGAGAGGGGAGGTGATGGGAGGAATCAGAAGCCACTTGCTGGAATTCAAGCAGGATTTCATATATATACACATACACACATTCATACATATACATCTATAAATGGCTATTTCCATTTTGCAAAGAATTTATACCATGTATGATAATATATACACATATACCATATGTATTATATATACCATATCTACAGATATGTATATCTACATATCTGTAGATATGGTATTTAATTTTTTTGCCAAATGGAAATAGCCTTATTGTGGTTTTTTTCCTGATGTCAGAGGTTACACCGTGTCTGAAAGTGAGTGGAAACCTCTTGGAGGACAGGAAGAATTGCTGGGGGAGAAGGGAGGAGGAACACTTACTTTTCTTTGTCCCTTTTGTATCTTTTACATTTTCTACCATGAGCGTGTTACCTATTCAAAAAGGTAACAAGCATTTTTTAAAAATGCAAGTTCACTGCAAAAAAGTGAAACCCTCCAGAAGATGAAAATGAAGATGACCTCTAATCCACCCCCAACCTCCCATCCCCCCGCAGTCACCACGCGGGGTGGGGGGGGTGGGGGCCGCCCCTCTGGGCTCTCACGTGAACAGGCACGCACACGCCTGGGGTATCTGTTGTTCTGGAACCTGTTTTGTTTCTTGTCCCTCATGCCTGGGACACATCTGGTACAGAGAGCGCCCTTATAAAGGTGCTGAAACACTTGTCCATCTCTGTCCTAATTACTGCACGATCACCTGGCACATGGGTGCAGCATACATCTTTGAAATTGTCTCCTGCTGATGGACATTTAGGATGTTTCCAGTATCTCTCTGTTATGTATAAACCTGATGAACTTTCTTGTTCATGAATATTTAGGAATGCTCTCATTTCTATGAGGTCCTGAATGTGGACCTACTACGTCACAGAGAAATAGATTTTAAAGGCTTTTGCTGGGCGTAGCCAAATGCTTCCCAGCAGAGCCATCCCACTTCGCCAGCACAGTCTCCTGTACGGGTAGCTTTTTTGTGGAAATCTGAAGCTCTGTGAGTCGGTCTGTCTCACAGGTGTTACAGGCACACACGGGTTTAAACACCAAGCCTGGTTCTGTCTGGGAAGCCACCAGTGCTTTTGAGAATGACGGCTCAGCCAGAAAGGTGGTGTGGGAATCCTGATGCTGGGTTTTCTTTAATCAGCGTGCGTGTGGAATCACGACCCGTGTCCTTTGATCTGACCTGGAGAGTGCCCGGTTGGGTGTGCAGAGCACTGGGAGTGATTGCCTGGGAGAGTCACCAACTCTGCCCGAAGGTAGAGGTGGGCATGGGGCCTGAGAGAGGCCAGGAAGGGCCTGCCCACAGCACCCTGCCAAGAACCCACCATCAGCAGCTGTAGACACCCTTAGGACCGCAGGTCACTGCTGCCTGGGGTCCTCCCCGCGGGAGTCTGTCATCTGCTCATGGAGGGAGTACGCTGATGGCCAGAAGAGTCCAAGAGAACAGGGTTAGGGAGCTGAGAAGGCAAAAGGAGGCCATTTCCCGGTGCTCCCAGGGAGATCTTCCTCTTCCTATAAAATTACCAGTGAGGGTGGGTGCTGCCCTGGGGACCCCGGGTCCCGGTGGGCGGCCGGGGAGTGCGCGCCCTCCTCCCGGCTCCAAGGAGCTCTCTGTCCCCAGGAACCATGAGCACAATCAGCGAGGTGGTGCAGCGGGCCAGAGCCGCCTTCAACGCGGGCAAGACGCGCCCGCTCCAGTGCCGCGTCCAGCAGCTGGAGGGGCTGCGGCGCCTGATCCGCGAGCGCGAGAAGGACCTCGTGGGCGCCCTGGCCGCCGACCTCCGCAAGGTGCGCCCCGACCGGCCGCGGGCAGGAGAGGGCTGCGTGCGCCCAGGACGTCGGCTGTGCGCCGCGGGCCAGGCTCTGCGCCCGGCTCTTTACACTTAGCCCCCAAAACCCTCCGGGTGCCTCAGGACCCTTTTATGTAGGGGAAAGCGCAGCCACTGAGATGGGGTGCGCCGGCTTCTCCTTGCGTCCTGCGGCGCCCCAGGCCCCACGCGCCCGGTCCGCCATCCCCCCTCCTGGCTTCACGCCCTTGTCCACCCAGCCCAGCACACGAGGCCACCCCTTTCCAGCCTCCTCTTTCCTTCAGCTCTCAGCCCCGTGCAGGCCGGGTTCTCCACACCAGGGAACAGCCCAGCCTGGCTGCTCGGAGGGCAGCCTGCTCTGCTGGGCGTCCTCCCTTCCTCCCTCCCCATCCTCTCCTACCCCTGGGCAAAATCAGACCCCTCCGAATTCTCAGCCCCTCCCCCTCGCTGCCCCCAAGTCACTTGGGCCTGCTTCCACCCTTCCGTCCGCCTGGCCTTGGAGGAGAGCAGAGGGGCTGTGGAGCCCGTCCCCCTACCATTTCCTGGCCTTTTGCCGCTGTATTTTTTTTTTTTTAATCTCTCAAGATTTCTCATTTTACAGCAAAAAACAAAGGCAAGAAAACACAGTGCTGACCTCACGACTTCTGTCTTGCTCTGCACAGCCAAAGTTCACGGAAGAGCTGTGTATCCCACTTTGCACCCCTCTCTCGGAAGCCCCCCACACCGGCTTCCTCCACTGGCTGAGGGTCTCCTGGATTTTCTCCTGACTCTCTTTGGTGGTCTCTTTCCTGAAGCCACTTCATCAGGGTGGTCTTCTTAGGGCTCTGTCCTGGCTTCAAGTCTCGTTTTCATCTATAAGCCTTCCCGGACACCCCTCAGCTCAGTTCCCCCTGACTCACTAGTGACCCTCAAATCACTACTCAGGTCTGAGGTGCCCAACCTGTCTGGGCCCCCAGCACTGGCAGAAAGGGGCCCTCACAGACCCACCACTCGAAGGCTAATCCTCAGCTCTGCCCCCTTGTGCCTTCTTGCCTGGCCCACTGGGCTGGGGAGCCCACGGTGAATGGCCCCCTTCATGTGGGCAGCAGAATAAGCCAGGCTGTGTCCAATGGGCCCACCTGGAGCATGAGGTCCAGCCATTTTCCCATTTTGCAGACTGGGAGACTGAGGTCAGGAGGGTCATTCAGGGTCACAAAGCTGGGAAGCAGCGAGCCAGGACCACCGCCAGCCCTGGGGCCTCTGCTCGGAGCCCCGGCTGTGTGGCCCTCACCCTGGGGCCAGCAAGCCTCACGGAGCCCTCTCACTGTAGAACGAATGGACCGCCTACTACGAGGAGATCGTGTACGTCCTGGAGGAGATCGACTACATGATCAAGAAACTCCCTGAGTGGGCTGCGGATGAGCCCACGGAGAAGACCCCCCAGACCCAGCAGGATGAGTCCTACATTCACTCAGAGCCCCTGGGTGTGGTCCTCATCATTGGCACCTGGAACTACCCCTTCAACCTCACCATGCAGCCCATGGTGGGCGCCATTGCTGCAGGTACCATGAGCCCTGTTCTGGGTCGGGGAGCCAGGAGGGATCCCTCTTCTCCACTGCAGAGAGGAGGGCCTGGGGTGGGGAGCTCAGGCCTGTGTGAAGAGGCGGCCTGGTGTCAGGGAGCCATAGGAGGGTCCAGCTCTCACAGGAGGCTGTGGGGACCAGGCTTCCTGGTGCCCAGGCCCAGCCAGGCTCAGATGTCCACACAGCCTCACCGCCCACCATGCGCCCTTGGTCCCTGGGAGGGCAGAGCAGGGAGGTGGCCCCAGCTTGGCCCTGATTCCGTGTGCTCTGCAGGGAACGCAGTGGTCCTCAAGCCGTCGGAGCTGAGTGAGAACACAGCAAGCCTGCTGGCCACCATCCTCCCGCAGTACCTGGACAAGGTGACAGACTCTCCAGGGCACACGGAGAACTGGGGCGGGGCCGTGTCTTCAGGGGTGGAGAAATAGTGAATTCTTGCAGCCAGGGCCCAAGCCACAGGTCGGATGAGGACAGCCAGCCACTCCCATTGGGGTGACTGGAGCCCCTGAGCCGAGAGAGGGGGTCCACTTGGTGGCGACTGCCCGGCCACGTGGGGAGGGGGCTGTGGTCCTTTCTGAGCCTCACCTCTGTCCCCTCTCGGAAGGATCTGTACCCGGTGATCAGTGGGGGTGTCCCCGAAACCACGGAGTTGCTCAAGGAGAGATTTGACCACATCCTGTACACCGGGAGCACCGGGGTGGGCAAGATCGTCATGATGGCTGCGGCCAAGCACCTGACCCCTGTCACGCTGGGGCTGGGGGGCAAAAACCCCTGCTACGTGGACAAGGACTGTGACCTGGACATCGCCTGCAGGTGAGGGGGCTTGGTCTGGCTGACCCCCGGCTCAGGCGGACGGCAGTTCACTCTGAGTGACACTGACGTGGTCCCTGCCCTCAGGGCACCTGCGGTCCTGGCAGGAGCTTGGGTTGGAGGTACCATGCTCACAGAAGAGGTGCGGGAAAGGCTTCCCACAGAGGAGGGGTCCAGCCAGAGCCCTGCCCGCCCTCGTGTCCCGCACACGTAGCCTTCTGGGGTGTGGGACCCTGAGCACAGTGACACCTGGCCATGCAGGGCTCAAGGCTGTGAAAAGAGGGGGATAAAGGCCGCCCACCCCAGATACCCCCCGCCAGTCAGTGATGAGGTCACCGCAGGCCCTGTGAGCACATCCAGGGTCGTGGGATCTAGAAGCCAGTGGGGTGCTAAGGGGCTCCCCTGGCGGACAGCTCACAGCAGAGCCCCTCGTGCCCTGACCCTGGGCTAACTTAGCCAGAGGCCTGTTCCCGGGGAGCCCCCCGGGCTGGCGATATGTCATCTAACCTGGGGTTTTCACAGACGCATCGCCTGGGGGAAATTCATGAACAGCGGCCAGGTCTGCGTGGCCCCCGATTACATCCTGTGTGACCCCTCCATCCAGAACCAAATCGTGGAGAAGCTCACAAAGTCCCTGAAAGTGAGTGTTGGCCCCGGGGGTGGGTGACAGGCTGCCAGGCGGTGAGATGGACGTGGACTTGAGAAAAGACTGGCTCATTTTTTTTCTGATCATGAAAATAATCCACACTCACTGTCAATAATTGGGAAAAGATTAAAAAGCATAAAGAAGGGGGAAAAGCTCCACCCAGAATCCCAGCACCTAAAGCCAGTCACTGCTGACTTGGTGTGTTCCCTCCATTCTCCCTGCTGTAGACGCACGCGTTTGGTCCCAGTGTGATGTCCAGACGCTGTGCGTTTATTTCTTTCAAACAACACAGCTGTCTTGCAGCACTTCATGTGCCAGGAAAGTCGTGGGGCGCCCAGGGTGTGTCAGCTCCGTAGTTCTCAGTGTCGCTGTGCCATCAACTGCTGCTCCACCGGGCGGTGCCCATGTGTGCTCCCAGGTTGGGGTCACCAGTGACCTCACAGCCTGTGGCCGTGATGAGGGTCCACATCCTCACCTGGAGGCTCTCCTCCACAGGAGTTCTACGGGGAGGATGCCAAGAAGTCCCGCGACTACGGGAGAATCATCAACTCCCTACACTTCCAGAGGGTGATGGGCCTGATGGAGGGCCAGAAGGTTGCCTATGGGGGCACCGGGGATGCGACCACCCGGTACATAGGTGCGTGCGCTGCCCTTCAGGAGAGCACCGTCTGCCCGCCAGGGGCCCTGCAAGCGGGTGGCGGGTGGGCACACACCCCTGAAGAGCAGACGCAGCCCCATGGTGTGTGTCTGTCCCTTTCACCAGTGGCCCTGGGTTGGCTCTGGGCCTCTCAGCGGGCAGGGGCTGGCCACAGCCCCTGGGAGGCCCCTCCCCAGCCCAGAAGCCCCTCTCCTCAAGGCCTAGAGGAGGCTTCACCTCCTCTGCATCCCAGCAGCTTCAGCAGAGGCCACGGGAGCCCCAGGTGTGCCGAGCGGGAGGGGCCCGCAGTGCCTGGGCTGGAGGGTCAGCAGATGGGGCCCCACTTGGCCCCCAAGTTGCCAGGAGGCTGAAGAGCTCCAGCAGGGCTCACGTGGCCAGCGGGGCACAGGGCCCGCCCCCTGAAGTGTAGAGCCCGGGCTCCCCCCGTATAGGTGAATCCGGGGCTCTCTTCGTGGTCCGCCAGGATGGAACCTGGCAGGAGTAGGCCCCGTGCCTGCCCCCCCCCCGCTAAGCCTTGCCAGCCTTGTCTGTAAAGGGCTGGGTGAGAAACCAGACGCCTGGGCTGGGGTCTCTGTGCTGGCTGACACCGGCTTCTTCCCTGCTCCAGCCCCCACCATCCTCGTGGATGTGGACCCCCAGTCCCCGGTGATGCAGGAAGAGGTCTTCGGGCCCATAATGCCCATCGTATGCGTGCGCAGCCTGGAGGAAGCCATCCAGTTCATCAGCCAGCGCGAGAAGCCCCTGGCCCTCTACGTGTTCTCCCTAAACGACAAGGTGAGCCTGGGGACCCTCCTCCAGGGTCCTGGGGCCCTGGGCACGCCGCTCCTGCAAACAGGATCCAGGGGTTCACAGACCCGGGAGCAAATCCCAGCCTCGCTGTTCACCGCAAGCCGCTTAACCTTCCTGAGCCCCTTTCTTCTCAGCTCTGAAATAAGGACAGAGCGTTGAATGAGATGATGATGAGCCCCTCGGTGCCACGCTCGCCATCCTGGGAACTGCTGCTCTTACCGTCTCCCCACAAAACTACGTGGGGAGAGTGGGGAACCCAGACTGGGGCTGGGGCGGGGAGTGGCCCGGGGCCAGGGGCTCTGCCTTCACCAGCTCCTTGCAGCTCCAGGACACGCCCAGGCAGCTGGGAGGGGGAGGGGCTGGGTGTCCCGGAGGCCGCAGGCTGAGCCCCGGGGCTATTGCAGGTGATTAAGAAGATGATCGCGGAGACTTCTAGTGGCGGGGTGACGGCCAACGATGTCATCGTCCACGTCACCGTGCCCTCGTTGCCCTACGGGGGCGTGGGTGAGTCTGGGGCCGAGCTCACGGCCCACTGCCCGCCTCGGGTGTCCCCCCAACCCTTGGGCTGGGCCTCAGACTCCCACTGACCTCTCCCTCTGCTGGCACATCCATCAGCCACATTCAACCTTGAGACCCCAGAGGGTCCCAGAGGTCACCTGGGGCCTGAGAGAGGCCGCAGGTGCCAGAGGTCATAGAGCCACCTAGTGGTGGGGCTGGGATGAGGCTCTTCCTGGCCACTGTTCCTGGGGTGGATGCCTCGGCGGACACCCCGGGGATCGGGGGCCCCCAGGCGGCTCGGAGAAGGGGCGCAGGAGGGGCGTCGGGGTCTCGGGGCCACGCTGAGCCGGCTTCTCCTGCAGGGGGCAGCGGCATGGGGTCCTACCATGGCAGGAAGAGCTTCGAGACCTTCTCCCACCTCCGCTCTTGCCTGGTGAGGCCTCTGCTGAATGAGGAGGCCCTCAGAGCCAGATACCCCCCGAGCCCAGCCAAGGTGAGAGGCGGGGCGGCAGTGCGGGGAGCTGCTGGGCCCTGGGCAAGGGCCTCACCACGCCTCGTGTCCCCCACAGATGCCCCGTCACTGAAGCGCTGCCCTGGCCTCGCTGTGCTGCGCCCTTGGACGGCTGCTCCTGGCACCCCTCTTGCTCCGAGGGCATCCTCGCCTCCCTCGCTAGAGTAGAGACCAATAAAGTTTCCCAGCAGCCCAGCAACGTGCGTGCGTGCGTGTCTCTGCAGCCCTGCCCCCCACCCTCTCTGGTTCCCCCCATTCCCCTCCACCCCCCGGAGCCTCACTTTAGCCCCAGGGCCCCTGGACTTGGGGACGTCAGCTCCATTTCAGGTGTGTCCAGCGGAGGGGTGACCGTCACGGCCAAGGCAGGGGTCCCTGGTCAGACCTGTGGTGGGTGGTCAACACAACCACCTGGGTGACTCCAGAGTGATGGTCCTGGGGCCGGAGGGTGGGGAGCCAGGGGCAGCCCCAGGACCCTCAGTGCTGGCAGCACCTGGGCCCCGGGGTCTGGCCTGAGGGGCCAGGACAGGGTCCAGCGAGGACCACGGGAAGCAGGGCGCAGGCCAGAGCAGGAGCACAGAATCAGGCCAGGGGGAGAGCGGGGCAGCTGGGGAAGACTGGCCGAGGCTGGCCGCTAGCCTCGTCCCCTCCAGGAGAAGGGAAGGGGGAGCGGGCAGAGGGTGAGAGGCCCTGTGTCACCGGATGTCTGCTGTGCACACTTGCTCTTTATTTTGCAAACAGCAAATAACCGAATAGTAACAAAACCAAGATCTTCTCCAGCCCTGCTGCCCCTGCAGTTATAACCTCATTTCCCTGCCCTCCTTCCTCCTGCCCACCTGTCCGGCCAAGCCCATCCGTCCCCTGCTCTCTGCAGAAACCGCTCCCATCCATCCGGGCTCCGACCCGTGTAGGCAGGCCCACCGTCGTGGCCGCAGCCTCCCCAGGCCCTGCCTGGCCACCCCTCCTTCCAAAACCCTCCCCCTCAACTCTGGGGTCCCGGGACCCCACACTTCTGTTCTCCCACCTCCCCGGATTCTCCTCCCACATTAAAGTCTCTGGCCCTGGCCCTGAGCTCCTGACGGTTTAAGCTGTATTAACAGCAAAGACCACATCCTGCTCAAAGGTGTGCCCCCCGCCCCGCCCCCCGCCACCACCGGGCTGGGTGTGGGGGAGGGAGTCTCAAAAGACCCGCCCCTCTCTCCTCCACCCCTACCCACCAGCAGCCCTGCGTGCTGGTGGGCAGATGAGGAAACCAGGAGAGGGAAGCAGTGTCGCCGGGGTCTCTGCGCCACTCACCAGGGCCGCGTCTCTGGAGCATCTGCTCCTTCCTGACACCACAGAAGTGTCACCTGCAGTGGCACTTGAGGGTCTCCTCAAAACCCTTGCTTGAGGAGGTGTCGAGAGAGCTGGAAACGCTCAGCTTGGGGAGGAGACGGCTCGGGGTTTCCAAACACTTGATCTGCCTTGTTCCAGAGGGAAGATCAGGACCTTCCGGAAAAATCACCATCATCTCTCTTTCTCTTTCCTCCTCCTCTTCTTCCCACTTACTACCTTTACAACAAGACATAACGATCTAAGCCGTTTCACTGTGATGTCCCAGACCTGACCTGTTCTGGACTAATCCTATTTCCAAACTAGATTTGACTCAAAAGAAAACAATGGAAAAACCCCTTGATCTTTCCTCCACCCGGTGATCCCATCTACTGTTTTCTCTTTCTACTGTTTTTTCCTGGACTAAGGAATGGGCTGAAAAAATATTTGCACAACTGATTCATTCTTTCCAAACAACTGCCATTGTCCAAAACATAAATGGCCGAGAACCATCCCCACTCGCGGGTCACCAGCGAGAGCAGGTGACATTCCGGGTTACTCCTCACAATCCCCCGTCATGCTGGGCAGAGGACACAGAGGGCACCCGTGACTTCCCGATGTGACTTCCCGATTCTCAGCCGTGTAGCCACAAGCTTAGCACAGCATCCTTTGTTTCCACTGTGTGGTGCTTCTAGTGTTTAGATTCTCAGACATAAAACAAGCAAACCATCTGTTGTGGTCACAGTCTCTTCTTTTGTTGTCGTTACAGAACAGAAGGGAAGGTTTCCCCCACTCGTTTGTTTGTTCAGCCAATATTTTTTGAGTGGACTGTCCCGGGTGCTGTGACAGGGTGATAGGGTCTGTGCTCTCGAGGAGCCATGTTCGATTGGGGTGACTTAGGAAAGGCTGGGTGCTGCTGCAGCAACGGGCTGACCCCAGGACAGCTGTGGGTAACCCGACAGGAGGTTGGCCGGGCTCTGCTCTTCGAAGCCCCCTGCTAATGGAGGCCCCCCGGCTCAGGGCAGGCCTTGGGGGTTCACTGAAGCAGGGGAGGGGGAGGGGGAGGGTCGCTCACGGGTCGCCGCCCTCATATCCCGTCTTGTACCCCACCCCTGCCAGCTGAAAGGGTGCTGGGAACCGCAGAGGACCATCGCCATCGGGCAGCAACACGGACACAGATGCTAGACACGGGAAAAAACAGACGGGAAAAGTCCCGGGCAGGAAGGCAGTGCCGCTCCGATGATGGAGGATCTGCCCGCAGTGAGAGGGGCCGATTCGAGGAACTGACTGAGGGAAGGTAAGCCACGGCACCCGAGAGTCACCCCGACCCGCAGTGACTCCCGTCCCCCCCATCCCAGCCTCCCCGCTCCCTGCACCCCACTGCCCAGACTCCACCCACAGCCTCTGGCCAGGGTTGAACAGCGGGGAAATGTACCATCTCCCACTCCTGTGGGCCAGCATCACCCTCGGGCAACAGCAGGATGGCCCTTCTCTGACTCTCCTCCTTTCCCTGAATGTCTCCGGAGTCACCCTGATGGCTTGGACTGACCACGCTGTAGACCTTGGTGAGGGTAGCAGGTGCCTTGTGGTCTGTGCCAACTGCATCCCCTCCCCCCTCCGTAACAGTAATCCCCATTTCGTTCAGATACTCGCCTCTAAGAAAGGTCACTTTGTCCCCAGCTTGGAGAGAAATCTCAAATAGTCTAAACCAATCGTTCCTCAACCCTGGTGGCATGCTGGAATAGTATAATAATTTTAGGAACTTCTAAAAAGATACTAATGCCTAGGATCCTGAGCTTTAAAAACAAGTTTTATATAGACTTTATTTTTTAGAGCAGTTTTAGGTTCACAGCAAAATTGGGCAGAAAGTACAGAGATTTCCCGTATGCCCCCTGCTCCCACCCAGCACGGCCTCGCGCACCAGCAGCGACCCATGCCAGAGTGGTGGGCTTGTTACAGTCGATGGACCTACATTGACATGTCGTTAGCAAGGGTCCTGAGTTAGTCTACGTTCCGGGATGGAAACTGGACATTAATATATACCTATTTATATATATATATATATATATATATATATATATATATATATATATGATTTTTAAGTTCTGCAAGTGATTCTAATGTTCTGCCCAGGGTTGAGCACCCCTGGCAGAAGCCAGTACTGAAGTGTGCTTTCCCAGACAGTGACTAGATGAGGATGGGCACGCCACCCAGCTGTGGGCAGTAGGGTGTGAGGGGAGGTCTATTGGGGGTGGATTCTGGGAGAGGTTCCTCCCTGATGAAAACAGAAGCAGCAGAAGGGATGCGTCCTCTTCTTAGAAGTTGGTGTGTCTGGATGTGACACCTGGAATAGTGCAGCCATCTGTGACCATGAGGACAGCCTCCTCGAGGCTGAGTAGACCTGCTAAGAATGGGGGCTCAGAAAGATGGAAGCAACTTGACCCTGCCCTGTCTTTGGAGTCTTTGTTATACGTGATGATAAGATGTCCTTTAAAAAAAAAAAAAACATTTGAAGTGTGTTTTCAGTTATTTACATTTGAAAGCATCTTATTGGATGGAAGGAATCAACCACTTTGTCTGGGACAGACTCTACCCTCCTCCCCTCCCCTGGCTGGTGTCCATCTCTCCTCCTCTTCCTCCTGGTCTCTCCTTGTCCCAGAGTCTTCCCAGCAGGGCTGCTTGTTCTCCTACCTGAGACGCCTGCTCATGCTTTCTGGCAAGTCCTTCCTCCCGGGCTCCCCTCCCTAGCCCTGAAGCAACTGCCAGCTGGGCCTCCTGATTCTAAAGCCCTGAGCACACCGGCTGCTCCCTCCGGCCACGGCTGACCCCGTGTTCTGTGCTCCGAACCAGCAGGAGAGACACGACTTGCCCCAGATCTGCTCTGGGACTGTGTCAGCCAGGTTGAGAACAGGACACGGACTCCACTGCAGGTGTTTTCAACAGAGAGAGATTAAATAAAGGGAATCAGGGGGAACTCCCTGGCGGTCCAGTGGTTAGGGCTCAGCGCTTTCACTGCTGAGGGCGCGGGTTCAATCCCTGGTCGGGGAACTAAGATCTCACAAGCGGCGTGGCACAGCTAGATGATAGATAGATAGATGATAGATAAAGGGAATTAGGTCTCTACAAAAACACAGGAAGGGCTGGAGGAGCAGGCGCTGGGCAAGGCCTCCAGGAACGGCTCCCAGGACACACGGGAAGGACACTCCTGCAGAGTTACTCCTCCACCTGGGGAATGAGACCCACCTCTGAACTCACTGCCATGGGCTGGGAGGTGGCACTGCCACCATAACTGCTCTTGACCCCAACCACGGTGGTGATGGGACACATGACGGCCGCGGCAGAAACCCCCAGGCGTCCATGCCCTTGCTTACCAAGCCAAGTTGCCAATCTTGTATGTCAGGACAGAACTGAATTCTCACTGAGAGCCGTGGCTGCAAGAGAGTCTGGGAAAGGTGGTTTTTAGCAACACAGAAGCTGCCGGCAAGAAGGGTAATGGATGCTGAGGGCCAGCTGACCTACGGCTTCTTGATCGCCTAGTGGTTCTAATTTCAATGCTTACGTCCAGGGGTTGGTGTGAGGATGCGATGAGATAACGCAGGGGAAGCAGTTGACACAGAGCTGTACCAGGGCCTGGTTCATGTTCGTCACCACTGCTGAGACCTCCTCCTGCTGCCTCGGTGGTTCTCCAAGCCTCACTCTGCAATGGGCTCGGAGGTCACTCCTCGGTGGAGAGGTTTTGCTTTAGAAAGTTTAGAGCAAATGGTCTTGAGAGGGTGGCCCAGCAACGGCCAGGGCTGACCAAGGCCCTCCTCAGCACCAGCCTCCCCGGACATGCTGCCCCCACGCCAGCAACCATTGACTTTCCAGCCAGGAGTGTTATATAAGCTGCATATTTATTTTGTTTCTAAGAAATTTTGAAAATACCAAGCAGGTGTGGCCTAAGCTGCTTAATTCCTAACGGCAACAGAGATGGCTCGTGCAGGCGGCTACAGGCAAAGCCGCTGCCCAGGCTCAGAGCCAGGCCCGGCAGGACGGACAGCTCTGGGGCTACCCAGTAAGCCCACTCCCTCCCGGGAAACCCAGGATGGGAGCACCTCAGGAAAGCCGCGTGCCCTCGGGGGCAGGTCCAAGCGGCTCTCACTGTGGGGCTGAGCCCAAGGCCTCGGGTTCCCCACCTGGGACTGAAGCTCTCTGCTGGGAGGGCAGCCTCCACCTGCCAGGTACTCCTTCCAGGCTGCTGTCAACTCCGACGACTGGCTGCAGCGTTTTAGCAAAGCAGAAGGGTAGAGGGCTGGGTGGGGAGGGAGGACAGGGGTCGGTGAGAAGATGTTCTCACCTCTCTGGTTTGACCCAAGCTTTTAGGTCGAAAGATGGGGAGAAAACTCACACCTTCTGTTCCCTCACATGACAACGAGACCCTGCAGGTGCCAAGCTTTCCCAACGACTGCCTTGCCGCCCAGGGAATGCTGCCCGGGCCTGGTGCCAGGGCGCCGCATTCACAGAACAGCTTTCCTTTGAGCCAGAGCCAGACGTACTAGTGTGACCTTCCGGGAAATAAATGTTCATGCTGGTAGCTGTTTTGCTGGAGAAAGACAACAGCTCTCTGTTCCCCGAAGCCTGTCTGCCTGGTAGGTGTTTACAGGGTCGGGGGCTGGTAGAAACTGGAATGACCCGTCCTCTCTCTCGGGAAGGCAGAGGGAGAGAGGAGAGGAGACCAAGCCTGACTAGATACCCTGGCAGGAGGAGCATTTCAACACCGAGTTCTTCTTCAGAGAACAGGCCAACAGTTGCTAGACAGACAGAGAAAAGTTTTCTTCCTCTTTCTGCTCCAAACCTGTGCTCAGTGTGATACAGGCTGGAGAGGCAGTTGCATAGCACAGGTACAGTGTCTCCTCTACACAATGCCCATGGCAGACATTATGAGTTGATCGCAGAACTCGTCTACTGAACTGTCTGAGGTGCACAGCACAGCAGTGCAAGGTAACATCCATGCAGAGCTGACAGGCTGGAGGAAAACTTGCCATCCCAGATGGAGCAGAAAGAAAGTGTGCTTTGAGATGAGACAGACCCAGCCTCATATTCTGGCCCCGCCACTTTATTTGGGCAAGCTCTGTATTTCCCTGAGCTTTGGTTCTCTCATTTGTAAATTGGAGATAAGCATATCTACCTGAAAAGGTTGGGACAAGATCAAATGTGATGATGTGTCTAATGCTGCTGGTCCAATTAGCACATAATCGAGAGACACCTCTACACACCCTCCTAAACTCAACACACGTTCTGCAGGAAATCTCTACAGATGAAAATCCTGTGAGCCAAGCTCGTTTTTCTCTTGAATCCTTTTCTCCTCCTCCTCCTTCTCTTTCTCCTCCTTCTTCAAAAATATTTGTTATGCAACAAAATCTGTTATGCAGATTATTTAACCTTAAGAAAAGAATCTCAAGGATTTGTGCAGTGTTCATTGACCTAAAGGTAAATTCTGGGCCCCTAATAAGTTAGTCTCATCTGGTGCATACCTTTAGAACATCAGGAATCAAGGACAGAGTTTAACGAAGAAAGAAAGAAAAAGGACTCTAACGTCTATTAAATGCCTACGATGTTCCAGGCACTTCCATATATATTAGCTCAGTTACTTCTTGTGTCAGTACTTTCTGTGAGGTTTAAAAAAAATTTTTTTTTAAATTTTGAATTGTGGTAGGGACTTCCCTGGTGGTTCAGTGGTAGAGAATCCACCTCACAATGAAGGGGACGTGGGTTAGATCCCTGGTCAGGGAACTAAGATCCCACGTAGTGTGGGCAACTAAGTCCATGTGCCACAACTACTGAGCTCACACGCCTCAACTAGGCCCACGTGCCGCAAACTACAGAGCTCATGCACTGTGGAGCCCGCGCGCCACAACTAGAGAGAGAAGCCCGTGGGCCGCGACGAAGATCCCGCATGCCGCAGCTGAGACCCGATGCAGCCAAAAATAAATTTAAAAAATAATAAAAAAAAAAATCTTAAAAAAATTTTTTTTCAATTGTGGTAAAATACACATAATCTAAAGTTAAACATCTTAAACATTTCAGAGTGTATACAGCTCAGTGGTGTTAAGTATATTTACACTGTCATGCAACCAATCCCCAGAACTCTTTTCATCTTGCAAAACTGAAACTCTATACTCATTAAACAATAACCTCCCCTGCCCCTCCCCCAGCCCTTGGCAACCACAATTCTACTTTCTGTCTCTATGAATTTGGCGACTCAGGGACCTCATATGATACCTCATCAGTGTGTGTCTTTTGGTGACTGACTGATTTCACTTAGAATCATGTCCTCAGTGATCGTACTGTTGATGTGTTGTGTGGCATCTGTCAGGATTTCCTTCCTTTTTAAGGATGAGTAATAGTCCATTGAATGAATAGATCACATTTTGTTTATCCCTCAATGGACACTTGGATTGCCTTCACTTTCTGGTTGGCTGTTTTTTTTTTTTTCTTTGTAATTCTATTTTATTTTTCTTCCAGTTTTATTGATTTAATTGACATACAGCACTGTTTGTTTGAGTACAGCATAATGATTTGACTTACACACATCATGAAATGATTATCACAGTAAGTTTAGTGAACATCCGTCATCTCATACAGATACAAAATTAAAGAAATAGAAAAAAATATTTTCCTTGTGATGAGAACTCTTAGGATTTACTCTCTTAGTCACTTTCATATATAATATACAGCAGTGTTAGTTTTATTTATCATGTTGTACCTTACATCCCTAACAGTTGTTTACCTTATAACTGGAAGTTTGACTGCCCTCAACCTTCCCACTCCCTCCCCCCACCCATTGCCTCTGTTAACCACAAATCTGATCTCTTTCTATGAGTTTGTTATTTTGTTTCTGAAGTATAATTAATCTACAACATTATGTTAGTTCCTGTGCACAAAATAGTGATTTGATATTTCTATACATTTCAGACACCACGGTAAGTCTAGTTACGATATGTCACTAGGCAAAGATATGACATAGTTATTGACTGTATTCTCCACACTGTACACTTAATACCCGTGACTCATTTATTTTACAACTGGAAGTTTGTACTTCTTAATCTCCCTCACCTATTTCTTTCCTCCCTTCACCACCCACCCTCTGACAACTACCTGTTTGTTTTGTATCTATAACTCTGTTTTGTTATGTTTGTTTTGTTTTTTAGATTTCACTTAGCATAATACCCTCTAGGTCCATCCATGTTGTTGCAAATGGCAAGATTTCATTCTTTTTATGGCTGAGCAATATTCCATTTCATAAATATATACACATTTTCTTTATCTCTGGGCATTTAGGTTGCTTCCATATCTTGGCTATTGTAAATAATGCTGCAGTGAACACAGGGGTGTACATATCTTTTCGAATTAGTGTTTTTGTTTTCTTCAGAAAAATACCCGTATGTTAATTGTTGGCTCATGTGATAGTTCTGTTTTTAATTTTGTGAGGAGTCTCCAAACTGTTCTCCATAGTGGCTGCACCAATTTACATTCCCACCAACAGTTCACGAGTGTTCCCTTTTCTCTTCACCCTTGCCAGTACTTGTTGTATTTTGCTAATAGCCATTCTGGCAGGTGTGAGGTGATATCTCATTGTGGTTTTGATTTTCATTTCCCTGATGATTAGTGATGTTGAGCATCTTTTCATGTGCCTCTTGGCCATCTGTATGTCTTCTTTGCAAAAATGTCTATTCAGATCCTTTGCCCATTTTTTAAAATCAGGTTGTTTTGGGTTTTTGATGTTGAGTTGTATGAGTTCTTTGTATATTCTGGGTATTAACCCCTTATCAGATAGATTGCTTGCAGATATCTTCTCCCATTCAGTAGATGATACTTCCCTTCACTGTGGAAAAGCTCTTTAGTTTGATGTAGTCCCATTTGTTTATTTTTGGTTTTGTTTCCTTGCCTGAGGAGACATATGCAAAAAAAAATTACTAAGATCAGTGTCAAAGAGCTTACTGCCTGTGTTTTCTTCAAGAAGTTTTGTCTTTTTTTTTGGTTGTGGTTTCAGTTCTTACATTTAAGTCTTTAATCCATCTTGAATTTATTTTTGTGCATGGTGTAGTTTAATGGTATTAAATATATTCATATTGTTGTGCAGACATGACTGTTACCCATCTCTAGAACTCTTTTCATCTTGCAAAACTGAATTTCTACACTGACTCAAATAGCAACTCCCCATTCCACCTTATGCTCAAGCCCCTAGCAACCATTCTAAGAATTTGACTACTCTTGGTTGGCTGTTTGTGATTGGTTGTCCTTAGGCTTTGACCTCCTGGCGTTGAGGCATTTACAGGCTTATGTGCTGATTTGCTTATGTAGGCCTCCTCGTTTATTTAACTTAACACTCCCCTGAGCAAACAGTTGGGTTCAACAAACCGCCTCATTAAAGGGGTGCAGGTGTGACAGAAAGTGGGGGAGGGGTGTCCTCTTGCCTCCCAGGCTGGCTAGGATCTGATGGGTCAGGGAGGGGCTTGCTCCGTGGTCTGGGAGCATCCTTGACCCTTCATGCTAGGAGGTCTGTCTCCCTAGCAAGACCACGTGAAGGACAGTAAGTAAGGCAGGGGTTTGCTCAGTGGGGTCACTATGAAGACAGGAGGCTGGGGTGGGGAGAGAGTGGCAGGTGCAGGGGTCAGGAGGTTGCAAGGAACCGACCTCCACTCACATCATCTCCAGTAAAACGTGCGGCTGGAACGATGGGGCATTGTCTCGTAGGAAAAGGAACAGCAAGGCCACAAAGGGACCGGACATAGAAGACATTGAAAAAACCAAATGAGTGAATGAATGAATGAATGAATGAATGAAACGGTGGCCCCCTCCCCAGCGGGGCACAGGGTCTCCCATCTCTGCCCCTCACTGGGGCTGCCCTTCTCTTCGCCTCCCACATGTATGCCTCCACTGCTCCAGGCCCCCAGCACCCTGTTTAATGCAGGAGTCCCTCCAGCCTTGCCAGGGCCTAGCCAAGTCTGCGCAGAGCTGCGCCTCCAGCCCCGCCTTATCTCGGACCCAGCTCCATGCCCACCCCCGAAGTCCCGGGAGAGAATCTGGTTGGCCCAGCATTGCCTTAGCCGCCAATAAACTGTGGCGGAGAGGTGGTCACGTGGCATGTGGCCCACCACCACCACCCCGCCCCTCGCCCCCCGCCCCCCGCCCCGCGCCGGGCACGGTGGGCGGGGGCCGCAGGACCTGGTACGCCACGCATGTACCTCGTGCTACCTTGCCTGCCGCCTGATCGGCTTTCCCCTTCAGGGCGCTCGGGCCTCGGTAATCTGCGCCGGCTGCACGCAAGGCTGGTCTGAATTAAGGCTCATTTTAGATGGAGGCGGTTGCTCCCACGTGAGCCGTCTAAAGCTCGGGCTCGGCTTCCTGTTTCCGCTCCGGCGTGGATCCCGTGCTGGCCCTCGAGGCGGTGCGTGGGCTCGGCCTGCCTTGACCTCAGTAAAGCCCCTCGTTTGAGGCCAGCTGCTCCGTGCCTGCTGACAACAGTGGCCTGAGCTCGGGGTTCGTGCTGGGGAGGGTTCCCTGCAGCTGGGCGCCCAAGCCCTCACTGTGGCTCCCTGGATGGCATCTGCGGGGGCTGGACATACAGCGGCTGTCAAGGCTGAGGCGTCCCCGAGGGCTCCCCCGGCAGGTAAGCAGCTGCCCCCTGACCGTGTGCTCCCCCAGCATAAGCCTTCCTGGGCGCTGGGCTCTCCCAGCCCACTGGGTGCTTTCCAAACCTCCGGTTCGGGATGGGGGTTGGCCAGGGTGGGGGGTGGCGAACAGTAGCAGGTCACTGAGCCCCGACAGCCCCGGCAGTTTCTGGAAGGGTCATCTCAGGGACAACTAGGGTCAGTGGGGAGAAGCAACAGTAGGCCGGGCTCAGGAGGCCCCTGCCACATGGGGCAGGCCTAGGAAAGATGGCCTCGGGACTTGCATCTATTGATTTAAGAAGTAATGGTGAGGGCTTCCCTGGTGGCACAGTGGTTGAGAGTCCGCCTGCCGATGCAGGGGACGTGGGTTCGTGCCCCGGTCCGGGAAGATCCCACATGGGAGCGGCTGGGCCCGTGAGCCATGGCCGCTGGGCCTGCGCGTCTGGAGCCTGTGCTCCGCAACGGGAGAGGCCACAACAGTGAGAGGCCCGCGTACCGGAAAAAAAAAAAAAAAAAAAAAAAAAAAAAAGAAGTAATGGTGAGCTTGGCGCCTCCCAAGGCCTTCATCTTTGCCAAGGGAATTAGTTGGGGTGGGCTAGGGCAGCAATGTGCTGGGAAGGTGGGTGGAGGTGTCAGCCCAGTGGTTCTCAGCCCAAGCTGCACTCGGGGAAGTTACCTGGGTGGGTCTAAGAATGCCCGGCAGAGGAATTTCCTGGTGCTAAAAATCAAGAGAGTGATTATCCTCGGTGGGAATAGTGACTGAACACGATGCCAGGGGCCTTAGAGGAGGCTACTGAAGTAAAAATCTGTTTCTTGAGCTGGCTGCTGGTTACTCGGGTGCATTTAATTTATGAAAACTCGTGGAGCTGTTCACTTATAGGTATGCTATTCTGTATGAATGTTATACTTCAATAAGAAGTTAAAGAAAAAAGGAAAAGAAATTGCTGCCTGGGCCTTAATTTAGAACATCTGTGGTGGGACCTGGGTAGTGATATTTTTTTAAAAAGCTTCCAAGGTGATTTTTTTTTTTTTTTTTTTTTGGCCGTGCCACACAGCATGTGAGATCTTAGTTCCCTGACCAGGGATCGAACCCGCGACCTCTGCATTGGAAGCACAGTCTTAACCACTGGACCAGCAGGTAAGTCCCCAGGTGATTCTAAAATTCAGTCAAGGGTTAGAACTGCTGGTTTAACCCCGAATTTGGTATTCCCATCCCCTGGAGATGAGCTTAAGCATGAGTGTGTATGATACTAGAGGAAGCTAGTTGGGGAACTTCTGGGAAAGTTATCTTGAGCCCAAAAGTGGCTTGAGACAGAGATTTGAATATGGATGTTGTCACAGGTGGTGGTGAGGGGAAGGGAATGAGATGCTCCGGGCTGCTGCAGCCATTTTGTAGTCATGTAGGAAAGCCAGGGGAGCACAGCTGAGCCGACTGATGCATATACACTATGGATCTGATTTCCTGTACCAGTACAATACACAAAGCCTACATTTTCTAATTTGTTCCATCACCTCGATCTTGATCCTGCCCCTACCTATGATGCTTTTTTTTTGGAGGGTGTACCTCCCACAGTGCTACACACTGCGGTCCCCCTTCCACCTCCTGCCTAGCGCTCCCCTCGTGAGGGTGTCTTTGGATGGATGGGCTGAGAACACAACCTAGGCTGTCTCATAGCAGCACCCCTGGGGCAGGAAGGCTGCCCAGACCTCTGGTTGTCACAGGCTTTGGGTGTCTGAGTAACGAAGGTTTTCCTCCCCTTTTTCTAGACTGTTTTAAAATGTAGGTTTTATTATTATTCAGGGATGGCAGAGCCAGTAGATCAGGAGACGACTGCTCACAGTTCCCAAGAGGTGGGGACATGACATACAGGCCACTGGGGGAAGCACCAAGGTCAGTCAGGAGGGGAAACGTGGACAAGAGCCTTTCTCGTACTTTCTGGGGAGTAAACGGCTGAGGCAGGGCAAACAGGCTTCAGATCGGCTCGTTTGAATAACCTCGGCTGGCTCTGAGGCCTATGACTGTGCCGAGGTGTCTGGTACCTGCTCTGGGGTGATTAAGGCAGCTGGATGGTGGCCCAGACCCCTGAGGGACATGGTGGCTGGTTTGCTGTGAAAGGTGCAGAGTTGTTTGCTCTTGTTTGCAGGCAGAGTTGTTCGTATCTCTGGGAATGAGCTGGCCCTGGAGGGGTAGTCCCTTCAGGGTCAGCAAGGCCCTCCATGTTTTTTCAAGGCTTGATAGCCCATTTCTTTTTAGCACTGAATAGTATTCATTTTCATTCTTGTAAACTTCTCCCCGGCTGGAAATGCCCCCCCACATCTTTTGGGCTTTGGGAGCCCTTGAACTTGGCAGGTCCCCCATGAGGACCTCCAGTCACTGTTGAGGCTTGGCCATCCCCAACCCTTGCCCACCTTGACGTCCCACCAGGGCCTGAGCCCAGGCGTTTCTGTGGGGAAGGTGCCTAGTGAAGTCTGGCTGGAGGAGGGAGGGGTGAGGGATGGAGGAAACGGGTTGGGCGGAGGTAGAGAGGGAAGCGGTTGCCAGATCTGGGGGGGTTGGGGGCTCAGGGGTGGCATTGGGCATTTTGCAGGTGTTGGTCCTGCCCAGCTGTCCTTTGCCCTGATGATGTATGGGGAGCTGAGGGACCAGGCCAGAGTCCCTCACTCCCCAGTGGAGAGCTAGGTGCTTGGCAGTCACAGGGCAGGGAGGAGGGGTCAGAGAGGAACATTGGCCCCCTGGCCTGGGGGTGCAGGGCTCAGGGCAACCAAAGGGCAAATGCAACGCCTTTGGGACTGGTGAAGTGTAACCAAGTGAGGAAAGGTTTGCAGGGGCCCGGCCCCAGCTGTTCCTGGCAGGTCCCTGGGCTGTCAGTTACCTGAGGGCAGGGCCCACAGGCCAGGCCTACCCCCAGGGGGACTTGACCTCTTGGTGCTGCAGGAGTTGCAGCCGGAGACGGCGTCCTCCTTGGATGGCTCTGTGCTGGCATTTGCTGCAGCGGGTCTGTGGCAACAGGAGCCTGAGGCCCGCCCCACACCCCCGAGGTTGCTAGGCCACCCAATTTGTCCAGGCCAGTGGCTTCTGTTCCAGTTCCACACGTGCTTCCTTACTGAGTCACTGAGCCCTTTGGGGCACGCTCCAGTGCCTCATGGCGCAATGAGGCTGCTGGGCACCGGAACCAGCTCCAAGGGAGGCTCCCTCTCCTTTGTTGCAAGCCTCTCTGACCCCAGTGTGTGTTGGGGGCTTGCAGTGACTCTCCACCCCCACCATTCCCAGGACCTGGTAGCTTTGGGCCCTTCTTCCCTGTGAGGGTCCTCAGCAGGCCTGAGCCCCTCACCGCTCTGCCCTCGTTCAGGGTCGGGGCATGGGGAGGGGGACGGGAGGGGAGAGGATGGAGATGGGACAGAGGAGGGGGGCGGGTCCCAGAAGCTGCAGGGTCTCCAGCTCCTCCCGTCAGGAGGTGGACGCCGCTTCCTCTTGTGAGCGTGGGCCAGCCCTGCGGTTAGCAATGGCCAGCAGTCAGAAGTGACCTGTGAAACTTCCCAGCTGGGTGTTGACATGGATGCGGCTTCCTCTTGCACTCCTGGAATGTTCCCTCGTTGGGCCAGCTGCACGCCATGAGATGCCAGGCTGCCCAGAGAGGTCCCGTGAAGGAAGACGGGGCCTCACCTGAGAAGGGAGAGGTTCCCGAGGCCCCGGGGTCCGTGGCCCTGTCGCCGAGAGCCGAACTGCTGATCGTGTCCAGTGGGGGGTCTGCACAGCTGCCCCTGGCCGCGGCGGGCCGTGGAGAGGGGCTCGCTGACCCCACAGCTCTCACCCGGCTGCGAGATGACACGCGGGGCTGGTTGGCTGCTCAGCTCTGACACTCCGTGCCGGCGCCCCTGGGCTGAAATCCTGGAAAACTGAACTGGGGGCAGAGCCCACAGGCGCTGCACGTGGCACTGGCTGAACTTGCAGTCACTGCAACAAGAGTGGGGTGTTCGCTGGAAAAGGCTGGAAGCGGTTGTTTGAAAGACAACACCTGGGAGGCCTGGGAAGCCCCCAACCCGAGGGAGCAGTTCCCCCGCTGGTGGGCGGTCAGGAATTCCCACGGCCCTGCTTGCTCCCAGGAGGCTCCGGGCAGCGATCTCGAGAGTAGCCTGGGGACAGAGAGCCTCCGCAGAGGGAAATGGAAGACGTCGTGGGTTTCCATCACCATTTGTGAGACAAGGACCTGCCCTCCGGACGATGAGTGTGCCCTGCAGGCCGGTCCA
The DNA here is from genome assembly GCF_964341445.2 of Mesoplodon mirus. Taxonomy (NCBI): domain Eukaryota; kingdom Metazoa; phylum Chordata; class Mammalia; order Artiodactyla; family Ziphiidae; genus Mesoplodon; species Mesoplodon mirus. The sequence continues at coordinate 39,730,786 of NC_138994.1, read as the reverse complement.
CTGAATGCCCTCCGTCTGGGGGCCAGAGAGCAGTTGGCCCCTCGTTAGAACTGGCCCTGGGCGCCCCCTCCACCTCACCTGCCCGCCGGAACCTGGCTCTGCCACCCGGGAGTGCGAGTCTGTGTCTCTTCATCTGGGCCTGGGAGTCCTCAGGGCCCCCCAGGCCCGCCCACACCCGTTCCTCCTGGGCCTTTGCTGATGACCCCCCGGGAGGGGTCAGCCTGGTGACTCTGGGGGCCCAGGGCTCTGTCATGTCTGGGGCCGGGCCAGGCAGCACGTGGGCCGGGGGGCAGGGCCGGTCCCTTGGGTGGCGATGGCCCCTCCTCCCAGCCTTTACTCATTAGCCAGGCTGCGCGGTGCCCCGGCCGGCTGGACGAGGCTGGCTGCGTGGGTGCTCTGACCTGCGGCGTGGCTGCTGCCCGGGCTTGGAATGGACGGCCCCCGGGACCTGGTCCCCCCGGACCGAGGGAGCCGCTGCCCTGCCCTCCGCAGGCTGGTCCCCGTCGGCTTTGGGGCCGAGGCGAGGACGCTCTTTGTCCTTTCTGGACCCCTGGTAAGGAGGCGGCGGTGGGTGGAGGGCCGCCATCCAGGCATGACGCGAGGGCCAGGCAGGGGCTGCTCACGACCTTGCCCAGAAACTGCCCCTGGTGACCGTGTCCAGGTGGCCCCCCGACCCCCTCAGCAGCGGGCAGCCCCCCTCCTCCCACCCCCGTCAGAAGGGGCAGGCGTGTCCTCCTTCGGGAACCCCCGGGAAGGCTGGGCTGAAAGCCGAGAGGGCGAGTGAGGTCCCCTGCTGCGGGAGCTGGGGCTCCCCTCTGGGCGTTTGCAGGAGAAGGGCGGCCTCTGCCTGTGCTATTTCCAAAGGGAAAATGGCTGAGATGCATTTTTTCCTGACCGTAAAGACTAATAAATATGTGTTCGCTGTAAGAGTTTCAGACAACACGAAAAGTTAGAAGAAACTTCTTTCTAATCCCAGCCCCTGGACAGAGCCGTTCCTAAGGTTTTGGTGTCTTGAAACCCGCTCCTCTGTTTGTGCGTGGCCTGACGAGCTGGTGACGATAGCATCGCCAGCGGTACCCTCTCCAGCCCCTGTGCTGGGTGCTGCTTGGCGGGGAGACTGGAGCTCAGGGGTTGACGCAGTTGCGCAGCGGGGGATGGGGCGGGACCCGGGCCTCCCGTCACCCAGCCTGGCTGCTGCAGCAGCCTCGGCCACATGCTCGCTGCCCCGCCCGCTTTGGGTGACTTGCCCTGTGGCCTCTAGGGGCTTTTGCGGGTCTTTGCTCAGCCTCGCAGGGCCTGGAGAGCCTCTCTGGTGGGGCTGGGCTGTGAGGGGTCGGCAGGACCGAGGGGGCCCTTGACTGTGGCCACCGTCCTCCAGTTCCTCTTCCAGATGCTGAACTTCATGACGTACGTTGTGAGCACGGTGTTCTGCGGACACCTGGGCAAGGTGGAGCTGGCAGCAGTGACCCTCTCGGTGGCCGTGAGTACAGCCAGGGCTGCAGGGACCTTCCTCCCTGGGCTCCGGGGAGAAGAGACAGCCTAAGGGCACAGCTGGACCTCAGGGCCTCGCCCAAGGCACACCACACGGCTCAGGCAGGGCCAGGCCTTGTCACGGGCTGCTGGGCAACCGCCCAGGCGCAGGGCCCCCCTCGGGCTCCGCCTGACAGACTGCGCTCTCTCCTGTGTGTGCCTCCAGTTTGTCAATGTCTGTGGAGTTTCCATTGGATTCGGCTTGTCCTCGGCCTGTGACACCTTAATGTCCCAGGTAGGTGGGCCTCCGAGAGCCGGGCAGGGGCAGAGCCAGTCCCTCAGCTGCTGCAGAAATGCTGGGGCCGGGGGCCCACCTGAGGCCCCTTAGTGTCCCCTGGATCTGGGAGCTCATCAGGCCCTGGGCGGGGCCAGCTGTCCCTGGCACACCCACCCCCACGGGCCACGTGCTGCAGGGACCAGACCCTCCCCTTGAAAAGAGCCCGGGCAGCCCGGCGAGAGAGCCATGGAGGGAAAGGCAGTCCCCTGATCTCGAGTGCGAGGGCCCCACGGACGGTGTCTCCTGCTCTCGGGGGCCCACAGCCCAGCTGGGCTCAGCTCCTGGGGTCCCGGGCTCACGGTGGGCCTGGCTGCCGCTCACCCCCAGGGAGACTTGGCAGGTGCTCTCGCGGGGGCGGGGCGGGGAGCGATGCCTCCCGCATCGGGAGCTGTTGGCGAGCCGGCACGATGGGTGGACGGAGGCTGGAGCTCAGCAAACAGCTGCTGCTGTCCCTTTGTGAGCCGGCCGAGCCCCCGCAGGGGCACCCGCACCCCCCGGGTGCGATGGAGTGCTGCCCCACCCCGCCCTGCCAGGTGCCTGCGGTGCCAGCCCGCCCCCCAGCCCTGGCAGGGCCCCCGGGGCAGAGGGCAGGTGCGCGGGGCGTGGGCGCTGACCCGCTGTGTTTCAGAGCTTCGGCAGCCCCAACAGGAAGCACGTGGGAGTCATCCTGCAGCGGGGTGCGCTGGTGCTGCTGCTGTGTTGCCTTCCCTGCTGGGCGCTCTTCCTCAACACCCAGCACATCCTGCTGCTCTGCAGGCAGGACCCGGCCGTGTCCAGGTACCCCGGGCGGGGGGACCCCTGGCGAAGCCCACCCCCGGGCCCCGCGCTTCTCTGGGTCCCCAGCCGTCGCGAGTGCGGCCCCTCTGGGGACGTTGCGGGGTGGCTTTGGAACTTCTCCCGCGCAGCCTGCTGCTCCAGCCGTGGCCAGCAGGGGGCAGACCAACGGCCAGTTTTAACTGAGGCGGAAAAGACAGGATTTGCATGGTGTTTGCGTTTGTGTTCCAGCGTGTGGTTGGAGCCTCAGAGATGCTTTCTGAAGAAGTGAAGGGTGCACCACCCCAAATTCCAAACAGTGGAAACAGGACTGAGCCCAGCTTCTTTGTTATTAATTTTAGATTTGCCCCCTCATGGGAACACCTTGCTCGCTTTATATTATGCGCGCTGAATTTGGTTATTTCTTGATGTGATAGAACCTTTTTTCCCCCTTACAAACCATACGTCACCCCGAATTCAAGTTCCCCAGCCCTGTGGTTGGGTCCTTGGGCCCCTCCTCCTGCGCCTTCCTAGCACGTGGTGGCAGCCTCCCCTGACCACTGAGGTTCCACTTGACTTGGGGGTCTTGTCTCAGGGGTAAAGCCTGCTGAAGCCTCTCCTCACACCCGGGGGCGCAGGCTGCTCCGCTCAGAGCCCTGGTTCTCCCGCAGGCTGGCCCAGGAATACGTGCACGTTTACATCCCAGCACTCCCGGTAAGTCCTCTGCTGAACTTGGGGAGGTTGGGCCCACACTCCCCGAGATTCTGGCTTTTTGCCTGTCTCCCCATCAGCTGGGGAGGCCATCAGCCCTCATGCTGGCGGCCAAAGGGGCCAGAGAAAAGTTCTCATTTTGGTTGGTGCAGATTGAACTTTTAAAAAGTAGCATGGGGACTTCCCTGGCAGTCCAGGGGTTAAGACCCTGCACTTTCGTTGCAGGGGGCACAGGTTCAGTCCCTGGTCGGGAACTGCAATCCCACATGCCGCGCAGCAAGGTCAAAAAAAAAAAAAAAAGAAAAGAAAAAGTTAGTACAATATTATTTTTTTTAAAAGGTAGCACAACATGTTTTTCTGATTAGAAAACCATTTATGGGAGAAATTCTGGAAAGCCTAGGGAAGAAAAATTTCAAATCTGTAATCCTACCACCCAGAGAGAACACAGGTTAATCCTTCTCTCCAGGATTATTTCTCTTCATGGGCATGTGTGTTCAAACATACAGACTCATGCGTAGTGTGAAACGGGGCCAATGTGTGTATGTTGTATTATAACCTACTTTTTCCCTTTCAAATAAATACGTCATTAGTCTCTTGATATGATTAAATAGCCTTCCACAATATCCATTTCAAAGGCGATGTAGTATCCCCTAGTGCCATAATTTATTAACCAATCCCTACATGTTAGGTATTTAGGTTGTTTGCAGTAGTCACTATTATAAATTAGATTGAGATAAACATTCTTATAGAAAAATCTTTGTGAACATCTGGAATGATTTCCTTAAGATGCGTTATTGGAATTAGAGTTGCTCTGTCAATGGCTTTTGATGCCAATTTGTACCAGTTCTACCCCCAAGAGCAATACTCTCATCAGCACAGAGTATTATTAAAATTTTTTTTCCAATTAGAAATAAGTTATTTTAACATGCATTTTATTGCTAATGAAGGTGAGCATTTTTTCATGTATTTGTTGATCAGTTGTTTTCCTTCTGTGAATTGTCCATATCCTTTGCTTATTTTAGTGGGTTCATCTTTAATTATTTTAACTCTTGTTAAATAATTTCTTAACACTTTGATATGTCACAAACATTTTTCAGTTTTTCACTTGCCTTCTAATTTTCGATACTTTTGACTTAGAGTTTTTAACGCATACGTAACAGTCCCATAAATCCCATCCTTTATGACATCTGTCTTTGGGCTTAAAAACAGTGAACCCATTGTAGAAGCATTTGCCTATATTTCCTCTGAACCCTTTCATGGTTTCTGTCGTTACATTTAAGACCGTAATCTAACAAACTTTTTCTAAGACTCATTGAATATTCTCTCCTTTCTCTGTTAATTTATTAAATACTAAATAAGCAGTCCATCCACTCCCATCAGTTTCTGAGATTCGAGACCCACCCAGTGGTCTGTGTGTCCACCCCCAACCCATTGCTACACTGTTTGATTTGCTGTGGTTCAGTGCACGTGGTACCAGGTGGCAGTGCTGTTTCGGGGGAGTCCATCTTCTCATCTCCGGTCCCCCCTATCTTCCTCCGCACACCAGCACTGGGGATAGAGCTCTTAAGGAGGGGGCTGGGAAGGGGGCGGGGCGGGGTGAATGCGTGCGGGGTGCCCACAGGGGATGCCAGGCCTGACAGGGAGCCCCAGCCTCACCCTCCTCCTGTCTGGAAGGCCAGTGCCATGACCTCTTTGGGGCCTGGCCAGCTCCACATTTCTTCTGTATTGTGGAAACCACCTGAAGAGTCTGGTTTTTCTCCTCCGAGCCTTTGGCTCTTCAGACTAAGTGAAGGTATCTTGTCAAACAGGGCCATTGGGACTGTGTCAGGGGGAAACATCACGTTATCACTGTGGCAGCAACTTTATCAAATAAACAAAGTCCCTCCTGTAAAATGGTGCTGCAGAGTTTAACTACCAATAAAATAAGAATCATAATGACTCTTAATGTTTACATGATGCTTACCTAACTCTTGGAGCACTTAAATGTGTCAAATACTGTTTTGTAAGCACTTTGCAATATTAACTTTGTATATGAATGTATGTATAAATAGTAAGGATTCACACGCGTGTTATTGTCCCCTTTATAGGTGAGGAAACTGAGGCACAGAGAGGTTAAGTAACTTGCCCAAGGCCACACAGCTCACAAGAGGCAGAGCCAGTGTCTGAACCCAGCTCCTCGCTCTTGCTGACTGTGCAGTGCTGAAGAGAGGCGGAAGGCTGAGGGGAGGGTGCGCAGGGGGTGCAGGCCCCGAGCCAGGCCTTGACAGAGGGCAGAAAGGGCGGTGCCCCCGACACACACACTGACGCACAGGCCCTCACTGTCCTCGGCAGACAGGGAAAGGCCCACCACCCCTGTGGGGTCTCCACCCTCCTCTGCAGAGGCTGCTGGTGCCACATCCCTGGGTGCACCCCGCTCCCTCAGTCCAAGGCCACCCCCCTCTAGATCCTTGTCTCTGGCGGCTTGAGCCAGGCCCAGGGTGTCCCGACCTGTGGGTTTGGGCTCTGGGGGCCCTTCTGTGAGCAGGCCTGGGTCTCCTTCCTCAACGGGTGGAAGGCCTGGCCGGCAGCCAGGAGCCCTGCGGCTCTCAGGCCACCTCCCTGTGGTCCCAGGCCGGGGGCTGGAGCGCAGGTCAGCACACAGCCCATCTCTGGGGTCCCAGAGGTACCGTGGTGAAGCAGTGGCCCCAACTCATCTAAAAAGTGTCTGTTAGTGTTCGTCTGGTGGTGTTTTGGTAGTTGTTGCTTACTTTGTGTGTGTGTTTATTTTATACAGGCAAATTTTCTTTACAGCCTGCTGGCCAAATACTTGCAAAATCAGGTACGGATCCCTGGATGGAGCTTCCCCCAGCCCTACCCTGTTCCAGTGGGCAGGGGTGCCCGGGGTCCCCTCTGCGCTTTGCCCCATCCTGATCGCCACACAGGGGCCCTTGAGGAGCTGCGTGTCCCCAGCCTCCGTCCATCCCCCTCAGTCTCACCGTCACCTACTTCAGGGCATCATGTGGCCCCAAGTCCTCAGCGGCGTCGTGGGCAACTGCGTCAACGGGCTGGCCAACTACATCCTGGTTTCCGTGCTGGGCCTGGGGGTCAGGTGAGCACCGGGGCTGGGGGCCGCAGGGGCCTAGTCAGGAGCCCTGCCCATGGAGTGCCACCCCTAACCGGGCAGGCCTGTCTCCATCACGAGAAGGACTGCGGAGGCTGCCCATGTGGTCCAGCATCGGGGGGTCATGGGGAACTGGGGGCTGCTGTTCCCTCGGGTTCTGGGGACCCACTGCCAAGGAGATGGGATGAGGAGCCGCTGCCCACCCCGCCCGGCCTGCCCGAAGAGGCCCAGAGTGGGTGTCCCCCGGGTGGGGCCCATCCTGGGATGGGGTGTCAGCAGAGCCAGGCCTGTGGCCCTCCCCGCCCAGGCCCGGACTCAGCTGTGGCCCCAGCCCTGCCCTCCCTGCTCTGTTAGGGGCTCGGCCTGTGCCAACACGGTCTCCCAGTTCACGCAGGCCGTCTTCCTGCTGCTCTGCGTCGTGAAGAAGAAGCTGCACCTGGACACGTGGGCAGGTGTGAGGGCCACCCTTCCTGGGGGCTGAGCGGGCAGGTGGCAGGCGGGGTCCCAGCTGCAGCCCGTTGCAGGAGGCCTGGCCCGGGCCTGCCCGCACGTCCCTCAGGGCGCCCCCCCCCCCCGAGGCCCTGGCTTCCCCGTCCAGTGTGCCATGGGGCAGGGCCCTGCTGCGGACAGGCCCAGGGGAGCTCTCTGCCGGCTCCCTGGTCTCGAGATGGAGACTGGAGGAGCAGCACGGGTGGTCGGCGGCGGCGGTTCCCACGTTGCTCGGTGAAGCTTCACAACACCTCGTTAGCCCCGTTTATTTACGTGGAGGAAGCTGGTGCAGAGAGGGTTTGTCATTTGCCCCAAAGGCCAGAAGTGGGATGTGGTGGAGCCTGGACTGAACCTGTTCCCAGGCCTCAGGTTCTGAGCTCTTGGCCCCTGAGACCCAGCCGCGCGGCCAGTGAGCTCCTCTCCCAGGCGCCTCAGGAACAGTTCGGGCCTAGTCCCTCGTGGCTGCACAGCCCCACCTGCCTCGCGAAACTGTTTGGCACCTTGGTGTCGTGCAGTCCTCCCAGCAACACTTGGGGGGAGGAGGACTAAAATTTTCATACGAGGAAACGGGGTCCAGAAAGGGCGGGGCGGTTACCCAGACCCTCTGGTGTCACAGGCTCGCAGCCTGAAGCACCAGGGGTGCAGGCCAGGCATTCTCCTCCCCCCCCAGCCCCCTCGAGCCCCCACCAGCGCTGGGGCTGCTGGCCAGCCCCCCACAAGCTGCCAGGTGCCCGGGCCGAAGGCAGGGGGCGGGGCAGTGGGCGGGGCCGCAGGGTGGACCGCGGCTCAGCTGGCGGGCCTCTGCTCCTAGGCTGGTCCAGCCAGTGCCTGCAGGGCTGGGGCCCCTTCTTCCGCCTGGCCGTGCCCAGCATGCTCATGACTTGCATTGAGTGGTGGGCCTACGAGATCGGGAGCTTCCTCATGGGTACGTGGACAGCAGGGTGCAGGGAGCCGCGTGGGCTGCCCCCCAGCTCAGGACCCCCTCCCCCGGATGGGCGGTCCCCCAGCCCGGCGCGTCTCCCCACCGGGCCGTGAGCTCCCGGCACTGCCCGGCGTAGGCCTGGCACTGAGTGGGCGCCCGGGCGTGGTGGTCAGTCAGCGAGGGAGTGAGGTCCCGCTGATGCGTGAGCAGCTGTGGGCATCGCCTGGCACGTCATGTGCTCATCAGCTGACTCGGTCCAAACAGCCAGGGCTGTCGGCTGGCCGGCCAGGCACTCACCACGTCCCCCACCACCCCCAGGCCTGCTCAGCGTGCTCGACCTCTCTGCCCAGGCCATCATCTACGAGGTGGCCACTGTCGTCTACATGGTGAGGCTCGATGGGGGCGCCTTCGCCATGCCCTGCCCCCAGCCCGGCCCCCTGACGGCCTGGGGGTGTCAGATGAGGGGGGGCTGTCCCCTCAAAGGCTGTCTCTGTCTCCCGAGGGACCCTCTGGACCTCCTGCACCCACCAGGCCCAGGCCTTGCCAGACACACGTGGCCCACGGCTGCTCCGTTGAATTCACGATGTTGCAATTGTTTTGAATTAATTAGCACCATTTAAAATAGGGAGATTGCACATCACAATCTAGATATTTGCATTTTTTTGAAAAATGGGACATGCCATTTAGTAGTGAGCCCACGTTCCTGTGCACCCCAGCTGGTGGGCGCTGGGGGACAGCGGCCCTCGTGAGGGCATTTCCTTGCGTCCACCGTGGTCCCCGCAGCTCCTTTCTCTCCCCCGGACATGTGGGTTGTCCCGTGTCACTCGTGTAGCATCTGCCGGCCTCCTGGGGCATGCAGTCTGTGACCCTAGCTTTAATCAAGGGAGTTGCAAAAATCTACACGCACTAAACTAATTTATAAGGTGATTCTTGTTGTTATGGATGGCTTCTGCTGAATCTTTTCTTCTTACAGGGAACATTTCTAACATAGTTAGGACCACATCCACCTCTTTAACACGCGTTTACTCGTGAGTTTCTGGCAGCGCGTTGATTTCGGTTGCCTGTGATGTCTGATGCCCCGGCCCGGTGGGTTTGGCTGGCCCTGGGTAGCCCACCCCACCTCCCAGGTCTCAGCCTGTCGCCAGCAGCCTCGCGGGTCCCGCCCCCCTGGGACACATCCTGCCTTCCTCCCTCTCGGCCCCCGGGGCAGGAGGGGGGCTCTAACCACCGCACCTTCTTTTCTCTGATCCCAGATTCCCATGGGGCTCAGCATCGCGGTGTGTTTCCGAGTGGGGACGGCCCTGGGAGCCGCAGACACCGTGCAAGCCAAGCGATCTGCCATCTCAGGCACCCTCTGCACGGGTGGGTGGGGTCGGGACCTAGGCCAGGGAGGGAGGGCCTGGGAGCCAACAGTTCACCTTCCAAACCTGTCATACCTGCCACGTGGCCTAGAGCAGCCCCTCTGACGAGCAGCAAGCCTGCTGTGCTCCTTCCGCTCCTTCCCTGCCACTGGGGTTCTAGGCTGTCAGTTTCCATCACTTAGTGCGACTCTGGGAAAGCCAGTCCTCCTTCGAGCCTGCCCTGCTGGCATTTCCAGGAGCTTGGGACCTGCCCATCCCAGCCCTCAGAGTGGCCCCATCTGTGTCCATCCTCCTGCTTTCTGTGGCTGCCAGGCTCAGATCACCTCCTCGTGGAGAGCAGTGGCTCTCAGGCTTCAGCCCTGGGGGTGGGGTAGGGGTGTGTGTGTGAAAACACAGAACCCCACCTGCCAGAGTTTCTGACTCCGTAGGTCGGAGGTGATGGTCTGAGAATATGCATCCTCTAACCAGCTACCAATGATGATGTTGCGGCCGGTGCAGGGACCCCACTCTGCGAACCACAGGAGGAAAGGCATTTCACACGTGGTGCCCTCCTTACCAGACCACAAGCGAGGGTCTTAGTCCAAATGAACGTGGGGTGGGGCTGGGCAGGTGGAAGCTGGGCTGTGCCTTTCGTCTCTTACAGTTGGCACCTCGCTGGTCGTGGGCACCCTGTTGAGCCTCCTGAGGAATAAACTGGGCCACATCTTTACCGATGACGAGTAGGTAATCAGTTCTCTCACTCACTTCTGGGGATGCCAGGTGCTCCGCAGCTGGTCCCCAGAGAGGCCCCCTCTACCGCTCACCTGTCGGTAGACAGGGCACCAACCGAAGGGCAGGGCAAAATCTGGGGGCTTCTCGGGGGGGTTAAGACGTGTGTCCCCCAGACACAGGGAAACTCAGAGACAGGAGCATCAGTTACGTTGGCGTGGGGCAGGGGCAGGATAGAAGGGGCACGAAGCGCACTCCAAGGATACGCTCGTGTCTTACCGCTCCCGTTCTCCCGCAGGGAAGTGGTCGCCTTGGTCAGCAAGGTCCTACCGCTCTACATCGTCTTCCACCTGTTTGAGGCAGTCTGTGTGAGTCCTGCTCTGACCCCCCCACGTTCACGCACCCTCCCCGAGGCCGGTCAGGGCTGTGAGCGTTAGCTCACCGCTTCGCAGAGAGGGCTGACCGGAGAAGAAGGGCCCGACGTGTCTGCTCGTGTTGGTTCTGTCATTCAAAATGATGAGCCCCCTTCTGCTGTGCGATTCCAACATGCCAGAGATGCACGCAGATGAGCAAAATGCTGCACACCGGCCCCAGCGTAAAGTCACTCATCCGTTCCTTCCTCATTCCCCGGAGCGGGGGCCAGGAGCAGTCGCGCCAGTTGCCAGAGCAAAGGGTCACTTCAGAGGAGTGGGTCAGCCCAGGGTACAGCGGGCCTGACTTTCTGCTCCTTTGATCGCTAAAGGGCAGGTCCCATTTAGTGCAGGTTTGAATTATGTGAACTTTTAAAAACGTGGCATAAAGAAAGCAAGCACTGAAGTCTCATTTGATGAGCAGAATTTGAAATTCTGGGTCTTCCTACTTCACATCTCGGGGCGTGTGAATCTTTCAGGAAGGCATCCCGAGCGTAAAATCCACATCTCTTCATGGAGTGAGGGCTTAGCTAGCAGCACAGAACACTGGGGCAAACACCTGCACAAGAACTATTATCAACTCTTATGGAAAATAAATAACCTTGGGAGAAACTATTCGTGGAGGATTTTTCCAGAAGCCCCAATACTCTCTGCCCAGTTCCCTGTATGTTCCAGGGCTGGCCTTTGCATTTAGCTGGGCAAATAACCTGGAGCACATTTCTGACCTCAGCAGGACCGCTTGCTCTGGACTGGTTTTCATCATCAAATCCATGGCTTTTACCGCAGAACATTAAGAGAAACTATCTTATGGATTCTGTTATTGCTTTTGTCATGGGCTAGTGTTAAGGACACTATTATTACTTTTTCTCTAGCTCCAAGGTGAGGCCACAGCTGAGAGATTTCTCCTGCAATGTAAGGTCGGGGAGTGCTCTGGCTTCTAAATGTTCTGAAGGCAGCACCTCTCCGTTCAGTTTGCCCACCAGGGAACCCGAGGCAGACGTACAGTTAGTAATTGCGAGGGACCTTAGAGCTTGTGTATCTGCATCTATCACCTTTCCCCCTGGCTAGATCTATATCATTTTTTTTTAATTTATTTATTTTTATTTTTGGCTGCGTTGGGTCTTCATTGCTGCGCGCGGGCTTTCTCTGGTTGTGGCGAGTGGGGGCTACTCTTTGTTGCGGTGCATGGGCTTCTCATGGCGGTGGCTTCTCTTGTTGTCGAGCACAGGCTCTAGGTGCACGGGCTTCAGTAGTTGTGGCACGTAGGCTCAGTAGTTGTGGCACGCGGGCTCAGTAGTTGTGGCACGCAGGCTCTAGAGCGCAGGCTCAGTAGTTGTGGAGCATGGGCTTAGTTGCTCCACGGCATGTGGGATCTTCCCGGACCAGGGCTTGAACCCGTGTACCCTGCATTGGCAGGCGGATTCCTAACCACTGCACCACCAGGGAAGACCCGATCTATACCATTCTTAATTTATGTGTTCCATAGACCTAATCTTTATTTTATATTTTTTATAACTTCTTGAGTTATAATTTACGTACCATAAATTCATGCATTTTAACATAAGTCAGTCCTTTAAAATAAATTTATACTTGTGCAGCCAGCACTGCAATCCAGTTTTAGAATATTTTCATTACTCCCCCAAAATTCCTGGGGCCTGTTTTGAAGTCACTCCCTGCTCCTATGGCCAGCCCTAGGCAATCCACTTACTTGCTTTCTGTCTGTGTGAACTTGCCTTTTCTGAATATTTCATAGACATGGAATCATACAGTATGTAGTCTTTCGTGTCTGGGTTCGTTCACTTAGTGAAATGTTTTTGAGGTTTGTCCATGTTGTAGCATTTTTCAGGACTTCATTTCTTTTTTGTGGCCGACTGATGGTCCATTGTGTGGCTGTAACATGTTTTGTCTACCCATTCATCAGGTGATGAGCATTTAGGTGGTTTTCAGTGTTGGCTGTTGTGACTAAGGCTGCTGGGAACATTCACGTACAAGTCATCATGTGGATATATGTTTTTGCTCCTCTTGGTAGAGTCCTAGGATTTGAATTGTTAGGTTGAAGCATAAGTTTGTTTGTTTGTTTGTTTGTTCATTCATTCATTCATTCATTCATTCATTTATTTATTTGCGGTACGCAGGCCTCTCACTGTTGTGGCCTCTCCCGTTGCGGAGCACAGGCTCCAGACGCGCAGGCTCCAGACGCGCAGGCTCAGCGGCCATGGCTCACGGGCCTAGCTGCTCCGCGGTATGTGGGATCTTCCCGGACTGGGGCACGAACCCGTGTCCCCTGCATTGGCAGATGGACTCGCAACCACTGCGCCACCAGGGAAGCCCCATAAGTTTATTTTTAACTTTCTAAGAAACCATTAAGCTGTTTTCCAAAGCAGCTGTACCATTTTACATTCCCACCAGCAATATATGAGGATTCCAGTTCCTCCCCCTCCCTTGCCAATTCTTGGTTTTGTCTTAAAACTTTAAAAACAGATTTTATTTTTAAGACCAGTTTTGGGTTTACAGAAAAATTGAGAAAATACAGCGAGTTCCCATAAACCCCTCTCTCTCCTCCTTTCCCCTTTTATTTACATACGGTATTAGTGCAGGATATTTGTTTAGTTATGAAAGAATATTGATACATTATAATTAAGTCCATAGTTCTCCATAGGGTTCATTGCTGGCATTGTACATTCTATGGATTTTGACCAAGGTATAATGACATGGACCCACCATTATAGAATCATACGAGATACAAACTACTATATCTAAAATAGATAAACAACCAGGTCCTACTGTATAGCACAGGGAACTGTATTCAATATCCTGTAATAAACCATAGTGGAAAAGAATATATCTGTATATATATACAGATATATATATATCTGAAGCACTTTGCTGTACAGCAGAATCTAACACAACATTGTAAATCAACTATACCTCAATTAAAAAAAAGAATCATGGGAGTTCCCTGGTGGTCTAGTGGTCAGGATTCGGCACTTTCATTGCCGTGGCCCGGGTTCAGTCCCTGGTCAGGGAACTGAGATCCCACAAGCAGTAGGGCCAAAAAAAAAAAGGAATCATATGCGTAATTTCACTGCCATAAAAATCCTTTCTGCTCCCCCTGTTCATTCCTCCCCTTCTCCTGCTGTCCCCCTCCCTCACCCACTGGCCATCACTGATCTTTTTATTGTTTCTGTAGTTTTGCCTTCTCCAGTGTCTTATAGTTGGAGTTAAACAACACGTAGCCTTTTCAGATTGGCTTCTTTCATTTAGTCATGTGCACGTAAGGTGCCTCCACTGGGTTTTTTCATGGCCTGACAGCTTGTTTCTTTTTAGCACTGATGCTTCACTGTCTGGAAGGACCACATTAAAGGGCATTGTGGTTGCTTCCAAGTTTGGCCAATTATAAATAAAGCTGTGAACATTATTGTGCAGGTTTTTGTGTGGACATAGTTTTCAACTCTTTCTGTAAATACCTGGCTGCATGATAGTTGAATAGCATGGTAATATTATGTTTAGCTTTGTAAGAAATTGCCCAACTGCCTTCCAAAGTGGCTGCACCATTGTGCATTCCCATCAGTAATCAATGAGAATTCCTGTTGCTCTGCATCCTCGCCAGAATTTGGTGTTGTCAGTGTTTTGATCCTAGTCATTCTAATAGGTGTGTAGTGGTGTCTCATTGCTGTTTTAATTTGTAACTTCCGACTGACACGTAATGTGGAGCATCTTTTCATACTCCTGTTTGCCATCAGTATGTCTTCTTTGGTGAGGTGTCTGTTCAGAGCCCTTTTTTTTTTTTTTTTTTTTTGCGGTACGCGGGCCTCTCACTGTTGTGGCCTCTCCCGTTGCGGAGCACAGGCTCCGGACGCACAGGCTCAGCGGCCATGGCTCACGGGCCCAGCCGCTCTGCGGCATGTGGGAACCGGGGCACGAACCCGTGTCCCCTGCATCAGCAGGCGGACTCTCAACCACTGCGCCACCAGGGAAGCCCCCAGAGCCCATTTTAAAATTGGCTTGTTCTCTTATTGTTGTGTTTTAAGAGCTTTTGTATAGTTTGTTTGTAATTTTTATTTTTATTGGAGTATAGCCAATTTACAATGTTGTGTTAGTTTCAGGTTTACAGCAAAGTGATTCAGTTATACATATATACATTTTAAAATGTATTCTTTTCCATTATGGTTTATCTCAGGATATTGAATATAGGTCCCTGTGCTATACAGTAGGACCTTGTTGTTTATCCATCCTATATATAATAGTTTGCACCTCCCAACCCCAAACTCTCAGTCCATCCCTCCCACACCCCCCTCCCCCAATAATTCTTTATATGTTCTACACATAAGTCCTTTATCAGGTATATGATTTGCAAGCCCAGGCTGTGGCTTGACTTTCATTTTCTTATTTATTTATTTATTTATTAAAAATAACTTTTATTTTTATTTTTGGCTGCGTTGGGTCTTCGTTGCTACGTGCGGGCTTTCTCTAGTTGCAGCGAGCGGGGGCTATTCTTAATTGTGGTGCGTAGGCTTCTCGTTGCGGTGGCTTCTCTTGTTGTGGAGCACAGGCTCTAGGTGCACAGGCTTCAGTAGTTGTGGTGCGTGGGCTCAGTAGTTGTGGTGCACGAGCTTAGTTGCTCTGCGGCATGTGGGGTCTTCCTGGACCAGGGCTTGAACCCATGTCCCCTGCATTGGCAGGCAGATTCTTAACCACTGCGCCACCAGGGAAGCCCCCTCATTTTCTTATCTTTTGAGCTGCAAAATTTTGCGCTTTTAATGTAGGCCAGTTTCTCATTTTCTTTTATGGCTCACGCTTTTGCTGTCATATATAAGAAATCTTTGCCTAACCCAAGGTCACAAAGATTTTCTCCTATGAATTCTTCTAGACATTTTATAGTTTTAGGTCCTACACTTATGTTTATGATTCATTTTGAGCCCATTTTTGTGTTTGGTACGAGGTAAGGGTCTAAGTTTATTTTTTTGTGTGTGGATATTCAACAGTCGCAACACCATTCTTGGTGTGTGAAAGGCTATTACCTCCCCAGTGAATTATCTTGGCACTTTGGTCAAAAATCAATTGGTTGGGGCCTCCCTGGTGGCGCAGTGGTTGAGAGTCCGCCTGCCGATGCAGGGGATACGGGTTCGTGCCCCGGTCTGGGAGGTTCCCATATGCCGCGGAGCGGCTGGGCCCGTGAGCCATGGCCGCTGGGCCTGCGCGTCCGGAGCCTGTGCTCCGCAACGGGGGAGGCCACAGCAGTGAGAGGCCCGCATACCGCAAAAAGAAAAAAAAAAAAAAAAAAAAAAATCAATTGGTTGTAAATGTAGTGATTTATTTATAGATTCATAATTCTGTTTCATTAATTTATATGCCCATCCTGTACCAATACTACACTGTCTTAATTACTGTAGCTTTATAGTGAGCTTTGAAATAAGTTAGTATAAATCTTCCAACCTTGTTCTCTCTTTTTCATTGCTTTTGTTTTTCTAGATCCTTTGCATTTCCATATGTATTTTAGAACCAGAGTGTTAATTTCTACTAAAAAGCCTGCTGGGATTTTGAAAGGAATTGTGTTGACTCTGCAGAGCAATTTTGGGAGAATTGTCATCTTAATAGTATTGTTAAAATGGACATGGAATGTCTCTCCGACTAGTTAGATTTTCTTTAATTTACCTCAGCAATGTGCTGTAGTCTTCAGTGGTCAAATCTTGCACGACTTTTGTTAAATTTATCCCCAAATGTTTTGTTCTTTTTGATGGTATTATGAATGGAACTCTTAATTTCATTTTTAGGTTGTTTATTGCTAGTTTATAGAAAGATAATTGATCTTTGTTTATTGATCTTTTATCCTGTGACCTTGTTAAACTCATTCTAGTACTTTTTGGTGTGTGGAGTCTGTAAGATTTTCTCCATATAGGATCATGTCATCTGTGAATAAAGAGTTTTACTTCTCCCTTTCTAACTGGCTAAACCTCCAGTACGATGTTGAGTGGAAGTGGCAAGAGCATACACCCGTGCCTTGTTCTCGATGTTAAAGGGAAAGTATTCAGCCTTTCAGCATTAAATATGTTATCTGTAAAATTTTTATAAATGCCTCTTATTGAGGCTGAGGAAGAGCCCTTCTCCTAGTTTGAAACATTTTCTCATGAATGCGTGCTGGATTTTGTAGAGTGCTTTTTCTGTATCTACTGAGATAATCATCTGGTTTTGTCCTTTATTAATATGGTGTAATTACATTAATTGATTTTCAGATGTTTTACCTTGCATTCCTGGGATAAAACCCTCCTGATCATGGCATATATCTTTTCTAATATATATCACTGAATTTGGTTTCCTAGTATTTTGTTAAAGATTTTGCGTCTACATTCATGAGAGATACTGGTCTGTGATTTTTATCTTTTCCTTGTGATATCTTGATCTGGCTTTGGTATCAGCATATCATTGGCCTCCTGGAATGATTTTGAAAGTGTTCTCTCCTCATATCTATACATTTTGAGTTTGTGAAGGATTGGCATTATTTCTTCTTTAAACATGTGATAGAATTCACCAGTGAAGCCATCTGGGCTTTTGTCTGGCTTTTGTCAGAAGATATTTTAACTAATTTAATTTATTTACTTGTTATAGGTCTATTCACTTTCTATTTCTTTTTTAAAAAATTTATTTATTTTATTAATTTATTTTTGGCTGCATTGGGTCTTTGTTGCTGTGTGCGGGCTTCCTCTAGTTGTGGCGAGCGGGGGCTACTCTTCGTTGCGGTGTGCGGGCTTCTCATTGCAGTGGCTTCTCTTGTTGCGGAGCACGGGCTCTAGGCACGCGGGCTTCAGAAGTTGTGGCACGTGGGCTCAGTAGTTGTGGCTCGCGGGCTCTAGAGCGCAGGCTCAGTAGTTGTAGCACACAGGCTTAGTTGCTCTGAGGCATGTGGGATCTTCCCGGACCGGGGCTCGAACCCGTGTCCCCTGCATCGGCAGGTGGATTCTTAACCACTCTGCCACCAGGGAAGTCCCTCACTTTCTATTTCTTGTTGAGTTTGTTTTAATAATGTTTGTCTTTCTAGGAATTTATTCACTTCAACTAAATTGTCTAAATCTTTGGCATGAAGTTGCTCATAATATTCCCTTACAATCCTTTTCTTTAGGGAAAGTAGTAATGTCTCTCCTTTCATTCCTAATTTTGGTAATTTGTGTCTTCACTTTCCTGTTTTCTTGGTCTTATTTTACCAAGGTCAAATCCTTAGTAAGTGTTCATCAGTTTCGTGGATCCTATCAAAGGACTAGAGTTTTGGTTTCATTGAGTTTCTCTGCTGTTTTCTGTTGACTGTTTCAATTAATTCCACTTTAATTCTCATTATGCTCATCCTTCTGCTGTATTCAGGCATAGTTTGCTTTTCTTTACTGGTTTCTTAGGGTGGAATATTAGGCTACTGATTTGAGACCTTTCTTTTCTAATATGGGTGTTTAAAGCTATACATTTCCCTCTAAGTATTGCTTCAACTGAATCTCATAAATTTTGATATATTGTATTTTTTTCATTCAAAATATTTTAAAATTTCTCTTTATTTTTTGACCCATGGGCTGAGAAGTGTGGTGTTTAATTTCCAAATATTTGGGGGTATTTCCAAAATTCTTTCCGGTAGACATCTCTAATTTAATTCTGTTGTGGTCAAAGAACATCTTTTGTATTAATCCAGTCTTTCTAAACATATTGCGAGTGCCAAGTCATAACCACTAGACCACCAGGGATCTAGATGTACTGAGGCCTGTTTGGTGATGTACCATAGGTCCATCCCAGAGAGCAGCCTTTCCCCAAGGACTGCTGTTCTGTTTAGTCTTGCCTGTGATCCTGTCTCCTCCACAAACTGCAGCTGCTGTTTCTGCTCAGTTTTGTATTTCGTTTCTCTTGTTTTTATTTTTAAGCTTAGCTTCCTCGGGGTCACCCCTATGTCTGCATAGCTCAGTGTTCAGCCAGTTACTGTTTGGGGGGGGACGCTCAGGCACCTCTGACCGCTGGTAGGGCTTCCGTTCTCTGCTGAAGGAGCCGAGTATGGGCCGGGGCCTACGCAGAGTTCAGGCTGTTTTCAAGTCTGCCCCAGCTTTTACTTTCTTCTGGATCCTCCTGCCCGGGGCCTTGAGAAGGAACCAGCCCCACCTTTAGCACAATGGGACCATTTCGGCCTTCTAATCTCAGGAACCGTAAAATAATCCACGTGTCTTGTTTTAAGCCACCGTTTGTGGTAACTTGGTGCAGCAGCAACAGGAGACCTACACACAATCTGTATGAAGCGAGTTCAGTTTCCCAAGCCTGTGGGTAGTCCGTCACCAACTTCACCTTCCCTCTCCAGGGAGGCAGTCTAGGTGTCGACCGGGGCTCTGGAGTTGTGTCTGAAATGCAGCAGCTTCTGCGTGACCCCGCGCAGGTCCCCACTGGGAAGGAAGGGGGACGAGGGCCCATCCTGGTCCCATGCTGTGAACTTAAACGAGGCCATGCCCTGTAGATTCCCGCGGAAGCTCCCACTGCTGAGACCCCCGTCAGCCTCAGCGTCACCAACCCCGGCCCCCTCTGCCTCCCCGCAGTGTCTCTACGGTGGGGTCCTGAGAGGGACGGGCAGGCAGGCCTTCGGGGCCGTTGTGAACGCCGTCATGTACTACGTCGTCGGCCTCCCGCTGGGCGTCGTGCTGACCTTCGTGGTCGGGCTGGGGATCACGGGTACGTGGAGTGGGGGGAGGCGGGGCGCCCTGGGCGTCATCAGATGCTCCCACTGTCCCATGTCCTGCAGGCCTCTGGCTGGGCATGCTAGCCTGTGTCTTCCTGGCCGCCACGGCCTTCATCACCTACACCGCCTGGATGGACTGGAAGCAGGCTGCGGAGGAGGTGAGTACTGCTCCCCCAAAACGCCAGGGGCGCACCTCAATGTCTCCTGTCATGGAGACGGTGCGCTGTCAGCGGCGCCCCATCCGGGTACCACCCCAGACCCACAGAGGAAACCTCAGCAGCCCGACTGCCAAAGGCCAGACTAAAGCCAACGGCTCAGTCGAACTCGTCTGAACATGGGTGAGCCCCGAGGGTGCTGTGACCTTGGAAGAGGCGATGACAGCACCCCGTCACCATCCTCTTGGAAGAACTGAAGCCGGGCGGACTGGCACTTGCTTGTCAGAGGCATTAAAGCCACAGCTTAGGCTGCAGGCTGAGCGTGGAGGGGGTGCTCTCAGACCGAATCCCCGCAGAGTGGGGGTTTGCCTTCGCATGTGGATCCAGTCCTCCTGACGCCTGAGACAACGGATTAACACAGCCCTAAAACACCACCCCTGTAAAGTCCCCCAGAAGGGTGAACACGGGCAGACCTCGCTGTACTGCGCTTTGTAGATGCTGTGGTTTCTACAAGTTGAAGGTCTGGAGCGAGCCCACGTTGAGCACGTCTGTCGGCGCCATTTTCCCAACAGCATTTCTCACTTCATGTCTCTCTCACGTTTTGCTAATTCTCATCATATGTCAGACCTTCTCATTATTATCTGCTTTATGGGGAGGTGTGATCACTGATCTCTGATGTCACTATTGCAAAAGGCTGATAACCTGCTGAAGGCTCAGGTGATGGTTAGTATTTTTCAGCAAAGAGGCACTTTTTAACTGCGGCAGGGACAAGGCTTTTTTAGACATGATGGTATTGTGTGCTTAACAGACTCCAGTGTCATGCAAACATCACTTTTATATGCACCGGAAAACCAGAAAACCCCTGTGAGTGGCTCTGTTGTGACATTTGCTTTATTGCAGTGGTCTGGAGCCTCCGAGGTGTGCCTGTGTGTGACCACGTCCTGCTCGGCCTGCAGGGCACAGTTGAGGCCGGGGTGGACAGCAGGCCGACCGGACAACTCCGTCTCCTTCAGGTACAGAAACGTGTGGGGCTGCCGCCCCAGGCCGCTGAGAGCACAGCCCCCAGCCTCAGACCCGGGCCTGAGAGAGCGGTCGTATCTTCAGGTAACGCTGCCCCGCGTGCACGGGTGACGGGGAACCACGCGAGCCCCAGCTGCCTTTCTTCCTCAGCGTGACAGTGACGTCCGTCCTAACGCCAGGAGGGTGACACTAACGTCCACTGTCTAAGAGACCCCGGGAAGCAGGCCCCGTCCCTCCCCAGCCTGGGGGGCAGTGAGCCTCGGTTCCATTTAGATGAGGGAGCGGGTTGAGCGCTTAGGTCTCTTCCCCTGTCATCCTGCAACTGCAAAGGCAGGGGATGAGGTCGGAGCACGGGCTGTTGGACCCTAGAGCGTGTCGTCAGCACTCACCTCCAACCCAGGTGGGAAGCCTGCAGGCGTGGGTTGGGCAGGCCAGCCTGGCTCGACTCAGCAGCGTGCGGGCGCTTCCCGCCGACCCCCCGAACCCCACCAGGCGGCCGCTCTGCTGTCCCGGGGCGGGCGCTGGTTATCACGGCCCAAAGCCCCGATTATCCCAGTGCCCGTGCCTCGTCCTGCGGTGGGGAACCAGCTGCAGACTCTATGGGCTTCACTTGTCACGAGGGAACATGCAAAGGCAGCTCGACTAAGCATTTCATACGTGCCCTGAGGTCACTGGTGAAGGTTAGGCAGCACACAGGCTCAGACAGGCGCACGCGTCTGATCTCATCTCATCTTAGCGATAGCCTTTCCTGCACATCCCCCGTACTTCTCTCCTCTGTCGTGCCGTAGAAAAAAGGCGGGCGTCTCCTGCTGTGAGGGACAGGCGTCGATCATGCACCTCCAAGCCACCCCCCACCCCACCCCCATGCTAAGCTGGCCCCGTTTGCCTCTGCAGTGGCTACAGGCAGCTACCCTGGCGTGACCCTGACAATGTACTCAAGGCCCGAGGCCCATCTGGACCTCTTCGGGACTCCAGAAGCAGCCCCACCCCTGCCAGCTCCCCCTGGCAGACTGTCGGCCAAACAGCTGGCCATCCGCCGGGGGGCTGCTCTGGGGGCAGCGACGGGCACGCTGGTAGTGGGACTTGTCATCAGGGTCCTGACTGCCAGGCCCTAGCAAGAAAGGAAGCAGAGAGTAGCTGCCCACCCCACATCCTCAAAAATAGACCTTTAGCCGGTGCCTCGTGTGACGTAACGGGTCTGAATTGCGGTTAACTGCTCTTTAGAAGACCTCAGCTGCCCGGAAGACGAGGCTCCTGGGGCTGCTACCATTATTCAGTAACGTAAATGGATTCAAGTTGGAGATTTCAAATCGAAACAAAATGGCAAATGCCACTGTTACATTAAGAAGTGCATATTTCTAGGCTGAGTCTGCTGCCCAAGTCTGTACACAAAGCCTTTGTGAAGCTCTGGAAAGGAGGCCAGCAGGCCCCGTGCGGAGACCCCCATCTGCATCCTGCCCATGTACCCTCCGCAGATCCAGGTGCCGTGAGGCCCCGACCAGGGCTGGGCTGGTCACTTTTCCTTCAGTCCTCTCGTGGCATCAGCATTTTCACGTATCACAGACCTTGAGAAACACCTTTCATACAGTAGCAATAAGATATAAACAAGGGCAGCGAAGCCCAGATCGTTAGGCCATGTGGCCTCAGGGTGGAATCTGATGCTGATCCAAATTCTAGGATGCTTTTGAGGCCTGGGACTAGTGACCATTTCTGGGCTCCAGGCCGCACTGGGCACCCTGGCCTCTGTCATCATCAGTCCCTTCAGCATCAGTAGCTATAAACACACCCACAGACAAACAGATTTATTGATCAAGGTCAATAGGAAAAAAGGATGCAGAGTGCAAACCCTGGTTCTGAAGAGTCAACACGCTATGGATCCTCCTGCAGGCCCTCCGCCCACAGGAAGGCAGAAGCCTGCATCCTCATCTGTGACACAAAGACAGCTTCTGCACCCAAACACAATGACCAGGTACAGAGCACAGAAAAGTCACGTCATGTGTCCTAAGGTTGAGAGGTACTGAGGAAAAATGACTCCATGCTCAAGTAAGTTTGGGAAACAACACACACTGGCACTTCAAAGGTTCTGTAGGCCTGGGATCTTTAAGATGCTGGTGTGCTTTACAAACCCCTTCTAGGCAGGGTCGGCAGTGGGGCCAGTTTTTGTGTAAAACCTTATGGGATTGGTGTCTCGTGAACATGCTTACAGAAATACTTGTTTTGGGTCAGCAGGTGGGGAAGGAGGATATAGTTGGGGGAAAAACCCCTATCTACTCTATAGATTATTTCAAAAAACAACCCACAAATGACAGAGTAAAACTTGAGAAAAATCTTCTTGGCTGAGAACTTAAAATGAGAAAAAATCAGTTAAAGAAAGCTGACCAACACCACCTTTGATAGATAAAGGCAAAAAAATGGATTTATAGTTGGAGAAAACTTGTGGTCAAAGAATTGTCTCCAACGGGATATCTGAAAACTAAGAACATTATTACAATTCATGCCAATTTTACCAAATATAATGTATTTATTCTGAAGCAGAATATACTAGTAGACAAGTCAATAATTCTGCTTAATTAGAATGTTTAATATTTGCAAACAAATCAGCGGACAAAGGATTAATCTCCAAAATACATAAACAGCTCATGCAACTCAATCTTAAAAAAAACCAAACAACCCAATCAAAAAATGGGCAGAAGACCTAAATAGACATTTCTCCAAAGAAGCCATACAGATGGACAAGAGGCTCAACATCACTAATTATTAGAAAAATGCAAATCAAAACTACAATGAGGTATCACCTCACACCGGTCAGAATGGCCATCGTCAAAAAAAATCTACAATCAGTGCTGGAGAGAGTGTGGAGAAAACGGAACCCTCTTGCACTGTTGGTGGGAATGTAAATTGATACAGCCACAATGGAGAACAATATGGAGGTTCCTTAAAAAACTAAAAATAGAATTACCATATGACCCAGCAATCCCACTCCTGGGCATATGCCCTGAGAAAACCATAATTCAAAAAGACACATGCACCCCAATGTTCATTGTAGCACTATTTACTATAGCCAGGTCATGGAAGCAACCTAAATGCCCATCGACATTATCAATGGATAAAGAAGACATGGTACATATATATATACGATGGAATATTACTCAGCCATAAAAAGGAACAAGATTGGGTCATTTGTAGAGACGTGGATGGACCTAGAGACTGTCATACAGAGTGAAGTCAGAAAGAGAAAGACAAATGTTGTATATTAACGCATATATGTGGAATCTCGAAAAATGGTACAGATGAACCGGTTTGCAAGGCAGAGATAGGGACACAGATGTAGGGAACAAACGTATGGACACCAAGGGGGGAAAGTGGTGGGTGGTGGTGGTGGTGGTGTGATGAACTGGGAGGCTGGGATTGACATGTGTACACTGATGTGTGTAAAATGCATGACTAATAAGAACCTGCTGTATATAAAAAGATGTGTAACGTACAATATACCAAATGAAAATTCCATATTGAAATTCTGTCTGAGCTATTTTATGATTGATTATTCTGATAGTGGTTTAAGCAGCTGTTTCCTAAACTAGCCTAGTGATTGATTCTCGCCACCTCGTCTTGTGATGTAGATGTAACGTACTGCAGACAGCCTAACGGAGCAATTCACTCAGTGGTGGATCACACGTTCCTAGAGTGAGTTACACTCTCACTGAGCGGCCGAGTCTTCTTAAGCTTGGAGGCGGGCAGGGTGCAGCCCTGAGGGCTCTCCTTCAGACTTTCCATCTGGCTGAAGTGCCCCAGGCAGTGTCCTGGCTGCGCTCAGGGGGTCGTCTCCCTGCATCTTCCATCCCCTTTGGCGGGGCAGCTGCTGTGGCTCAGGGTCCTCCTCCAGACGCCCCCTCACCAGCCCCCAAGGCTCTCAGGGCTGCAGAGCCGTGAATGCCCAAGGCCTCCTGTCCAGGACAGGAAATGGTCCCCACATTAAGTTCTGTGGACGCAATCTATTCAGAAAGGCATCTCTCTCAAGTTTAAAAAAGGGAAATTTACTTGCCTTGTGCTACAGAAATAAGAAACATAGATTTGTCCTTGAAGAGCCATTAACTTGCAACTTGAAGGGCCTATTATGCGAGGATAAGTATTGTTATGAGTACTTTCAGGACAGCAGTAAAAAATGCCAGGTTGGTTTTGTAAGACGCAGAACTCTACAACTCCTGCACCCTATGAATGACAGCCGATACTTGCGTGAAATTGGCAGCTGTCTTCCGGGAAGCCCTAGGATTTACAAGATGCTCTGAGTGACATCAGTCACAAAACCATGTGTGTATGGCCACACGGACCATCACAAACCAAGCACGAGACAGGACCGACAGTGGATGAGAGAGGAGGGCCGACTCCCGGAGGTCAGGCCTTCAAGTCCCAATAGACGAGGGACAGGGACCCCCCCACCCCAGTTCTAGGTGCCTCGAGCCCCAAGGGGGCTGGGAGACCTCACCTCACCTCTCTGGACTGAGGCCTGGAAACCTGGGCGGGGCTGGGCTCTGGAAGGCCACAGGGTGATGCCTGCGGTAGGGGCAGGGTGTCCCATGTCCCGTGAGCAGCAGAGTCGCTGAGCAGGTTCTGCGAACTCAGGTTCACCCAGCATGCTCTCCCCTCCCCCAGCCCAGAGGTCTAGGGATGGGGGTTCTCCAGGTGTCTCACTACTGGGCGGGCGAGTGCTCGGCTTTGGCTGAAACAGCGAGTTGTTTTTTTTTTTTTTCACGGGCCCAGCCGCTCCGCGGCATGTGGGATCTTCCCGGACCAGGGCACGAACCCATGTCCCCTGCATCGGCAGGCGGACTCTCAACCACTGCGCCACCAGGGAAGCCCAGCGAGTTTTATTAACGGTGAGTGGCAATGACTTTTAGGTTTGGCGATGGTGCATTTGCATATTTTCTTACAATTTTTGGTAGGATTTAAAAATTACTGGTTCATTAACTATTTGGTAGAAGAATAATTCAGTAGAGAAGATGACGAGGTGGCATGGATCACTCTTCAGTAGCATCCAGCCTGGGGGAGGAGAAAGGAATCTGGGTTACCCACTGGTTTACAATGCCCCCACCAGCCCTGGAACGTGGGCCCGGGATCGGGACCCTGACACGTACCGTCTGTCCTAAGGACCATGTCAACAAGGCCCACAGATCCCTAAGGAGTCTTAAAGTGTGGCTGGGCTGAGGATGACAGGTCATGCCCTCCCCCCAAAACGACAACAACAAGACAGGTGGTGTTGGAGGTGGTACTCTGTCCAATGTCAAGTAGACGGGCAGAGACAGGACGTGAAAGTACTCATTTCCCGTCCTGGCTAAGGAGGACACTGACTGTCCACATGAACTCTCAAAACTGGTGAACAATTTTGCTTCTCAAATTCCAGAGCAGTAGTGAATTTCATCAATACCCACTGAGGCTTAAAGAAGCACGGCCACAACCTCAGAGTTCAAACGTTGGATTTAATCTTCAAAGGCCCGATGACATCGTTCAATTTGACCCTTTTATTTTCCTCAACTTTTACAAACCCCTAAATGCTTTCCATAGCTTATGTTAAGCTTTATTGGAACTTTACTTTGTGTAAAATGCACAGAGAAAAGTCCCCCACTCTGAGGTTCTGACATGTTCCCTTTAGATGGACAATTTTGCAGCTTTCAGTTTCCCATTTTAAAATGTTCCAAATCCATTCTAATTCTAGTAAAGTGAATTACTAAAATCACATCCAAGCACATAACAAAATAACTACTAAGTGCAAAAAGCAATTTCAGAAAAATGTTTGCAATTACCACCAGTAGATTCCTCAAGTAAATGGACAATTTAGCCTCAGAGTCATTTGTTTAAAAGGTGATTTGATAAGAAGCGGGTAAAAGCACAGAAAGAAGAGCAGAGAAGCAGCAAAGAGGAGAAAAACCCCAAATCTTTACGCAATCTCACGCTGAATCCAAAACAATCGGGACAACGAACACATCCATCAGCTCCCAGTAAGGAGAGCAGAGAGGTGGGGCTGGAAGCGGCCTGGACCTCCGGGTGCCCATGCCCTCGCTCTGTGGGCTCAGAAGAGGCCTCGGCTGAAGCCATAATTAAGTCGATCCCAGAGCCCGGGATCAAAGCCATATTTTCTTGTTCCCAGCCGAATAAACGTTTTTATACACTGCTGCTGCTCTAGACCCTACCAGAGAAAGGCTTGTCTGCCAAACCCTTTTGGGAATTCTGGGTGGGCCACCTGGCCTGCCCTAGCCTGTGGGGCACGGGGCGTTGCACCTGGCGGAGCCCTCCTGGGAATACGGGGCACAGTCAGCCTGCACCTCCGAATTTTCCATGAGGCTAAGAAACTCCATCCTGACCAGGAAGATGCCTGTCAGGCTGGGTACCCACGTCTCGGGGAAAAAAGGTAGGCAGATAGTGACCAGAGACCCAAGTACACCTCCGACCTCAGGAAGAAGCAGAAGAAAAAACCCAGAAAGTTCTAAACCCCACAATATGTTTTGATTCACTAAGTCTGCTACATGAATTCTAAAGTCGAAGTTTAAAAAAAAAAAAAAAACGAAACAACTCAAAACCAAAATAGTGACTTGGAGCTTTTTATAAGATTATTCTCAAATTCTGAAACAAAGGAAGGTGACTATGAGTGGGTCAGCAGGCACGTCCTCTGGGACAGCTGAGTGCATGAGACCATCCTTTTCTGGAAGTAATGAAGGCTTCACCCAGACCCAGCTAAGCCACGACCTCTAATCTTGAGAGTCCAGCAAGCCGACCTCACCCTTGAAAACCTGTGGCCAAGTTAAGTTTTCACACTCCAACGCTCTAGGCCAAGGTCCAGAAAGTCTGGAGACATTCTTTTTCTGATAACGCCTAAGCCTCCAAGTGTCGGAAAACAAACGACTGGAAGAGAACACACCCCAAGCTGGCCCACTTGACAGAAGGGAAAGAAACAGCCCAACCTCCTCTCAACAGACAGGGCTGGGTTCTGGCGTTCCTGGCTCACAGGACGGCACAATCTGTGCCCTGCCAGAAAAATCAACAGGGCCTTTCTCCTCAGCACAGCCTGGTACTTCCGAGGAAACCCAAACGATCTCAGATATGACTGGTACGTCCAGTTCCACCAAAGCTGTGACACCGTAAGATGAGCCGACCCCCTTTCAACACTTAAACAAAATACAGATATGAACACAGCTGTTTCCACTAAATGCTTGAATCTGGCTTCGCCCCAAGGATACGGACTGTTCTTGGATGCTGGCTGTCATGAGGGTCTCTTAGCAAGTCCACGCCCGGAACGGCCAGTCACCAGACAGAAACGCTACAGGCCAGCTTCCCCCAGCACAGCTGCTTCCCCACCAGCCCCGTCCCCGACACGCTGTCCTCCACCTTCATGCATGCCGGGTTCCTGCACAGCCAGGAACCAAACTGATGCTGAAGCACCAACAGCAAGAGGATCAGAGGGTTAGGCGGCTCGGACTTCGGCAGCACGCTCGACGGGGCTGTAAACTCTCAGACCAGAGGCCGCCACACGCCCCCTCTAAGGACTGAGGCCTGTGGGCTGGACGGTCCCTGCCGCCGGAGCACAAAGGCAGCCAGGGATGCCCGGAAAAGCAGGGCGGCCCAGCAGCCTGAAGCTCCCTGACCTTAGTGTTAGACTCTGGAAGTTAATAGGAGAGAGCTGCTTGAAAGATTGGAGGTGCTCCCGAGACGCAAGAGGTGCACCTGGAGGCGCCCGAGTCCCGGGGACTCACCTTTATGAGCACTGCCGCCACGACGCCCAGGAGGGCGAGCAGCAGAAGCCCGAGTTTTCCTCTGTTGAGCCGTTTCAGGAAGAACAGTTTTGCCCAGTCCACCTTCGACTGGCTATTGGGAGGATACCGGAGTTTGTTTGCGCCTTCTCGCTTTAGGCTTTTTAATAAACAGGGACGCTGATGCGAAAAAGTATCGAAACTGTGTTTTCCGTGATACGCTCCCATCCCACTGGACCCTGAAATATAGGAACAGACGAGATGGGCTCTGCTGTGGGTGATGGCGCTCCTTCCGTGCACACGGCGCCCCGGCTGCACCCCTCCACCAGCACACATGGCTTGTTCCAGGATGTCCTCCCAGCGCCCTCCGCACGGCGGGCCCTGGCACAGGACGCTCTCCAAGAGCAGGGCAGGGACCGGCAGCTCCCAGGGTGCTGGCTGTCACTGATGCCAGGGACCAAGCTCATTCTCACCAGAGCCCCACCTCCTGAGAGGGAGAGGGGGCTGGGCAGGGCCCGAGCGGGACTCCAAGAGGTCCAAGAGCCACATGTGCCTGTTCCCACCATGGCACGTGCCTGAGCCACTGCTCCCTCAGGCTCCTGGAAGGTGACCAGGGCCAGGACAGCGGGGTCAAGCGGCTGGGTGGTAACAGGCCTCTCAGACCTGTGCTCCGGGACCGTGCTCACTTCTCTGCTCGGTCACGTGAGCCGGGCAGACGAGCATGTGGCACAAGGCACCCGGCACGCAGCTTACTGGGGCCGGGCCCCTGGGGCATCACTTAGGTGACAGCTGAAGCTGCAGGGAGACTCTGTGATGTGTATCAAGAGACATGCATTTTAAGGAAAAAAATCTAAACAACAAGCCAAAATATTAACAGTGTTTATGCCCCGGAGGCTACTACATTTTCCCTTGTAACTTTCTATAGTGTTTTGTTTGGTTTTGCCCCTTCATCCCAAAAAAGCAAAGGGACGTTCAAGCCCTTGGCTGCTGTCTGCTCCTGGCGCTGTGAGCCTGTCATGTGCTACCTCATTCGATAAAGGACAGAGGGCATTTATCAGTTCAACTGAGACCTGATTTTTGGCCTAAGAAATGCCCTGCATCTGGGAGAAGATCCATAAACCAGTGAAGCAACGCAAGACCAGTCATTACAGACTGGGAATGGAGAGCAGGGGGCGGGACAGAGGTGGACCCCAGGCAGCGGCTCGCAGGGGCATTGACCGGGAGGGGGCCTCACCCACGCCTCCGAAGGGCAGGGAGCTGAGCATGAAGTGCATGATGACGTCGTTGCCCGTGACGCCCCCACTGGACGTCCTGTCGATCATCTGCTTGATGAGCTGAGGACCAGAAGGAACAGAGGCTCCGGGTCAGTCGCCCCTGGCCTGGGACCCACATCCTCCGCGAGGCTGGGGGCAGCGAGCGTGACCCAGATGACCTGAAGAGTTGGGCCCACACACCCGGGCACACCCCAGCGCTGGACCCCCGGGACCACAGCCAGAGCCTTTCTTACCAGGGATGGTTCAGGCAATATTCCAGGTTTTAAAAATTGTTAATATTTCTTTATCTCTGCTTTAAAGGATAGCATGTGATTAACGATTATCATTTCATTTCTATGAAATGTAAAAAACATTCAAGATTTCAGAGGTAGCGTCTTATTTTTGAAGGAAATCGCTGGGTGGCCCAGGACCTGAATGGGCACGATGACACTGGACTGGTAAACGTCACCTCCCCTGGCTGCTGACCCACCAAGTCCTCTGTAGCAAAGGTCACTGCTGACCGTGGGCCCGAGCCTGACCCGCCGCCCCGTGCCTGGGCCGCAGACCGCGGTTTCCACTCCATCCACCACTGCCTGTGGTCATTTCAACCATCAGACCGCTGTGTGCCACTAACCTATTCCTAGCTGAGCCCTGCACATCCAGTCTTCCTGGACAGTCTGTAGAGATCGGTACCGCGCCAGCACCGCCAGCATCGCCAGCTCTAGAAGCTGCCCCGAAACTCCCTGCGAGGCCCCGGCAGAGGCTCTGCAGGAAACACCTGCCGGGGGAACTCCTCGACCTCACCTGGTTGCACCCTCCCTTCCGAGTTTTCCCCTTTCTGCAGAGGCTCCTGGCCTACTGGCCCACCTTGAGGCCACTGTCCCTTAGCAGCAGCCAGTCACCTCGAGGTGCATACGGACGGGCCGCGTGGAGTGCGGCAGCAGGGCTGCTGGGCCTGGGGTGGCGTGTGGTCTGCCAGCCCGGCTGGGACGGCAACACCACCCCAACCACAAAGCCACGTGGCTGGAGAAAGCCAAGTCCGAGGCTTCCCAAGCACCTCCCTCAGCAGCGCCAGAGACACTGCCCTGCGGGCCGCAGACGCTGTGTGGGTGAGAGCCGGGGCTCTACCACAGGACGCCCTACGGATCAACAGCAGAAGCGCTTCTGATGCCAGAGCTCAGATGTCTCCCAGTGACGTGGCAGGTGTTTGTGAGTCACCAGGCTTGTGACACTCGCCCCGAAGACTCAGCTCTGACCCCAGGGAGTAAGGGAAGGGTCATAATGATAACCCCAGGGCCTCATTACCCAGGACTGGGGGACTCTGGCATCAGACGAAATAATCAGCATTGCTTTACAGCAGAGAAGGAGCATGGCTTCTGAGAGCAAGCTGCATGCTGGGAAGTTTACCTTAGTGTTATGAGAAAACACGTAGAAAGCCAGGGGCTTTTCGCGTTCATTTATGAATTGTATGGCTTCATCTGCATTCTTCACAGGCACTATTGGAAGAATTGGTCCAAAAATTTCCTCTTGCATCACCCTGGTTTCAGGATCCACATCAGTGAGTATCGTTGGGGCTGAAAAATGAAAACGCTCAAGCAGAAGACAGAAATGCCAAACTCTCACCTCACGTCTGGCTCACTGGGTCACCCATCCATCCCTTCCCCACTCCTGCCCAGGTGTCATCTACTGAGACAAGTCCCAAGTACGTGGGTGAACCGTGCAAATATTACATCTCCACCCGAGTGCATCGGGGATGCTTGTGCAAACCCAGGGGGAGATACAGGCTGGAGTAAATCCTATGCATGTCTAAACCTTTTCAGCACCACATTCCTACGTCTTTCTGTGGACAGGCCTTCCTGGGAGCACAGAGGGCCCCTCGGTGGATCGAACCAGTACGGCTTCTTCATAGAAGTGCGTTCCTGCCTGTGGTCTCTTTGGTCTTGATTACAACTGCGTCAGGTTCAGAAAATGGAATGAAATGGTGGGATGCCCTAGGCCTTATCTCAGCGTTCCGTCCACTCTGGGGAAGGACACAGACAGGAGGACCACATGGATCCTGAAGAGCTTCGTGGGGTGTCCAGCGTCCACGCCAAGAAGTGCCCAAGCCGCAGCGCTCGGGGAGACCCTGCGGATGGGCTGCAGGGTCGACTCCAGGAGAAGACGCCTGACGGAACAAGCGTGCTCTCTCCTCCACCCACAGTTACGACCAGGTTGTCCTGGAGGCGTGGCACAGGACGGCTCTCTCCAGCGCGCCTTGGGGTACAGAAGCCGCTGCCTCAGATCCGCCACCCGCGGCCTCCCTGGGCCAGAGAGGTGTCCCTCCCCCTCTGCAGAGCCACGCGCTTAGGCGAGGTGACCCCAACCAGGTCGGCGGAAGCTCCTAACTAGTCTGAGCTAATCACGGCTGACTTTCCCTCTCACCACGGATGGGCGTAGAGGCAGGCAGTCAACATGCTGGGCCGGCAGGACCCAAAGACGAACCCCCGCAGCTCTGGGGGTGTTACGGAGCCGCTGAACTAACAGGCCGAGAGCATACTTTTCTCCGTACTGTGTAAGTCTCTTAAGTTCTGTTTTTGAAAAGTTGGGGTTTTTGGTGATGATGAGAGGAACAGGTAAACAGATTTGTGGAGCAGCTTTTTCGCCAACTTTGTGTGTGATCTTTTTTTTTTAATAAGTTTATTTATTTATTTATTTTTGGCCGCGTTGGGTCTTCGTTGCTGCGCGCGGGCTTTCTCTGGTTGCAGTGAGCGGGGGCTACTCTTCGTTGCGGTGCGCGGGCTTCTCATTGCGGTGGCTTCTCATTGGGAGCATGGGCTCTAGGCACGCAGGCTTCAGTAGTTGTGGCACATGGGCTCTAGAGTGCAGGCTCAGTAGTTGTGGCACATGGCATTAGTTGCTCCGCGGCATGTGGGATCTTCCCAGAACAGGGCTCGAACCTGTGTCCCCTGCATGGGCAGGAGGATTCTTAACCACTGCGCCACCAGGGAAGTCCCCATGCGTGACTCTTCTCTCATCTTAGGTGTTATTTTAGATAAGTGTGTTTAAAATTCAAAAGTGATACATACTCGTGGCAAAAAAACAAAGAACACAACAAGAAAGTAAGTAGCGAGGTCAAGCATGATAGGTGAAAACATTCTTTCTGGAACAGTACTGCTGTTGGCTAGCTGTGCAATTGTGGCTGAGCTATTTCCTTCTCTGGGCTGTTTTTCCAGCCAAAAGCTGGAAATAATTACAGAGTCTGGTTCTGCTTCTCAAGGTTGCCAGGAAGAAAAAATTAGATAAAAGACGCATGTAGGGTCTCCCTGGTGGCGCAGTGGTTGAGAGTCCGCCTGCCGATGCAGGGGATACGGGTTCGTGCCCCGGTCTGGGAGGATCCCATATGCCGCGGAGCGGCTGGGCCCGTGA
The DNA here is from genome assembly GCF_964341445.2 of Mesoplodon mirus. Lineage (NCBI taxonomy): Eukaryota > Metazoa > Chordata > Mammalia > Artiodactyla > Ziphiidae > Mesoplodon > Mesoplodon mirus. The sequence continues at coordinate 39,698,261 of NC_138994.1, read as the reverse complement.
GCCATGGCCGCTGAGCCTGTGCGTCCGGAGCCTGTGCTCCGCAACGGGAGAGGCCACAACAGTGAGAGGCCCGCGTACGGCAAAAAAAAAAAAAAAAAAAAAAAAAAGACGCATGTAAATACAAACAACTAAATAGTTACTCAGCGTATACATATATAAAATCATCTTTAACTCGCTTGTAACAAAGCAGTATACCAGAAAGCAGTATTTAATAGCTTATTAAACACTCTATACCTTATAGTTTATTCAGTGTCGGTAAAGAGTGTCAATAAAACCTGTTCAGTTGCCCCTCCCTATAGGACGAGGTGAGTCTCCGTTACCTATGTAGCGTGTGGCCTCATCGGTCTCCCCACCAAAAGCTATCTTCTGTCCTTCGAGCAAACTTCGTATCCTCTTAAAATGACGAAGGTTGATGATCCTTTCATAGTCGGGGGATTCTTTTATATTTTCTCCATAAAATTCCTGTTTAAAACAGTAGTATCTAGTTGTCACCAAAGACCCATATTTTAGTTTCTTTAATAATTATAAAATTCACCATGGCCCCAAATCTGGTTTTGTATCCTCACAGAATCCAACCCCCCAGCCCCCAAATCCTTTAACAGTAGTAAGACTAAGCTCTTTGGCAGGTCAAGGACAGGAGTTAAAGCACACACACAAGTCTACCATTTTCCACGGTTTCAGGGGTTGGCATGGGTCCCTCCTGGGGGTGCGCTTGCCTAACATTCCCACATGTGTGCTTGCCTAACAGCTCTGGCTGCTGTCCTACGAGGAACTGGGTGGTGGTGGCAGAGGCCCTGTGACCTGCAAAGCCTAAAACACTGACCGCGTGTGTTCTTCCCCTTTTGCAGAAAGGGTTTGCTGAGCTTTGCGCTACTTCCTCGTGTTAGGTCTTCTCTGGACTGGAACTTCCACCAGTCACAGATAACTGTGAAACCACTCAAAAGATCAAAACACAGGCTTGGTAAATCAACCGGAGTAAGAGAGCCTCAGCAGCCAAGCAGTCAGCCCCGCAGGAGCTCTCAATCTACTCTCCAGCGGTACGGAGCACGGTCCACCCCCCGCACCCGCCTCGAACCCGGGAGGTAGGAAGCTCCCGGGCAGCGTGTTGTAATGCATGTTCTTGGGCCCCAACGCCGGAGCCACAGGAGTGGTTTTCAGCGCTGGCTGCACCTCAACATCACCTGGAGACCCCAGCCCCGCTGAGCCACCATCTTCGGAGGGGGGGCACTGGGGGCTTTTTCTTAAACGGCTCTAAGTGACCCTCAGTGGAGAGCCATGGTGACGAGAGAACACATGCCTCCTGGAAACCCAGTTCCTCACCACACTCACCCGAGCACGTCCCCAGGAGCCCCACTGTCTTCCCAGAGTCGGGCCAAGCTCCCCTTTCACACTCTCCTTGTCCGGCCCCATCGCAGTCCCGCCACTAATGTCCAATGTCCACATCACCTTGCTGCTCACCTCCGTCACTCTGGGTGTTCCGGAGCCTTCCTTTCAGGGCTCGGTCAGCACCCGGCGAGTGAACAACAGTTGTTTCAATAATTTCTCCACCCAGGGGGCTCCCACTGCTGAACTGTCACAGCTTCATCCCTTCCTTTCTTCCAGTCCCAGTCTTATGTTCCTTCCGGCTCAGCTCAGGACACCACCGTGTAGCCTTCCTTCGTCCCCTCGCTAGAGATGGCCATTGAAACGCCCTCAAAGACTGATGGCCGTGTCAAGAGTGCACGCTCCTTGAAACTGCTGGCCTCTCTAAACCACCGGCACAGCCGAGAACCGATAACCTTGATCGCCGCAGCCGCGGTAAGAGGGCCTTGGCCACACTGCAGAGGCCTCGTGACGTTCTCCCCAAACCACACAATAGCTACTGAGCTTTTTTTTTTAAGGCCCGTTCTACACCTAACCAGTTGTGCCATCAACAAATCAACTAGACAGTGTCAGCGTGTGTAGCACCAGTCTCACCCTGCTACCACGTTCTACCAGAGCAATTTGCATTAGCCAGGAAATTAGTTCAGTCACGTGCTCCTGGAATGTTCTTGGGAGGGGGGACGATGCCCCCTGCAAACATCTGATTTCACTCTGTATCCCAGTGAGACCAGTGGACCCAGAGGTGGGAAACACGAACCTTCACGGCCTCCTTCACCTTCCGCACGATCAGGTCCTGGAGGGACGGCTCGCAGAGCACGTAGTCGGGGGCGATGCAGGTCTGGCCGCAGTTCATGTACTTGCCCCAGGTGATGCGTCTAGGAAAAGCACGAGAAGCCAGAGTTCAGTCCCCACGCACCTGTCACACACTTCGGCACTGTCTGAAGGTTTTTCAGCTAGCTGTCAAGATTACTAGTACATAAACGTATTTGGTAATCTTGATAAAAAAAATGCTTTGAAAACTCATCTCTAAATCGTTTGGAACTGAGAACGCATTTTCAATTGGCGTAGACTATTCTACAAAGCAGGGAAAGCCTCTTGCCAGTTCATGAGAAACAGTACTTTATACGCAGGAAAGCCACTGCCTGCGGCAGGAAAAGAGAAAAACAGCCTCCTGACACCCTCCTCCTCCTCCCACCCGGGCCAAGAGGACATCTGGGAGGACAGGGGTTCCACAGACACTACGGCTCCTGCTGTGGCTTCGTCCTGCTGCAAGATGCCAGGTACAAGCAGGACCAGAAGCCCTCCCCGATCTGGGACGCTGTGCCCGGGCTTGGATGGAAACCAACGAACCGGGGTCCCCTGTTCCAGCAAGTAGATGTCTACTTACAGAGCCAACCCGGAGCCCGGCCAACGCCCCCTGCACCACCCCCACTCCCCTTGTCTGAAGGGAGGGAGAGCCACGCCATGCCAGCACAGTCAGCTGTGGGTTTGGGCACTTCCTGTTAGCTGAACTGATTTAGTGGAGACAACCCGAAACCTTGCATCTTCTAGTTCTCAGATGAAAGATGCTATCATTCTTAGTTAAAAGATGAGAATTATTGGTTTTATCAATAAAGGAACTCAGTTAAGAGATCAGCATAATGCCCTTTCTTCGGAAATTTAAAGATTTTATTAGGCACACAGGATCCTTAGCATTATCTACTTCCTGGATCAGCTATCAGCAGAACAGTAAAATTTCTTGCCAGGTCTATTATCTAGAGAACAGAAATAGCTTTTCCTCATCCTGAGGGCAACCATGTGATGTCACAACCTCGTGTTCATCTCCCCCGGCTGTGGCACCAAAGCGTGGTTTGTGAAAGAGTTCTGGTCCCTGTGAGGACATCGCCGGCAGTGCCCAGCAAGGAGGCACACAGGGCGTGCCAGCCTGCCGGGGGAGCCCAGATAACCAGTCTCACCTGCAGGCAACGTCCAGGTCACAGTCTTTGTCAACGTAACATGGACTCTTCCCTCCCAGTTCAAGGGTCACTGGGGTCAGATGCTTGGCGGCGGCTTCCATGACAATTTTTCCAACAGTGGTGTTTCCCGTATAGAGAATGTGGTCAAATCGCTGCTTCAGAAGCTCCGTGGTTTCCTCTATGCCACCATTAATAACCGCGTACAGGTCCTTAAAGAAAGAAAGAAAAACGCTCGCATCACCGAAGGAATCCTATTGTCTGACGTAAACACGTAACATTCAGTGAAACCAGGAAAAGGTGGAGACTGGCCCCGGGAAACCACAAGATGGGGGCTGGGCGAGGGGAGGGTTGTGGGAACGTGGCCGCTGTCGGTGACCACAGGACAGGCCCCAGGCGCGTCCACCTGGACGTCCTCTCTGCACTCGGCTCAGCGTGGGGCTCAGGCCATGGGGGGAACCGAGTAACTGCTGCCCGAACGTGTGCCAAGGCCGGCAGGGGAGCGTTTCCAGGGGCAGGTCCGGGCTGCACCTGCGCCCCGTCATCCTCTAGCTCATGTGCCCGCTGGCGGCCGCCCGACGCCTCCGAGCCTCAGCCTCCTCTTGTGATGGGGGGACATCACAGGGCTTTGCACTGAACCCTCATGTGCACCGTGCGACCGTCTGCAGCTTTCGCACGAGAGAGGATGGTAACGGTGTGAAGAGCAGCCGCGGGACACCAAGCACAAGCCGGCTGGTGGGCCTCGTGTTTCCCCTCCATCTCTACTCACAGCTCAACGGTCCGACAGGTGTTTCAAGCTTCAGCTTGCCTCCGCCTGAATCCACAGAGCCTGTGTCGTTGGTCCCCAACAAGCCGAGTGAGGCAGGGCCGGAAGGACGACCCCCACCCGGGCAGAGTGAGACAGTGAAGCATCTGCCCTGCCTGACTGCCTTCACCGCCCTTCTGCACCGGGTACCCCAGGCCCTGGGACGACACTGCTCCGTGGCCGCTGTGGCAGGGATGTGCCAACACGGGGAGCATGGCTCCTCCAAGAGCCGGAGTTGGCCTGTAGACTGCTGTCAGAAAACGTGGCCGACTACAGGTGTGATGCTGCACAGATGCGTCTCCCTGGCACGCACCAAGGACTCCTCCACGCAGAGCTAACAGCCCCAGTTCACGTGGCGTCACAATCTCCTCCACGGGGGGCACCAGACCTCTGCTTCAGAGATTGTCTTTTCTCCACCGCTTCCGATACTCTTTTTTTTAAAGATTTTTTTTTTGATGTGGACCATTTACAAAGCCTGTATTCAATTTGTTATAATACTGCTTTTGTTTTCTGTTTTGGTTTTTTGACTGCAAGGCACGCGGGATCCCAGCTCCCCGACCAGGGATCGGACCCGCACCCCCTGCATTGGAAGGCGAAGTCTTAACCACTGGACCACCAGGGAAGTCCCAGCTTCTGATACTCTTAAATGCCAGCACTGTAACTCTGGGTGAGGGTTCACACTCTGGGTCAGGGGGCCTTTTTCTTTCTGTAGTTTTCAGGCCACAAACATGCCCATTTAAATGTAGATGTGTGCTCATGTAACTGTACCTCGTGAAGAGAGCCCAGCACGGTACCAGTCCCTCATTAAATAACTCACTAAAAGGATACACCTAAAATCATGTCAGATCAAAGGTTAATTCGAAATGCCAAACGGAGCGGAGGCTTTGTTAATAGCAGGGGTGCCGATAAAGCCACGGGCCTGACCAAACTGTGTAACTACAATAGCTGAACTATTCCACAGTTTTTTTGGAACTTAACTTCTCTCGTTAAGCCAGACGTGGGAGGCTGAGGGAAAATGAGTGTGGAGGCCTGACCACCAATGACACAAGCCAGCATGAAGAGCAGAGTGTGTTCCCCACGACAGACAGATGTGCCAGACAGACAGACAGACGTGCCAGAGAAGGGACAAGGCCCTCTTACCTGGTCTAAGTACTGAGGGAGGAGCTTAGCCAAGACCTTGGCTGTATTTTCACTTACTTCAGAAGGCTTGATAATCACAGCATTTCCTAAACAAAGCAAAGAGCAGGACAACATTGTCTAGTACTTGAGTGATTCTAACATCCACGAGACGGTGCTCCTGTGGGGAGCATAGGCTAAGGGTTAACTCCTCTGGTTATTTCTGGCTCTGCGTCCTGCCTTCCTCACCGCAAGCGTGAGCGCTCGTCCCACCGCCTCTTTCCCAGAAGCTGACTCCTCAGTGCTTACCACGTAGGTCCTTGACGAGAGGCCCCAGCCAGGCTCCCCCAGGCCCCTGGCCTTCTCTCACAGCTCTCACTGCCACCCTTGGATTTTCCTTTTGCCCTGGGATTATTGCACAAACAAGCTTTGCCAACATAAAGCTGTTGGTCTGGATCCAGGTTAACTGAGAAATGAGTCCCTTAGCATTTGCTGTAGACCCAAGAAAGCATTACTCCCAGAGCCCTTATTTGAATGAAGAAAGGGGTCAGACAGAATCAACTTGTTCATCTAAAGCCAGCGGTGGCGACTGAAATCACACGACGCCGTGGACGTCTGACCCCACACCTGGGCCTGTGGACTCGCGCGTGCCCCTACACCCTCACAGGTTCATTCTCCAGGGCTCCAAAGAGCAGTCGCCCCACAAACCCCTGGAGCCCACTGAACAAGTAATAATAACGCTGATGAATTCTCAACACACTGCTGGTGTAAACCAAGGCAAGCCACCACAGCAAATGCATTTAACTAACCACTATCCTTAATGTACAACCAGTTTCAGAGAACACGCCTCTCAAGGACAGCATAAGGACGGAAGCTGACACCAGACCTGCAGCGATGGCTCCTATCAGAGGCTGGATGGTGAGGACAAAGGGGTAGTTCCAAGCTCCGATAATGAGCACGACTCCCAGGGGCTCTGGCTGGACGTAGGCCTCGTCCAGCATGGTGAGCAGGTTCTTCTGAGCTGGTTTAGCGGCAGCCCATTCGGGAAGCTTCTCCAGCGCGAGATCAATTTCCCCAAGCACGGTGATGACTTCTTGACTGTATGCGTTGAATTCACTCTGTTACAAGAAGGTCACAGTTAACCTTTGTGGGTATGACACACTTGGCCCTGAATGTCAGAAGCATCGGGCCAGGGAATTCCCTGACGGTCCAGTAGTTAGGGCTCTGTGCTTCCACTGCAGGGGACACGGGTTTGATCCCTGGTCGGGGAACTAAGCCTTACGGCAATGCAAAAAAAAAAAAGCATCAGGACAGGCACACCTGTCAGACTAGCTTGGTTTGCCATGCAGATTCCTGTGTGTCCTCCAAGCCCACAGTAAGGACTTGTTAATTCCCCTCTTAATATATTCAGTCCCTTTAAATCCTTCTTTACTGATCCAAGCCATTTAAAGTCAGGCTTAAATGTTAACTCTTTCACAAAGACTTCCCTAATTAATAATGGTGTGCCTTGATCACACTTTACAAACCGCAGTCATTATGCTTTCCCCTATATCTTAACATTTTAGCCTTAATACACTGGCTTAAAACTATAGTCCCACTTTATCTGTGCCTGTTTTGTTTCCCAACCAAACTTAAAGCCCTCAAGGGCAAGGAATTTATTGTACTTCTTTAGTAGTCCTATATATACACCCACAGAAATGCTTGTAGAGTGAATGAATCAGACTTTTTGGGGTATCTTGCTTAAATCCACCTTGACTACTTGACATCACAGTCCCTCTCCACCAAAAGTGCTACACAGGAAGTTTTACAGTTCCTGTCGTTACTACTGATGTTACTACCCCTCAATATAATCTTCCGGGGGGAGGGGCCGAAGGAGCCTGGCAAAGCCAGAGCAAGGCCTTGTTACCCCTAAAATGAAGATAAAAATTAAAAACAAAATGGTAACAACGGTGTTATAAAACGTAGGGGACTATTTTTAAACCCGAAACACTCCCCCAAGGCCTTGCTACTCAAAGCGTGGTTCCAAAACAGGGCAGCTTGGTACATCACCTGGGAGCTTCTTACAAAAACTCGGGATCTCAGACCCCCTCCCCCCAGACCCAGTGAAGCATCGTTTGCATCGTAACAAGGTCCCCGGGTGACTCGTGGGTGCACAGATCTGACACCTAACATTATCGAGGGAAATCTGAGCGCAACGACGACAAGCAAAACCCTGTGTCTGCATAAGAAACCGCAAAGTTAAAAGACAAGAACCCGACTCGGAGGAAGAGGCCTGCAATACACGAAGCGGACGAATGACCCAAATCCAGGGGAAGGGAAAGGGCCACAGCTGCCCGCGGAAAAGGCGCAGGCCGTGCAGCGAAGGTCCCGGGGGCGCACCTTGCTCAGGTCGGCGGCGATGGCCGTCAGGATGTCCCTCTCGCGCTCCTGCACCATCGCGCGCAGGGCCTCGAGCTGCCGCCGCCGGAACGTCAGGGGGCGCGAGCGGCCGGACCCGAACGCCGCGCGAACCCGCTGGACCTCGCGCTCCATGGCCAGTCCTGCGGGGACAGGGGAGATCGGGCGCCGTGGGGGGTGAGCGGGCCGGACGCGGGGCCGCCGGGCGGTGCCTCTCCATCCCCGCCCCCCGTCCCCGGGCCCAGCGACCCCGGCCGCACCTCCGTCCAGCCGACGCGCTCGCCCAGCTGCAGCTAACTACCCGGCCAACGCCCTGCGAGCCCGGGTCGACCCCGAGCTGCGCGCCGATTGGCCTGCGTGGCCCACGTGACCTCCGCAGGCCGGACGCCGCGTGGGCCCCGCCCCCAGGAGTCGGCAGGCGAGGGGGCGAGGACGTCGGTGCCGCCAGCTGGGCTGGACCGGGCTGGGGGCGGGGCCCGCGGTCACGACCCCCCCGACCGGGCCCCACGCCCAGCGGCTCAGGAGGCGTCGCCCTTACGCCGCGGCGCCCCTCGGCCCGCCCGGCCTGCTCCCATCCAGCTCGGAGCCGCGGGGACTCGGCGCCCAGGTGAGTGCCCCTCAGCAGCCCCGCCCCCACGCCCTCGTTTACCCTTTACCAGCCGCTCTCCGGGCCCCCCCGCCAGGTCCCTGGGAGGGAAGGGTTCCCTCCCTCTCTAGAGGAGCAGCTAGCTCGGACCCCCCTCCTGCGCCCACGTGACAATGCCCGCGGCAGCTGGGTTCTCCCCTAGCTCTCTTCTGCACCTGCAGAGATTGCAGAAAGTCCTTCTGGCTTGTACCTGATTTGACTTGGGCTTTATCAGCTTGTCACGTGGTTGTTTACCTCTTGCATCTGCTTTCACCACTCAGGGAAAGAATGCGTTATCCAGAAGTGAAGGACTCCACTTTGAAGTTGGGATTGTCTGTCCCCTTCCTGGGACGCCGATGCTGATGCTCCCTCGAAGGTGAGCTTCCCTCCCAGACGCCAGGGTCGTGCTGGCTCGCTGTCTCTTTTGAAACCTTGAAGGAATGTATCCTGTCGTCCTGTTTGATGTGTGTTCTTTGTCCTGACAAGATATAAAACTGTGTTGAAAACCGTGCTTCGCCAGAGCGCTTTCCTCCTTGGTGGAGACTGCACTCCTGGGCTATAGTCCTCAGTTTGGCCAGAAAAAAAAACCTCTTTTAGTCTTATGATAAGTTGTTTATTGATTACTTGGCCTCCACACTCCGCAGTCATTGCCATCTTCTGGAGACAGTGTGTTTGCTTGTTCGCCGTCACCCTGTATTCTTCTGGTTTTTCTTTTCCCTCCCTCACCAAGTCCTCTGGGTTTTTCCTTGCTGGACCTTTCTCCCCTTCCAGGCCTCCTGATGTGTTCAGGTGCCTGCGGGCTCAGTCCTTGGACCTCTTCTCTTTCCACAGTCACAGCCTCATCTAATCCCGTGCGTGGTGGTCAGAGAAGGCTTTAAATCCCATCTGGTCCCACCCTTTCCTCTGAACTCCAACCAGTATGTTCAACTCTATCCCACTCATACTGGGATTCATAATAGGCATCTTAAAGGTAGCTGTACATAGAACTGTTGGTTTCTCTTCATCCACGAGACAAATACAATGCACGCCTCCACCTGTTCCCAGTCTCAGTAAGTGGTACCGTCCTTCATCCCATTTACACAGGCCAAAGTCCTTAGGATCATCCTGACTCTTCTCTTTGGCCCTAGTTTCAAAACATAATAAAAATACCAGTGGTTTACCAGTTGAAGGACAACTGGTCATGTATGTATTTGTCATTTAAAAGAAATAATAGTATGTCATTTTAACAGGATGGTTACAAACTCTCAGAAAGTTTTGGAGACTATTTTTACAACACTGGTCACAGAAAGAGAAATATATCATAGTTGCTGAGGTTGTTTGAATTTTCTCTATTATATTTGTTATGTTCGTGGAAAAAAGTCTATGAAAATTACCTTATCAGAGTAACTCACATTGGAACATAGTTTATTTCTTTATAGAATAAAATACATATTATTAATAAAGAAAATACCAGTGATTGAAGAAAAAAAATACCATAAAAAAATACCAGTGGTTGAATTGAACCACTTTTGCCCTAGTTCAAGCCATAACCATTTTCACCAGCACTTTATGTAGCATCCTACTGGGTTTCCTGCTTCTGCTGTGGACTCGGTGAAGGTTATTTACTGTCATTTCTCAGTCCTCCACTTGCCCTTTTATAATCTGTCCCACAGACACCCAGAGTGTGTGAACTGTTTTCCCGGGTTCTCCTGCCAGCTGGCTTCCAGTGAGTTCTACTAGTAGGAGGCGTGAGCAGGAATCAGAAGGTGGAGGAGGAAAGCAGCTTTCTGCTTCTGGAGTCAGCAGTGTGGCAGTTGCCGGGTGTTTCTGTAGTAGAAGAGGAGCTGGGATGATTCCTTCCTTGGTCAAAGTGGCCCCTTTCTAGGAGATACAGGATGACAGTGACAGCATCTCCAGGTGGCACTGGTGCTGGTGCAGCTCCCCTGGGTTCCTTCCAGCCAGGGGAATTTTCAGCAGCTTCTCATCAGTGGTATCACCCCATGCGTCCCTCTGACCTCTCTTACTCTTCAGATCCCCTCCACCCGCAGTAACTGGAGTGGGTTCTCTTCACGGCTGGATCCTGACTGATACGCTTTGCTGCAGCCATTCCCCACCCAGCTGTCAGTGATCCTTTCACGAGACCCTTGACGCTGTTACTTCCCTGCTCAAAGCTTTCCAGTGGCTTCCTGTGACATGTAGAACAAAATCCAAAATACTCGACTAGCCGTACGTGTCCTGGCCTGCAGCCTCCTCTCCAGCCTCAGTTTGTGTGATTCTCCCACTTAGTGGAGTGCTTGTCTTGCTGTTCGCAGAACGGGAAGCACACCTCCACTTCGGGGCTTTTGCACTCTGCTCTTTCCTCGGCCTGGAGTGCTCAGCTAAGTTAATTCCATCTCTGCTTAAATGTAACCTCCTTAAAGAAGCCTTCACTGACCACCGTGTCTGAAACACCAGGCTCTGCCACTCTGTCCCTTACCCATTTGTTTGTGTCTGTCTCTCGTGTTCAACGTAGTGTCAGTACCAAGCAAAGAATCTGGTCGGTTGTAGGTACTCTGTAAATATTTATTGAACAAAGGAATGGTACAGTCTCAAGTACTCCAGCCTCCGTGCTTGCACTGTCCACGTTTGTGGCTTTCTCAATAGCCACAGTAGTTTGAGAGTTATTTAAAGAGATTCTTGGTGAAGGAAGGAAGGTGGCATAACCATCAAACTCTCCTTCACCTTCTTCCTTGCCGCCTTTTGGCCAAAAACATGAAGTCCACATGGAGATACCATGGTGATCTTTCTGGTGAAGGGGAGGTTGCTGGTGAGCAGGCCTTTTACTTTACCGGGAAAAGCTGTAGCTTCCAGCACATACTGGTGTCTAAGCCAGCTGCATACCCAAGCGTTGCCTGTGCACAGTAGGCCCACGGTCTAAGGTCAGTGCAGGATTCTCCCGCTGTCCCAGAGCAGAGCATTCCCGTGAACCTGTCCCTAAGCCAAAATGGAGTAAAGCCAAGTAGCAGTTACAAACGCTGTATGCTATTTTCACTCTTCACCTCCTTCTCTCCTAAAAGTGAAAATCCTCTTTGGATTTCTTTCCATTAGCAAACACAGGTACTAATGTAGGTCTTCAGTAAAAGCACAGTGGTGTAAAGCAGACTTTCAGAAAGTGGGGAAACCTGTTTCTGGAACCATGTGGCGATGTTTAAATTCGCTCACAGTTCATTGAGTGACCGTTTTAAACTCTGAGCTAATAAATGTTATGTAAGGGACTAGGTCAACTGACAGGACTCATGCCACAATTTTTTAAAATGTAAATAATGAACAGAATTCCAACATGAAAATAGGCAATCTAAGGCATCCTGTCAAAATATCAGCTAAGGCAAGTTAGCCTCTGAGCAGCAAAGGGCTGCTTCTCCTGCTGAGGATTAGACAGGAGGATCTTAAGAAGAATCTGTCGTGATTCTAATGGCAACAAAACCAGGAGTTTGACTCTTTGCCAACTCTTGAACATTTTTTTTTATTAACTGGAGAAATCAATTGATGGCATTTTGGGGGCATATTTTAAAACCACATCCAAATTCTTTTTTTGTGTGTGTAATTTTTAAAATTGAAGTAGAGTTGATTTACAGTGTTGTGTTAATTTTTGTTGTACAGCAAAGTGATTGTTATACATATATAATACTTTTTTTTTTAAAGGAATTTTGCCTTTTAAAAAATTTTATTTATTTATTTATTTATGGCTGTGTTGGCTCTTCGTTTCTGTGCGAGGGCTTTCTCTGGTTGCGGCAAGTGGGGACCACTCCTCATCGCCTTGCACGGGCCTCTCACTATCGCGGCCTCTCCCGTTGCGGAGCACAGGCTCCAGACGTGCAGACTCAGTAGCTGTGGCTCATGGGCCCAGTTGCTCTGTGGCATGTGGGATCTTTCCAGACCAGGGCTCGAACCCGTGTCCCCTGCATTGGCAGGCAGATTCTCAACCACTGCACCACCAGGGAGGCCTTTTTTTTTTTTTTTCCCCTGCACGGCTTGTGGGATCCTAGTTCCCCAACCAGGGATTGAACCTGGGCCCTCAGCAGTGAAGGCACAGAGTCCTAACCACTGGACTGCCAGGGAATTCTCTATATACATTCTTTTTTTAAAAAAATTCTTTTCCATTATGGTTTATCATAGAATACTGAATATAGTTCCCTGTGCTACACAGTAAGACCTTGTTGTTTATCCATCCTATATATAATAGTTTGCATCTGCTAATCCCAACCTCCCACTCCATCCCTCCCCCAGCCCACTCCCCTTTGGCAACCACCAGTGTATTCTCTATGTCTGTGAGTCTGTTTCTGTTTCATAGATAAGTTCATTTGTGTCATATTTTAGATTCCACATATAAGTGATATCATATAATATTGTCTTTCTCTCTAACTTACTTCACTTAATATGATAACCTCTAGTTGCACCCATGTTGCTGCAAATGGCATTATTTCATTCTTTCTTATGGCTGAGTAGTATTCCATTGTGTATATATATACCACATCTTCTTTATCCATTCATCTGCTGATGGACATTTACATTGTTTCTGTGTCTTAGCTATTGTGAACAGTGCTGCTGTGAACATAGCCGTGCATGTATCTTTCTGAATTAGAGTTTTGTCTGGGTATATGTCCAGGAGTGGGATTGCTGGACCATATGGTAGTATATTTTCTGAGGAACCTCCATACCGTTCTCCATAGTAGCTGCACCAGTTTACATTCCCACCAACAGTGTAGGAGGGTTCCCTTTTCTCAACACCCTCTCCAGCATTTGTTATTTGTAGACTTTTTAATGATGGCCATTCTGACCGGTGTGAGGTGATACCTAATTGTAGATTTGATTTGCATTTCTCTTTTTAAAAAATTTTTATTTTATTTATTTATTTGCACCAGGTCTTAGTTGCGGCATGCTTGTGGGATCTAGTTCCCTGACCAGGGATCGAACTCAGGCCCCCTGCATTGGGAGCTCAAAGCCTTAAGCCCTGTGCCACCAGGGAAGTCCCACATTTCTCTGTTACTCATCGGTGTTGAGCATCTTTTCATGTACCTATTGGCCATTTGTATTTCTTCTTTGGAGAAATGTCTGTTTAGGTCTTCTGCCCATTTTTCGACTGGGTTGTTTGTTTGTTGTTGAGTATTATGAGCTGTTTGTATATTTTGGAAATTAAGCCCTGTCGGTCGCATTGTTGGCAGATATTATCTCCCATTCCGTAGGTAGTCTTTTTGTTTTCTTTTATGGTTTCCTTTGCTGTGCAAAAGCTTGTAAGTTTAATTCAGTCCCATTTGTTTATTTTTGTTTTTATTTCTGTTACCTTGGGAGATGCACCTAAGGAAACCCACGTCCAGATTCTTCAGCAGAACAAGGTGGTGTGTTTATGAAACCGAAGAGTGGACTGGGGATTCTTTCACCCCCAAGTTGAAATGCTCCCCTTCCAGCTTTTGATTAAGATGTGCCCATGGATTTAAGTATCTCTGGGCGAGTGAGATTACCACTGCAGGTACAGGATTGTGGGGTGAGTGCCTACAAGCTATTTCTTTGGGGAAATATAGTACGCCTGGCCACCATACTTTTCCTAGTCCATTACCCCTTTTTTGTCCTTAAAGTTTCTTCATTGTGGGTGGTCCACTCTGTGACCCCTCCCCGGTGCGGGTGACCCAAGCCTGACCATTCAGCCCTCCCAGAACTTTGCTTAGAACTATCATGACAGAGACATGCTTTCCCCATGCGCTCACCAGCTATGCAGATGGTAGAATCCTAGAGCCACCTGTAGCTAATTTGTTGGCACCCCAGGGGAAATGACTCACTGAGAATAAAGCTGATACAAAGGCAGAGCTCAGAGACAAGTCCTGATAAGATCGTTTGTGTTCAGTTAAGGCTCGAAGCTAAAAGCACCTCTGTGAAGGACATCTTCACAGTTCCTGTCATAAACCAGTCAATTTCCAAATGTCAGGGACCCAGTGTTTGAATTGAATTTTTTTGCCACTTGCTACCAAGAGACCTGAACATGATAGAGAGATGTGCCACATTGCACTTAATTCTGTTATCCAGGTCCTCAGACTAATCCACGATGGGGTAATAGGAGGTACAAGATGTTAACATTTTTAAAAATATGTATGCAGTCAATATATTCCTTGCAGTGTGGCATAAGTTATGAGCAAATCATCCAGTTTTCTAGGAGACCAGATTAGGGCCAGAAGGAAGGAAGGAGTCCTGGGCATACACTCAGCAACCTTCATCCCCTGAGACTCAGAGAATTAAGGTGTTTATTTCCCACTTGCCTTTAGGAAAGCTCTCCCTGCTGACTGCTGAACAGATCACACGTTTGAACCTTGCATGTAGTCTAGCATATTTTGGGGGGGTAATAAAACACTACATTTTTATTGGATATATAAATACAAAACAGTGCATGAATTATAAATGTGTACACTGAATTATGGCAAAGGTAACCCACCTGTATATCTACCACCCAGAAGTTTACCAGCATCCCCCTTATACCCCTATATCTAGTCACTGCTAGAGAATTTCCACGTGGAAGCAGATACATGCATAACTTCAGTAGTCAAATAACTTTCCATTGTGCTTGTACCAATTCACAGTCCCCGTGTGTGTGTGGTGGTGCGTGTGTAGTGTTTTGTGTGTGTGTGTGTGTGAGTGTGTATGTGTGTTATATGTGTGTGGGGGGGTGCATGTGTAGAGTGTGTGTGGTGTGTGTGTGTGAGACAGTCTACTAGCTCTACAGCCTCTCCAGCACTTGATGATGTCAGTTTTAAAAAAATGAACCATTCTGGTAACTGTGTAGTGGTTTCTCAGTGTGATTTGACTTTTTTTAAAATTTTATTTATTTATTTTTGGCTGTGTTGGGTCTTCGTTGCTGTGCCTGGGCTTTCTCTAGTTGCGGCGAGCGGGGACTACTCTTCGTTGCAGTGTGTGGGCTTCTCATTGCAGTGGCTTCTCTTGTTGTGGAGCACGAGCTCTACGCGCGTGGGCTTCAGTAGTTGTAGCACGCGGGCTCAGTGGTTGTGGCGCACAGGCTCAGTAATTGTGGTGCACGGGCTTAGTTGCTCTGTGGCATGTGGGATCTTCCCGGACCAGGGCTCAAACCCGTGACCCCTGCATTGGCAGGCAGATCCTTAACCACTGCGCCACCAGGGAAGCCCTCTCAGTGTGATTTTTAACTTGCATTTCCCTGATGACTAATGATGCTGTGCACCTTTTCATATGTTTATGACTATTTGCATATATTTCCATGGCAAGAAAAAACAGATTTTACGCAAGATGTTAAGGCGGTAAACCTGAATTAGAGCCTCAGGCTGCCTTGGGTACCTGCCCTAAACCACCATGCTCTTCTTCAGCAAATACTTGCCCGCTAGAGCTCTTTGTGTCCACAGATCAGTATTAGCCAGAAAAGAACAAACCCAGTGCCCATGCATAGACACTACACAGATGTGTACACACATACACCTCTAAGGAAGAGGAGATAAAACCTTATATGAAATAATGAACATCCAGATGGATAATTCTCACAATTTCTTGAGAGACCAAAACATAATCTTTGAAGGAAAAGAAAAAGCCCAAAGAAATGCTTTAAAAGATTAAAGACTAGATGAGAAAACAATAAGGAGAGGACAAACAAGTAATTAAAACTTAGGAAAGAAATGGAAAGGAAAAAGAACACTTGAACAGAAATGAAGACCACTTTAGAAACAACCAAAGGTAGAATAAAGCAGAGATACGAAAGGGGAAGTTTGACAAAATCACGTAAAATGAACTGGAGACAAATATTGCGTGATTCCACTTATGCAAGGTACCCAGCCACATGCATAGAGACAGAAACAGAATGGTGGTTACTAACGTCTGGAGGGCAGTGGGCTCATGGGTGCACAGTTCCCATTTGGGATGATGATAAATTTCTGTCCATAGTGGTGAATAGTGGTGAATGCGTGTAAGGCCACCGAATTATACCTTTTAAAATGCTTAAAAGGGTAAATTTATGTTACGTACATTTTACCACGTTAAAAAAAAATGAAATGGGAGAGAAAAATATGTAAAAGTGATTCACAAAAGACGAAAGATTGTCCAGCATGATGAGGGCCATACGTGAAGAACTGATGGCTAACATAGCACTCAGTGCTGAGACAGAATGTTTCCCCCCGGGTCCGAGAATAAGACAAGGATGTCTGCTTTTGCTCTTTCTATTGGAAGTTGGAGACAGAGTAGTTAGGGAAGAAAAAGAATTAAAAAGGGTCCAAATCGGAAAGGAAGAAATAAAATTTTCTTTATTATTATCTCGGTCCAAGACCTGGAGGCCATCTGTGTTTTCATAAAATAGGTGCTTTCCTGGCAGTCTCAGCTTCTATGTTCAAATATCTTATGAACATTTGAGAAATGCTAGCTTCTGCTCAGGCATGCTTTTGTCATTTCCCTTGTAAAGAGTATCCTCGACATTGTATCCTTTTGTTGCCATTGGATGCCTTCTCTTTCATTGCATAATCTAAAAGTTGGTTGTATGTAGAGAGCTGTTAATGATTGTGAATTTTCTATCTTGTTACAATTCCGAATTCCTCTTGCTGTTTGCAGTACTTTTCAGATGATTCTTATGGATTTTTCAAGGATACAATCATATCGTCTACAAATAATCTTATAATTTTATATTCTCCATTCCAGATGTTATTCCACTGATTTCTTTTTCCTGCCTAAACACCTGTAGTAGAACAATAAATTGTCATGGTATTAGTGGAAATGCTTGTCTTGTTTAGGACCTCAGAGATAGTGCTTCTGATGTTTCTCTACCAAATAGCATGTTGGATTTGGGGCTGACATACACAGTGTTGACGCCAATAATCAATAAACAATCTGTATTAAGGAACAGAAGAGAGTTTTATTTGAGGCAAGGTGAGGACTATAGACTGGGAGACACAGATTCAAGAAGCTGTTCTTGTTTTCTGCCAGACTACAAAACGGGGGAGGCTTATAAAGGCAAAAACCACAAAGCTGCGTAAGCTGTTTTTCAGGAGTTAGTATTGGAGCTGGCGAGAAGTAAGGGTGCTTGTTAAGCAAGGATTGGCTGGGGTTGAAATGGTTGCATAGTTACAAGGGGGGACCTTGATATCATAAGGTTGCAGCTGCTGGCAGAGATTATTTTGACAACGGCTGTTGGTGTCCTTGAGTCTGATACAGTGCAGAAAATTCAAGTTCTCGATGACGCAGGAATGTGTCTGAAACCACATCCACAAAGGCCACCCAGCTCCATGCCTGAACCACAGTTACTCCGTCTCGATTTTTAAATGGTCTTAAATATGTCATCAAAGCATACACAAAGACACACATAAATAAGTTTATGTGTGCATCTTTTTAAAAACAATGTTCAGGAGGTATCCATGGAGTCTGCTTTATTGAATGTTTCCAGCAAGGATGGTTGAGGATTTTGTCAAATGGCCTTTTAGTGCCTATAGAGATGATTCTATCATTGTTCTCCTTAGAACGATTATGATGATAAGTGATACCACTTGGTTTCCTCATATAGAACAGTCCTGATTGTTGTGTGCTACTCTTCCAGCGAGCTGCTGGAGTCTGCTAATATTTTATTCAAGAATTTTGCAATGATAGTTATGAGGAAGATTGGTCTGTAGCTTTATCTTGTATGTAATCTTTCTAAGGGTTGATATTAATAGCATTAATGTTACATTCATAACATAAAGAGAATTGAAATTATTTCCTGTTTGGATGCCCTGAAACAATCTACATAGTATAGGAATGATCTGTATTATGAAGGTTTGGCTAAATTCTATGAAACTGTCATGCTGGGTGTTTTGGAGGACTTTGTTACAGCTTTTACAACTTCTTCCCTGAAATCAGTTTGTTTAGACTTTATATCTTTTGCGGGGGGTCAACTTTGGCAAATTATACATAGTTTGAGAAATCTATCCATTTTATCAAGATTCTAAATGTATAGAATTGTGCAAAACAATCGGTCATGTGCTTTTTTGGTAAGTTGTTGTATGTGTGTTCTGCATCTATATCCACATCTGCAATTTCTGTGGACTTCCTTAGTAACGATGAGTTGTGTTTTCTGCAGAAACTAGTCTGATTCGAGGACTGACTGAATGCTGTAGTATGTATTCAAGTAGCTCCTTTTGTTCTGTGTCAACCAGTACATTTTTACAGTGTAAACAATTTTGAATCTGTCCCCACTGCTCTGTGAAATTTTAATCCTGCAGCTGTCCTGAGAGCCTTCTGTGTCCACACAAACAGAGGTGCTTAGTTTCTTATCCTGACTTTTTGGAAATGTTGTCATGTGATGGCTTAATGAGTAACTGTCCTCAATGTCATGTCTCTTTTGATGACCGGTTCAGGCTGGGAGCCTGTGGGGTATTTGATCAGTGTCAAGCAGGATTTCGTCCTTCTCTGTTTGGGACACAGAACTGCCAAGTATTTATTACGGTCTCATCCCTACCAAGCACCGTCGTCAACACCAGGGAAATACCATTTAACCAAATAGCCAGAGCCTCTGCCTTATGAGCTGCTGGGGTTTCACAATTCAGCTTTACTTTAAAAAAGCAAAAAACATAAAAACCTCTACTCTATGAGACACTAAGCTCTTTAGAATAAGAACACGTCAGATTTTGGTCTTTGTCCATAAAAGTGCTTCTCGCTATTGGACTTATTTAGCAGGTACTCAGATTTGTTAAATAACACTTTTAAACTATTAATTATACATTAACAACATGGAAATCTTGTGAAAATACATAAATATAATGATGAAAATTAAAATTACCTCTAGTTCACTCCTCAAATATAAAATCTGAGGTATTTCAATGTATTTTATTCCAGCCTTTTAAAATTATTTTTCTCCCAGTATTTTTTCTGTTATTCACAAAAGTGGGGTTATTCTGAATATGTAATTTCCCCTGGTCCCATGTTAAAGACATGGTTTTTAGTAATTCTCTAGTATTTCCTTGTATCGTTTATTTAATGCTTCCCTAATAGTGGACATTTAAAT
Organism: Mesoplodon mirus; assembly: GCF_964341445.2. NCBI lineage: Eukaryota > Metazoa > Chordata > Mammalia > Artiodactyla > Ziphiidae > Mesoplodon > Mesoplodon mirus. The sequence goes on along the minus strand of NC_138994.1, from coordinate 39,679,017 downwards.
TGCTCCCCTTTTATTATTATTATTTTTTTTGCGGTACACGGGCGGGCCTCTCACTGCTGTGGCCTCTCCCGTTGCAGAGCACAGGCTCTGGACGCACAGGCTCAGCGGCCATGGCTCACGGGCCCAGCCGCTCCGCAGCATGTGGGATCTTCCCGGACCAGGGCACGAACCCGGGTCCCCTGCATCGACAGGCGGACGGACTCTCAACCACTGCGCCACCAGGGAAGCCCCCCTTTTATTTTTTAATTGAAGTATTGCTGATTTACAATGTTGTGTTAATTTCTGCTGTAGAGCAAAGTGACTCAGTTGTATACATATATGTACATTTTTTGTATGTTCTTTTCCATTATGGTTTATTCTAGGATATTGAATATAGTTCCCTGTGCTATACAGTAGGACCTTGTTGTTTATCCATTCTATGTGTAATACTTTGCATCTACTAACCCCAAACTCCCAATCCATCCCTCCCCCACCCCCACCCCCACCTTGGCAACCACAAGTCTGTTCTGTGTCTATGAGTCTGTTTCTATTTCGTAGATGAGTTCATTTGTGTCATATTTTAGATTCCACGTATAAGTGATATAGTATTTGTCTTTCTCTTTCTGACTGACTTCACTTAGTATGATAATCTCTAGGTCCACCCATGTTGCTGCAAATGGCATTATTTCATTCTTTCTTATGGCTGAGTAGTATTCCATTGTGTATATGTACCACATCTTTATCCGTTCCTCTGTTGATGGACATTTAGGTTGTTTCCATGTCTTGGCTGTTGTGAAGAGTACGGCTATGAACATTGGAGTGCACGTATCTTTTTGAATTATAGTTTTGTCTGGGTATATGCCCAGGAATGGGATTGCTGGATCACGTAGCAACTCTAGTTTTAGTTTTTTGAGGAATCTCCTTACTGTTTTCCATAGTAGCTGCACCAACTTGCATTCCCACAAACAGCGTAGGAGGGTTCCCTTTTCTCCACCCCCTCTCCAGCATTTGTTATTTGTAGATGTTTGAATGATGGCCATTCTGACCGGTGTGAGGTGGCACCTCACTGTAGTTTTGATTTGCGTATCTCTAATGATTAGCCATGTTGTAAGTTGCTCCTCTTTTAAATAACATTGTCACGAGCATCCCAGGTCTATGAATATTAATGACATTCCTGAGTCTCTCCTGAGGTTGGATTCCTAGGAATGGAATCAGTCCATCAAAGGGTATAAACTGTCCATCCATCTGCTTCTCAACTCGTGAAATGGCCAGGAGTCCACGGGAGGCCCAGCCTCAGTGACCCCTTGCCAATGTGGGGCCCCAGACATGTGAACAGGTTAGCAGACTAATTCCCAGTTTATACTGGGTTCCAGCTCAAGCCTAGACAGCTGGCTTTGTAGTGCAGTTATTCATATGTGAATGGGTATTTTATATCCACTTTGTTATGCAATGATATTTAAGTGATTTAAATAGTTTCTTCTCATGAGGAGATAGGCATTGTTTATAATGTTTCTCAGTCATCTCTTGTACACAGCAATTGGGGAGATGGTTCTCAAAGTGGGCTTCTAGAAACATCAGGCCTCACAGGTACATGCACACACCCATCTAAAGCCTTCCAGTGGGTTCCCACTAGAGTTGGAATCAAACCTGGTCAGTGGTAAGCTTGAGTCTGATCCTGGTCCATAATTATCTAAAATTTTAGGGTAAGCTGCAGTTTACGCTGTGGATACAGTAGTTACGGGAGAATGTTAGTGATGCCAGGAGGGGGACTGCAGAAAATCTGAATGGATACTTGTTTCCCACCCACAGGTCTCTGGTCCGGACTGACGGTCTGTGTCTTCTTTCAAACCCTCTTCTACTTGGTGTACATCTGGAGGATAAACTGGAACGAACAGAGTGGCAGAGCAGGTAAGAGAGGGTGGGTCCTCTTAGAGATGGAGCCTGTTGATCCCAGGGCATTTAAGGAATCTTTCAGGGTGAAAATGGTAAGAAATCCATTGGCAGCATGACACACTTTGATTAGTGAAATGCATCCAACGTGAGAGTTGGGGGCAAAAGGAAATCCTGTGTAAGCACATTTCCTCTTAATGTGGAGTTAATTTAATATCTACTAAGCAGGGCTCAGCCAGAAAAAAAAGAGAATTAGCTTAGAAACTATTCTGCTGTTTTGGTGTGCTAGTCTTAGAAAAGCAGTAGTGTTTCCTGTTTTTCCTGATCCGTTGTCTAGTTTTAGGCGTCTTAAAAAGCATCTTTTGGTCCATGGTTTCCTAAGAAATGCAAAATGCTAAGTGCCTGTGATCAGGAAAGTTCTTGGGGGCAGAACCTGTCCTGCGGCCTGAGGACTGGGATCCTGACCCTCTGGGCATCTCTGTGTTGAAGTGTGAGCCCTGCTGACTGTGTCAGGGTTTGAGAGGAGATGGGTGGGAGGTCGGCCGAGCGGAGGTGTCCTGGACAAAGAGCCGTGAGGAGGAGCTGAGGTGTGCAAACCGCCACTGTCTGCGTCTTGACCACCCTCGAGTTTCGCAGCCCTTCTGCCTTTCCTTACGGTGACGTATCATGTCCTCCCTCCCTTCAGTGCGATTGCTGGAGTCAATGAAGTGTACAGGACGTTAAGTTGGACCATCAACTACCCCTTAGGCGATTGCACCATTTATCTTTAGACTTTGTTCCTTTTATCGGGATTTAGGCGCAGTAAAGGCCACAGTGCAAAAAATATGTTTGCAACTATGGCAACAAGTAATTTTCCATTGTGGAATAGCATTGGCTGTTGCTGTACTTTTAATATAAATTTTAATAAGAGTTTTCAAATACCATAACTAAAACAGAAGAATTGTCACCAGGCTACAGACTGGAAATGATAATTTTTTACCGTTTATGAAGCGTGTTAACTAACCTTGTCATGGTTTTCTGTCAATTGTGTATGGATAAATATTACTGATGTTTTCTAAGTTATTTGGAAGATCTGCAGTATCTTATTGGAGATGAAAAAAGGAGCCCAATTTTATGTAAACATTTCTCCCGGATGTTAACTCCGTCATGGGTTTTCAATGTATTAATCTGATTATCCCTTTTGTAGGTTTCTTACTCTTTCTCATATGGAATATTTCTTCTTCCATGGAAGCAGGTCACTTTCCTATAAAATATTAATTGCTGATGTAGTTTTGTTTGTATTTCCCTCTCAATGGATTTAATCCTGTCAATGAGTTTATAGTAAGGGCCTTTTCAAGCTCTACCACTGGTAATGTCGTATCAGCTTTTTCTTTTTCTCAATTTTTATTGTGGTAAAATACAACATAAAATTGACTATCTTAACCATTTTTAGTGTACAGTTCAGTGTACTAAATATGCTCATAATGTTGTACCATCGTCCCACCGTCCATCCCCATAATGTTTTCATCTTGTAAATCTGAAACTCTGTGCCCACCAAACAACAGCTGTCCATTTCCCCTCCTCCCAAGCCCTGGAGATCACAATTCTACTTTGTCTCCTTATGAGTTTTACTGTTCCAAGTACCTCATATAAGTGGAGTCATATAGTATTTGTGTTTTTGTGACATTATTTTACTTAGCATAATATCCTCAAGGTTCATCCATGTTGTAGCATATGCCAGAACTTCTTTCCTTTTTAAGGCTGAATAATATTCTATCATATGTATGTACCACATCTTGCTTATCTGTTCATCTGTTGATAGAAACTTGGGTTGCTTTCACATTTTAGCTGTTGTGAATAATGCTGCTGTGAACATGAGTGTACTACAGAGATCTGAGTCTGTGCTTCCAGTTCTTTTCACTCTATGCCCAGAAGTGGAATTGGTGGGTCATCTGGTAATCTATTTAAAATTTTTTTTTTCTTTCTTTTGCGGTACACGGGCCTCTCACTGTTGTGGCCTCTCCCATTGCGGAGCACAGGCTCTGGACGCACAGGCTCAGCGGCCATGGCTCATGGGCCTAGCTGCTCCGCGGCATGTGGGATCTTCCCGGACTGGGGCACGAACTTGTGTCCCCTGCATCGGCAGGCGGACTCTCAATCACTGCGCCACCAGGGAAGCCCTATTTTTAAATTTTTGAGGAACCACTGTACTGTTTCCTATAGTGGGTGCACCATTTTACATTCCAACCAACATTGCACAGGAGACCAATTTTCCACATCCTCGTCAACACTTGTTATTTTCTTGGTTTTGTCCTGTTTTGTTTTAATAATAGCCATGCTCATTAATGGGCGTGTGGTAGTATCTCAGTGTAGTTTTGATCTGTATTTCCTTAATGATCTGTTATGTTTAGCATATTTTCATGTACTTCTTGGCCATTTAAATGTATTCCTTGGAGACATATCTAATCAAGTTTTTTTTAAATTAATTAATTTATTTTTATTTTTGGCTGTGTTGGGTCTTCATTGCTGTGCATGGGCTTTCTCTAGTTGTGGTGCAGGGGGGCTACTCTTTGTTGCAGTGCACGGACTTCTCATTCTCGTGGCTTCTCTTGTTGCAGAGCACAGGCTCTAAGCGCATGGGCTTCAGTAGTTGTGGCATGCGGGGTCAGTAGTTGTGGCTCGCGGGCTCTAGAGCACAGGCTCAGTAGTTGTGGTGCATGGGCTTAGTTGCTCTGTGGCATGTGGGATCTTCCCGGGCCAGGGCTCAAACCCATGTCCCCCGCATTGGCAGGAGGATTCTTAACCACTGTGCCACCAGGGAAGCCCTCTATTCAAGTTTTTTTGCACATTTTTTAATCAGGTTGGTTTTGTGGTTGTTGAATTTTTGGAGTTCTTTATATATTCTGGACATTAGTACCTTATCAGATAAATGATTTATAAATATTTTCTCCCATTCTGTGGGTTGCGTTTTACTCTTTGATATTGTCTTTTAAATTTTTTTATATTTATTTATTTATTTTATTTATTTATTTTTGGCTGCGTTGGGTCTTCGTTGCTGCACACAGGCTTTCTCTAGTTGTGCCGAGCGGGGGCTACTCTTCATTGCAGTGTGCGGGCTTCTCATTGTGGTGGCTTCTCTTGTTGTGGAGCACGGGCTCTAGGCACGTGGGCTTCAGTGGTTGTGGCACATGGGCTCAGTAGTTGTGGCGCACAGGGTTAGTTGCTCGGCGGCATGTGGGATCTTCCCTGACCAGGATCTGAACATGTGTCCCCTGCACTGGCAGGCGGATTCTTAACCACTGTGCCACCAGGGAAGCCCTGATATTGTCTTTTGATAAACAAGTTTTTAATTTTCATGGTCTAATTTGTCTGTTCTTCTTTTATCGTGTGTACCCTTGGTGTCATATCCAAGCAATCATTCCCAAATCCAGTGCTGTGGCGATTTTGCCTTATGTTTTCTTCTGAGAGTTTTATAGTTTTAGGTCTTACATTTAAGCTTAATCCACTTGAGTTAGTTTTTTTGTTTTTGTGCTTTTTTTTTAACATTTATTTATTTATTTGGTTGCACTGGGTCTTAGTTGCGGCAAGCGGGCTCCTTATTTGCAGCTCACAGGCTCCTTAGTTGCAGCAGGTGGGCTTCTTAGTTGCAGCTCCAGGGCTCCTTAGTTGTGGCATGCACACTCTTAGTTGCAGCATGCATGTGGGATCTAGTTTCCTGACCAGGGATCGAACCCAGGCCCCCAGCATTGGGAGCACAGAGTCTTAGCCACTGCACCACCAGGGGAGTCCCTGAGTTAATTTTTGTTTGTGGCGTTAGGTAAGGATCCGACTTCATTCTTTTGCATGTGGATATCCAGTTTTCCCAGAAACATTTGTTAAAAAGACTGTCCTGGGCTTCCCTGGTGGCGCAGTGGTTGAGAGTCCGCCTGCTGATGCAGGGGATGCAGGTTCGTGCCCCAGTCCAGGAGGATCCTGCGTGCCACGGAGCGGCTGGGCCTGTGAGCCACGGCCACTGGGCCTGTATGTCCGGAGCCTGTGCTTCACAGTGGGAGAGGCCACAGCAGTGAGAGGCCCGTGTACCGCAAAAAAAAAAAAAGACCTTTCCCCACTGAATGGTCTTAGCATCTTTATCAAAAATCATTTGACCATATATGCAAGGGTTTATTTATTCAAGGGCCCTCTGTTCTCTTCCATTGGTCTATATGTCTGTCTTTATGCCAGTACCACACCATTTTGATTACTGTAGCTTTGCAGTAAGTTTTAAGCCCAGAAAGTGTGGTTCTCCAGCTTTTTTCTTCTTTTTCAAGATTTTTTTTGGCTATTCCAGGTCCCTTGAGATTCCATGTGAATTGTAAGATGGATTTTTCTATTTCTGCAAATAATGTCATTAAGATTTTTATAGGGATTGGCATTGAATCTGTGGACTGTTTTAGGTAGTATTGCCATCTTAACAATGAAAAGGCATCCAGTCCTTGAATATGAGGTGTAATTCCATTTATTTATGTCTTCTTTAATTTCTTTCTGCAGTATTTTGAAATTTCCATTGTACTAGTTTTTTACCTCCTTGGTTAAGTTAATTTTTAAGTTATTTTATTCCTTTTGATGCTATTGTAAATGGGATTGTTTCATAGTTTCCTTTTCAGATTGTTCATTGTTAGTGTATAGAACAGAAATACAACTGTGTCTTATCTGTGTTGACATTGTATTCTGTGACAGTACTGAATTCATTTATTAGCTCTAACAGTTTCTTTGTGGAATTGTTAGGGTTTTCTATACATAAGATCATATTATCTTTTTTTTTTTCGCGGAACGTGGGCCTCTCACTGCTGTGGCCTCTCTCATTGCGGAGCACAGGCTCTGGACGTGCAGGCTTAGCGGCCATGGCCCACAGGCCCAGCTGCTCCGTGGCATGTGGGATCCTCCCAGACCGGGGCATGAACCCATGTCCCCTGCATGGGCAGGCGGACTCCCAACCACTGCGCCACCAAGGAAGCCCCATATTATCTTTGAACAGAGAAAATTCTTCCTTTCCAATTTGTATACCTTTCATTCCTTTTTCTTCCCTAATTGCTCTGGCTAGAATTTCCCATACTTATGTTGAATAGAAGTGGCAAAAGTGGGCATCCTTGCCTTGTTCCTGAACTTCGAGGAAAAGCTTTCAGTCTTTCACCATTGAGTATTATGTTTGCTGTGGGTTTTTCATATATGGCTTTCATTACATTGAGGTACTTTCCTTCTATTCCTATTTTGTTAAGTGTTTTTTATCATGAAAGGGTGTTGTGTTTTTGTCAAATCCTTTTTTTGCATCAATTGAGATGATCATGAGGTTTTTTCCATTCATTTTGTAATGTGTTTTATATTAATCCATTTTCCTATGTTGAATCATCCAGCAATAAATCCCACTTGGTCATGGTGTGTAAGCCTTTTATATGCTGCTGAGTTTGATTTGCTATTATATTGTTGGAGATTTTGTCATCAGTGTTCACAGGGGATATTGGTCTGTAGTTTTCTTCTCTGTAGTGTCTTTGTCTGGCTTTGGTACCAGGGTAATGCTGGTTTCATAGAATGAATTAGGAAGTCTTCCTTCCTCACTTTTTGGGAAAAGTCTGTAAATATTGGTTCCTCTTTAAATGTTTGGTAGAATTCACCAGTGAAGCCATTAAGTTCAGGACTGTCCTTTGTCAGGAGATTTTTTATTACAGGTTCAGTCTTACTAGTTATAGATCTATTCAGAATTTCTGTTTATTCGTGACTTAGTCTTGACAGGTTTTGTGTTTCTAGGAATTTGTCCATTTCTAATAGGTTATAGACTTTATTACCATACAGTTGTTCATAGTATTCTCTTATAATCTGTTTTATTTCTGTAAAATTGGTAGTAATGCCCTCGTTTTCATTTCTGCTTTCAGTTATGTGAGTCTGTTTTTTCTTAGTCCATCTGACTAAAAGTTTGTCAGTTTTGTGGCTCTTTGCAAAGAACCAATTTTGGTTTTATTAATTTTCTCTATTTTATTTTATTATATTTTTACTTATTTAATTCTTTTGGTTTATTTAATTCATTATTTTACTATATTTTATTATAGCCATTCTAGTTGGTGTGAAATGTGGTTTTTTAATTTGTACCTTTACTTCATGCAAATTAATCTTGAGCATATTTTCATAAGTTTGTTGGCTATCTATATACCTTTTTTTGTCTGTTCAAGTCCTTTATCCATTTTGTAATTGAGTCGTTTCTCTTTTTGCTGTTGAGTTGTGAAAGTTTTAATATATTCTGGACTCTTATTAGATGTATGGTTTGCAAATATTTTCTTCCATCCTGTAGATTGTCTTTTCACTTTTTTTTTTTTTTTTTTTTTGTAGTACGCGGGCCTCTCACTGCTGTGGCCTCTCCCGTTGCGGAGCACAGGCTCTGGACGCGCAGGCTCAGCGGCCATGGCTCACGGGCCCAGCTGCTCCGTGGCATGTGGGATCTTCCCAGACCGGGGCATGAACCCGTGTCCCCTGCATCGGCAGGCGGACTCTCAACCACTGCGCCACCAGGGAAGCCCTTTTTTTTTTTTTTTTTTTTTTGTGGTATGCGGGCCTCTCACTGCTGTGGCCTCTCCCGTTGCGGAGCACAGGCTCCGGACGTACAGGCTCAGTGGCCATGGCTCATGGGCCCAGCCGCTCTGCGGCATGTGGGATCTTCCCGGACCAGGGCACGAACCCGTGTCCCCTGCATCGGCAGGTGGACTCTCAACTGCTGCGCCACCAGGGAAGCCCCTGTCTTTTCACTTTTTGATAGTGCCCTCTGTTGCACAAACTTCTCAAAAAATTTAGATAAAACTGACATATAAAATTATATTAGTTTCAGGTGGACACATGATGATTCGGTTTGTATATGTTGTGAAATGATCACCACAATGTTTAGTAACATACATCACCATACATAGCTACAAGAATTTTTTTCTTGTGATGAAAACTTTTAAGATTTTCTCTCTTAGCACGTTTCCAGTAGACGACACAGTGTTATCAACTCTAGTTTCCATGCTGTGCATCATATCCCCGTGACTTGTTTATTTCTTTGCTATTGAGTTGTTGCACAAAAGCTTTTAATTTTGAGGAAATCCACCTTATCTATTTTTGTTGTTATTGTTGTTGTGCTTTTGGTCCATTTCCAAACTGTCAAAAAAATTAAGTGGTGTTGGAATATAGAAATATTATGGAAGAAATAAAAAACTAAGTAGAAGATGTTGAGTTTTCAGTCTGACATGTAAGTAGCCCAGAAGTCGTCATACATGTAGAGGAGGCAAAACTTTACCTTTCCCCTCTTAGGGTTTTTCAGCTGGACCTGAGAATTAAACTGACATTAAGACAGATTCCCAGGAGAAAAGCATATGCATTTATGTAAGTTTTATGTGACACAGGAGCCCTCGTAAGGAAGTGAAGATGCAAAAATGTGGCAGAATCTACATGCTTTTATACTGGCCTGTAGCATGTAAAGAGTGGCAGCTGTGGGAGAGTAACTGAGCCATGTACAGAGGCTAAAGGAAGGTAAGAATTATTTTAACAGGGTCTGTTTGTGTAGAATTCTCTCAGCTCTGACTCCCCAGCAAAGAATGTTTCTCTTCTCCCGGTACAGGGGTGATGGCATCTTTCACATGGGAGTTTCTGTGTCCTCTTTTCAAAAAGAGAAGCAGAGATTAAAACGCTCTTCTAACCGCCTTTCTAACAACAACAACAACAAAAATCTGCTGGCGTTTTCAGTGCCTTTCGTTCAAAATAATTCTTAGGCTAAAGTGGCATATTCGGGGGTGGCATATTCTGCCACCCTCCATTCCTCTCCACTCCCACTTTGAAACTTCCACAAGAAGTCTCACAGCCCAGAAGCTAAGGTACCTTGTTTCATAGCTCACCGAACTAGTGTCTTAGTCTTGAGAATAAGTCAGTGCAGTTAAACTCTTCTGTCTGTTTCGAGAGGCAGTGGTGCAGGGGGGTGTCCGTATCCAACTGAGTTAGGTCTCTATGTGGTGTGAGCAGTCAGGCATTTATGAGAGGAGTTTCTGAGGAAACAAAAGAAAAACAAAGATTCATAGTTGGAAACCTAGTTTCTGAGTCCAGAGGGCATCCAGTCAAGAAGATTTCTGGATTTGAGCTCAGAGTATCTTCAGATGGTGGAATGAGGATGGCAGTTGTAATTTGGTGAATTTTCTGGTTTGCAGTTTGAATGTCTCTGTTTATGGAATTGAGCGTTCCCGTGAATTTTCTTAGTGGCCTGCAGAACGGCAGGCATGAAGGTTGTCCATACGTGATCTGTTGTGGTGGTTTCTCTGAAGTTTATATCGTGTCATCCAGCTTTAGCTTATAGTGTTTCAGGAAAAGGATAGTTTTAATTCTTAGTGATTCCAAGTTAACAAATGGTGGGACAAAACTTGCTATTGTTAGTTTGAGCAGTTGTAACTAGATATTGGAGGAAACTAGAATAATTCAGGATCCAGTCCAGTTTACAGGTAGATAACAAAACCTCAAAGAAAACGAATAGGGGCATATCTAATAACCACAGGGGTGTGTGATAGTTTTCCATTGAAACATAATTTTCTCTCTATAGTTACCCTATTTTTCTCAAATGCCATTATAGTAAGACTAATTTGTTTGTAAAATAAGTTTAGTCTTATCCTGGCCTGATTATTCGTATAAACACAGCAAGAATAGTGGTTTATCATATAGGTCCTTTTCAAGTCACCTTTGTTGGAACTTTTAATAAGGAATTCTAGAGTGGACCTTTAAAAGTCTTTCAAGTCTAGTAAGCCAAGCCAAGAATTTGCCATCAGACTTCCCCTGCAGTACCTATAGATTTGGGTGAATTCCTCTCTTCTTGAGGTCCCCAATGTATCTTAAGGTTCCTGGGCCAGCTGGAAAATGACCATCCTTACTCAAGTGTAAGTAAGGTACCAGGCCAGTGTTTCAAGGGACTCCATAAGCATTGGCTCCATAAAGTCAACATCAGTTCCTTAAATCTGTCTGATCACATCTGATTCTATGTACATGTAGGTCAAATAGGATGATCCAGACAAAGCCTCAGTAATATCCAGTGTTTCCAATCTGTGCTGTTATAGGGAGAAGAGATTCTTATTGAACCTATGCAAATAAATATTTTGCCATGAAAATGAGAAACTAAGAGTATCTGAGTTCTGCAAGGATCAGGTAGAGAGAAAAGATCATGTTTTAATTTTTATTTTAAAAAGTATAATCTATTAAATTGTGGTAAGTTATAGATAGCTTAAGAGAAAGAGAAAAGATTTCCTTAAATCTGGAAGACAAAACATTAAAGAACCAAGAATGCTTCAAACAAAAAGTGCAAAAATTATAATCATCTGCATCAGTTCATTTCAGTCACATGTAATTAAGTCTTGTTTTGCTATATCTTGGGTTAGCAGTTTTATGAATCAATTTTTTCATTAGAGTTCTAAAAATTCTTACCCAGTTCAGTAGTATGATCTTAAAGTTGTCAAAAAACTGTATTCTGGAGTACTTGTCAGGGTCCTATCCATGAATCTCCTTGAAGATGAAGCATTTTTTCCCCTGTAATTGATTGTAAATGCATTCAGAGAAGAATCAAAGGTAAAATAATAACTGTGCAAGATAAAAGATGTAAAAATAGCCATGGTGAAAGATTTGGTGAGATTTGACGATTAAAAAAAAGATGCAGTTGACAAGGAAATTTGATTATTTCTGTGACATAGAGAATTTTAAAATAATAATTGGAATTATGACTGATTATATAGACAGTAAGGACATTGTCAAATTGATAGTTGAACTTCATTAAAGTTTTAAATTTCTGCTCTGCAAAAAACACTGTTAATAGAATGAAAAGATAAGATAGGGACTAGGAAAAAATCTCTAAAAAACGTATCTGAAAAAGGACTGGTATCCAAACTTTATAACAGAAAGAACACTTAATTTTTTTTTCCCAGTATTAAATCTTCTTTTTTTAAAATTAATAGATCTTCATTGGAGTATAATTACTTCACAGTACTGTGTTAGTTTCTGTTGCACAACAAAGCGAATCAGCCATATGCATACACATGTCCCCATGTCCCCTCCCTCTTGAGCCTCCCTCCCATCCTCCCTATCCCACCCCTCTAGGTCATCGCAAAGCACAGAGCTGATCTCCCTGTGCTATGCTGCTGCTTCTCACCAGCCAACTATTTTACATTCAGTAGTGTATGTATATCGATGCTACTCTCACTTTGCCCCAGCTTCACCCTCCCTCCCCATGACCTCAAGTCTATGTTCTATGTCTATCTCTTTATTCCTGCCTTGCTACTAGGTCCATCAGTACCTTTTTTTTTTTTAGATTCCATATATATGTGTTAGTATTTGTTTTTCTCTTTCTGACTTACTTCACTCTGTATGACATACTCTAGGTCCATCCACCTCACTACAAATGACTCAATTTCGTTTCTTTTTATGGCTGAGTAATATTCCATTCTATATATGTGCCACGTCTTCTTTATCCATTCATCTGTTGATGGACATTTAAGTTGGTTCCATGTCCTGGCTGTTGTAAATAGTGCTGCAGTGAACATTGTGGTACATGACTCTTTTTGAATTATGGTTTTCTCAGGGTATATTTAGTTCTATTTTTAGTTTTTTAAGGAACCTTCGTACTGTTTTCCATAGTGGTTGTATTAATTTACATTCCCACCAACAGTGCAGGAGGGTTCCCTTTTCACCACACCCTAGAATTCCAGCACTTATTGTTTCTATATATATATATTTTTTAAATTAATTAATTTATTTATTATTTGTGGCTGTGTTGGGTCTTGGTTTCTGTGCGAGGGCTTTCTCTAGTTGCGGCAAGCGGGGACCACTCTTCATCGCGGTGCGCGGGCCTCTCACTGTCGCGGTCTCTCTTGTTGCGGAGCACAAGCTCCAGACGCACAGGCTCAGTAGTTGTGGCTCACAGGCCTAGTTGCTCCGCGGCATGTGGGATCTTCCCAGACCAGGGCTCGAACCCGTGTCCCCTGCATTGGCAGGCAGATTCTCAACCACTGCGCCACCAGGGAAGCCCTATATTTTCCGATGATGCCCATTCTGACTGGCGTGAGGTGATAGCTCATTGTAGTTTTGATTTGCACTTCTCTAATAATTAGTGATGTTGAGCATCTTTTCATGTGCCTCTTGGCCATCTGTATGTCTTCCTGTAGGTCTTCCACCCATTTTTTACCTTGATTGTTTGTTTTTTTTGGTATTGAGCTCCATGAGCTGTTTGTATATTTTATTTATTTTTTTCATCACAGATGGAAATTGTTTCAGTCAAATCATATTTTTACATTTGAAATAAGTAATGGTAAACAAATGATACGTACCTAACATACTATTTCCTTAACATGGAGAAAATATTTAACAAATTAAGCAACTGTATTTTGCCATATTTACAGTATATGAATGTCTAACATAGATAACTTTCTGCATTTATAAATTTGTAAATAGGTAGAAAGGTAAAGCTGGATATTAATCTATACCCTAGTGTGATATGGGTTTAATTAATTTGGTAAATTATTAAATTTTGGGGGGGCATTATTATTATTATTATTTTACATCTTTATTGGAGTATAATTGCTTTACAATGGTGTGTTAGTTTCTGCTTTATAACAAAGTGAATCAGTTATACATATACATATTTTCCCATCTCTCTTCCCTCTTGCATCTCCCTCCTTCCCACCCTCCCTATCCCACCCCTCTAGGTGGTCACAGAGCACCGAGCTGATCTCCCTGTGCTATGCGGCTGCTTCCCACTAGCTATCTATTTTACATTTCGTAGTGTATATATGTCCATGCCACTCTCTCGCTTTGTCACAGCTTACCCTTCCCCCTCCCCATATCCTCAAGTCCATTCTCTAGTAGGTCTGTGTCTTTATTCCTGTCTTACCCCTAGGTTCTTCATCACATTTTTTTTCTTAAATTCCTTATATATGTGTTAGCATACAGTATTTGTTTTTCTCTTTCTGAGTTACTTCACTCTGTATGACAGACTCTAGGTCCATCCACCTCATTACAAATAGCTCAGTTTCGTTTCTTTTTATGGCTGAGTAATATTCCATTGTATATATGTGCCACATCTTCTTTATCCATTCATCCGATGATGGACACTTAGGTTGTTTCCATCTCCGGGCTATTGTAAATGGAGCTGCAATGAACATTTTGGTACATGACTCTTTTTTTTTTTTTGCGGTACGCAGGCCTCTCACTGTTATGGCCTCTCCCGTTGTGGAGCACAGGCTCCGGACGCGCAGGCTCAGCAGCCATGGCTCATGGGCCCAGCCGCTCCGCGGCATGTGGGATCTTCCCGGACCAGGGCATGAACCCGTGTCCCCTGCATCGGCAGGCAGACTCTCGACCACTGCGCCACCAGGGAAGCCCTAATTAATTAATTTTTAAAAACTAAGTTGGTATTAATTCAAACTAGATTGTTATAAATTTAATGTGTTAATTGTAAGCCCCAGTGTAGCCACTAAGAAAAAACTAAAAAATCTATAGAAAAAGAAAATGAAGAGGGAATCAAACAGTATATGAAGAAAAAATTAGTTCAACACAAAAGAAGGCAGTAGTGGATGAACTGAGGGACAAGAAAGACACACGGCATATGGGAAACAAATAGTAAAATAACAGAAGTCCTTTATTATCAGTAATTAGTTTACATGTAAATGGATTAAACTCTCCAATTAAAAGGCAGCGATTGGCAGAATGGATAAAGAAACATGATCCAACTCTATGCAGCCTATAGGAGACTCTAGGTACAAAGACAAATAGGTTGAAAGTGAAAGGATGGAAAAAGATATTCCGTGCAAATTGCAACAGAAAGAGAACTGGAGTGGCTACACTAGCATCAGACAAAATAGACTTTAGGTCACACTGGTACAGGAGTCAATGAGGACACTATATGTTGAGAAAGGTCAATCCGTCAGGGGGTAAAACAACTGTAAACATATACTCACCCAGCAACAGAGCCTGATCAAAATTAGCATCACTGGAGAAAGAAATAAACAGTTCTACAATAATACTTGGAGACTGCAATACCCCACTTTCTATAACGGGTGGGACAGGTAAACAGAAGGTCAGTAAGGAAATAGAGGATTTGAACAACACTCTAAAGCTGACAGACGCATCAGTCCTTCACCCAACAATGGCAGAGTATACACTCTTCTCAAGTTCACATAGAATATTCTCCTTGATAGACCATAAGTTAGGCCTTAAAACAATTCTTTTTTTATTTTTATTTTATTTATTTATCTTTGGCTGTGTTGGGTCTTCATTGCTGTGCATGGGCTTTCTCTAGTTGTGGCGAGTGGAGGCTACTCCTCATTGCGGTGCGCAGGCTTCTCATCGCAGTGGCTTCTCTTGTTGCGGAGTACGGGCTGTAGGTGCTCAGGCTTCAGTAGTTGTGGCGCACAGGCTTAGTTGCTCTGCGGCCTGTGGGATCTTGCTGGATCAGGACTCGAACCCGTGTCAGGCAGATTCTTAACCACTGTGTCACCAGGGAAGCCCAAAACAATTCTTAAATAGATTGAAATCATACAAAGTATCTTCCCTGACAACAATGAAATGAACCTAGAAATCAATAACAGAAGGAAAACTTGAAAATTCAAAAATATGTGGAAATTAAACAACACAGCCTTAAACAACCAATGGTCCAAAGAAGTAGACACCAAGAGAAATTAGAAAATAGTTTGAGACAAATTAAACAATACACCAGGACTTACGGCATGAAAGCCATGAAAGCAGTTCTCAGAGAGATCTTTATAGCTGTAAATATCTTTATTAAAAAGACGAAATATCTTAAATCAACAGCTTAACTTTACAACTCAAGGAACTAGAAAAAGAAAAGCAAACTAAATTCAAAGCCAACAGAAGGAAGGAAATAGTAAAGGCTAGAGCCAGGATAGACAAATAGAGAACAGAAAAACTAGAATCAACAAAACCAAAAGTTGTTTCTTTGAAAAGATAAGAAAATTGGCAAACCTTTAGCTAGACTGAATATGAAAAAAAAGAGAAAATACACAAATTAATAAAATCAGATATGAAAGTAGGGACATTGCTATTGACCTTATAGAAATAAAAAGGATTGTAAAAGAATACTATGAATAATTATACACCAACAAATTAGATAGCCTAGATAAAATGGAAAAATTCCTAGAACAGATCAACTACCAAAACTAACTCAAGAAGAAATAGAAAATCTGAAAGGACTTATAACAATTAAAGAGGTTGAATCAGTAATAAAGCAAACCTCCATTAAAAAAAAGAAAAAAAAAAAGGACTAGATTGTTTCACTGGTGAATTCTGCCGAACATTTAAAGAAGAATTAACAGCAGTCGTTCTCAAAGTCTTTGAAAGAATGGAAGAGGATGGCATCCTTCCTAACTAATTCTATGAAGTCAGCATATTACCGTGATATCAAAACCAGACAAAGACATCACAAGAAAACTAGAGACCAATATTCCTTACGAATATTGATGCAAAAGTCCTCAACAGAATACTAGCCAACTAAATCCAGTAGCATGTTGAGAGCATATACACCATTTACCAAGTGAGATTTATCTCAGAAATGCAACGTACAAAAATATAATATATCACATTAGGGACTACCCCGGTGGTCCAGAGGTTAAGACTCCACGCTTCCATTGCAGGGGGCGTGGGTTCGATCTCTGGTTGGGGAACTAAGATCCCACATGCTATAGAGCGCGGCCAAAAAAAATTAAATTAAAAAAAATTTTTTTAAATCATAAAAGAGGGGGCTTACCTGGTGGCGCAGTGGTTGAGAGTCCGCCTGCCAATGCAGGGGACACGGGTTCGTGCCCCGGTCCGGGAGGATCCCACATGCTGCAGAGCGGATGGGCCCGTGAGCCATGGCCGCTGAGCCTGCGCGTCCGGAGCCTGTGCTCCGCAACGGGAGAGACCACAACAGTGAGAGGCCCGCGTACCGCAAAAAAAAAAAAAAAAAAAAAAAGTAGTGTTCACAGACACCCACGTAAGCTCTGGGGGGTGTGGATGTGCATTTTGCCTGTTCTGCCCCAGGGACACCAGACCTCAAACATTTGTCCATTTAAAAAATACGTTTTTAGTAACAAATGACCAAAATAATAATTGCTAACATTTATTTTTGCTTTGTAGTAAGCATTTTGCTAAACAGCTTT
Organism: Mesoplodon mirus; assembly: GCF_964341445.2. Classification (NCBI taxonomy): domain Eukaryota; kingdom Metazoa; phylum Chordata; class Mammalia; order Artiodactyla; family Ziphiidae; genus Mesoplodon; species Mesoplodon mirus. Next base: position 39,661,993 of record NC_138994.1, on the reverse strand, counting down.
CCAGGATCATCTCATGTATAGTCCCTATAATTCTATGAGGTAGGGAATATATTGTCCACATTTTACAGTCGAGCAAATGGAGAAAAGTAAGGAACTCGTTTAAAGACACAGAGTTAAGATGGGGTCAGTATTTTGAACGTTATTCTGAGTGCAAGTACCAAATTCTGGATAAATCTTACTGTTTACTTACTGACTGTACTGAGATAAAAAAAGAAAATTGGGTGAAAAGAAGCTAACATTTCAGGTAATTCTACATAGGCTATGAAGTTTAGAATATTGACATTTATAATTCTAGAACCCTTGATAAGACTCATCGAGACAGCAAAATTTTCAGTAATTTTTCGAAATCTATTTCTGGCTCTACCAATCAGCAGCCACCTATTTCCTGAGAGCACACTTCTGCCCGAGCAGTAGAATTCAGTGTTTTCCTTGAAATATATTTCCTAGAAATGTACTGTGTGTCAGGGTTCAGCCAGGGAGCAGAAGCAGCAGCAGATGTGTGCGGGCCGCTTCAGATCCATTTACCCCAGGGGCCGCTGGAGCCTCACATCTACAGGGCAGCTGTCAGGGAGGAGGTGGAAGGCGGGCTGGGAGGGATGGGAGCGTCTGTTGGTTCCTGCTGCCTTTGACCTTGGGGACAGGGAACTGAGCACACAGGCCTGGCTCCAGAGTCAGGGGGCCCTGGGGAGGAACCGAGGAAAGGTAGGGCAGCTGCTGCTCCTGCTGAGGGGAGACCAGCATCAATACGCGTGTCTTCCCGGGCGTTTTGCCTGCTTTTCACCAGGCCTTATTCATAGGTATTTAGATTTTCTGTAGGTGTGTTTGTTTTTGCTATTTTGAATGTGATCTTTAACCAAGTTCTAATTGGTAATTGATGACATATAGGGAAGCTATTGGTTTGAAAGCTGACCTTGTCTCTTACAGGTTTTCTGAAACCTGATTTGCTCCAGTAATTTCTCAGCTTCTCTATTTTCTGGGTAGGTGATCTTGTCCCGCGTAAATCATGGGGTTCTTGTCTGTTTCCTTCAGTGTGTGCACCTCACGTGTTCTCCCTGTGTGACTGCACCGGGCAGGCTGCAGAGCCCGAGTGCTGGCAACTTCTGCGTATTTCCAGCCCCCCGAGCTCTGCTGTGCTCCATTCCCAGTGCTGGCACTTAGCCTGCCAGCTCCTCGGGTGGAGTGTGTGCTCTGTTGAGAAAGTCGTGGCAGCTGCCAGCAACTCCATATCCTGAGGAAGGAGAGGGCCCTGGTCGTCCCAGCTCCTCCGGATGGAACTTACATCCCTTATCCTGATGGTGGTCCAGAGACCTCTGCTGTTGTTTGCATTTCACTTGGCTTGGTGATCCTCTGGCGTTTGGTTGGAAACTCCCGTTATAGTAACCTTCTACTTAAAATTTGGGCTCTGGTTTCTCCTACTTAAGTTTTCTGTCAATCTGACTCCATCAGCTTTTCATCAGCTAGGAATTCCTCAAAATGTCCAGTTCACTAGTGGTATTTGAAGCAAGAGGAAGAGTGATATAGGTGTTTAGTCTAATTTTTAAACCTATCTTTAAATTGTTAACGTTCCTTCTTCATTTTAGTTGTGTTTGTTTGTTTTAAATATTTATTTATTTAGCCTGCGCCGGCTCTTAGTTGTGTCGTGCAGGATCTTTAGTTGCGGCAATGCATGTGGGATCTAGTTCCCTGATCAGGGATCGAACCCAGGCCCCCTGCATTGGGAGCAGAGTCTTAGCCATTGGACCACCAGGGGAGCCCCTAGCTGTTTTTTGAAAACAGCATATAATTACTGCTTCTTGAACCATATCTGAGACATAAGAGGAAGCAGAATCTCCCGCCCTTTTCCACTTCTATCTCTTCACCCAAAGGAACAGTCATTCATCTGAAGCGGGTTGGATTCCAGGACCCTGGTGAAGCCATATTTATTAGTGGATAAGCCCCTGTATACTGACATTTCCCTCACATTAAGTGCTTCTAAAAATCAAGAAGAAAATGACCAACAGCCTAATAGAAAAAAATGGGCAAAGGATATGGAAAATATGTAGAATGTTTATGAATGAGTCCTCTGACCCATTCCTTCCTTTCCTTTCCTGGACCAGCCCACCTCACACTTTCTTTTTTCTTCTTGGTTTTGTCACCTATAAATGTTTCCATAAACAACCTATTTTGTATTTTGGTTTTTCATGTTCATTTCTCTTTTCTGAACTGAGCCATTCTTACATATGCCTTCGTTCCGTGTTTCTTTAACTTAGGTTTACGTTTGTGAAATTCACCCACGTCAGTGCATGGATCTGTAATTCATTCATGTTCCCTTTTGTGTAGGATCCCATTGAATGCAGACACCATACTTATCTGTTCTACCTTAGACAAGCTTACTCAGAAGTATCCTCTGCTAATGTGCTGTATACTTTCAGACTTTTTTCTTATATGTATTCATGGTTTGGTTCCCAAACTCTGGGCCAAGGTGCTATGGGGATAGCAGTGAATCCACAGGCACATTTCAGAGTATTTTAAAATTTCAAGGGAAACAGAATGAGGCTTAATGCCTGTTATATACTACACAAGCTATCAGCTGAAGGCATTTCACAGCTCTAACATTAAAAGGCATCATGTATTTTTTTAATGATGTCATTGTATCTTTGCAAAACTTATCTCAGCAGTTGCTGTGATAAAAAGTTGTGTGAAAGTCAGTGTGAAAAAGGCAATGAGGGTAGCAGCGTCCAACCTGACCTCAGGGCCTGAGAAGTTGTTCAGTGCCCAGCAGGTGCAGGCGTCCACTTAAGAATGAGACAAAGGGCTTCCCTGGTGGCGCAGTGGTTGAGAGTCCGCCTGTCGATGCAGGGGACACGGGTTCGTGCCCTGGCCCGGGAAGATCCCACATGCCGCGGAGCGGCTGGGCCCGTGAGCCATGGCCGCTGGGCCTGTGCGTCCGGAGCCTGTGCTCCGCAACGGGAGAGGCCACAACAGTGAGAGGCCCACATACCGGAAAAAAAAAAAAAAAAAAGAATGAGACAAAAAAGGCTATTATTTTTTTCCATTTATGTGTGTTATTTTTAAAATAGCTACTAAATTGTTAGGCTATGAGTAATTAGCAACTTAACTAATGAATGAATAGGTATGTCTTTTGGCCACAGGGCGCCATGAAAAACACATTGCTAAGGTACTAACGGTGCCATTAACCAGGAAGGTTTGGGAACCTCTCTGTCATACACACTTTTAAAAAAAGGAATCTGAGATCACACTGTGACAGTCTATCTTTCAGAGTGTCCAGGGACCTTCTCCAGGCTGTGGGCCCCTGCTGGGGGTCAGCGGAGGTAGAGGTGTCTGGCGGGGTCCTTGTCTCTGCTGCCCTGAAAAGTTCTTGAATATTTCATGGCCTTAGTGCGTGAAGGGGCCAGTTCTTTGTAAAGAAATAACTTCCTGTTGTTTTGTAAAAATGACATTAGTCATTAGTTTTAAAAATTTAAGTAATACGGAATTATACAAAGCAAAGAGGAATAAAATAATTCCAGATTCCTCCTCTCAGAGATAACACTACTTGAGACATTTGGTGGATGTCATTCCAGATCTCTCTCATACATACATACACGTGAGGATAGAAAGTAAATAAGCTGATAACAATGGGATTATCTGTAGTACTTTTTTTTTTTACAACTTTATTGGAGTGTAATTGCTTCACAATGGCGTGTTAGTTTCTGCTTTATAACAAAGTGAATCAGTTATACATATACATCAGTTCCCATATCCCTTCCCTCTTGCGTCTCCCTTCCTCCCACTGTAGTACTATTTTTTATTGCAATTAAATTTACTCTTAAATTCAATGAAAGACTAAAGTGAAACTGAATTGCTGAATTTCAAGTGAGGTTTCATAATGAGACAGTATTTAATTAAAATATCTTAGTGTAAAAAATTTATTTAAAAAAAGAAGTTGAAGCTTGTTTAGACTCCAGCTTTCAACCTTCCATAGGATTTACTGATATGAAAACATAAAAATTAGAGAATTTATGCTTTATCCCACCTCTGCATTCCCTGTCTCCTGATTTTTTAAAAAACATTATTTTTACATTTACATTCTGTTCTATGATCACAACTCACATTGTTCTTAAGCCTTACTTCCTTATTTCCATATTGCCCATCCTTCTACCAAAGAGTCCAATTCCTGAATTATTTTGATTGCAAACAGTTGTTTTGTTGTTTTTTAATAGCCAGGGGTGCTATATCTGCCACTCGAGTTGTTACATGCTTGAGGATATTTATGTGTTTGTTGGCTTTATTGAGCATCTGAGGGACAGATGGTCCTGGGTCACATTTTTCTTGCTTCAGAACTTTATAGACATTGCTGTAGTATCTGCTAGAAATTAATGCAGCTGTGTAGAAGAAATTGCGAAACCACCTGATTTTTTTTTCTGCTTTATAGGTGATTTGCTCTTTCTTCCTAAAGATCTAGACATTACTTGTCATCCGAGAACAGAATTGTCATCAAGCTCTATCTTAGTATTGATTTTTGTTTGTTTTTTAGGTACAGAGTACCCATTAAAGTGTCAGACTTCATGCTATTACTTGTTTGAATACTTCTTCTGTTCCTTTTTCCAAGAACAGCAGTGCATATTGATATATTAGCATTAATTTTTCTGCCTTTCATCCTTTCTATTCTACTATAATATATATAGCAGAAAAGTTGTCATTTTCATAATTTTTAAGTGTAGATTTCATTGGCATTAAGTACATTCAAAATGTTGTTCAGTTGTCACCACTGTCCATTTCCAGATCTTTTTCATCATCCCAGAAACCCTGTACCCATTAAATAATAACTCCCCATTTCCCCCTCCCCCAATCCCTGGGAACTTATTCTTTCTGTCTCTATGAATTTCCCTACTCCAGGTACCTCATGTAAGTGGAATCCTACAATTTTTGTCCTCTTGTATCTGGCTTATTTCACTTAGCATAATGTTCTCAAGATTCATCCTTGCTGTGGCATGTGTCAGAATTTCATTCTTTTTATAGCTGAATAATATTCCTTTGTATACATATAAATCCATTCATTTGTGATGGACACTTGGGTTGTTTCCATCACCTATCATGAGTAATGCTGTGTCGAACACTGGTGTACAAGTATCTGTTTGAGTCCCTGCTTTTAATTCCTTTGGGTATAACCTAGTAGTGGAATTGCTGGATAGTATGGTATTTCTATGTTTAAGTTTTTGAGGAACCGCCAAACTGTTTTTCGCAGTAGCTCGCATCACTTTACATTCTTACCAGCAATGCACAAGAGTTCCAGATTTCTCCACACCCTTACCAACAAACACTTATTTAAAATTGTTTTACTTTTTGATTACAGGCATCATAATAGGTGTGAGTTGCTATCTCATTGTGGTTTTAATGTGCATTATTTCCTAAATGGCTAATGATGTGGAGCATCTTGTGCTTATTGGCTATTTGTGGCTGGCCTGGGGACCCCACTTGCGGCTGGCATCTGAAGGGCAGTCTTTTTGGAGGTGTGGTTCTTCAACTTGTGGGACCTGATGTCGACCCCAGTTAGTTAGTGTCAGACTTGAGCTGAGTTGTAAACACCCAGTTGGTGTCAGATCAGTCCTTCCTTCAAATTCCCCGGCTTTCTTCTGCCTGCCCCAATCTGCCGCAGAACCCCTGCCGTGACATTTTCATTTCAGGTTTTGTATTATTCAGCTCCAGGCTTTCTGTTTGGTTCCTGTACTTTCTTTCTTTGTTGGCATTCTCTTTGTTGAGAGATCATGCTCCTGGTTCCCTTACTTCTTTGTCCCTTGTCTGGGCATATTCATTCGGGGATAGTGTCTGTTAATCTTTTCTTCCTGGTAAATGGCCATACATTCTTGATTCTCTGCATGCACAGTAATTTTGTATTGAAAACTGCCCATTTTGAATATTATAATTTCATTAAACAGTTTTGGGCTGTCTTGAATAATGCTGCTAGAAACATTCATGTAGAAGTTTCTGTGTGGACATGTTTTCAGTTCTTTGGTTATATACCCAGGAGTACAGTTGCTGAGTCGCATGGTAACTCTATGTTTCACTTTTTCCAGAACTGTGAAATTGTTTTCCACAGTGGCCAGTAACTTCCTACCAGTAATGTATAAGGGTTCCAGTTTCTCCCCAATGCTTGTATCTGTGTTTATTACAGCCACTTAGTGCATGTGTAGTGGTATCTCCTTGGGGTTTTCTTTTGCATTTGTCTAATGGCTAAGATGTTAAGCATCTTTTCATTTGTTTACTGGCAATTTGTACATCATCTTTGGAGAAATGTCAATGCAGATCCTGTTGTGCCCATTTTAAAAACAGACTATTTTGTACAGAAGTTTCAGGTTTAGGGTTTAATGCTAATAACGTGACTCACAGGGGGCCCCTACGTAGCTTCAGGAGGGCAGTTGGTCATCAGAAAGACCACCTGAGCACCATCACCTCTGTACTTTACCCTGTGCCTCTCTTTCTGAGTTGTATCCTTTATAACAAATGAGTAATCCTGTGAAGTGTTTTCCTGAGTCCCTGTAAGCTGTTCTAGCAAACTGCTGAACAAGGAGAGGGTCACAAGAACCCCAATTTATAGACAGTCAGTCAAAAGCATGGGTGGCAGTCTCATGGAACTGAGCCCTTAACCCATGTGGTCTGACACATGGTTAGTGTCACAGTTGAATGGAATCACTGGACATCCTGCTGGTGTTGGAAGATTTGGAGAATTGGTTGTTGGCGTGAAAACCCCCCACGTTTGGTGGCAGAATAGAAGTGAATCATGCTGCTCTTTTTTTTAGGACAGAGTGATGAACTTACAAGTCACACTGGAAACACAGTCTCTTCTTGATTTCTTTTCTGACAATGTGGCAGTGGATTTTTAGATATGACAACAAAAATGAAAGCAACAGAAAAAATAAATTGGGCTTCATCAAAATTAAAAACTTTTTGTTCACAGAGCAGACACTATTGAGAAAGTGAAAAGATGGGCTACAGAATTAGGGGTGGAGAATACTGCAAACCACCCAACTGATAAGGACCCAGAGTGTATTAAAAACTCTTGCAACAAACAACTCAATGTAAACGTGGGCACATTTCTCCAAAAGATACACAGATGGCCAGTAAACCTATGCAATGATGATGGATGTCATTAGTAATGTGCATTAGAACTACAAACTAAAATGACAGACACTTCACACCAAGATGGTATAATAATTAAAAAAAAACAAAAATCACTAAATGTACTAAATGCTACTGAATTATACACTTTAAAAGGTTAGTTTTATATTATATGAATTTCACCTCAAAACTTTCCTGGGTGTTTTATCCCACAGCATCCTATTCTGTAGCATGGTGACAGTATTTACCTTGACAGTATTTACCGCTGCCTCCTCTGACTGGTCTGTACCAGCTCTGCCCGCTTGCCTCCCCAGGGCAGGGGGGGGCGCGGAGATGGCCCAGGGGAACACTGCTCTCCAGGTCATCGGGTGGGCTTTGTGTTGGGGAAGCTCCAATGTCAGTCATTTTAGGATTTCCTATTTGGGTTGGTCCAATTCCCTATAAAAGGCTCTAAAACTCTCCATCGAGAGCTGCAGCCACACCTGCTGGCATCTGGGGGCTGAGCTGCAGGAGAGAACACAGATTCCTTTTTTAATTAATACAGAAGTTTAACGAAAATTTAAAAGGCAATAAGTTACAAGTTATCATATAGGTAGAAATAGTCTGAGCACACATTTTGAAGTGTTTATTTTATAAAAGCTTACACGGCACTACCTGGGACTGGACTAGACGGCACTTCGTGCAAACTCACAGACAAGACGGAACACGTAACAGAGAAACACAAACACAACGTGACCAGCGGTTATATGTTAGAGGACCTGCTTTCCTGGAAGGCGAAAGATATTAAATATATGACGGCATAAAGAACACTTCGAGCCGGGAAAACCAAATTTGCAGATTTAAAAACCATGATAGAGTTCACGTTTAGGAGAAGAGTTCACTTAAAATTATAACTCTTTTCTTGATCTTCAGTAAGCAGTAAGATCGTGCAAACTCTCAGAATAGCTAAGCACACATCACTGGTATCCTCTCCACACTTAGTTGAGAGCGAAACCACTGTCCCGGTGACCAGGGTCAATTCCCATGCTTCCTGTGTGGTGTGGCATGTCGTTGTCACTGCTAGTTTGTGGGCTGGCTGGGGTGATTCCGTTTCAGCCACGGTCAGTGAAAACTCTTATTAAAATTCCTGCTACCAGGACAGCAAAAGCTAAAACTACAGCCACCCCGCGATACAAAATCAGCTGGGTCCCCGTCAAGACCTCCCTGATGGTGGCCACCCCACACAAGCTGTTCTCCTCCACCAGCTGCATGGTCTGGCTCTCGGGTCGGATGACGTCAGGTAGAATCACCCCATTGGCTACCTCTTTGTCTAGGATGGACAGATCTGTTTGCAGAGAAATCTCCCTGAGTAAAGGGCATTCCTGAAGGTGACACGAGCCTATGTTGTAAATGGTTTGTTACATGTGGGGTTATTAATTAAGCACGTCCCAGAGGGGAACACAGAGTTGGCCTCCCAGTTAGAAGGGCAGAGACGAGCTACACTGTGCAGGGGAGCAGAAGCTCATGCACCGAGTTCCGGGCGTGAGAACCAGAGGAATCAAGGACCCTGGAGAACAGCCCCCGTAAACTTAACCTATTGCGGTGGGCACGGCCTCTTTCGTCCCTCTCAGCCCAGCTCGAACCTGTGCCTGAACAACGCGTCACAGAGGTAAAGCAAGTGCGGTCAAGCGAGGCCAGTTCACTGCTGTTACACTGTGGTTCAGCTCCCTCGGAAACCACACTACAGGCGACAGCATCGTGCGCGGCCTTGCTGGTCCTGAATGTGCCAGTGACAGTAGAAACCACACTAGAAACCACTGTTCTTCGCCCCAGTATCAGCACACAGACATGGCATAAAAAGCCACTTGTTGCCATAGTTGCAAACATATTTTTTGCACTGTGGCCTTTACTGCGCCTAAATCCCGATAAAAGGAACAAAGTCTAAAGATAAATGGTGCAATCGCCTAAGGGATAGTTTATGGTCCAACTTAACGTCCTGTACACTTCATTGACTCCAGCAATCGCACTGAAGGGAGGGAGGACATGATACGTCACCGTAAGGAAAGGCAGAAGGGCTGCGAAACTCGAGGGTGGTCAAGACGCAGACAGTGGCGGTTTGCACACCTCAGCTCCTCCTCACGGCTCTTTGTCCAGGACACCTCCGCTCGGCCGACCTCCCACCCATCTCCTCTCAAACCCTGACACAGTCAGCAGGGCTCACACTTCAACACAGAGATGCCCAGAGGGTCAGGATCCCAGTCCTCAGGCCGCAGGACAGGTTCTGCCCCCAAGAACTTTCCTGATCACAGGCACTTAGCATTTTGCATTTCTTAGGAAACCATGGACCAAAAGATGCTTTTTAAGACGCCTAAAACTAGACAACAGATCAGGAAAAACAGGAAACACTACTGCTTTTCTAAGACTACCACACCAAAACAGCAGAACAGTTTCTAAGCGAATTCTCTTTTTTTCTGGCTGAGCCCTGCTTAGTAGATACTAAATTAACTCCACATTAAGAGGAAATGTGCTGACACAGGATTTCCTTTTGCCCCCAACTCTCACATTGGATGCATTTCACTAAACAAAGTGCGTCATGCTGCCAATGGATTTCTTACCATTTTCACCCAGAAAGATTCCTTACCTGCCCTGGGATCAACAGGGCTGCATCTCTAAGAGGACCCACCCTCTCTTACCTGCTCTGCCACTCTGTTCGTTCCAGTTTATCCTCCAGATGTACACCAAGTAGAAGAGGGTTTGAAAGAAGACACAGACCGTCAGTCCGGACCAGAGACCTGTGGGTGGGAAACAAATATCCATTCAGATTTTCTGCAGTCCCCCTCCTGGCATCACTAACATTCTCCCGTAACTACTGTATCCACAGCGTAAACTGCAGCTTACCCTAAAATTTTAGATAATTATGGACCAGGATCAGACTCAAGCTTACCACTGACCAGGTTTGATTCCAACTCTAGTGGGAACCCACTGGAAGGCTTTAGATGGGTGTGTGCATGTACCTGTGAGGCCTGATGTTTCTAGAAGCCCACTTTGAGAACCATCTCCCCAATTGCTGTGTACGAGATGACTGAGAAACATTATAAACAATGCCTATCTCCTCATGAGAAGAAACTATTTAAATCACTTAAATATCATTGCGTAACAAAGTGGATATAAAATACCCATTCACATATGAATAACTGCACTACAAAGCCAGCTGTCTAGGCTTGAGCTGGAACCCAGTATAAACTGGGAATTAGTCTGCTAACCTGTTCACATGTCTGGGGCCCCACATTGGCAAGGGGTCACTGAGGCTGGGCCTCCCGTGGACTCCTGGCCATTTCACGAGTTGAGAAGCAGATGGATGGACAGTTTATACCCTTTGATGGACTGATTCCATTCCTAGGAATCCAACCTCAGGAGAGACTCAGGAATGTCATTAATATTCATAGACCTGGGATGCTCGTAACAATGTTATTTAAAAGGGGAGCAACTTACAACATGGCTAATCATTAGAGATACGCAAATCAAAACTACAGTGAGGTGCCACCTCACACCGGTCAGAATGGCCATCATTCAAACATCTACAAATAACAAATGCTGGAGAGGGGGTGGAGAAAAGGGAACCCTCCTACGCTGTTTGTGGGAATGCAAGTTGGTGCAGCTTCTATGGAAAACAGTAAGGAGATTCCTCAAAAAACTAAAACTAGAGTTGCTACATGATCCAGCAATCCCATTCCTGGGCATATACCCAGACAAAACTATAATTCAAAAAGATACATGCACTCCAATGTTCATAGCCGCACTCTTCACAACAGCCAAGACATGGAAACAACCTAAATGTCCATCAACAGAGGAACGGATAAAGATGTGGTACATATACACAATGGAATACTACTCAGCCATAAGAAAGAATGAAATAATGCCATTTGCAGCAACATGGGTGGACCTAGAGATTATCATACTAAGTGAAGTCAGTCAGAAAGAGAAAGACAAATACTATATCACTTATATGTGGAATCTAAAATATGACACACGGCTTCCCTGGTGGCGCAGTGGTTGAGAGTCCGCCTGCCGATGCGGGGGACGCGGGTTCGTGCCCCGGTCCGGGAGGATCCCACATGCCGCGGAGCGGCTGGGCCCGTGGGGCATGGCCGCTGAGCCTGCGCGTCCGGAGCCTGTGCTCCGCGGCGGGAGAGGCCGCAGCAGTGAGTGGCCCGCGTACGGCCAAAAAAAATTTTTAAATAAATAAATAAAAGGGGAGCAATTCAAATGTCCACTATTAGGAAAGCATTAAATAAATGATACAAGGAAATACTAGAGAATTACTAAAACCATGTTTTTAACATGGTACCAGGGGAAATTACATATTCAGAATAACCCCACTTTTGTGAATAACAGAATACTGGGAGAAAAATAATTTTAAAAGGCTGGAATAAAATACATTGAAATACCTCAGGGCTTATATTTGAGGAGTGAACTAGAGATAATTTTAATTTTCATCATTATATTTATGTATTTTCACAAGATTTCCATATTGTTAATGATAATTAATAGTTTAAAAGTGTTATTTAACAAATCTGAGTACCTGCTAAATAAGTACAATAGCAAGAAGCACTTTTATGGACTAAGAGCGAAATCTGACATGTTCTTATTCTAAAGAGTTTAGTGTCTCATAGAGTAGAGGTTTTTATGTTTTTTGCTTTTTTAAAGTAAAGCTGAGTTGTGAAACCCCAGCAGCTCATAAGGCAGAGGCTCTGGCTATTTGGTTAAACGGTATTTCCCTGGTGTTGACGACGGTGCTTGGTAGGGATGAGACCGTAATAAATACTCGGCAGTTCTGTGTCCAAACAGAGAAGGACGAAATCCTGCTTGACACTGATCAAATACTTCACAGGCTCCCAGCCTGAACCGGTCATCAAAAGAGACATGACATTGAGGACAGTTACTCATTAAGCCATCACATGACAGCATTTCCAAAAAGTCAGGATAAGAAACTAAGCACCTCTGTTTGTGTGGACACAGAAGGCTCCCAGGACAGCTGCAGGATTAAAATTTCACAGAGCAGTGGGGACAGATTCAAAATTGTTTACACTGTAAAAATGTACTGGTTGACACAGAACAAAAGGAGCTACTTGAATACATACTACAGCATTCAGTCAGTCCTCGAATCAGACTAGTTTCTGCAGAAAACACAACTCATCGTTACTAAGGAAATCCATAGAAATTGCAGATGTGATGCAGAACACACATACAACAACTTACCCCAAAAGCACACGACAGTAGATTGTTTTGCACAATTCTATACATTCAGAATCATAAAATGGATATATTTCTGAAAATATGTATAATTTGCCAAAGTTGACCCCCCTCCAAAAAGATATAAAGTCTAAACAAACTGATTTTCAGAGAAGAAATTGTGAAAGGTGTAACAAACTCCTCCAAAATGCCCAGCATGACAGTTTCATAGAATTTAGCCAAACTTTTATAATAATAATATTCCTATACTATGTAAATCGTTCCAGGGAATACAAAAAGAGAACATTTTTAATTTTCCTTATGCAGTAAGTATATTAATACTGTTAATGTCAACTTTACAAAGATTACACAAAGAAATGAAACTACTGACCAATCTTATAACTACCATTGCAAAATTCTTCAATACAATATTAGTAGAGTACAGCAGCTCACTAAAAGAGTAGCACATAATAATCAGGATTGTTCAATATGAAGAAAACAAATAATATCATTTATCACCATAAGAGATCTAAGGAGAAAATTTATAGGATCATCTCCACAGGGACTAAAAACTTAATTTTTAATTAAAAGTATTAATGGGATTGTTTCTTTATACTAACAATTGTATTGCACTTCTGTATACTAACAACGAACTGTCAGCAAGAGAAATTAAGGCAACAATCCCATTTACCATTGCACCAAAAAGAATAAAATACCTAGGAATAAACCTACAGGTAAAAGACCTGTACTCGGAAAACTATAAGACACTGATGAAAGAAACTGAAGACAACACAAATAGATGGAAAGATATACTGTGTTCTTGGATTGGAATAATTAGTATTGTTAAATGACCATCTTACCCAACACAATCTGTAGATTCAGTGCAATCCCTGTCAAAATGCCAATGGTATTTTTCACAGAAATAGAACAAATAACTTTAAAATATGCATGGAAAAACACAAAAGAATAGCCAAAACAATCTTGAGAAAGAAGAACAGGGCTGGAGGAATCACATTCCCTGACTTCAAACTATACTACAAAGCTACAGTAATGAACAGTACCGTACTAGCACAGAAACAGACACATAGGTCAATAGAAGAGAGCAGAGAGCCCAGAAGTAAACCCACACACTGTCAATTATATCTACGACAAAGAGGCAAGAATATACAACAGAGAAGAGACAGTCTCTTCAATAAATGGTGCTGGGAGAACTGGACAGCTACATGTAAAAGAATTAAATTAGAACATTCTCTGACATCATATACAAAAATAAACTCAAAATGGATTAAAGACCTAAATGTAAGTCCAGATATCATGAAACTCCTAGAGGAAAACATAGGCGAAGTGTTTGACATAAATCCTACCAATGTTTTTTTGATCCATCTCCTAAAACAAAGGAAATAAAAGCAAAAATAAACATGATGCATGACAAAAAATCTTTCGCACATCAACAAAAAGTAAAGAAAACCTACTGAATGGGAGAAGGTGTTTGTAAATGATATATGATCAATACAGGGTTAACATCCAATGTATATAAATAGCTCATACAACTTAACATCAAAAAAAAACCCAATTAAAAAATGGGCAGAACTGAATAGAAATTTTTCCAAAGAGGACATGCAGATGGCCAATAGGCACATGAAAATATGCTCAATATCACTAATCATCAGTGAAACAGAAATCAAAACCACAACGAGATATCTCACAGCTGTCAGAATGGCCATCATCAAAAAGAAGACAAGTGTTGGCAAGGATGTGGAGAAAAGGGAACCCTCGTGCACTGTTGGTGGGAATGTAAATCGGTGCAGCCACTATGGAGAACAGTATGGAGGTTCCTCAGAAAACTAAAAATAGAACTATCATATGATGCAGCAATTCCACTCCTGGGTATATATTTGAAAAAAACAAAAACATTATTTCGATAAGATACATGCACCCCAATGTTCATAGCATTATTTACAATTGCCAAGATATGGAAGCACCTGTTTATCAACAGATGTATGGATAAAGAAGATTATGGTAGTAAGTATTCCATTGGAGATCAACCATAAAAAAGAATGAAATTTTTCCATCTGCAGCAACATGGATAGACTTGAAGGGCATTATGCTAAGTGAAATAAGTCAGAGAAAGACAAATACAGTATGATCTCACTTATATGTGGAATCTAAAAAAATACAACGAACTAGTGCATATAACAAAAAAGAAGCAGACTCACAGATACAGAGAACAAACTAGTGTACCAGTGGGGAGAGAAAAGCAGGGAGGGGGAAGATAGAGGTAGACGATTAAGAGGTACAAACTATTATGTATAAAATAAGCCACAAGGATATACTGTACAACACAGGCAATATAGCAAATATTTTATAATAACTATAAATGGAGTATAATCTTTAAAAATTGTGAATCACTATATTGTACACCTGTAACATAATATTATACATCAACTATACCTCAGGTAAAAAATTTTAAATTAAGAAATAAAAATTTAGGACTTCCCTGGTGGCACAGTGGTTAAGAATCCACCTGCCAATGCAGGGGACACGGGTTCAAGCCGTGGTCCAGGAAGATCCCACATGCCACGGAGCAACTACGACCCAGCAATCCCACTACTGGGCATATACCCTGAGAAAACCATAATTCAAAAAAGAGTCATGGGGCTTCCCTGGTGGCGCAGTGGTTGAAAGTCCACCTGCCGATGCAGGGGACACGGGTTCATGCCCTGGCCCGGGAGGATCCCACATGCCGCGGAGCGGCTGGGCCCATGAGCCATGGCCACTGGGCCCGCGCATCCAGAGCCTGTGCTCCGCAACGGGAGAGGCCACAGCAGTGAGGCCCGCGTACCACAAAAAAAAAAGAGTCATGTACCAAAATGTTCATTGCAGCTCTAGTTACAATAGCCAGGACATGGAAGCAACCTAAGTGTCCATCAACAGGTGAATGGATAAAGAAGATGTGGCACATATATACAATAGACTATTACTCAGCCATGAAAAGAAATGAAATTGAGTTATTTGTAGTGAGGTGGATGGACCTAGAGACTGTCATACAGAGTGAAGTAAGTCAGAGAAAAACAAATACCATATGCTAACACATATATATGGAATCTAAAAAAAAGGTCAGAAGAACCTAGGGTCAAGACGGGAATAAAGATGCAGACCTACTAGAGAATGGAATTGAGGATACGGGAAGGGGGAAGGGTAAGCTGGGACAAAGTGAGAGAATGGCATGGACATACATACACTACCAAATGTAAAATAGATAGCTAGTGGGAAGCAGCTGCATAGCACAGGGAGATCAGCTCTGTGCTTTGTGACCACCTAGAGGGGTGGGATAGGGAGGGTGGGAGGGAGGGAGATTCAAGAGGGAAGACATATGGGGACATATGTATATGTATAACTGATTCACTTTGTTATAAAGCAGAAACTGACACACCATTGTAAAGCAATTATACTCTTAATAAAGATGTTAAAAAATAAAAGTACTAGAGGAAAATATAGAAAAAACGTTAAAATCCTATTGTAGCAGTTCTTGCCAGAACAACAAGAAAAAGGCAAAAACACTAGAAAGGAAGGAGTAGAACTATGTATACATGCAATTGCATTTGGCAAAACTCTCAACCATTTTTGTTGGGAACTTTCAGTAAAGCAGACTCCATGGATACTACCTGAACGTGATTCAAGAAGACATGCACACGTTTGTTAATGTATGTGTGTTTACATTGTGTGTATATATGTATATCAGCCCCCAGTCCAGCATGCTATTTAGTAGAGAAACATCAGAAGCACAATCTCTGAAGTCCTGAACAAGACAAGCATTTCCACTATTACCACAACAATTTATTATTCTACTAGAGGCTTTAGGCAGGAAAAAGAAATCAGTGGTGTAACATCTGATAAGGAGAATATAAAGCTATTTGTACACAATATGATTGTATACCTGGAAAAGCCGTGAGAATCAACTGAATACTACTCAAATAAGAGGAATTCAGAATTTTAACAAGCTACAAAATTCACAGACAGTTATTAACAGCCCTCAAATATACCAACAACAACCACTTAGATTACAGGATGGAAGGGAAGGCCTTGTCTACAATGGCCACAAGAGGATAAAATGGGGATAACCTTAACAAGAAATGAGCAAAAGCTTTACAAGGAAAATGATAAAAACTATACTGAGCAGAGGCTAACATTTCCAAAATGTTCGTCCAGTATTTGAACATAAAAGCTGAGGGTGGGACTTCCCTGGTGGTCCAGGGGTTAAGACTCCACACTCCCAATGTAGGGGGCCCGGGTTCAATCCCTGGTTGGGGAACTAGATCCCACACGCCACAACTAAAGAGCCCACATGCCGCCAAGAAGACACGGTGCAACCAAATAAATTAATAAATATATATTTTTTAAAAAGCTGAGGATGTCAGAGGAGCACCCATTTTATAAGAACACAGATGGCCTCCAGGCCATAGACCACCAGGCAGGTGGATCTCAGAGTTGGCTCCCGAGTCTTTTGGCAACAGTGCATTTATTCTCTGCAGACAGAGGTCTACTGGTCCTATCTTGAGATGAAACCCAGGAGGGAAGAATTTCCCTGAGGAAAAAAACAAGGTGTCTGGTGTCTGGAAAACAGAATCTGCCTCAAATACGTCCCCTCACTGACCCCCAACAACAGGAAACCGGATGCTGAGCGGGACCCCCTTAATGAGTGTAACAGAGCACCTGAGTGGGTGCAGAGTTTGCTGGAGATGATGAACGCTCAGATAAACGCCACAGCCATCACACACTCTCAACTCCTCTCCCCTGAAAGTGCGATAAACCCCACTTTATACAAGACGAGAGAGATTACAGAGTCGGAGCTGGTGAGACTTGGTAGCGTGACTGGGGCCGGGCTCTTGACCAGGGGACTGAACCAGGAAGGGGCCAGGAACCAGAGGTGATGGTGTGACCGACAAGGAACACCTGGGCAGCCAGGAGCTCAGGCTCCAAGTCAGGCCCCGAGATGAAAGCTGAGAGCCCTGGGCCTTCCAGGGAGGAGAGTGGGGACAGGTCAGCAAGAGGACCCTCGGGCAAGGCCTGCATCCCAAGAGTGTAAGATGGAAAGGGTGCCAAAGGACAGAGAGGAATAAAACCCAAGAGCCTGGGGTGAGCTCACAACAAACGGGGATCTGGCCTGTTTATCTTTACATTCCCCAGATTCCAGCACCACCCAGGGCCAACGCATACAGGTGCGCAGTGAATCTTTAGGATGAATGAGGGAATCATAAACCTAAGAGACATGCATTGCAGTAAAAGAGAGGCTCTGGGGGCGTCTGGGTTCAAATCCCGTCTCGTCACCTACTGTCTGCGGGACACATTACTTCACCTGTTCAGGCTTTAGCTTCTCCAAGTGTAAAACGGAGCTAACAGGAGATCGCATCTGATGTCATCATAAATTTGAGTGACTTAATTTACATAAACGGTTAGCGTATTTCTGCAAAAGCCCTTCATGAAAATTATCTCACATCCTGTAAACTATAGCTTTACATTATTTTTTGACTAAAAATAAAACTGCTCTGTAATGACATATGGGAGTAGTGGATATATGTATATGTATAACTGATTCACTTTGCTGTACACCTGAAACCAACACAACATTGTAAATCAAATATACTCCAATAAAGACTAAAAAAATAAAAATAAAAGTACTGCAGGAGAATACAGAAAATGTTAAAACCCTATTGTAGAACAATAAGGCAAGAAAAAGAACTAAAAGGCATTACAATTGGAAAAGGAGTAAAACTTTCTATTTATGTATGACATGACCCTGTATATAGAAAATTCTAAAGAATTCATACACACAAAAATACTAGTGCTAATCAATGAATTCAGCAAACTTATAAGATCAACACACAAAAATCAGCTGTGTTTCAATACAACAGCAAAGAACAATCTGAAAAGGAAATTAAGAAAATAATTCCATTTACAGTAGCATCCAAGAGAATCAGATATCTAGGAATAAATTTAACCAAGGAGGTCAAAGACTTGTACAATGAAAACTACAAAACACTGATGCAAGAAATTAAAGACCCAAATAAATGGAAAGACGTTCTGTATTCATGGATTGGAAGACTTGATATTTTTAAGATGGCAGTATTCTCTCCAAAGCAGTCTAACAGGTTCAGTGCAGTCCCGCTAAAAAATTCCAACGGCCTTTTTACAAAAATGGAAAATCTAACCCTCATAGTCATACGGAACTGGAGAGGGCCCTAAATGGGCAAAACAAAAAAACTGGAAAGAACAAACTTGGAATACTTCGCTTTCTAATTTCAGAACTTACTGCACAGGAATCTAAAATACACAAAGGAACAAAATGAACATATCAAGGAACAGAAACAGACTCGTGGTTCCCGGGGTGCGGGGCAGGGATGGACTGGGGGTCCGGGATTAGCAGATGCAAACTATTACATATAGGATGGATAAAAAAGGCCCTACTGTAGAGCACAGGGAACTGTATTCAGTATCCTGTGATAAACCATAATGGAAAAGAATATGGACGATTGCCTGGCCAGGGACCCGGTCCGAACAGTCATTATCAGAATGTCGGGCAAAGACCGAATTGAAATCTTTCCCTCGAGAATGGCACAGACCATCATGAGGGCTCGGTTAAAAGGGGCACAGACAGGTCGAAACCTCCTAAAGAAAAAATCTGACGCCTTAACTCTTCGATTTCGACAGATCCTTGAGAAGATAACAGAGACTAAAATGTTGATGGGTGAAGTGCTGAGAGAAGCTGCCTTTTCACTTGCTGAGGCCAAGTTCACAGCAGGGGACTTCAGCACCACAGTAATCCAAAATGTAAATAAAGCCCAAGTGAAGATTAGAGCAAAGAAAGATAACGTAGCAGGTGTTACTTTGCCGGTATTTGAACAGTACCGTGAAGGAACTGACAGTTATGACCCGACTGGTTTAGCCAGAGGTGGCGAACAGCTGGCTAAACTGAAGAGGAATTACGCCAAAGCAGTGGAACTACTGGTGGAACCAGCTTCGCTGCAGACTTCCTTTGTTACTTTGGATGAAGCTATTAAGATAACCAACAGGCGTGTAAATGCCATTGAACATGTCATCACTCCCCGGATTGAACGTACCCTTGCTTATATCATCACAGAGCTGGATGAGAGAGAGAGAGAAGAGTTCTATAGGTTAAAGAAAATACAGGAGAAGAAGAAGATTCTCAAGGAAAAGTCTGAGAAGGACTTGGAACAACGGAGAGCAGCTGGAGAGGTGATGGAACCTGCTTATCTTCTGGCTGAAGAGAAGGATGAGGATCTTCTCTTTGAATAATCTTTCCTGCTCTGATTCTTTCAGAAGGCCTAACATGGCATCATTTTAATTCATGGTGTGTAGGTTTGGTATGTGTGGCTATTTAATTTTTGGCCTAAGAATTTCACCAGTTGTAAAATTCCCTGATGTCTGTTTATGGGATTACCTTTGCAGAATCGTAATTCAGCAATCATTTATCACCAATGAGATTTGTAGAACCTGCCCAGAAACTTAAGAGAATTTATTCTGCGAAGTGTCACCCTACTCCACTTACATGTCTGTTGCAAGTGACCTGCTTACCAACATATTAAGAAACTCCCCTTAGGAAACAGCAGTGGTCTCAGGCCAGCACACGTAGGCCAGCTACTGCTGGAACACCCTTTGTTCCTACTTGCACACCATTGTCTGAGACTGCTGCAGCCATCCTTGTGTTAGTTACTGTGGGACTTCTCAAACATTATGAAACCTTCACTTATTCTTCCTTGAATGACAGGTCTGTCTTGTCTTTCAATGGAAACAGTTCTGCCAATTCAAATGTGACTATGGTAATATACAGTAAAATGATTTAAAAATGAAAAAAAAAAGAATATGAAGAAGAATGTCTATATGTGTATAACTGAGTCACTGCTGTACAGCAGAAATTAACACAACATTGTAAATCAACTATACTTCAATAAAAATTTTTTAAAACTTGTGTAAAATAGATAATAAGAACCTGCTGTATAAAAAAATAAATTTAATTTAATTTAAAAAACAAAAACTTACCGCACAGCTACAGTAATCCCAACAGTGCAGTACTGGCGTGAGCTGGACATAGAGACCAATGAAGCAGAACAGAGTCCGGAAATAAACCCACACGTCTCTGGTCCACTCATTTTCGACAAGGGTGCCAAGACCATTCAACAGAGAAAGAATAGTTTTTCAACAAACTGTGGTCACCTTGTCTAGGTGATTCTAGTCACGTCTCAGGACTAAGCTAATGCATTACGACCTCAAGGAGCTGTTCCAAGCCATCATAGGGGATCACAGCTTTCACAGTACTTACCCCAAATGGAATAACTGTGTAATTACTTAATCTTGGTCTCATCCTGAGGGCAGAATCATGTTTATTTTCTTCAAGTTGACATTTCCAGTGTTTTTGTATACTGAATACACAAATTGTTTTCATATACCAAAGGGAGAAAATCATTTTTCCTATTCCACACGGGTCACTTTCCAGACAACCGCCTTGTATCTCAAGCAGTTTATCCTAACAGGACAAGTGAGATGTAAGGTAAGTCACCAAGGAATCAGACACATACCTATTATCCCATGATTAGCAGCAAACATCAGAGATGCTCCAAGGGGAAAACCAAAAACATAATAGCCAATGGCATTCAGGAAAGCACCCATCTGTTTTCCTGCACCTCTCAGGACCAAAACCAGTCTTGCAGTCATTCAGGTGTCATCATCACATCAGGTCAGAACACAACCTGGTATTTCACAGCTCTGAATACAGTCACATACCCTATCTCAAGACAGGGACCACACCTTACGTAAGAGATAAAGGAAAACATCTGCATTCTAAAGTTATGTTAAGGGACTTCCCTGGTGGCACAGTGGATACGACTCTGCCCTCCCAATGCAGGGGGCCTGGGTTCGACCCCTGGTCATGGAACTAGATCCCACATGCATGCCACAACTAAGAGTTCTTATGCCGCAACTAAGGAGCCCGTGGGCCACAACTAAGGAGCCTGTGAGCTGCAACTAAAACCCCACACAACCAAATAAATAATTTTTTTAAAAAGTTACGTTAACAACAGCTACAGCAGTTTTCATCCAGAAACCCACCAAGTAACAACATTTAAATCTCTATTCAAAAATAGTTCATAAAAGCATAGTTTTAAATAATGTAGAGGTTTCATTGATGGAAGTCTCAGCAGAAACTAGTCTGATATCATGGCTGAAAAATATTAATCCAGTTAGGCTTCAAAAATGCCCAGACGGCTTCCCTGGTGGCGCAGTGGTTGAGAGTCCACCTGCTGAGGCAGGGGACACGGGTTTGTGCCCCAGTCCGGGAAGATCCCACATGCTGCGGAGCGGCTGGGCCTGTGAGACATGGCCGCTGAGCCTGCATGTCCGGAGCCTGTGCTCCACAATGGGAGAGGCCCGCATACCGCAAAGAAAAAAAAAAATGCCCAGAGCCAGAGGGGTGATGACTGTCTTGCTCTCTGTCACATTCTTGCCACGGCCAGTGTCCAGTCATGGGCACATCTTCAGAGTGAATGTGACACAGTAGAAGGAATCCCTTGGGAAGAAAAGCAAGATGGCAAATGGACCCAGAAATCATGTCATGAGGACTAATTGCTGAAAGCAGTAAGAAGCCTCAAGGGATGATTCCAGGGTTTAGCACAAGAGTCTTCAAATACCTGTAAACCTAGAGAAGGTTAGCCGGGAGATGGACCTTCTAGAGGTCAGAGTGGACTCCGAGGTAGCACGGCCCGCCTTGGAGGTGTCACCACGTAGTCAGGAGTCACACAGAGCGTCCAGCCCCAGATGAAGTAGGGGAGGGTGGCTAACTCAGGCCTCTCCCACTTGAGATACTACACTCTTAATTGAGTCTTGAGTCTGTCCCTCAAGTGGCTGCGACTGCTCGAAGTAAGAGCTCCCTCTTTTCAGAAATGTAACCATGGGCATTCAATTCAAAACTAGACACACAGGGCTTCCCTGGTGGTGCAGTGGTTGAAAGTCTGCCTGCTGATGCAGGGGACACGGGTTCGTGCCCCGGTCCGGGAAGATCCCACATGCCGCGGAGCAGCTGGGCCCGTGAGCCATGGCTGCTGAGCCTGTGCATCCGGAGCCTGTGCTCTGCAATCGGAGAGGCCACAACAGTGAGAGGCCCATGTACCGCAAAAAACAAAACAGAACAAAAACTAGACACACAAAACAAGATCGTGCTGCATATAGTACACAGAGGTAAAATCACTGCAAATACTCACCTCAAGTGCATCAAACAGATGAAAGGGAGCAAAAATGGGCATCACTTGGCTCACAAGGGACACGATATCTCTGTTGGAGAAAAAGAGTCAGTGATCCAAAACTTACAGTTAAGTGTAGCACTAATCACCTGCTGGCTGGACGAAACTGCCAGAGTGACCGACCAGTCAACTCAGTCCACATACTACTTTCCTATTTGATAAAATGAGGACACGATAAAACCTCACTAACTTCAATGTCACCAGTTAGAATTTAGGTCAAAAGGGACGTGGGCTAGGCTGCCACGACAGAGCCTAACTCTTAAAAGTTTTGTTGATGAGTATAAAAATGTGAGGGTTGGTTACAGATGAACCGGTTTGCAGGGCAGAAATAGACACAGATGTAGAGAACAAACGTATGGGCACCAAGGGGGAAAGTGGTGGTGGTGCTGTGAAGAATGGGAGACTGGGATTGACATGTATATACACTAATATGGATAAAACAGATAATAAGAACCTGCTGTATAAATAATAAATAAAATAAAATTCAAAAATTCAAAAAAAAAAAGTGAGGGTTGGGAAGAAAAAGCAGCAGGTTTCAGCCTGTGAAGGGTAATCTTCGCCTGTGGCTGGGAGTCTTCCTCAAAAATGCAGCTGGAGGCCAGTGTTCAAGGCAGAGAAAACATCTGCCTCCTCAGGGATGCCCTGAGCTCTGGCGGCCGTGCTGGAAGGTCTGTCTGGCGAGGGCCTCGCGTGGGGCTCGGGGGCCTCGCGTGGGGCTCAGGGGCCCTGGAGGACGACTCAGCAGAGTGGCGGTGACCGCAGGCCTACACCATGGAGCCAGTGTGGATGCAAAACACACAACAGACAGCAGTGCTCCCCCCAGAGCTCTGGCCTCCCTCCCCTTGGCCTGAGGGGAAGACCGTTAGCCAGCAGGTGCCACCAACTCAGGCAGAGCCCGCAGGCAACCCTCTCACCAGAGCAGCGACCTCCTCCGCGGAGCAGACCCAGGACGGTAGCGTCGGCTAACCCTGCACTGTCTCTACTAGTCAAAGTGAAAATGTGGTCCTTCCTTCACAAGTATAAACATTAAACCAACATGCACCAAACACTGAAGAAAATCAACAGCACAAAAAGAACACCAAAATGAGCAGGCAGAAGAGCTGATGCAAAAGGAAACAGAAAGAATACAAAGAGAGAAACTTTTAAAAATTATAATTCCTATTCTTAGAAATATTCATAAACAGTAGGCATTTAAGGAAAAAGAGCAATTGGGAAAATTAACTGGAAATGAAAAATATGAACACTAAAATACAGCATTCCACTTAAAGACTGGGTAATGAAATGGACATGGCTAGAGACTAAATTTTAATGGTAAATCTGAGGAAATATCCCAAAACACAGACAGGTAACCACAGAAAAGACAAATGTCAAATTAATCCATAAATTCTATCATATATCTAAATTTCCTAGAGCTAAAGAAAAATCCACTGCTTGAGACTAAAAGTCTACAAAGTGCCAGGCAGAATCAAAGATTCACCTGCACCTAAGCAGGGCCAAGGACAAAAAGAATATCTGAAAGGGACTTCCCTGGTGGCACAGTGGTTGAGAGTCCACCTGCCAGTGCAGGGGACAGGGGTTCGAGCCCTGGTCCAGGAAGACCGCACGTGCTGCAGAGCAACTGGGCCCGTGCGCCACAACTACTGAGCCCACGTGCCTAGAGCCCATGCTGCACAACAAGAGAAGCCACCGCAATGGGAAGCCCACGCACCACAACGAAGAGTAGCCCCCACTTGCCACAGCTAGAAGAAGCCCGCGCGCAGCAACGAAGACCCAACGCAGCCAAAAATAAATAAATTTATAGAAGAAAAAAAGAATATCTGAAAGATTTCCAGAAAAATAAAATTTCTGGGACTGACGGAGAGAGGCAGGCCCATTGTCTTAACCCCTCTGGGCTGAAGTGCCTTCCCAGGCAGTGCCTGCTGAGTAATTTAATTTAAGGAGACATAAACTTTTAAGAAACTCTTCTTTGGGAATTCCCTGGGGGTCCAGTTGTTAGGACTTGGTGCTTTCACTGCTGTGGCCCAGGTTCAATCGCTGGTTGGGGAACTAAGATCTGCAAGCTGTGTGGCCAAAAAAAAAAAAGAAGGAAAAAAAAAAAACTCTGGTGGGCATTGGCTGACTGCGGAGATAGCAGACACCACACATGACAAGGAACACAGTCTCTGTAAAAACTGGTTTAGAAAAGTCACCAAACGAATGGGAGAACTGCAGACCAGCAATGACAAAAAGCAAGAACGGCACTGCCTGGGGAGGGAGGAGAGCCTGGTTTCCAGAGTTATCACAGTACAATATTAAAAACGTCCAGTTCTTAAAAATTTACAAAGCATACAGAGAAACAGGAAAGTAGGGAAAAGGAGATTGTCACAACTGGCAAATATTGTCAGAGTTGACTTTTTCAGAACTATGGAAATTAACCAAAGGCTTGCAATTACTTGGGGAGCCCATATTCAAGAAAAGTGGCTGAATCTTGGTAATGATAGCTCTGTGGTGTCATCCCCTGCTCCCAGCTCAGCAGTA
Source organism: Mesoplodon mirus (assembly GCF_964341445.2). Classification (NCBI taxonomy): domain Eukaryota; kingdom Metazoa; phylum Chordata; class Mammalia; order Artiodactyla; family Ziphiidae; genus Mesoplodon; species Mesoplodon mirus. Next base: position 39,636,857 of record NC_138994.1, on the reverse strand, counting down.
AGCTTAAAGTAACAGCCCACACATACTTCCAAGGCTGGAGGCGGAAGAGTGGGTCAAACTCTTTTTAAGGCTTATTCCCAAATTACAGTTACTAATTCACAAAAGGCCACCTGTCCGGTGGCTCCTTAGAAGACCCCCCAAAAGGCTGTCTTTATTTCATCAGGCTCCAACTGCCCAGTGCTGAAGTTGACCTTTAGAAGGTTGTTTGTCAAAAATATTTACAGGCAGGACTTCCCTGGTGGCACAGCAGTTAAGAATCCACCTGCCAATGCAGGGGACACGGGTTCGAGCCCTGGTCTGGGAAGATCCCACATGCCACGAAGCAACAAAGCCCGTGCGCCACAACTACTGAGCCTGCGCTCTAGAGCCCATGAGCCACAACTACAAAGCCTGCATGCCTAGAGCCCGTGCTCCGCAACGAGAGAAGCCACCACAATGAGAAGCCCACACACCACAAAAAAGACCCAATGCAGCCAAAAATAAATAAATAAATAAATAAATTTATTTAAAGAAAAAAAATTTACAGGTTCTAGTTGCTGCTTCCTGAGGCAGTGGAAACAGGACAAACAACAGACTAACCAACCAGCTTGGTAGGAAAGACTGGGGATGTGGGGTGTATCAGGGCTTGCTCTGGAAGCTCTGACATGTTACTGGGGATCTAGAAGGCCATGCGCACGCCTAGGGCTGCACAGAGGCTCAAGAAAAATCAGGAAAAAAAAAAAAAAAGAAAGACCAGGAAGGGCCTAAGCTCTCACCTGGGGCTGAACTTGAGACTCTGCATGAACAAGAAGTGAAAGTTAAGACCAAGCTGTAAACTGCCTGGCTGGGTGTTGAAGGTGAACCTGACGCATGTAGAGAGCCCGTCAGCAAAGACTGGGGGATGTTTGGGATGCAGACTGTCCAATCATTAGCTGACCTCTAAGCTAATGCAGCAGAGACTTCAGTGGCCACACTCAAAGAATACAGACCTTTACCGAAATAGTTCATAGAAGTCACTAAGCAAACAAGAGCATCGACAACAAGAAGCTAGGGGAGGGGGTGAATATGATTTCCAGAATTGCCACATTATAATATTTTTAAATGTCTAGGTTTCACATAGAGAACAGACATGCGGTGGCCGTGGGGGAGGGGTGGAGTGGGAGTGTGGGGTTCGCAGAGGCAAACTATATAGGATGGATAAAAAACAAGGTCCTGCTGTAGAGCACAGGGACCTATAGTCAAATTTTGTAATAACCTATAAGGGAAAAGAACCTGAAAAAGAATATATTTATATATGTATAACTGAATCATTTTGCTGTACAGCAGAAATTAACACAACATTGTAAATCAACTAGATTTCCATTAAAAAAAGAACCAAATCTAGTTTTCAACAAAAAATTATGAGTCATGTACAGGGTGAAAAAAGGAATAAATAAAAATTGTCTCTGAGGAAGCACAGACTTTGGACTCGCTAAAATAGACTTTTAAAATCATCTATTTCAAATATATTCAAAGAGTTAAGGAAAACCATGTCTAAAGAACTAAAGGAAGGTATGAGAATGATGCCTCACCAAATAGATACTATCAATAAAGAAACAGAAATTATAAAAAATAAAAACCGTGGAGTTGAAAAATCCAAAAAATAAAATGAGATATTCACTAGAGGGCCTCAACAGTAGATTTGAGCTGGCAGAAGGAAGAATCAGTGAACCTTAAGGTAAGCAAATTGAGATTTAGACTAAGGAACAGAAAGAAAAAGGAATGAAGAAAAATGAAGACCTGGTGGAACACCATCAAATATACCAACACACACATAATGGGAGTGCCAGAGGTGAGAGAGAAAGACAGAAGAAATATTTGAAGAATGGCTGAAAACTTCCCAAATCTGATAAAAGACATGAATCCAAGAGACTCAACAAACTCCAAACAGGATAAACTCAAGGGGGAGGCAAGTCATTTGCTGAGAGTGATGGCTGAGGGTGGTACAGTGGGGTCAGTGGTTGGAGGAGAGTGGAGAAGGTCTAATATGGACTGCAGTGATGGACAGTGAGATGGCCAAAGAAAAGCAAGATGGACAACGCTGAGGGTCTAACTGTGGCCATAAGTTTCTAGTGGAACCAACATGCCCTCTTCCGTGACTTTTCCAAAAGTGATGCGCTACTGACACAGTGTGCACATGGGGTCCTCCAGGCTGGGGTTCTGCCACACAGGAGGGATTCAGGATTCCTCAAACAATGAGCCATGGCACCTACGCTACATAAGGGAAGGCGTAAAGGCAGGAATGTCATGATGGACTGAGAAAGAGTGCAGGACCAGAGGAGTCAACAGACTAGAGAGCCCAAGCAGCTGAAGAATCCTCTTAAGTAGACACGGCTGTTGGAAGCGTTGCGGTTGTGGCCAACTGAGGACTGGAGCTGGAACAGTTACGTAATGACAAAGCCCCAGGCATGACCACGGGAGAGTGTGCCTGCGGAGAGCAGAGGTTACTGGGGTGAGGACTGGGGCACTGGACGGCTCATCCACGTGGATACTGAGTTCAGCCGGGATGCTGCTAGGGTCTGGGGGGCGAGAATACTATAATGAGATGCCAGAGTTTTAGGCAAAGGAGGAGGAAATGGAGATATACAAGCATGTATCACATGTACAGATGCCAGAAGCTGAAAAGGATAGGAAATACTGTCACTGACAGAATTAGGAACCCAAAATGTCAAGATGAGTCAGAAAATAAGAAAATAAAGATTAATGGGTACAAAAGTAGGATCTGCATTTGGGTTCAAGACGATAACCACAGGAGGGCAGAATGTGGATGCTAGGGCTGGTCAGACATAGTGTGGTGCAGCCACCAAAAACCTAATACTTCACCAGAAGTCCATCATGTAGAATGAGGTACAATGGACACAGTTCTGCTCTAAATGGAGCTAAGAGCACTGCCTTCAGGTTTGTATGAATTCGACAGTGGAGACTCAAAATCACATTCTATGGGAAATGTCTGAAGGAATTTCAGACGGTTACCATGGAAAAGCGAGCATGAGAGATGCCTTCAAATATCTGCAGGCTATAACTCAGAAATGGATTTAGATTCCTACAAGCACAAGAACCAGAATAAGTGGGTGAAAATTATGGGTACATTTCAGCTCAAAATAAGGAAGGTGTCCTGGGACTTACCTGGTGGCCCAGTGGTTAAGAAACCACCTGCCAATGCAGGGGACATGGGTTCAAGCCCTGGTCCGGGTAGATCCCACATGCCGCGGAGCAACTAAGCCCATGTGCCACAACTACTGAGCCCACACTCTAGAGTCCATGAGCTGCAGCTACTGAGCCTGTGAGCCACAACTACTGAAGCCTGTGCACCTAGAGCCCATGCTCCACAACAAGAGAAGCCACTGCAGTGAGAAGCCCATGCACTGCAACGAAGAGTAGCCCCCACTCACTGCAACTAGAAAACGCCCGCGCACAGTAACAAAGACCCAACACAGCCAAAAATTAATTAATTAATTGATTAATTAATTATTTTTAAAAAAGGAAGGTGTCCTGAGAATCAAAGCTGCCTTCAGAGGTAGCAAGAGCCTCACCCACTGAGGTTATGAAAGTGTAAGTTGGACAACCTGGCAAGGATGTTTTGGAGGAATCCTGATGTAAGATGAGTGATTACATCAAACAGCCTTTTAGATCTCTTTAATTCTAAGATCTTACCAAATTTAGAAAAATTTGCCATTATTTCTTCAAATTTTTTTCCTGTCCCCTCTCCTCTCTGTTTTGAGAACTCTAGTTACAGCCTTTTTAGGCCAATCACAGCTCACTGATGTTCATGTTTTTCCAGTCTTTTTTCTCACTGCATTTCATTTAGGATATGTACTATTGCTCTATCTTCAAGTTCACTAATCTTTTCTTCTACACTATTCTAATCTGCTGTTACTCTCATCCAATATATTTTCATTTCAGACATTTCCTTTCAGCTCTGTAAGTTCAATTTGTTGTTCTTTAAAAAAATCTTTGATGTCTTACTTTAGCATGCTCATGTTTTCCTCTATCTTCTTGAAAATACAAAACATAGTTATTAAAATTTTTAATATCCCTGTGTACTAATTCTATCATATGTTTCATTTCTGGGTTGGTTTCAACTGATGGATGTTTCTATGGATTTTAATTTCTTGCTCCTTTGTATGCCTGGTAATTTTTAATTAGATGCAGACATTGTGAATTTTAGTTTGTCGAATACTGCATGTTCTTGTAATAATTTAAGTACTCTTGAGCTGTAACACAGTTAAATTTCTTGGATACAGTTTGATCCTTTCAAAGTCTGCTTTTAAGCTTTGTTAGGTGGGACCAGAGCAGGCTTCATTCTAGGGCTAATTTTCCTTCTACTGAGGCAAGGTCCTTCTGAGAACTCCACCACCCATCCCATGCATGACGAGGTTTTGTTCATTCCACATGGTGGGAACACAAACTCTTCCTGACCCTTTATGAGCTTCAGGGATTGTTCTGCCTGCTCCTTTTGGGTGTTCCTTCCTGTCCCTCACCCCACTCCCCTGGGACCCTTACACGCACAATCGGCTCAGCGGTCAGCTGAAGACTTGAGGGAGAGCTTCCATAGAACTCCCAAGCGCTCTCTGGGCGCCCTCCAGGTGCTCTCCCTGCTCTGGGACTCTGCCTGGGAACTTGCCACAGAGCTTCCCCACTCCCAACTCCATTTCCCCAACCCAAGGAGATGGGGGGTCTTTCCCAGGGTCCCCGTCTGCACTTTGTCCTGGAAATTCCCTCACAGTAAGCTGGGGCAATCATGGGGTTCTCCTCAGGGATTTATCTGGGCTACCTGTGGTCCAATGTCTGAAAGCCGTTTTTTAAAATACAGATTTTGTCCAGTTTTTTAGTTGTTTAAGGCAGGAGGGTAAATCTAGTTTCTGTGCCTCCATCTGACCACCTCCCTAGCCCTAAGATTTTACAAGAATATATTTAAGCACTGGTCTAGTGGGGTTGGGTGAAACTAGAAGAGCACACTTAAAAGTAATAAAACCAAATTTCTCCATAAGCATAATCTGAGGCAACTGGTGCAAATTACTGAAGCTTTTCCCTAAGGATTTGGTTTACTCAAGACACTTTATTGCATCTAAATAATTACACAAACACATCATTACAGAAAATGCAGTAAAATTCAACCTAAGATTAGGTCAGTGGTTTATGCAAACACTGCCCAGATGATTCAGGCGTGCTTGCTGCCAGCATGCCCTGGACGGGGGGAGGTGCCTTTCTGGGGATGAGGTTTTTTCCACGTGCTTTTTCTGTGTATCTCTGAGCAAAAACACACTGAGCATAAGAGAAAGCCCACTTGTGTTTGATACATGAACTGGGTATTGGAGGGGTGGAGGGGGTTTCCTTCATTCAAACCTGTTCAAATTCACTCCCAGCTGCACTACAGATTTTCCTATGGAGTAAAATGCTACTCACCTCTCAGAGTCAGAAAAGTATAGTGAAGAAAGAAACTAAAAATGTTCTCCTAGAATATGGTACATATTTGTCACTGGTAAATGCATAGGCAACCACATCCTTTAAAGCAGCAAGTAAGATACCCGTTACAAGTGCGCAAACACCTGGAAAATACAGAAGAAACAACAGGAAATGAAAGTGCTCCCGAGTGTGATAAATCCTCGTACTGACTTCTCATGAGCTATTTGTGTCAATGATTTAAGAAATGTAATAATTTAAAGTGTTTCTTCTTACTGTCTAGGAAAAGAGCACCTAAGGTCAGATGATTCTAACTTCTTTTTCTAAGGGAGACTCATAGAAAAGATGTTCAATAAGATGACAACATAATCAGAATCTTCTCTAACTGCTCAGATTCCAGAACATTCAAACTGCCTAAGGGTCAGTGATCCAGGAACCTGGACAGCTGGGCACACAGATTCTGGTCAGAAATAAGCCTGCACATGGTAACAACTGCCTTTGAAATGATTCCTGTTAGTACCAAGTGGAACAGTATTTAATTGGTACCTAATAACAGAAAATCATATTTAGGAGCTTTATTTAACTGAGTAAACAGGAGTCAGCATAAAGAAGAAAGATTTCAGTTGAGTTTACACATGTAAGTCAATTCCCAGAGAAATTATGACATATATTTCTAAACTTAGATACAGCTGCGGCCAGCAAGCAGCAGTGCCACACTCACCTGCACACAGGAGGACGGTGGCACAGGAGTGTCGTGCCTGCTGGGCATCCCCTGCCCCCAGGGCACTGCCCACCCGGATGCTGGCTGCCACGCCAAGTCCTAGAGGCACCTAGAAATGAATGATCACAAAATCACGAGGAGGAGTCAGAGGGTCTGAAAATCAGAGTATCACTGCACTAGAGTCTACCTGCACGGAAACCCAGGACAGAGTCAGAGCTCCGGGTTCTAGACCCGGTTCCAGTACGTCCTTGCCGTGTGACTAGAAACAAGTGGCTTGGCCTCGCCCACTGTTACAGATGTGTAACAGCTGCCCTGACCGCTGCCCCCATCAGAGGCATCAGAGTAGAACCTCTTAAAGATGCTGGATTTGAGGGCAAAGCACCTCCCTCATTAGCTAAACATATACTATCAGAGTCAATTCAACTTTGCTACATTCTACAAGATTTAATGAACTATAAATATATAAACCATTCGTAAAAATGAAATGAATCGTGAAAAAAGCACTTAGAACAAAGCCTGGCACAGTGTAGGAATTCCGCAAAAGCTGATGCAATCTGACTCCACCATACGTTACATGTCCAACATTCCTATGTCTAATTACCCATTAAATCGAACTATGGCCCTTCATAGTAGATGTCCAAACTTTATTTTAATTACTGGTTATGGAAATCTGAAGCTATACGCTTGCTTGCTTCTTAAATAGATCATTATTCAACTTGCAGGGTCATGTCGGTCGTTCTCCTGTGATGACAGTGCTGCCCTCAGGGGCTGTTTGTGAAACACGGGTTGTGTAGTAACCTGATTTTAGTTCTCAGGTCTGCTTTTAATAATTTATATGTCAGTTTTAACTTCTTATTCCTACTAGAAGCAGCATCCTCCTGAGAGCTGTCTAATTTGTTGCTGTTTGAGAACCAGCCTAAGTGAAGTTGATAAAAAATATGTATTAAAAATTGTTAAGTTTAAGAACTTGAAAAACAATGGACCTGACTATATAAAAATTTACAAGACTTGTGGGCTCAAAGTATACATATTGGCTTCAGCTCAAGATGAATGGCCAGCTCACATACTTAACCCCCTTCCTTCCCCAAATGCCACTAAAATGTCAGTAAAGATGCTTAACAAAGAAGAAACTCATTAACAACTCTGAGACTAAGCGAGCTGATGAGCTTCTGGAAGAGGGAAAGGACAACAGAAAGCCAAAGTCCAGATGAGAAAGAGGAAGAGGCTACATCCCACTCGTTCTTCCCACCGGGGTCCCAGGAGGCAATGATGAGCAGTCCTGTGGACTCATGACAGGGTCACAGACAGCACGGCCAGACCCCACTGCCGACCGGCCCTCCCTCTCAGACTCACTGCACAGCGACTGGTGGTGTGAGTGCCTCAGAGCCAGGCCCTTCTCGTCTTGGGGGATGGGAGGTGGGGTGGGGCAGTGGGGGAGGTCAGGACTGCTGCTCCCTCCTCGCCAGGCATAAACCCTTAAGATGTCACGTGACAGATCCCACCTCTGTACTGATCCTTCCCACACAGGGGAGAGGTCTGCTGGAGAAAAATCCACAAACAATAGGACAGGAAAGCCATGTCAGCCATTTAGTTTATAAATCAATGCATTTTCCTTTTCTTGCCTAATTGCACAGGCTCGAATCTCCAATAAAATGTTCATTATAATTGTTGAATATTAAGATTTGTGTCTTACTTCAGTTATCTAATGGTCTCTGTCTCTCATCAAACGTCTCTGAATATGGCATCCCCGCCAGTCTCTATCCTCTCCCTGTGGAATTCCTACAAGATATAAGATATATAATGGGTCTCCATCTTTCACATGTTCCAGTTCTACTTTTTCTCACTTGTATTTACTGTGGCAAAATACACGCAATATGAAATTTACCATGTTAGCCATTTCTTCCCTTCTTATTCCAGTAATTACTATGTGGTGTATTTTTTTTAACCGTTATAACATTTTAAAGTACACACTTCAATGGTATTAAATACATTCGTAATGCTGTGCAACCATCACCACCATCATCTCCAGAACTCCTTTCATCTCCTAAAGCTGAAACCCTGTGCCCATTAAACAATAAATCCTCACTCCCCCCTCCCCCAGACCCTGGCAACCACCCTTCTACTCTCTCTGTATTATTTTGACTAGTCTAAGTACCACATATGAGTGGACTTGTACAGTATTTGTCTTTTTATGTCTGGTTTATTTCATTTAGCATAATGTCCTCAAGGTTCATCCACACTGTTCCATGTGTCAGAATCTCCTTCCTTTTTTAAAAATAATGATAACCCCATTGTATGTATGTATCACATTTTGTTTAACCATTCATCTGTGGAAGGACATTGAGGTTGCTTCCACCTTTTGGCTCTTGTGAATAAGTCTGCTGTGAACGTGACTGGAAATATCTCTTTGAGATACTCCTTTCAACTCTTTTGGGTATACATCCAAAAGTGGAATTGCTGGGTCATATGGTGATTCTATTTTTAATTTTTTAGGAACTACCATTTTTCTATTTTCCCATGGCAGCTGCATCATTTTACATTCCAACCAACACTGCAACACTCCAATATTTCTACACCCTCGCCAACACTTATTTTCTGTTTCTTTTTTCTTTCTCAAGAGTAGCCATTCTAATGGGTGTGAAGAGGTGTCTCAGTGTAGTTTTGATTTGCATTTCCTAATGATCAGTGATACTGAGAATCTTTTCACGTGCTTATTGGCCATTTGTATATCTTCCTTGGAGATAATATCTATTCAAGTCCTTTGCTCATTTTAACATCAGGATGTTTTGGTTTTTGTTACTGAGTTTTAAGAGTTGTCTATATATTCTGATTAGTAATCTTTATCACACAGGTGATTTGCAAATATTCTCTCCCATTCTGTGGGTTGCCTTTTTACTCTGTTGATACTGTCTTTTGATGCACAAAATTATAAAATTTTTATAAAGTCCAATTGTCTATTTTTTCTTTTGTTGCCTGTGCCTTTGCTGTCATATCCAAGAAGTCATTGCCAAATCCAATGTTGTGAAGCTTTTGCCTTATGTATATACTTCTAAGAGTTTTATCGTTTTAAGTCTTAGATCCACTTTGAGTTGATCTTTGCACATGGTGTTAGGTAAGGTCCAACTTCATTCTTTTGCATGTGGATATCCAGTTTTCCCAGGAACATTTGTTTTTGTCAAAAATCACTTGACAATACATGTGAGGGTTTACTTCTGGGCTCTCTATTCTATTTCATTGGTCTGCATACCTAAGTCCATCTATTTATATGCCTTTGTTTTATTATGAGAATTTCCACAGATCTATCTTCAAGTTCATTATTTGATTTTTCAGTTTTAAGTAATCTATGAAGTATTAAATTTCTGTGGCTATATTTTCAATTTTTTAAAATCCTACTTGGTTCTTTTCCAAATATTGTTCTTTGGGTTTCAATTTCTTCTTTTATGTTGAATGATTTTGAACATACGACTTTTCTATTCTCTGATTATTATACCATCATCTCAGACTCCAAACTCTAACTTTCCTGTTTACTGTATCTGTTAACTCTTGCTCTTGGTGGATTATTTCTCTGTATTTTATCATTTTTATTTTAAGTTCCCCACTAAGGGGACTTGTTTTTTTTCCATAAAAATAATGAACACTTATTGCTTCACAGTCTCTAACAAAGGGCAGCCTGGGACAAGAAACAGAAACTATAATGGTGGTTGCCAGAGGCTGAGGGCAGGAGGAACAGAAATTATTCAATGGGCAGAGTTTCAGTTTTGCAGGAGGAAGTTCTGGAGATTGGTTGTACAACAATCAAAATATGCTTAACACTACTGAATTGGGCAGTTAAAATGGTAGTTAAGATGGTAGACTTTACGTTATGTGTATTTTACCACAATTAAAAACAAAAATTAATAAAAAAATGAAGCCTGTGATAGAACAGGTAGAAAAACAGAAGATCTGACAATAAGGTAGAATTGGCAGATAGCTTCGGTTTACTGCACACCTATAAACAAGTTCCACGGGACTTCCTTGGTGGTCCAGTGGTTAGGAATCCACCTTCCAATGCAGGGGACTTGGGTTTGATCCCTGGTTGGGAACTAAGATCCCAAATGGTGCAGGACAACTAAGCCTGCTTGCCGCAACTACAGAGCCCACATGCTCTGGAGCCCGCATGCCACAACTAGAGAGCCCGTGTGCTGCAACTACTGAGCCCACATGCTCTAGAGCCTGCACACCACAACTAGAGAGAAGCCCGTGTGCCGCAATGAAGAGCCCACATGCTGCAATTAAGACCCAACACAGCCAAATAAATAAATAAATAAAAATATTAAAAACAAACAAACAGGGCTTCCCTGGTGGCGCAGTGGTTGAGAGTCCGCCTGCCGATGCAGGGGACACGGGTTCGTGCCCCGGTCCGGGAAGATCCCACATGCCGCAGAGCGGCTAGGCCCATGAGCCATGGCCGCTGAGCCCGTGCGTCCGGAGCCTGTGCTCCGCAACGGGAGAGGCCACAACAGTGAGAGGCCCGCGTATCGCAAACAAACAAACAAAAACCAAACAAACTCCAGGGCCACCATTTAAAAACAGAAGCAAGGACTTCCCTGGTGGCACAGTGGTTAAGAATCTGCCTGCCAATGCAGGGACATGGGTTGGAGCCCTGGTCCGGGAAGATCCCACATGCCATGGAGCAACTAAGCCCGTGCACCACAACTACTGAAGCCAGTGCACCTAGAGCCTGTGCTCCACAACAAGACAAGCCACTGCAACGAGAAGCCCACACACCAAAACGAAGACCCAATGCAGCCAAAGATAAATTAATTAATTAAAAAAAATAAAAACAGAAGCAAAACCAAATCGTGCCTTGATGGAATCTTTCCCCACCTCAACAGCCAATCCTCTACACAGAACTGACTCCCAGCAGCCTCTGCTTCCTCACCCCAAGAAGGTCAGTGCCCACAGCTGGCTCCTGCTCTTCCTCACTCCAAATGTCTCCGATGACCCTAAATCCAAGGGACCCTTCCCACCCTCTACCCGGCTTCTTCCACGACCTGTTCTCGGGGTCGCCCCCCTTCCACACCTGCCTGGGCCTGGCTCTTGGTGGGGGTCTCCTTCTGCTGCTGACTTCTGTGTCTTGGGGTTTGCCCTTAGACACCCTCCCGGCTCACTCCTACACGACCACATCAATCCCCACTAAGTCCTTCTTTCATTTTTAAGACTAAAGAAACATATGTAAACAGAAACAAAAATGGCCCCTCATCCTACTGCCCAGATGGCATCTGTTTTTCAAAAACAAGGAACAAAGGGCCTATATGTGCAGAACTGGAATATTCAGAAAGCCTCAGAAGGTAAAAGGCATGACGCCACGCAGTCGTTCCAGCCCCAAACCCTGGAGCCATTTGTGATTCTTCCCGTGCGTTGCCGAGCCTCCCACATCCAAACCCTAGTTCTGTCACTTCCGCTCTGCCCGACGGCATCACTAACTCAGCCTCTCTGCCCCTCCTCCACCACCAGCCGCCTTCCACTTGCTCCCCTCGACGATTCCAACAGCCTCCTTCCCACCTCCCATCCCACACCTGTCCTCCAAGCCAGCTTCTACACAGCGGCAAGAAGCTTCTCTCCTCGCTAAGCCCTCAACCGGGCTCGTATCAGGTCCCTGAACATGCAAGGGCTCTCCTGCATCCCTGCATCTCAGGGCCTGTGTGGTCAGCACTGACTGTGGGCTTCCCGGGCTGGCACCTTCTCACCCTTCACGTCTCCGCTTACACAGCAACTCAGGAAGACCATTCCTCAACACCTATCTAAAAAGGTGTCTGTCTCTGTTTTCATACATCTTAGACTTATTTTTGTTGTTTGCTTCTTTTATCGTGCTTTTTTTATTTTTTTTTTTTGCGGTATGCAGGCCTCTCACTGTTGTGGCCTCTCCCATTGCAGAGCACAGGCTCCAGACGCGCAGGCTCAGCGGCCATGGCTCACGGGCCCAGCCACTCCACGGCATGTGGGATCTTCCCGGACCAGGGCACGAACCCGTGTCCCCTGCATCGGCAGGCGGACTCTCAACCACTGCGCCACCAGGGAAGCCCTATGGTGCATATTATATGTCTATATCGTGCTCTTATTCATCTGTTTGCTCGCTTATCTCCACGCCAGCCCACCAGCCACGAGAGACAGGGACTGTCTGCACCTTATGCCCCACCATATCCCAGCACCAAGTTATTTGCAGTAAACTCCATTATTTCCAATAGACATGCCAGGCATTTTGCTAAGTATTTTGTATAAGCTTTGTCTTAATTTTCACCTGCGAAGTAGGTATTTTTTCCCACTGTGTATATGAGGAAAGTAAGGCTCAGAAAGGTTACATAATGAGCCCAGCATCACACAGCTGGGAAGCAGCACGGCCAGGACCCACACCCAGCGGTGTGTCTGGCTCCAAAATCCACACTTGCTTCAGCTGCACTCCCCCCTCGTACCATCTAACTCTCCGCGTGGACAGCACGGCATCGCCTTACCATGTAGGCTGCAGAAGCCAGTACATAAATGATGGCCCGGGCTCCAAGCTCTGTCATGCTCATCAATCCTGAAATGTTCAAAAAGTGGAGTAAAGTGAACATTTTCCTTATGAAACTAGAACCTAATGTAATTTAAGAGAAGCCAAGGGCTTCCCTGGTGGCGCAGTGGTTGAGAGTCCGCCTGCCAATGCAGGGGACACGGGTTTGTGCCCCGGTCCGGGAAGATCCCACATGCCACGGAGCGGCTGGGCCCGTGAGCCATGGCTGCTGAGCCTGCACGTCTGGAGCCTGTGCTCCGCAACAGGAGAGGCCATAACAGTGAGAGGCCCACATACCGCAAAAAAAAAAAAAAAAAAAAAAAAGAGAAGCCAAGATTGCCCCCAGAAGCATAATCCAATGGCAGAATTCACTATCTGTGCCAAGGAGAACCCCATTCAGGAAGCATCCAATAACTTCAGCAGCTAAGATGGGATACAGGCTCATTCCAGAAGCCCCCACTTCACCAGGCAACAAAACACAGGGCTTAAGTAGAAAACCATGCGGTGCCCGGGGGTGCAGGTCATCCTTCAGGGAGACGGGGGACCACAGTGTGGAGGGAAGGACAGAGGGCAGTGGAACTCCATGAGAAGCGATGGGACAATTAACGCATTCCAGTGTCCACAGAAACTTTCAGATCAAGTATTATTACCCTCTGTCTCTGCTGTTTTCTCTATTCCTTCACTAGCAGTGGATGGCTAAGGTGAACGCCCGTGACCAAAATTGTTCTAGGTCGGAAAGAAACAGAGCAAGGCTAAAACAGAGCAAAATCAGTCACTCTGTAAATGCCCTAGGATCTTGGCACAATGCCTAGCAAAAGTCAGCTGAACCACAGGACGGCCAGAGTCCTGAGACCTGGACTCAGGCTTTGTTCTCCTGCTCCGTGACCTTGGCAGGTCGCTCCATGACCTTAGCAAACGTCCCTTTCAAAGCTACAAAATGAAAGGCAGTGGGGTAGCACAAAGCCTCACCCAACTTGAATAGTGTGCTTATGGTTCGATGAGCAGTGAAACCTGTACTGAAATCTTCCATGAGGGCCTGATGAAACCAAGAGGAAGGAGAAGCAAACTTAGGTCTCCTGAAAAGCTCTGTAGACATGATTAACCAGGCTGTTGACAGGTTTCTACTGAACTGCCGACCAACCTGCAAGGAAGGTTCCGACTTCAAAGGTCCACCACTCAATGCACACCATAAACCTGCTGGGGATGGCCAGCTGGATGAAGGAGTCCCACTCCTGGAAACAGTCCCTGGTCCAACCTGGAGGACAGGGAAGAACACAGCATTTACTTTTCCATAGTCTGATACCAACAATTCTATCTCACACGCGTGCCTCCACCAAAAGCTCAGAGACTGGGAGGAACCAGTGTTCACCGGAAAAACAATATATTTTAAAGAGGTCAACAAGCCCAGAGTTTGAGATGGTGGGAACAGAGCTGACAAAATGTAGTGAAACTGAAGTCTGTATATGCCCTATGACCCACACGTTTCATTCCCGTTATACACAGCAGAGAAACTTGTGCAGAGTCCCATAAGAAACCACATATCCCTGTGGCCGGTGTGCTTGTGGGATGATGGAGGCATCAAGGATACAATCACTAGGGAGCTAGAAAAGTAAAATACGATGGACGGATACTATAGGGAAGAGCGGAACACTGGGCGTACACGTGGCAGTATGATTAGATCTGAACTCCACTGTGCTCACAAGCAACTAAAGTAAAACTGGATAAACTTAACTACATCGAAATTGAAAATTTCTGGGCGTTAAAGGACACAATCAACAGAGTGAAAGGGCAACACACAGAACAGGAGAAGATACTAGTAAATATTCTATCTGAAAAGGATATCTGGATATCATAATATCCAGAGTATAGAAAGAATTCCTACAGTTCAACAGCAACAACAATTAAAAAATGGGCAAAGGCTGGTGGCACAGTGGTTAAGAATCCACCTGCCAACGCAGGGGACACGGATTTGATCCCTGGTCCGGGAAGATCCCACATGCCGCAGAGCAACTAAGCCCATGAGCCACAACTACTGAGCCTGCGCTCTAGAGCCCATGAGCCACAGCTGCCGAGCCCGTGTGCTGCAACTACTGAAGCCTGCGTGCCTAGAGCCCACGCTCTGCAACAAGAGAAACCACCACAATGAGAAGCCTGCACACTGCAACGAAGAGTAGCCCCTGCTAGCTGCAACTAGAGAAAGCCCACGTGCAGCAACAAAAACCCAACGCAGCCAAAAATAAAATAAAATAAATTTTTTTAAAAAACCACACACAAAAAAGAATCCTTAAAAAAAAAAAAAAAAGACTGGAAAGGAACAAGTAAAATTCTCTCTTCACACATGACATCATCCTATACCTACCCAAAGAATCCACAAGAAAGCTCCTAGAAAGAACAGATCACTTCAGCAAAGTGTCAGGTACAAGATCAACAGAAAGGGACAGAAAGTAGATTAGAGGTTACCCAGGGCTGGGCAGAGGGAAAATGGGAAGTTACTGCTTAATGGGTAGAGTTTCTATTTGGAGAGATAAAAATGTTTTAGAAATGGACGGTGGTGATGGTTGCATAACACTGTGAATGTACTTAAGGGCACTAAATTGTACATTTAAAAACGGTTATAAGGTCAAATTTTACATTACATATATTATATTTTACCACAATTCAAAAAATAGAAAACAAAAACAGATCTATTGGGCTTCCCTGATGGTGCAGTGGTTGAGAGTCCGCCTGCCGATGCAGGGGACGCGGGTTCGTGCCCCGGTCCGGGAAGATCCCACATGCCGCGGAGCGGCTGGGCCCGTGAGCCATGGCCGCTGAGCCTGCGCGTCTGGAGCCTGTGCTCCGCAATGGGAGAGGCCCGCGTACCGCAAAAAAAAAAAAAAAATAAAATAAAATAAAATAAATAAAATAAATTTTTTTAAAAAACCACACACAAAAAAGAATCCTTAAAAAAAAAAAAAAAAAGACTGGAAAGGAACAAGTAAAATTCTCTCTTCACACATGACATCATCCTATACCTACCCAAAGAATCCACAAGAAAGCTCCTAGAAAGAACAGATCACTTCAGCAAAGTGTCAGGTACAAGATCAACAGAAAGGGACAGAAAGTAGATTAGAGGTTACCCAGGGCTGGGCAGAGGGAAAATGGGAAGTTACTGCTTAATGGGTAGAGTTTCTATTTGGAGAGATAAAAATGTTTTAGAAATGGACGGTGGTGATGGTTGCATAACACTGTGAATGTACTTAAGGGCACTAAATTGTACATTTAAAAACGGTTATAAGGTCAAATTTTACATTACATATATTATATTTTACCACAATTCAAAAAATAGAAAACAAAAACAGATCTATTGGGCTTCCCTGATGGTGCAGTGGTTGAGAGTCCACCTGCCAATGCAGGGGACACGGGTTCGTGCCCCGGTCCGGGAGGATCCCACATGCCGCGGAGCGGCTGGGCCCATGAGCCATGGCCACTGAGCCTGCGCGTCCGGAGCCTGTGCTCTGCAACGGGAGAGGCCACAACAGTGAGAGGCCTGCATAACACACACACACACACACACACACAAAATCTATTTTACTAAATTTACAAATGGATATTAAGATACTTAAGGGACTTTAGCTAAGTTGAAAGTGGTGCTGATTGTTAAGAGTTCCATCTGTTCATGTGATTTGATAAGACATTAATCAAACTTCACTTTAACAGAGCAAAGTGATTTGCAAGAAACAGCTAGGATTTTGTATTTGCAATTTTAACTCACTTAATATTAATTCTTACAAGCCAGTAGGTTTCTATGAACAAAAGCTGCCTTCGTAGATATATAAAAAAAAAATTCTCACATTGAACCTGTAACTTTTATATTTTCAGTAACTTAAATATTTTATAGAATTTTTAAATTTCCCAAAAGATAAAAACTAAATAAGTCTGAGGAAAAAAAAAATTTAGAGACCAGAATCACATCTTTCTGAACAATAAATAACATAAGAAATCAATGTCCTCAATACCTCCCCAGGTGTTGACGTGGATTTTTTTCCACCACACGTACAGGAAGAGAAGAGCAGACAAGAAGAACTGGAAAGTGGTGTTCACCCAGGCAGATCCTCTGAAGGAGAAAAAGGTATCATCACCCGTGAGTACATTCCTCCCAAATAATAAGCTTTCGCTCTCACAGTTATTAGATGAGCCCATAGCTCCTGGACTATCTTCTTTTTAAACACCAGATCCACTTATAATAGACTTGTTTTCTTTTCATCAAGATTGAATTTTTGTGGAAGAACCCAATGCTACTAGAAAAGCAAAAGCACATAAAGACTTATCACCCTTCCTTGTTCTGATAGCCTTAAATAAACCATCAAATAAATTCTTAAACATACTTAGTTCAAAGGCTATGGCAGGGACTTCCCTGGTGGTCCAGTGCGTAAGACTCCGCGCTCCCAATGTAGGGGGCCTGGGTTCGATCCCTGGTCGGGGAACTAGATCCCACAGGCATGCTGCAACTAAGACCCAGTGCAGCAAAGATAGATGATAAATAAATAAATAAGGCTATGGCAAACAGCTACTGTGTTCAACAACTGGTCTAAGGTCATAGCAGTTTTATTTCCCAGGATTATAATAAATTTGTTTTGTCTTGGGAAATAACCTGAGAGCATCGTCAATGGATGACATTTTATCCCCACAAATAGAATGTGCCCTGTTCTGGCACAGAGAACCAGGAACTCTGCATTCTCTTCTATTTTTTCATTTCACTCTCCTGACCAGTTCTCACATTTTTTCATTTCTTAGTCCATCCCTGTGTTTTTCTCCTCTTACCCACCTATTCCCAAACTGCCCTCTGTATATCTGTTTAAAAAAACCTTCTAAAAGACAGTCTCTGAGGTTCATCTTCAGAGAAGCCTGCTGAGATGCTTATGTGGGTCAATGTCACCGCTTCTCAAACTTGGCCCCTGACTCTTCACTTCCAAGGCCAAAGCCTCTTTCGGTTTTCTGGAAGGTGTTACAAATGTTTTTTCATTGATTGGTCTGTGTTCCAACTCAATTAAATGCTTTTGTATATATTTTTTACTGCAACCAACAGTAAGAATTAAATTTCCGTCACTATCCAGTACCCACATGCCATAGAAGCAAACGTCTCATGAAAAACACCCCCAGGCCACGTTCTATTTCCTATTCTATTTCATCTTATTTCATTCATAATATATTTAATTTTTCAAAGTGCTGGTCATGACCCACGAAACCAGTTTTCATTTATAAAGAAACACACTGCCCTAGGGAACTCCCTGGCGGTCCGGTGGTTAGGACTCTGCACTTTCACTGCAGTGGCCCAGGTTCAGTCCCCGGTGGGGGAACTAAGACCCCGCAAGCTGTGCAGCACAGCCGAAAAAAGGAAAGAACACACTGCCCTAAAGCACCTCAAAACTGCCGGGGCCCGGTCCACGAGTGCTGGTGAGATCACACCAGCCACGTGCAGGAAGCAGGCTCTGAGGGCCTCAAGTGAGGGGGGGACCAGCACGTGGCACCCGCCCAGGGAGGTCTCACTCTGTGTGACCCCCGCCTGCTCGAGCTTCTTCGAGATGGAATCTGGCTCCATTCCTTACAATCCAGGGACAACGGGAAAATCCCTACAGGCCTCTGCCCACTTCCTGCCTGGGGTCACCCCTCCCTGTCTGCCCAGGCTCGGGGTCACCCTCCTCCGGGCAGGTGTCAGCTCCCCGCTCTCCCCAGACTAAGCCCCAACGTTCCTCCCTCCCAGGTTCCAGGGCATCTGCTGCCCATGAGCACAGCTTGGCATTCCCCACTGGGCTGCCCCCTCCCCAGCATCCCAGCCGGCACTCTACATGGGGAATGGAGGGGTCACTGCTCACACCACTCCGAAGTCCAGGGCGTACAGCAGGAGGGCATTCGTGCCCACGTTGAGGACGTTCGCTGCAATGCCGGTAACCACTTGAGGCATGATGATGCCCTAAGAGCCCCGAGCAAACAGGAAACATGAGCACTTTCAACAGCCCATCAGTGAGGTGGCGAGAGCGAGCAGGAAACATATACATGGGTCTCTGCCCCCCGGTTCCCAGCACAGAGCTCCTAAAACCCTTGCCATTCCCTCAGTGCTAAGAGCACCGGGGGCATCTCTTATTCTCATATCTGGTCTTTGACCCCACCTCCGACACAGAGCTCCTGAAAGCCTTATGAATTCCTTAGTTATAAGAGTACCAGGAGTATCTTCTGTTCTAATGAGGCGACCCAGGATGGGCTCTGGGATGGGGGCCTGTCACCACGATTTTCAGGCTCCCCACCCCCACTCTCGAGAGGGGGGACGGGCTGGAAATGGAGCTAATGAACGAGCACGCCCTTGTGAGGACACCTCCATAAAGTCCCAACAGCGCGGGCTTCGGGGAGCTTCCAGGCGGGTGAACACGGGCACGAGCCCCTCCCCATGCTCGGCCCCACGCACCTCTTCCACCTGGATGCCTACATGGATCCTTTATCATGTCGTTTTCTAATAAACCGGTGAACAGTGAGAGAACAGTGTTCCCGAGTTCTGTGAGGAGTTCTAGTAAATTAATCGAACCCAAGAGGAGGTCGTGGGAACCTCTGATTTATAGCCAACTGGTCAGCACAGGTGACGACCTGGACTTGCAGTGAGCGTCTGGGGGGGTCAGGGGAGCAGGTGCGTGGGACTGAGCCCTGATCGGACGCCTTCTCCAGGTACACAGTGTCAGAGTGAAATTGTACGACACCCAGCTGGTGCCCTGGATTGCTTGGTGTGGGGGAAAAAAACCCCACGTCTGATGTCACTTCTGAGCGTGGCAGTCATGTGAGAGTGAAGGGCAAATGCAGGAGGAAGACTGAAGTTTTCCGGAACAGGTGATGAAATGAACGTTCCGAGTTAAACAGGCGACAATTTTAAATGACCGCGAAGTAACCCAAGACCAACAACAGCAGGGATCGGGACCACGGGGCGTCTCCCCGACTGGTGCCGCCTGAGCCAGCCCAGCCCAGTGGGTGACTGCCTCTGCATGACCACAGCATCACAGAGAGAAAAGAGGGGACAAGCACACCAGGAGCCAGCCGGGTCCCGGCGTGAGGTCTGTAAGGAAAGACCACCTGCGGGGCGCCAGGACCGAGGCTGGGGGCACACGAGGTCACCGCATCCAGGGTACCCAGCGATGCCCACGGCGGAGCAGGGGTACCGCGAACGCTCGTCCCTTTATTCTTACTTGACTCACTTCGTTTGTATCTGCTGCCCACGCGACACCGGTACTTTCTTTAAGTAAGACTTCTGCATTTTCCCCCTGCATTTAAACGGCTGACCACTGTCAAAGTGCAATGGCTTCGTGGACAAACGGTGACACGCAGGCACTGGAGGCTCAGTTCGGTGGGCTGGAGCGCCTCTCAACTCTGCCCGCACCCACCCTGCCCCGTGCTGCACGAGGCCCCGGGGGGCCCTGCACACGGCTGCGGTGGTGGCCGTGGGACACTGGGTCCTCCTCCCCTGAAACAGGCACCAGAGTCAGTCTGAGGCCGGTGCAAAGCCAGAAACCAGGTGGCCTAGAGGATGTGACAGGCCGGGCATCATCTCTCTAGGGCGGAGCACATCCATCCACAAGACTCCACCCAGACAGAGCTCGGGTAGAACCTCGGAAAAAACTGTCCATTACTTTTATGGAAAATTCCCTAAGATATTTACCGGGGGGGTCGGGGTGGGTGGGTGGCGGCCCGGCTGGCAGCATGGCACTCTGGCCAGTCCCGTGGGGCCAGAACGTGGGCTGTGGACATGCAGGTGGTGACAGTGCTCAGGCTGGAGCCTGGACCCGAGCCGCTACCCTGGGGACCTCAGCGCCACAAGGCCTCTGCTGGAGCCTCAGTGTTCTCACTCGAGTGCACCTCTGTCTAAGCACAGTCAGGGTCGGGGCGCAGAGCAAGGAAGGGGAGCGTTAAGGATGGGCGAGATGGACGCGTGACGGTGGGGCTGCAGGTGCGGCCCGGATGGAGAAGGTGCAACCCGGTGGGGGACAGGTCCCAGGTGGCCCCCACTTCGAGGAGCCACACGTTTGGTTTGGTCTGGCTCCCGAGTCTCACTGAGCCTGGGGGAAGGGGCGGTGTGAGCTGGGATGGCCCAGGGTCCAGACCCTCGGACCCCCAGCCCATTCCACCTTGCAGCCTGCCTTCCACCGTAACCCTCAGGCCTAGCCCAGCACTGGGCTGTCGTGTTGGAAAGAGAAATACTCGAAGCAGATCCTTAAGGCAGGATAGCTTGTAGAAAAAAATCTAGTTCTGAATGCCAACTCAGACCCTACCCTCTTCAGCCCTAACTCTCCTCTTCTGTGAAGCTGGGTAAAATAATTACTTTCTTGCAAGATTGCGAGAAATTACTCTCAGCACGCTGTTGGGTATGTCTGCCTAAAACCCAAACTAGGGAAAGCTAGGGAAAAGCCCGCCTCAGAAATACAGACTTTTAAATATTGAAAACTTTAGATCAGACTTTGGAGCCAGGCTGAGTTCAAATCCCAGCCCCTTGGCTTACAATCTGTATGACCTTGGGCAAGTCACATCATCTACATACCTTGGTTTTCTTATCTAAAAATGGAAAAGATAGAGCCTACTCACATTGTTATTAGAATTAAGTTAATATATTTATAAGGCATTTAGAACAGTATCTGGCACAGAGTAAACAGACAAATTACTGTTAATAAATAAAACAGAAATACCACGTTGAGTTAGGGAAAAAAATATTTACTACACATTTCCAGTATTATGGAGTAAAACTATTAAAAAATCTGTACCTGGGCTTCCCTGGTGGCGCAGTGGTTGAGAATCTGCCTGCCAGTGCAGGGGACATGGGTGCGAACCCTGGTCTGGGAAGATCCCACATGCCGCGGAGCAACTGGGCCCATGAGCCACAGCTACTGAGCCTGCACGTCTGGAGCCTGTGCTCTGCAAAAAGAGAGGCCGCGATAGTGAGAGGCCCACGCACCGCGATGAAGAGTGGCCCCCACTTGCCGCAACTAGAGAAAGCCCTCGCACAGAAACGAAGACCCAACACAGCCAAAAATAAATAAATTAAAAAAAAAAAATCCATACCTGACTTTGTAAATATTTTGCCTGCAGCTGGAACAGGAATGTGGCCTGTAAGATAAAATAGAAAAACAGCTCTCGTTGATTAAAAAAAAGTCTCATTCCCACAGTTTACGTCGATTCTGGTTTTTAGTAAGATATTTAATCTTGTTATGTGACCTCAAATTCAGAGACTCGGACCCACACTAACCAAATGCTAGGATAATCAAATGCTAACTATTTGGATCTTCCCAGAGCGGACTCCGTGAGGACAAAAGCGAATTCTAACCAGCTCAGGAGAAACCACCACTCGCTGCCTTGACATCTGAATGGCTCCGAGGGTGACAGCTGGCGGTCCTTCCCCAAATCCAGGCGGAGCCCAGGAAGCATCCTGATTAATTTGGAATCAAAAGTAACCCTAACCTAGAGACCGTCATGCAGAGTGAAGTCAGTCAGAAAGAGAAAAACAAATACCATATATTAATGCATATATGTGGAATCTAGAAAAATGGTACAGATGATCTTATTTGCAAAACAGAAATAGAGACACAGACGTAGAGAACAAACGTATGGACACCAAGAGGGGAAAGTGGAGGACAGGGTGGGATGAACTGGGAAGTTGGGATTGTCATATATACACTGTTGATATAAAATAGTGTATGAAATAGATAATTAATGAGAACCTACTGTATAGCTCAGGGAACTCTACTCAACTCAGTGCTTTTTGGTGAGCTAAACGGGAAGGAAATCCAAACAAGAGGGGACATATGTATACATATGGCTGATTTGCTTCGCTATACAGTAGAAACTAATACAACATTGTAAAGCAACTATACTCCAATAAAAGTTAATTTTAAAAAAAGTAACTCTAGAATAAGGAAGGAAATGTCTTCCCCTTATCAGTGTTTATATTTAATTTAAGCTCTTGGACATCGAAGTGGCACAAGCCCTGAGGATCAGTGGGGTGGGGACGACAGGTCCAAGAAATTTTCAACTTTCGCATGAATAGCACTTTGACAAAATAAACAAACAAAAGGGGGGAGGCCCGTGTTCATGAGCTGCTTCGTGTACCAAAACGCAAGGATGTTCTTGACACTTACCGGAAGAGAAGGGATTAAAATCATCACATAGATCTGGGCTATCCTAAAACAGACAACAGAAGAGCCTCCAGTTAATATTAAAACAATTGCTGGTCATGCTGTCTTCAAGCTGAATCCACAGAGTATTTTCTAAAAATTAAAACTAAAACTAAAGATAATGTATATGGGAGAAAGTTAATAACACTTGTAAGTGACTGTTTCTTTTTTTTCTTTTTTTTTTTTTTTTGCAGTACGCGGGCCTCTCACTGCTGTGGCCTCTCCCATTGCGGAGCACAGGCTCCAGACGCGCAGGCTCAGCGGCCATGGCTCACGGGCCCAGCCGCTCCGCGGCATGTGGGATCTTCCCGGACCGGGGCACGAACCTGTGTCCCCTGCATCGGCAGGCGGACTCTCAACCACTGTGCCACCAGGGAAGCCCCATAAGTGACTGTTTCTTTGCAACGTAAGTCGACATCACATCAGGCCTGCTAAATGTCTGCTTACTCAGGGGCGCTGGACTTGACGTTTTTCAGGTCATCCTAGGCAGAAAAGCTGGAAGGAACACAGCCAAATGAACTGAGAGTTGGGCAAAATTCGGAAGCCTCTTGGAAGAGCCAGGACTGCAGCTATACCTCACAAGGAAGCACGACCAACCGTCTCCAGAAAGGACAGCCTGCATCTCCAGAAAGGACAGTCTCTCTCCCTGCATCCGGCATCCCCAACATCACTGGGGGGCCTCCTAGAACTGAGGGTTAAAAATCCCGACTCTAAAAACAAACGTGAGGCGGCCACGTTGCCCTCTTCTACGCGCTGGGGAAAGACACTCTGTGCGTGTGCAAAACGCCAAACGGAGAAACTCCGTGAAGGGCAGGCGGGGGGGCCATGTCTCCCGGAGGGCAGGGTCCCCGTGCATCCGCATCAGGGGGTCCCCACCAGCCCAGGGTCCCACAGGCCAGAGTCACAGCTTCCACCTTCCACAGGGTTCAAGTCCAGGTGACTGACCGAAAATGTCAACACAGGCAAGATAACCAGCCAGCCACTGACTGTGACCCTGGGCTTGTGATGCTAGAGATCCAGCTGACCTGGAGACCTCGGGGTCTTGCTTCAGGAACAGGAGGAGGCTCTCGATGTTGAGGAAGAGGGCCCAGCACGGGAAGCAGCACAGCATCAGGATGAGGATGCTTCTCTGAAGGACGATCCCCACACGTTTTAGGTTCTTGGCTCCAAGGACTTGGGAACACAAATAGTGATGGAGAATGCAGCGCCTGGGCCGCCTGCCCCGCCAACAGAGCCCCACCGCAAGTGCCCTGCCCGCCACCAGCAGCCCTGCTGGGTGCTTCCTGCTATCTGCTCCCACCCCAGCCGCTGAGCTGGTTGCCCAGGATGACTGGTCCCCTGCTCCAGGGAACCGGGCAGGAAAGAGCTGAGCTTAAAAGGTGTGAGAAGAACTGGGCGCATGTTGGAGCCTTCTGGATTCATTCAGCAGATACTTCTAGAACACCTACTGTGTGCCAGACAGCCGTGAGGCCTGGGAACTAACTCAGCAGGGAGCAAATTCCCTGCTCTCATAGGAAAAAAATCAATCCGGGAAGGGGAAGAGGATAGAGTGTTGGGGCGGTGGTGAGCACAGCTCTTGACCTGGTGATGGGGGGGCCTCACCCAGGGGCTGATGGCAAGAGAATGAGCGGGAGCAGCCTGAGGGCGCTGCAGGGCTGGAACAGAGTGGGGAGGGGAGGGGTCACTGGACAGGTCCAAGCAGAGGAACCCCACGAGCTGCGGAGGGGCAGGTGGGAGGCCAGGGCACAGAGAGTGGGGAGGTGGACAGGCCGCTCCCCAGTGCCCCGGCCCAGGCCTCCTCTCTCTGCAAGTAACGGAATGACTGTCTCTTTCTTCAACCAAAAGCGACCGACCTCAACACACATTAAAAGAGACAATGGGGGCTTCCCTGGTGGCGCAGTGGTTGAGAGTCCGCCTGCCGATGCAGGGGACACGGGTTCGTGCCCCGATCCCGGAAGATCCCACATGCCGCGGAGCGGCTGGGCCCGCGAGCCATGGCCGCGGAGCCTGTGTGTCCGGAGCCTGTGCTCCGCAACGGGAGAGGCCACAGCAGTGAGAGGCCCGCGTACAGCAAAAAAAAAAAAAAAAAAGAGAGACAATGGGACTAAATTAAACACTCAGTAACGAAAGAATGGAAATACCAGTGACATATTACAGAATATTATGCAAATATTAAATGGGAAAGTATACACTGACTTCATTGAAACAGAACATTCTCCAAACACTGTTGAAGGGGAGGGAAAAAAAAAACCATATGTAAATGCTAGAATTGTGTGGGTGCATAAATGTACACAGATTGAAATATTTGCAGGATATTCACCAAAAAGTTAATAGAGGTAACTGGGGGGTGGGCGGGGGTAAATTTTAGTGATTTTTTTCTACTTTTTAAAATACTTTTCTAGATAACCTAAAATTTCTATATGTGTTTGGCCTTTATAATCTTTTTTAAAAGCTATTTAAAATCTGGGAAACAATGTGCCACTATGGAAGTACATTTAATAATACAGAAAGATGTCCATTATATATTGATAAGTGGGGAAACAAATTAAGATACAGCCTTTTTGTTAAAAAGTATATATATATGAATAAAAATGACTGAAATGTTGAAATGGTGAAAAAAAAAAGGGACCCAAAAAACTCTTTTGAAATAAAATTTCATATCCTATATCACGACAATCCAGAGTTAGCTTTGGCCTAAATTACATTAAGTCCTTCAGAGCTGTGTTCAGCTTAGCCTGGAAAAACGATCTCAGGAAACCCTCATGCATTACCTGATGGGAGCCGAGGGCAACAGCTCAAGAGATACTACATTCGCTCAGCACTGCTCCTTCCTTGGCATGTAACCCTGTCCTCACTCTCCCAGGCTTTGGGTTTAAAGGTAGGACTCATCCATCATATACCACCCCGCCCCAGCCATTCATTCATCCATCTGACCACCCACCCACCCACTCATTCATCCACTCATGCATCATATACCCACCCACCCATTCATCCATCCATCCATCATACACCCAACCCATTCATTCATCTACACACTCATTCATCATACAGCCACTCATCCATCCATCCATCCATCCATCCATCCATCCATCCATCCATCCATCCACCCATCTCTGCCTCCTTCTCACCCATTCAACAAATTTCCAAGGTACCTGCTATATAGCAAGCACAATGCTGAACCATAGGGCTTCAGAGACTGAAAGGGACACAGCCTTTCTCCCTAAGGAGCTCAGAGTCTAGAAGGAAAACCACTATGGTTATAGATCAGGTGGGTGAGATAAGAGACAGAGCCAGGAGTAAAAGGCCTTGACTGGCATCTGTCTCTGCGCTGGTGATGCCTGTACACCAGCCCAGCGCTCCCAATCCCAGGACAGGCAGTAAGGATGAAGAGAAACAAGCAGAGTCAAGAAACACCACGAGTCAAAGTCAAGAGCAATCAACAGTTCTGCTAACGTGTGGAGATGGGGGAGGAAGCAGACGGCTTCTGGCTTGAGTAGCGAGCGGGTGGTGTACTCCTGAGAGAGGGAACTCTACAGGGGAACACAGGCGAGCTTAATCCTGGATGAGCTGGGTCTGAGGACAGAATGGAGCCTGGCCCTCTGGGAAGAGATGTCAGGCAGGAGATGGCGACGTGAGTCTTCACCACCGCTGGCGGCGGGGGAGACAGCAGCCGGGGGAGGATGTACCACAGCGGGAGGTAGGTGAGGGCAGGGGGCTCCAAGGGGCAGGAAGAAGAAGAACAGACACCACAGACTGAGAAGGAGCCACCGGAGAGGTGGCTGGACCATTGCAGGATCTGCAACCGTGGCAACCAGGGAGTGGTGGAGAGCGGCGGTGGCTGCGCTGGTTGAGGACCAGGACGGGGGTGGGGGGGGATGCACAGGAACGGAATCAGTGATGGGTGCCGAGTCCAGGGCGGTGTCCAGACAGGGACCACAAGGGACAGCTTCAAGCAGCTTGGTTTGAAGGAGAGGAGAGACAGAGGGGCAGTGGATGAAGGAGGATGGTTTTAGAGTGGGAGGGATCAGACAGGACGGAAAAAGGAGAACAGTCCTGAGTAGATGGACCAGAGGACAGGGTTAGTAAAGCCAGCTCCACTCCATTTACAGCCATCAGCAGCGGGGTACCCGACAACCACAGCCTGTCCTCAGTCCCCTAGATTGGTTCTACAACGAAAGATCATTGACAAAGCAAGGTCTGTGGGGCAGGGTGGTCCTCACCTGAGACATGAGCGTGTCACAAGCGGAGGCCAAGCCAGTTCCAACGGAAACCCCGGCAACATTCACAACCTGCAAGGAACAGCAGAGCAGGTGTGGCACGCATCCGGGACCAGGCGGGAGCAGCTGGTGGTCTGTGTCTCAGATCCCATGGTGTCCACACCTGTCCTTGTCCACTGTCGCACAGAACGTACAGTCTGACTACAGGATCACAGTCACCTGCATCAACCAGGGGAGCCAACAACCTAGTTTTTCCTAAACCCACAGTGCGTTAACAACTTCTGTATTTAATAAAAGTAATGTTGCAGTTAACACCTGAAGGTGATACCCCTGATCTACGGTGTACATTTAACGATAACAGCAGCAAACCCAGACTGAGCACGTGCTACGTGCAGGGTCGTCCCAAACCCTTCACACACACAATGCTACGATCACTACTCCCATCTTATGGGTCATCTGAATCACAGCAAGTTTACATCACTCAGATGGCGACCTGAAGCTGGGCAGCCTGGCCCCAGGCTCTGGTCCCTCCAGTGAGGAACGGCACCACTTTTGTGTCAGCCTCTCGCCCAGACCCCACCCAGTGCCCCCGACAACCAAGGGCCCAAGCAGTGACCTGCAGGTGAGGGTCAGAGCCCAGCGGAGCTGGGTGGGGGGAGCTGAAGACCCTCGTTTCCATCCTGGGCTCACATCTAGCAGTGATGGCAGCCTCAGGATGACCTTCTCGGCTGAGCCCCCAGGAGTCAGTGACAGGCCACCCTCAGAGCAGGAAGGGGCATCCACCCCAAGATGCTCTCTGCTGAGTCCACCCAGGACAGTGTCAGGGCAAAAGCCCCAGAACACCTCGGCTTTCCAGGAAGAGAGAAAGATGAAGCATGCCAATTTCTCAAGAGTTTTGTACTGAAAAACAATATCACACGTGAGCCTTTTTTGGGTAAATGAATGCACTTTGGTATCATTCTTCCTCTACAACTTCAAGTCCATCTGGGTCAAGTTACTATTCAGAGACGGCTTTGGTTAAAGTCAACAAGCTTTTGCCAACCCAGCCCTGATGTCACACTTTCCCCTCCCAGCAGCCAGTGTGATAAAAGATGCGCAGGAACTGCTACTGTATCTCAGAGCATGTTATCCAGGACACGGGCTTCCACATCAGGGTGTCCACTTTATGAAACTCTACAAGAGAAACTCCCTATGACTCAGCATCAAGAAAAGCTGCTCTTCCCTGAGAGATGGCTCAGGAACACTTGGGGGAACCACATGGGTGGCGAGTTCGGAGCAGATCTGCAGCCCCTCAGATGCCGTCACCACCACCCCACCTTGCGTCTTCTTCCATCCATGTGTCTTGGACCCGACTCTATCTGCCTTGAAAGTATTTTTATAAACCAACTCAAATGCTCTGTGGAACAAGGTGGGTGTATAGAAATGTCCTTTTCTTTTAAAACCAAACACTTTTGTAAACCCTCTCATACTATATCCTGAGTTTTTTCACAAGGTAAAAAAATTTCTAACTGGGCCTGGCTTTCATAAATAGAGTCTTCTTGAAACGAGCCTATTGTCTCCCTAGCAATTTGTTACAATTTAACAGCTGATTAAAAGCAAAAGTCTGGCCACCCACTGCCCGAGAAGACAGGCACAGACCCCCTTATCTAAGACCTTATCCACACAAATGCCTGACTTTGGAACATAGCCACCTTCCCACATGCCCTTTTCAAGCCTGTCTGTATAATTTTAGGTTTGTATTTACTGTATTATTATTTTTTTTCATGTTAGTCACACACCAAATCTTTGTTTTTATTGAAATATAGTTGATTTACAATGTTGTGTTGGTTTCAGGTGTACAGCAAAGTGATTCCTTTTTATACATATGTATCTATTCTTTTTTAGATTCTTTTCCATTATGGTTTATCACAGGATATTGAGTATAGTTCCCTGTGCTGTACAGTAGGTCCTTGCTGGGTGTATTCCTATTTTATTTTTACTTCAAAAACTAGGAACTCTTCCGTTACCCTCTTATCATTGAGTGCTTTAGGGGAAAAACAGAAAGAGGGAAAGAATCACCAAAAAACACATATAAAATCTGAATTCCCCTCCCAAGATAGGTTTGAAAATAGTTTTGGTGAAATAAATGAAAAAACAGTCACCGTGGGATTCTACAGGCATACACAATCATCATGCTTTAAACCCTCACCATGTTACAGGTGGGAAAACATAAAGGTGCAGAGCTGAGAAGAGAAACATACATTCAGGGGACGCCTGGGTGAGAGCCGGCTGGCTGCTCGGGTCTCCGAAGTTACGCATTTCTGAGACGTCTGCTGGGGCTGCATCTCTGCTGGTACCAGGCTCAGCAAAAGTTAATAGGAGCTGGCCAATCACAAGAAAGCAGGCAGAGACAGACCAGCACAGCCTGGAGGTGGGGGCTCTGGCTGCCTGGGAGTCCTCAGGGACAGTTTTGTGCAGGTGACCCAGCCCTGTCTAGGCAGACACACCCGGACCCCGCATGCAGCTAACAGAAAGCAGTGGGCACCACAAGCAGGGGGCTGAGATGCCCGGAGGTCAGAAGCCGGGAGGGGCGCGACTCTAGCTGCAGGATGGGGGAGGGCAGGATGCAGTCAGGGCGGGAGGAGGGGAGGCCTTGCGGCTGGCAGGAGGGATGACGGCCAAGCTGCAAGTGTAGTAGCCGGAAACAGAAAAAAAGTGATTTTAAGAAATGTGGGCAATTAAGGCAGCAGGGCTCGCTGACTGATGCAGACGGGGCCGTGTGTAGGGTGCTCCCAGGACAGGATGGTCCCCAACAAACAAAGGAGTAGGGGAAGAGAAGAAGCAGCACAACTACCAGAAGAGGAACCAGGGAGGACTGGCAGGTGCGGAGAGTTCCCAGGAGGGAGGTGGGGGAAGGCGGCCAGGTGAGGGCAAGTTCTCTGGAGATTGGGGGCGGGGGGGGGTGGGTCACTGGCAACTTTCGGAAGAGTAGGTTAAATGGAACAGTGGGGAAATAGAGGTCAGTTTGCAATGGGGAGAAAAGGAAAATGAAGACGCAGTGTAGACTTTCTGGCAAAGAGCGAAAGTGGATAGAGGCCAGAGAGGGGGCTGCACAAGGAGAGACTTGGATACTTTATCTAAATTCAGTAGCACTAGTGAAAGGGAAGGGGCTAGAGGAGAAAGGATGGTTCTGAGTCCAGGTAGAAGGCTGGTCTCAAAGAAAAGAGTGATGAGAGACTTCCCTGGTGGCGCAGTGGTTAAGAATCCGCCTGCCAATGCAGGGGACACGGATTCGAGCCCTGGTCCGGGAAGATCCCACATGCCGCGGAGCAACTAAGCCCATGAGCCACAACTACTGAGCCCGAGCGCCTAGAGCCCGTGCTCCGCAACAAGCCACCGCAATGAGAAGCCCGCGCACCTCAACGGAAGAGTAGCCCCCGCCCCCACCCGCCGCAACTAGAGAAAAGCCCACGCGCAGCAACAAAGACCCAATCAATGCAGCCATAAATAAATAAATAAATAAATAAATATTTTAAAAAGAGAGAGAAGAGTGATGGGGATCCAGGTGGCAGGGCTGAAGGAAGGGGTGGGGATCAGGCACTGACTGGCCCTGGATTCTGGGAGGGGACCAAGCAGGGGCTGCAGAGCGAGTGAGGATGGAGGGATCCCAGCATGGGAAACACCCTTGAGGGCAAAGGACAGGCAGCAAGGGTGTGGGGACTCGACAGGGCT
This sequence comes from Mesoplodon mirus, assembly GCF_964341445.2. NCBI lineage: Eukaryota > Metazoa > Chordata > Mammalia > Artiodactyla > Ziphiidae > Mesoplodon > Mesoplodon mirus. The sequence continues at coordinate 39,606,077 of NC_138994.1, read as the reverse complement.
CCAGGGATAAAGGGTGGTGAGCGGAAGTGTAAAGTTTAAAGCTTCTGCTGTGGGTGCACGCAGAGGGCTGGAAATGTGCAGGGTGTGGGGCCCGATGTGCATTTGGGGGGCCTGGAAGCCAGCGAGATGGAAGGAGGGGGACCCACACACCCAAGGAGACAAGCACTCAGGTCCTGAGGTTGTCAGTGAACACAGAAGAGGCCACATACAGATCATCAACAAGGAAAAGTACAGATGGTGTACCAGATAGGTTGTCCAAAACTGGGTGCTGGGAAAGGAGAGTCTGCATGCAAAAGAATGAAACTGGACCCGTATCTCACACCATACACAAAATCAACTCAAAATGGGTGAAAGACTTGAACATAAGACCTGAAACCATAAAACTCCTGGAAGAAGACTTAGGCGGTAAGCTCCTTTAACAAGTCTTGGGCATGATTTTTTGGACCTGACACCAAAATCAGAGGCAAGAAAAGCAAAAATAAATGGGACTACATGAAACTAAAAAGCTTCTGCACAGCAAAGGAAACCATCAACAAAATGAAAAGGCAACCTACCAAACGGGTTCACCCAATAATAGACCTGTAAATAAAATGTATGATTCCATATACCAAGGTGGTCTCAACCATAAGGAAAACTTCTGTGGCCCCGCCATGATCTTAGGGCTCTACCCACCTGGGTGGGAACAGGAGGGGCATTTTCTGAGACTGGGAAACACCACCTGCCATTACCAGCTGGAGAAGCTTTTCACCTTCTTTGAAAGCATGGACGAAACGCAGGAGAGAGTCAGCTTTCCACTACATCACCAGCAAAAGTGCAGGGACTTCAAAGGGGGTGTAATTTCAGTCCATGGTGGAAGGGAGACACTTTATTACAAGGCTGAAATAGCACCACCTTAATGAACTGTGTAATTCAAACTAACAGCAGTCAACCTAGTTCTAGATATGTTATCTGGTTTAACTTCATAATAGAAAAAAAAATGCAGTTCTTTTAGTTCTACCAGCAGAGTTTGCCTCATTGCTACGAATTCTTTGCAATACCTGGTCCCCAGACCAATTAGAGGTCGGTCACCATGGGATGGTTTGAGAGTTCGGAGAACACCTTTTCTAAGTAGTTGACACAGTCTCCTTCCAAATCTAACGATAGGATAATGGAACCCCCAGGTCAAGCTCCGACCCTGTGAAGGTGCAGATGTCAGACATCACACAACTCAAATTCCAGGCTTTTCCAAGTCTTCAGCGCCCCCCCCCAAAAAAAAGAAGAAAAGAATGTAAAAACCTACCGAGACAGCAAGCGTAACCGCATCCAGCTCGACCTTGCCCAGGTGTCCGCAGAATACGGAGCTGACGAGGCTGATGAGAAAGATGAGCAGCTGCGCGAGGAACTGGGGTGAGGAAAGCGAAGGACAGCGCATTACACCGACCCTCCCGCCCGAGACGGCGCGGGACGGCACGGGTCCACCGGCCTGACCGCGGGGGACGGGGGAGGCCGCGGGGAGAGGGACCACAGGATGAGGGACCGCGGGGGACGGGGGGGGGACAGCGGGGAGAGGGACCACGGGATGAGGGACCGCGGGGGACGGGGGGACCGCAGGGAGAGGGACCGCGGGGAGGGCGGCAAGGGGCCGCGCACTCACCACTGGGCCCGCGAGCGCCTCCAGCTCCGCCGTCTCGCGCCCCACGTCGGGCGGCAGCGCGCCCCGCAGAGGCCGCAGGCATTTGCGCCAGCCGGGGGTCCCGGGCCTCTGGGCGCCATCGCGGGCGGACGAGGGGCTCTCGGCGGCGGGCGGCACAGGGGCGGCGGGGGTCTCCATGCCGTCGCGGGAGGCGCTCGGCGGCGGGCGCGCCCGCTTCGGGAGTGCGCGGGAGGCGGCGGGGGCGGTGGGCCGGGTAAGGTAGGGGCTGGGTGGGCGGGGCGGCGGGCGGTGGCGGGATTGGCGGTGGGGAGGCCCCGCCCCGCCCCCTACCGCCGCCGACCCGGCCCCCGCCTTCCGTGGCCCAGGGGACTCAGGGGAGGGGCGGCCTTGGTGGGGGGGCGCGGAAGGGGCAGGTGGGAACAGTGCAGGGGGGCCGAGTTAGCCTTCGCTGGTTTCCGGGTGATGTCTCCCCCCAGACTGGGTCAAAGAATTTACTCCCCGGGGTGTTGCGCTCCCAGCCGCCCGCAATTTGCAGCGGGTAGGACGAGCCCCCGTGCCCGGTGGGGAGGGAACGAAAAGCCGGGACGGGGGCTTTGCTGGGGCTCCACCGCGAGGGCCACCTTGGGTGCAGCCTTCGTCTTGGTCCCTGGAAGGTGACCCTCCACTTAACTGACCCAAGAGGAATGAAGCGCTGAGGGTGGAGATGCCTTAGGGAGTACCTCCACCTCCCCGCGCCGAAATCTGCCCTGGGGTGTTTTTCACTCAAAGGAGCTACCTTTTCTCATCTTTTCCATTATCTGTTCGCCACGCCTAGCAGTTTGTATCCACCCCAGAACGCAGCGTGCTTAGTAGGTAGGAAGGCTTGCTAAGCTAACAGCTGGAGCTAGCCCGGGAAGGCGGCAGGCAAGAATGACCCCTTAATCCAAGGCCGCTGTTGACTCGCCCTCCCACCCGCTAAGAGGAGTTAGCAGTGATTGGATTTTCACAGCTTCAAAGACTTTCCCAATAATTGCCAAGGCCAAGGAGAAGAGCGCATTCATTAAAACCTCATCTTTTTGAGATGGGGCCGCACAAAACCTTCTGGATATACCGCGTCTCTGCCACTAAAAGCCTGCAGCTTTTTTAAGACGAGGACAGGCCCAAACAAGACGAACAGGGCCTGCCCAGGACCCCATCCTCCCCTCTCCTAGAACACTCTTTTCATTTTTGTTGCCTTCCAACTTTATCAACCCTTCCTTCTATCAAAATAGGAAAGGGTCTGATTTTTCCCTCCAGTTTGCCTGGATTAGCTCTTCAAAGCCTGTATTTCTCTCTATGGGATGCCCACCACTCAGAAACAATGCCTCCCTGCGCCTGCCAACATGTCAATCCAAACCCGTGTTAAGAGAGGCCCTTGACAGGAAGCATGCTAATTGATGCCACCTGACTCCTTTCTTCTTGGTAATCTGTCTTCTCCCCTTTTAAGTTTGTTAAGCATGCCTATTACCCTTGGTACCAAATGAATATTAACAAATGTCGTTTCCCGCTGAATAATAATCTAAGGGAAGATACATTGTAAAATGTATTTTAAATAATTCACATAGTAAGAATCCTTAAGTCCTTGGTGTATGGGTTTGTATCTAAAAAAAAAACAGTAAGCAGAAGAAATATACAAAGCCATACATCGATGCATCTGGTACACAGTGGTCTTTGGTTGACATGGTGGTGGATGTAATCTTCCAGACGTTGTTTTGGACTAGCACGTACTTTTTCCCTTCCTTCCTTTTCTTCATCAGAAAATATATCTTGGAACTCTCAGTTCTTGACCTCCATGGGCACAGCTGAATAACGTTAACTGAAAACGAACTGCCACGTTTAGGCCAATGAATTTTTGTTGGTAAGGTCAGAAGCATCCCTTGGCCTACTCTCTCTCTCCCTCCCTCTCTCCCTCTCTCCCTCTCTCCCTCTCTCCCTCTCTCCCTCTCTCCCTCTCTCCCTCTCTCCCTCTCTCCCTCTCTCTCTCTCTGTCTCGCCACATCACTGAATTCTGATATAGACTCTCACTAAAATCCCCACCAGCAAGATGACAATGACCCCAAAAAGCAGAAGCCCTCGCCACAGCACCAGCTGTCTCCCAGATAATTTCCACGCAGCCCTTGGATGAATCTCAAGACCCTTTTCCTGGCATGTCTGCTGATCCGACTGAATCTCCTCTTTTTTCTTTCTTTCTTTTTTTTTTTTTGCGGTACGCGGGTATCTCACTGTTGTGGCCTCTCTCGCTGCGGAGCACAGGCTCCGGACGCACAGGCCCAGCGGCCATGGCTCACAGGCCCAGCCGCTCCGCGGCATGTGGGATCTTCCCGGACCGGGGCACGAACCCGTGTCCCCTGCATCGGCAGGCGGACTCCCAACCACTGCGCCACCAGGGAAGCCCCTCCTCTTTTTTTTCAACATCTCTTATCCACATTGCTCCATGGTTTCCAGGGCCTGCTGGAGATGAAAAGGAACTCAGTGCCTTAAAAGGGTGTTTTTCTTCTGTATAAAAGGAGATGCGTGTATGCACTACTAGCTGGGAGAATGGTAATTCAAGAAGCAGTTGCTACCATGGAGATAAAAGGAAATCCTATGTCAGGTGCTGTCCACTCACCCACAGACACGGACTGGATCCCGCTGCGGTCAGCTGGGGTCCTCAGGGGCTCTGCCCCACCAAGTAATGCAACAAATAAGGTAGCTCTTTAGGTTAAGAGTCTTCGGGGAAATGTTCAAGGGGCCAGCACTCATCGAATTAGCATCTCAGAAAGAGAATAAGGCCAGTGGAGGAGAAAGATGACCTGAGAGATGATTCAAGGCCGTTCACAGCACTGGGGAGAGATGCGAGTCTTCCCACCAGAGGGCCTGCTAAGTACCAGGCAGGATAGTGACCCAGACCTAGATTTAGTCTCAGGATGCCTCAGAAGAGTAACAATAAGGAAAATACCCGAAATGCTTGCATCAGTACTGAATTGATCACCTGCAGCTTTTAATGATCTGTAGCAGTGTGTCCGTGTCTGCAATTAAAGCAAACAAACTTCGGGGGCTTCCCTGGTGGCGCAGTGGTTGGAAATCCACCTGCCAATGTAAGGGACACAGGTTCGAGCCCTGGCCCAGGAAGATCCCACATGGCGGCGGAGCAACTAAGCCCATGCGCCACAACTACTGAGCCTGCGCTCTAGAGCTCGCGTGCCACAACTACAGAGCCCACGTGCCACACTACTGAAGCCCATGCGCCTAGAGCCCGTGCTCCACAACAAGAGAAGCCACCACAATGAGAAGCCCACGCACTGCAACGAAGAGTAGCCCCCACTCGCCGTAACTAGAGAAAGCCCACGCACAGCAACAAAGACCCAACGCAGCCAAAAATAAAAACTAAAAAAAAAGCAAACAGACTTCAACTGTTTACCTGAAATCAGGTGTTCCTTATCATTTGTTTCTGAGACATTATTGCCCTATTTAAGTGGGAGCTCAGTGCAGCAAATCTAGTTGTGAACACCTAGACAGGCCTGTCCCCAGAGCAGGGGCAGCTGTGTCATACGGGCCAAGTGGGTCCTGGGAGAGAGCAGCAGTCCTGTCCTGGACCACATTTCGTTTCAAATTGGCATGTACCTGAGCCTAGAAAATGAGACAAGTCAATCCACAGGCTTCACCACAGTGCTCATCAAACACTTGCTTAATTCCCCAGTGGAGCCATTTTCTTTAACTGATGTGTAACATGGGAGCCTCTCTAGTTAACAAGTACAGGATCATCTTTTGTAACGATTGACGTGGGGTCAGTGGGTGGGGAAGGTTGGATGGAAAAAAGATGATGGCATGTCGGGGACCAGGATCCTGTAGAATTCTCCCTTCCTCGTCCTTTGCCTCTTTTCTCTATCACCTATCTGACACCCTACACTGACCCTAGGAAGTTTACAGACAAAGATGCCCACAGGTATCTTAATGAAACACTGGGAGACATAAAAACAGGATAAATATCAGGATAAATGTGATGGCATTCCACCTTTCTCTCCAGGTCTAAAGCTTGTCCTGAAATTGGCTTTTCAGGAATAGAGGCGGAAGTTTAGCATAGGACCCAGGCAAGAAAAGAGACCCCTGTTTTTCTATCTGATGAATAAACAAAGGGGTATAAAGCCAGGGTCACCAGCCCTTCACATCTGAATTAAGTCCAGTTAAAACAATGACATATACTCAATATTTTGTACAAGGGAAAAGAATCTGAAAAAGAATACACACACACACACCCCCCATATATATATATATATATATATATATGTGTATAACTAAATCACTGTGCTGTACACCTGAAATTAACACAACATTGTAAATCAACTATAATAAAATAAAACAACAATGACAAAAAAGTAGCATTTATAATAAAAGAGAAAAGAACCTTCCAAAATAAGGGAGAGAGAGGTAAAACTGGATCTGTGTGTTTTTCAGGAGAGGACAGCAACGAGCGTAGTTACCTGCTGACAGGCTTTTTTCCAATTTAGCCGGGCAATAAAGCCTAGAAAACACACAGCCTGAGAGACAGCACAGATGATGATCCCTAACCACAGACCTGGAAGTGGAAATATTTAATAGAGGTTAATTCAGTGGAAAAACAGCCGCCCTGGGGTGTGTTTCTCCTAAGTACTTCTGAGAATCTGTTTTCACGGCTGAGGTGGAGCCCATGGTGAGCCAGAAACCTCCACCCTGCTCTCCCTGTTAGTTTCCAGAAGGTTCCAGGAAGCCCAGAAACCCCTGAGGCCACCTTCCAGGTTTCTGGATCTCAGAACAAACATTCAGAGGCTATTTTTGGCCACAACATTTGGCTTTAAGAAAACTGCCAGGGCTTCCCTGGTGGTGCAGTGGTTGAGAATCTGCCTGCTAATGCAGGGGACACGGGTTCGAGCCCTGGTATGGGAAGATCCCACATGCCACGGAGCAACTAGGCCCGTGAGCCACAACTACTGAGCCTGCGTGTCTGGAGCCTGTGCTCCGCAACAAGAGAAGCCGCGATAGTGAGAGGCCCGCGCACCGCGATGAAGAGTGGTCCCCACTTGCCACAACTAGAGAAAGCCCTCACACAGAAATTAAGACCCAGCACAGCCAAAAATAAATAAATAAATAAATAAATTTTAAAAAAAGAAAGAAAACTGCCAATTATAAGGAAATACTCAAAGACAAACTATTGATACTTGCTAACAGTACTTCCAAACTACTATGCCCCATTTTACTCACCAAAGGGGACTGCAGATGTTGGGAGTCCCCTGGCGGTCCAGGGGACTCGGCAGTCTTTCACTGCCAAGGGCCTGGGTTCAATCCTTGGTCGGGGAACTAAGGTCCCACGAGCCGCATGGCACGTCCCCCCACCCCCCAAAAATGCACGTGTCGCCAGCCCTGTAAAGGACTGATGCTCCCTCCCTCGGAACTTCATGTAAGACCTGACTTGCTCTGACTTCAGTAGATCCCAGGGCAGGATTATCCCCAGAGAGGTGACTACACAGGAGTGGTTGAGTGGGAGTGGAGGATGGGAGAAGCCTCGCCGGTCTCAAAGTACCGTAAAAACTCCGCCCCATTAACCCGCACAGGACCCAGAGGGAGACCCCAGGTGACGAGAGTTCTTTTGGCCAAGAGTGAACCCACAGCAGAATCAGAAACTCCAAGCTGGGAGAGCCTGAATATACACGTGAACAGTGGTCACAGTGCTCAGACTATATACAAAAATAGAACTCTGACCCACAATCTAAAGCAACCTGCCCAGAAAGCCAACCCCTTACCTATAATAAACAACCCAGGAGCCAGCCTATGTCAGACTCATGAGAGGCCAGATCCCTATCTCCAGGGATAATCCAAGAAGCTAAATAATAACTTCTGCAATAATTGACCCAAAATGTCCAAGCCTGCATCAGCAACTGACAGCTTCCCTAATTTTTGTCCCTGTTTCCAACTCAGGACCAGCCAGAGAAAGGCAGACATGGCCCCTGACCAAGCACACAGGACACCCCACTTCCAGTCAGCTGGCCTCCAGCACCCCCAGGCCAGCAGCCTCCGGCAGGGCAGCACTGAGCCTCCCCTCTGTCCCACCATGAATCCTTCCTTCTCCTCAACCCACCTTGGAGTCTCTGACAGGTTCCAGTGCTAGTGGCTGACACACACCCCCCAACACACACACACACACACACACACACACACAGCTGGGCATGAAGAGCCTCTGCTGGTCCCCTTTGGTTGGTCTGCATTTTTGTTCACACCTTCTAGTTCCTTCCTCCACACCAGCCAAACTCAGTTGGAAGCCAGAGGGCAAGGGTCACAGTGACCGGTGCATAGAGGCATCACAGGGGAAGGTCATACACTGGGTCAGACACAGAGGGGGCTGTGAACGTCGACGTCACAAATGGGAGACCCAGGAGAGATGTCACGTTAGGACGGGGTCAGGGACAACAGGTCACACCTGTGACATATGGAAGTCACCCACGGGGTCATGCAGGGGCCTCCAGAGGAGCCCTCATCTGCTCCACCTGTCCCCACACAAGCCACCGCCAGGGGCCTCCCATCCCAGAGCCTAGACACAGATGTCAGAAGTTTTGTTCTAGAAACGTCTTCTCTGCCTGTGCCCCTCAGGTGCCCGGGTCCCTTAGTCCCTGAGGCTTTTTACTGTCTGCACTTCCCGCCTGCCCAACACCCTGTCATTAAAAACTGTCCACGCCCAAGTGTCCTTGGGAAGGTCTTCCTGTGTCCTACAGCATCCACCCGGGTGAATAACTTTTTTTGGATGAGACAGTATATTCACTTTGTGGCAAAAAATCAAAACATCATAAAAATGCGTGTGAAGCATTTGGTTCCCACCTTTGCCCTCTCTGACCTTATTCCTTCTAACTAGTTGTTGGTGTCTTTTATAAAAACTATCAGTTTTCCGTACATTACTTTCGTATTTCACCATCTAACTGATGTCTTTTGCTTTCAGTAATTTTTCAGCCATTTTAGGTCCTTCAGTTATGCAATCACATCTTCTGTAAATAATGACAGTAGTTTTATCTGCTCCTTTGCAATGTTTATACTTTTTAAAAAAAAAATAAATTTATTTATTTATTTTTGGCTGTGTTGGGTCCTCGTTTCTGTGCGAGGGCTTTCTCTAGTTGTGGCAAGCCAGAGCCACTCTTAATTGCGGTGTGTGGGCCTCTCACTGTCGTGGCCTCTCTTGTTAAGGATCACAGGCTCCAGACGTGCAGGCTCAGTAGTTGTGGCTCACGGGCCCAGTTGCTCTGCGGCATGTGGCATCTTCCCAGACCAGGGCTCGAACCCGCGTTCCCTGCATTGGCAGGGAGATTCTCAACCACTGCACCACCGGGGAAGCCCTATACTTTTTTTTTTTAATTGTCTAAGTGTACGCTTGCTTTTGTCTTTGACCTAGGAAGTTACTTAGAACTGTTTTCTTTTTTTTTTTTCTGGCTGAGCCACGCTGCTTGTGGAATCTTAGTTCCCCGAACCAGGGGCCACTGGCAGTGACAGTACCAAGTCCTAACTACTGGACCACCAGGGAACTCCCAGAAGTGTTTTTAAATACCCTAATTTTGGTAAGCTTTTTCTGACTGATTTCTAGCTTCATCGTAATTGGCTCAGAGAAAGTGACCTGAGTAATATATATGCTTTGAAATTTGTTGAGATTTAGTTTATAATCTAGAAGGTGATCACATTTTTATAAAATGTTTCGTGTGGCTCAAGAACGTTGCTCTCTAATTATTGTATGCAGAGTTCTGTGTCCATTTGATCAACATTGTTAATTTTATTATTCAAAATTTTATATCTTTTTTTGAATTTTTGAATTTTATTTTATTTTTTTATACAGCAGGTTCTTATTATTTATCTATTTTATACATATTAGTGTATACATGTCAATTCCAATCTCCCAATTCATCCCACCACCACCACCACCACCCCCGCCACTTTCCCTGCTTGGTGTCCATACATTTGTTCTCTATGCCTGTGTCTGTATTTCTGCCCTGCAAACAGGTTCACCTGTACCATTTTTCTAGGTTCCACATTTATGCATTAATATACGATATTTGTTTTTCTCTTTCTTTCTTCACTCTGTATGACAGTCTCTAGATCCATCCACGTCTCTACAAACGACCCAATTTCTTTCACTTTTATGGCTGAGTAATATTCCATCGTATATATGTACCATATCTTCTTTATCCATTTGTCTGTCGATGGGCATTTAGGTTGCTTCCATGACCTGGCTATTGTAAATAGAGCTGCAATGAACATTGGGGGTGCATGTGTCTTTTTGAATTATGGTTTTCTTTGGGTATAGGCCCAGTAGTGGGATTGCTGGGTCGTATGGTAGTTCTATTTTTAGTTTTTTAAGGAACCTCCATACTGTTCTCCATAGTGGCTGTATCAAATTACATTCCCACCAACAGTGCAAGAGGGTTCCCTTTTCTCCACACCCTCTCCAGCATTTGTTTGTAGATTTTCTGATGATGCCCATTCTAACCAGTATGAGGTGATACCTCATTGTAGTTTTGATTTGCATTTCTCTAATAACTAGTGATGTTGAGCAGATATTCATGTCCTTCTTGGCCATCTGTATGTCTTCTTTGGAGAAATGTCCATTTAGGTCTTCTGCCCAGTTTTTTTTTTTTTTTTTTTGCGGTACACGGGCCTCTCACTGTTGTGGTCTCTCCCGTTGCGGAGCACAGGCTCCGGACGCACAGGCTCAGCGGCCACGGCTCACGGGCCCAACCACAGCACGGCATGTGGGATCTTCCCGGACCGGGGCACGAACCCGTGTCCCGTGTATCGGCAGGTGGACTCTCAACCACTGCGCCACCAGGGAAGCCCTTCTGCCCATTTTTTGATTGGGTTGTTTATTTTTTTTAATATTGAGCTGCATGAGCTGTTTATATACTTTGGAGATTAATCCTTTGTCCACTGATTTGTTTGTAAATATTTTCTCCCATTCTGAGGGTTGCCTTTTCGTCTTGATTGTAGTTTCCTTTGCTTTGCAAAAGCTTTTAAGTTTCATTAGGTCCCATTTGTTTATTTTTGTTTTTCTTTCCATTACTCTAGGAGGTGGATCAAAAAAGATCTTGCTGTGATTTATGTCAAAGAGTGTTCTTCCTATGTTTTCCTCTAAGAGTTTTATAGTGTCCGGTCTTACATTTAGGTCTCGAATCCATTTTTAGTTTATTTTTGTGTATGAAGTTAGGGAGGGTTCTAATTTCATTCTTTTACATGTAGCTGTCCAGTTTTCCCAGCACCACTTACTGAAGAGACTGTCTTTTCTCCACTGTATATTCTTGCCTCCTCCATCATAGATTAGTTGACCATAGGTGCGTGGGCTTATCTCTGGGCTTTCTATGCTGTTCCACTGATCTATATTTCTGTTTTTATGCCAGTACCATACTGCCTTGATTACTATAGGTTTGTAGTATAGTCTGAAGTCAGGGAGTCTGATTCCTCCAGCTCCATTTTTTTCCCTTAAGGCTGCCTTGGCTATTCGGGGTCTTTTGTTTCTCCATACAAATTTTAAGATTTTTTGTTCTAGTTCTGTAAAAAATGCCACTGGTAATTTGATAGGGATTGCATTGAATCTGTAGATTGCTTTCGGTTGTATAGTCATTTTCACAATATTGATTCTTCCAATCCAAGAACATGGTATATCTCTCCATCTCTTTGTGTCATCCTTGATTTCTTTCATCAGGGTCTTACAGTTTTCTGAGTACAGGTCTTTTACCTCCTTAAGTAGGTTTATTCCTAGGTATTTTATTCTTTTTGTTGCGATGGCGAATGGGATTCTTTCCTTAATTTCTCTTTCTGATCTTTCGTTGTTAGTGTATAGGAATGCAAGAGGTTTCTGTGCATTAATTTTCTATCCTGCAACCTTACCAAATTCATTGATTAGCTCTAGTAGTTTTCTAGTGGCATCTTTAGGATTCTCTATGTATAGTATCATGTCATCTGCAAACAGTGACAGTTTTACTTCTTCTTTTCCAATTTGTATTCCTTTTATTTCTTTTTCTTCTCTGATTACCATGGCTAGGACTTCCAAAACTATGTTGAATAATAGTGGTGAGAGTGGACATCCTTGTCTTGTTCCTGATCTTAGAGGAAATGCTTTCAGTTTTTCACCATTGAGAATGATGTTTGCTGTGGGTTTGTCGTATATGGCCTTTATTATGTTGAGGTAGGTTCCCTCTATGCCCACTTTCTGGAGAGTTTTTATCATAAATGGGTGTTGAATTTTGTCAAAAGCTTTTTCTGCATCTATTGAGATGATCATATGGTTTTCATTCTTCAATTTGTTAATATGGTGTGTCACATTGATTGATTTGCATATATTGAAGAATCCTTGCATCCCTGGGATGAATCTCACTTGATCATGGTGTATGATCCTTTTAATGTGTTGCTGGATTCTGTTTGCTAGTATTTTGTTGAGGATTTTTGCATCTATATTCATCAGGGATATTGGTCTATAATTTTCTTTTTTTGTAGTATATTTGTCTGTTTTGGTATCAAGGTGATGGTGGCCTCATAGAATGAGTTTGGGAGTGTTCCTTCCTCTGCAATTTTTTTGGAAGAGATTGAGAAGGATGGATGTTAGCTCTTCTCTAAATGTTTGATACAATTCACCTGTGAAGTCATCTGGTCCTGGACTTTTGTTTGTTGGAAGATTTTTAATTACAGTTTCAATTTCCTTACTTGTGATTTGTCTGTTCATATTTTCTATTTCTTCCTGGTTCAGTCTTGGAAGTTTATACCTTTCTAAAAATTTGTCCATTTCTTCCAGGTTGTCCATTTTATTGGCATAGAGTTGCTTGTAGTAGTCTCTTATGATGCTTTGTATTTCTGCGGATCCATTGTAACTTCTTTTTCATTTCTAATTTTATTGATTTGAGTCCTCTCCCTCTTTTTCTTTATGAGACTGGCTAAAGTTTTATCAAGTTTGTTTATCTTCTCACAGAACCGGCTTTTAGTTTTATTGATCTTTGCTATTGTTTTCTTTGTTTCTATTTCATTTATTTCTGCTCTGATCTTTATGATTTCTTTCCTTCTGCTAACTTTGGGTTTTGTTTGTTCTTTCTCTAGTTCCTTTAGGTGTAAGGTTAGATTGTTTATTTGAGATGTTTCCTCTTTCTTGAGGTAGGCTTGTATTGCTATAAACTTCCCTCTTAGAACTTCATTCCATAGGTTTTGGATCATCGTGTTTTCATTGTAATTTGTCTCTAGGTATTTTTTGATTTCTTCAGTGATCTCTTGGTTATTTAGTAATGAATTGTTTAGCCTCCATGTGTTTGTGTTTTTTACGTTTTTTTCCCTGTAATTGATTTCTAATCTCATAGCGTTGTGGTCGGAAAAAATGCTTGATATGATTTCAATTTTCTTAAATTTACCGAGGCTTGATTTGTGACTCAAGATGTGATCTATCCTGGAGAATGTTCCATGTGCACTTGAGAAGAAAGTGTAATCTGTTGGTTTTGGATGGAACATCCTATAAACATCAATTAAATCTATCTGGTCTATTGTGTCATTTAAAGCTTGTGTTTCCTTATTAATTTTGTCTGGATGATCTGTCCATTGGTGTAAGTGAGGTGTTAAAGTCCCCCACTATTACTGTGTTACTGTCGATTTCCTCTTTTATAGCTGTTAGCAGTTGCCTTATGTATTGAGGTGCTCCTATGTTGGGTACATATATAATTGTTATATCTTTTTCTTGGATTGATCCCTTGATCATTATGTAGTGTCCTTCCTTGTCTCTTGTAACATTCTTTATTTTAAAGTCTATTTTATCTGATATGAGTATTGCTACTCCAGCTTTCTTTTGATTTCCACTTGCATGCAATATCTTTTTCCATCCTCTCACTTTGTCTGTATGTGTCCTAGGTCTGAAATGGGTCTCTTGCAGACAGCATATATATGGGTCTTGTTTTTGTATCCATTCAGCGAGCCTGTGTCTTTTGGTTGGAGAATTTAATCCATTCATGTTTAAGGTAATTATCCATATGTATGTTTCTATTACCATTTTCTTAATTGTTATGGGTTTGTTTTTGTAGGTTCTTTTCTTCTCTTGTGTTTCCCACTTAGAGAAGTTCCCTTAGCATTTATTGTAGAGCTGGTTTGGTGGTGCTGAATTCTCTTAGCTTTTCCTTGTCTGTAAAGCTTTTGATTTCTGCATCAAATCTGAATGAGATCCTCGTCAGGTAGAGTAATCTTGGTTGTAGGTTCTTCCCTTTCACCACTTTCAATATATCATGCCACTCCCTTCTGGCTTGTAGAGTTTCTGCTGAGAAATCAGCTGTTAACCTTATGGGAACTCCCTTGTATGTTATTTGTCATTTTTCCCTTGTTGCTTTCAATAATTTTTCTTTGTCCTTAATTTTTGTCAATTTGATTACTATGTGTCTCGGCATGTTTCTCCTTGGGTTTATCCTGCCTGGGACTCTCTGAACTTCCTGGACTTGGGTGGCTATTTCCTTTCCCATATTAGGGAAGTTTTCTACTATAATCTCTTCAAATATTTTCTCAGGTCCTTTCTCTCTCTCTTCTCCTTCTGGGACCACTATAATGCGAATGTTGTTGTGTTTAATGTTGTCCCAGAGGTCTCTTAGGCTATCTTCATTTCTTTTCATTCTTTTTTCTTTATTCTGTTCCGTGGCAGTGAATTCCATCATTCTGTCTTCCAGGTCACTTATCTGTTCTTCTGCCTCAGTTATTCTGCTATTGATTCCTTCTAGTGTATTTTTCATTTCAGTTATTGTATTGTTCATCTCTGTTTGTTTTTTAATTCTTCTAGGTGTTTGTTCTTTAATTCTTCTAGGTCTTTGTTAAACTTTTCTTGCATCTTCTTGATCTTTGCCTCCATTCTTTTTCCAAGGTCCTAGATCATCTTCACTAACCTTATTCTGAATTCTTTTTCTGCAAGGTTGCCTATCTCCACTTCATTTAGTTGTTTTTCTGGGGTTTTATCTTGTTCCTTCATCTGGTACAAAGTCCTCTGCCTTTCCATTTTGTTTATCTGTGAATGTGGTTTTCCTTCCACAGGCTGCAGAATTGTAGTTCTTCTTGCTTCTGCTGTCTGCCCTCTGGTGGATGAAGCTATCTAAGAGGCTTGTGCCAGCTTCCTGATGGGAGGCACTGGTGGTGGGTAGAGCTTGGTGTTGCTCTGGTGGGCAGAGCTCAGTAAAACTTTAATCTGCTTGTCTGCTGATGGGTGGGGCTGGGTTCCCTCCCTGTTCGTTGTTTGGCCTGAGGCGACCCAGCACTGGAGTCTACCCGGCTCTTTGGTGGGGCTAATGGTGGACTCTGGGAGGGCTCACTCCAAGGAGTACTTCCCAGAACTTCTGCTGCCAGTGTCCTTGTCCCCACGGTGAGCCACAGCCACCCCCCGCCTCTGCAGGAAACCCTCCAACACTAGCAGGTAGGTCTGGTTCAGTCTCCCCTGGGGTCACAACTCCTTCCCCTGGGTCCTGATGCGCACACTACTTTGTGTGTGCCCTCCAAGAGTGGAGTCTCTGTTTCCCCCAATCCTGTCAAAGTCCTGCAGTCAAATCCTGCTAGCCTTCAAAGTCTGATTCTCTAGGAATTCCTCCTCCTGTGGCCAGACCCCCAGGTTGGGAAGCCTGACATGTGGCTCAGAACCTTCACTCCAGTGGGTGGTCTTCTGTGGTATATGTGTTCTCCAGTTTATGAGTCACCAACACAGCAGTTATGGGACTTGATTTTATTGTGATTGCGCCCCTCCTACCGTCTCATTGCAGCTTCTCCTTTGTCTTTGGATGTGGGATATCTTTTTTGGTGCGTTCCAGTGTCTTCCTGTTGATGATTGTTCAGCAGTTAGTTGTGATTCCGGTGCTCTCGCAAGAGGGGGTGAGCGCACGTCTTTCTACTCTGCCATCTTGAACCAATCTCCCCAAATCTTTTTTTTTTTTTTTTTTTTTTTTTTGCGGTACGCGGGCCTCTCACTGTTGTGGCCTCTCCCGTTGCGGAGCACAGGCTCCGGACGCGCAGGCTCAGCGGCCATGGCTCACGGGCCCAACCGCTCCGCGGCATGTGGGATCTTCCCAGACCCGGGCACGAACCCGTGTCCCCTGCATCGGCAGGCGGACTCTCAACCACTGCGCCACCAGGGAAGCCCCTCCCCAAATCTTTAACTAACATTTTGCGCCACCAGGGAAGCCCCGCTATTGTTTCTTTATGGTCTCGGCTTTTAGCTCTACCCAGTGTTTTTCATTTTCTTTGGTCCTAGTCCTTGCCTCCCAGACCATTGTCTTGGGTCATTTTCCTTCTTCCTGAATTACATCCTTCACATAGTCCTTTAGGGAGGGATGCTGGTGGTTTCATTTACTTGAAAATATCTCTGTTCTTGAAAGATAATTTCCCAAGTATATAATTGTAGGTTGGAAGTTACTTTCTTTCAGTAGTTTGGAATTATTAGTGCACTTTTCCTGGCTTCCATCGTTGCTGCTGAGAACTCTGCTTCAGTCTAAGTGTTAGTTATTTTTTTAAAAATAATCCTTTTTCCCCCTCTAGTTGTTTTTAAAATCCTTACTTTCTCTATTGTGCATTTCTTTTTTTTCTTTTTTTTTTTTTTGCAGCATGCAGGCCTCTCACTGTTGTGGCCTCTCCCATTGCGGAGCACAGGCTCCGGACGTGCAGGCTCAGCGGCCATGGCTCATGGGCCCAGCCGCTCCACGGCATGTGGGATCCTCCCGGACCGGGGCACGAACCCGCGTCCCCTGCATCGGCAGGCGGACGCTCTACCACTGCGCCACCAGGGAAGGGAAGCCCCTATTGTGCCTTTCTTTATGCAGTATATAGGTATTCTCTCTTGATTTATTTTCTTTTAAAATATATTATGAGGGCTTCCCTGGTGGTGCAGTGGTTAAGAATCTGCCTGCCGATGCAGGGGACACGGGTTCGAGCACTGGGAAGATCCCACATGCCGCGGAGCAACTAAGCCCATGCACCACAACTACTGAGCCTGCGCTCTAGAGCCCATGAGCCACAACTACTGGAGCCCGTGCACCGCAACAAGAGAAGCCACCACAATGAGAAGCCTGTGCGCCACAATGAAGAGTAGCCCCCATTCGCCACAACTAGAGAAAAGCCCGCGCGCAGCAACAAAGACCCAACACAGCCAAAAATAAATAAATAAAATAATAATTTTTAAAAAAGAAAGTAAGCCTAGGTTTGAAAAAATAAAATAAAATATATTATGAGCACATTTTGCCTGGGACTTTATATGCTAAAACTAGATGGACTGGTTTTTTTGTTTTTTTAATTGGAGTATAGTTTCTTTACAATGTTGTGTTAGTTTCTACTGTACAGCAAAGTGAATCAGCTAGACAGATACATATATTCCCTCTTTTTTGGATTTCCTTCCCATTTAGGTCACTGCAGAGCACTGAGTAGAGTTCCCTGCACTATACAGTAGTTTCTCATTAGTTATCTATTTTATACGTAGTAGTATCAATAGTGTATGTATGTTGGGACTTCCCTGGTGGCACAGTGGTTAAGAATCCGTCTGCAAATGCAGGGGACATGGGTTCGAGCCCTGGTCTGGAAAGATCCCACATGCCGTGGAGCAACTGGGCCCGTGCACCACAACTACTGAGCCCACATGCCTAGAGCCCGCTCACCACAATGAAGAGTAACCCCCTCTCACCACAACTGGAGAAAGCCCGCATGAAGCAACAAAGACAAAACCCAGCCCAAAATAAAGAAATTAAATTAATTTTAAAAAATAGTGTATATAGGTCAATCCCCATCTCCCAGTTCATCCCCCGCCCTCCAGAAGGCCTGTTTTGAGGATGTATTTTTTTCAGAGAGAATTTACTTCTGCCAGCATGCTGGGGGCCCTACTGACTGGGGAATTATCCATTAACTTCTTGACTTGGAGATTTTGGACTATGCCTGTAGAGTGAACGCCGACCTGAAACTCATGTTTCAAAAAGTTAGATCTCATGAACTTCTAACCAGATTTAATAAATATTAATGTCTTGGCTACTTTCATTAAAAAATTTTTTTAAAGTAGAATCTTCTTCCATCCCCTCTTCCTCCTCATTCCCTGGGTGGGAACCACTCTCCCAGAGCTGGTGTGTGTAATTCTGATGCACAGTCCAACATGGATACATATTAAGTATGTATCCATTAACATGTATAGTATGTGTTTACATTCTTTGTGTGTTTAAAGTTTTTGTGCAGAGGGGGAGGGGCAGGCCTTGCTCCTTCCCAGGCAGATTTTTCCAAAATCCAAATCCCAGCCCACTAGGCACCCACTTGGAGCAATTGAGAGCGTTTCACCAAACGCCGTGCATATGGCATCAGACTGTGTAAACTGAAAAACGCTCCTGTCATTTTTCGCACCTGTACAGTGGGTATGATTTTTTTTTTCTCATCAGTCAATTTCAGGTTTTGATTCCCACCATGGCTATCACACAGTTTCGGTTATTTAAAGTCTGTACCTGCCTAGCAACAGTAGTTTCATTCCTGAAGAGATTAATATGCAGATCTGGCAGAGAATGGAAATTAAGTGGAGACTAAGTAACTTTCCCAGCTACAGTTGATTATTCATCAGTTGCTAAACAGACAACCCAAGCAACATTCTCATGGAGCTAAGAGTATTTTCAGAATACAGATACACTGCTTGACTTTAAGGCATTCATCAGGCCACCCAGGATGCCAGGAATCTCTCAAAGTCCCTTGAACTCTTAGTGATTGAGACTCAAAGAACAAAAAAGACTTATGAGACAATATTTCCTTCAACATGTTCCATCCATAAGACAATTGTTTGCTGTAGAGAAATGATTACAAATGGCATATATCAGTACCTTTTCAAGCTGGTGTTTCTAGCTTAATAAATGGGTGTAAATAATTTTATGGTGGGAAACAACTCTGTCTATAATGATTTCCTTCAATGTGCATAATGATAAAATGAATTACTTTAAATATTCTTTTGTTTACATGATTACCTGACCTAAATCAGACAAACCTTTAACTTCTCATTTTTGTTGTTAGAAGCTGGTGTTGGCATACATTTCCTCTAACTTGAACTGGCATTGTTCATGTTTGATACAACATTAAGGAATTTGGTAATTTTGGTTTTCAAGAAAATGACATTAAATGCAATCATTTTATTTATCACAAAAAAATAAACTTTGTGCAACTTGCTTTTTTTTTCAGAGAAAAAAATTTTATTTTATTTAGTAATTCGTTTTCTGTTGTTTTTAATTTACGAGAATTTTAAAAGAAAATAAATACAATAGTGCTGCACACATTTGATATTCTATTAAAAATTTAAAAATCACGTTAATTTTTTCTTTCATGCACAGCTCATGTACTCACACCTGACGGTAATAACGTACAGAAATTTCACTGACAATATGCAATAAAAATTATTCGAAGTGGCATAGCAAATCATTTTGAGAATCACCTTCACCGTGTTTTCTAGTAACCTCCGTAAGATTAGCTCCTGTAACCAGATCATTCTGTGTCTGTCTTTCCGTGTTCCTTTCTCTTCTGAAGGCAAGGGTAATTGAACAACTGTGGGGGAAGAGTGGGTCCTGGGGGGTTTCCTCTTTTTGCAGGAACCCAGAAGAGTCTTTTTACATCGTTATTTACAAAAGTAGCGGCTGGTCCCTTTGGACCTAATCCCTCAATTCTTCCAACCTGACGTACGTGTTCACCCATGCTCCCTGCACCCTCACCGTCCCCTTCAAGGAACCCCTTGACATGTTTTTCCTTTCCACGTGTGACTTCTCTGAATGCACAGGTGTGCTCAGCAACAGAGACATTCATGGCTCAATGGATAGGGGAGCTTACACGTCTAAAGCAAGGCCCTGGAGCGACACCCCACGGTGTGCTGCAAACTGCAGGCAGGACATGGTGGTAGCCTTGGCTCCCAAGGGGAAGGGGAGCGGGCCCTTTCTAGGGGGAATTACATTAGGTGGCCTCATTTGTTACCAGGGAAACCAGTGGAGGGGCCCTTATGGTAAGCTGTCACCAGCTGGGTCCTGGGCATAGGGGTAGGTGAAACAGGCCCTGGCCGGGCAGGGGAACATGCAGACAGCAAGGGAAGAGCCATCTTGCGTGGCCTGGCCATACAGCTCCTGAGACCCCTGATTTTCTGCAGGTCCCCTCAGCAGATCTGCGCCTAGTTTGCAGCCACAGATACTAACACCGGAGGCTTAAGGGTTTCCTGGCATTTAAGATTCCAAACGCTTTCTTCTTCTTGTCTGGCTTTTCTGCCCACATAGGAACAGGTCCGGTCCTGGTCTCCGGGGACAGCCGCGCAAGACCGCGCAGGAGCGGGCTCGCCGTCCGAGTGGGTGCGACCACCGTCAGGGGCGAGGACGTGGAGCGCCTGCGGGGAGGCCCGGCTCCCCCCTTCCGGGGCATCTCGGGGCCGCGGGGCTGCGCAGAGCTCGGCCGTCGCTCCGAGGCCCCCGGAGGCTGCTGTCCCCGCGGCGGGTGTGGACGCCCCCCGCGTCTGCGAGGCCGCGCCCAGGGCCCGGGGGAGCACGGACAGCCCCCGCCGCCGTCCAGGCCCCCGTGCGGGCTCCACCTGCGGCCAAACCTGCGGACGCGAACGTCCAGCCGCGTCCACGTGCGGCTGAGCCCGCGGGGCGGTCAGATGAGGGCCACCTGCGGGGTCACGTGCAGAAGGCGCGGCGCCTCCCGGGGCGGGGGGGGTCCACCTCCCGCCGGGACACCCTCCGGAGGCGAGGTCACCCGGGGCTGCGGGGTGGGGGAGGGGAGACGGGCGGGGCGGGAGGGGTGGGGGCGGGGAGGGGTCGCTCCGAGGCCCGACGCACCGCCCCCTGTCGGTCCCGGGAGGAGCTGCGCGTCTATCAACCCTATGTTCCCGCTGGGAGGAAAAAGAGTGGGTTTTCCGAGCAGCTGACAGGACAATTAACCCCCGTGAGGCCAAATCCTTCGCGTGGGGCCGCCACTCCGCTGCTCACGAGCCCCTGCACTTCAGAGGAAAAAAGCCTACTTGACCCCGACGTGACTTGAACACGCAACCTTCTGATCTGGAGTCAGACGCGCTACCATTGCGCCACGAGGTCACAGCAAACGTAAGCGTCCGCGTCATTAAAGACCTCGCTGAGGCGGCGCCGTCGCGAGGCTCCGGAGACGCAGGCGCTTTCTCCGCGCCGCCCGCCCCCACTCGGAGGAGGAGCCGGCCGCCACGCGCTTGCGCGACCGGGGTAGGGGCGCCGCGAGCGAGTGCAGGGCGTGGCCGAGGCCGGGTCCCCGGCTCCTTCCAGAGATCCCCAAAACAGAAAGCGCGGTGGGCATCTCCCATCGCCGGGAAACTAAGGACTTAATCAACGAGCTTGATAAACGCAAGGACTTCACTATTTTTTTTCAGTTTGCAAATCAGCTCACTGCATTTGTCAATTTTTAAAAACTGCAGTATAGTTGATTTACAATTATTATATTTAAACTATAAAAATAAACATTGTCTTTGAGGAAAGCCAGAACAGCGCCTGGAAGAAAATTAGAATCTTTGACCATCCACCATCCAGACATAACCGCTGCTAATACTTCCATGTGCGGTATTTCTTTTTGCAGATTTTTAACGGCTACATCCACATCCCAAATATGTTACTGGACTTTCAGCTGACAGCACACTTCCGGAAAAGTAGCCATGAATTTTGACAAAGGGCAAATACTTGTGTATCCGGCGCCCAAATCGAGAAAGACATTAGCACCCGCCCCTTCCAGTCGCTTCAAATCCAATTTTGAGATGAGATTATATTGTACCTAACATTTTGTTAATATTCTCACTTGTCACTGTATTGTCCGCATATTTTAGTTGATATGTTTTCTAGCATAATGTTAAAGGGTTCATTGTCCATCTCATGGGAGTCCTAAGACCCTGCTTCTGGATAGTACTTTTTCCTTTTTATTAAATAAGAAAGATGAAACTATTCAATAAGGGAGTAAATATGCTTTTAAGTAAAAAAGAGCGCTATCCTGGTCTGCTTAAGAACAAGAAGCATCAATTAACTCAATAAATACAACACCCGCAGGGCCTGGTGTTCTTTACAGAAGGAGAGATGGAGCCGCCCCGCCTTTGCTGGAGGAAGGGAAACCGTCGTCTGATGCTCGCAGTGAACTTGGGGTTGGGGGCAGCTGAGACCGCCAGAGCATCTACTGTCTAACAGGAAAGGAGGCGCGGCCGCTTCTGTGTTTGTGGCCACGTGTGACACTAGAGGCATTTGGGATTGACCCCAGGGCTGTTAGAGAAGCAGAGGCCAGGAGGCTCTATCCCTGTGCTCCCAAGGGAAGAGCCAGCCAGCTCACAGCATGATTGCTGATGCCTTGTCCGGATTCCACGTAGCCAGAGACCAGAGTCACCTCCTTATTGCTTTTGGTGGCCCAGGGGTGACGTGGACCCTGACGGGGGTGGGGGGAGGGATGGGGGGACCAAGGGAGTGGAGGCAGTGAATGAGGTGGAGTCCCCAGATTTGGATTCACCTTCAGGCTGATCACACACTCCTTTCCCTTCTCCCCCCGCAAGCCCTCCAGCCTTGGCCGCACAGCAAAGTCACTGTGAGGAAGAGCCAGTGCCCTTCCCATGGAGGCCAAGGGCCCAGAATCTACTGGGAGGAATGCCTCACCCATAAGGAAAGACCAGAGACGCTCTTGAAATCCTGCTCAGAATTTTGGATACACACGTCCCGGCCCCTCTTCTCCTGGGATGTGGAAGCAAAACCTGATGTTTAATTGTGCTGTGGCTGCACCCCTACAGGACAGTGTGGTGACGCAAATGGACAAAGGGATTAAAGAAGTTGGTGCAGGTAGTGTACAGGGACTCCTTTGAAAAGTGAGAGCCCTGCCTGCCAGGACAGACCAGAGTGCAGCAGTGCAGTGGTCATGCAGTTGTGCAGGGTCACGTCGTCTTTTGTGGGTTTTTTTGCTTTTTGTTTTTTTGGGGGGGCTGTGCAGCATGAACCCGTGCCCTGGGCATTGGGGGCACGGAGTGTTAACCACTGGCCCGCCAGGGAAGTCCCCCAATTTTTGTTTTTCAAAATACTGGATTTTAAAAATTTATCTTAACTGCTGAGGTTTTTGGTGTCCCTACCCCCCAGAGAATGCCTCACTCACCTCACCCTAGTTCCGGCCTTGCTTCTCACCAAAATTCTGCTGATGCCCAGAAATCGTAAAGAACTGCTTCCTTATTTTAGGACTAAACTCTATTACACCAAAAAACAAAAACAAAACAAACCCCCCCCCCCCAAAAAAAAACCCACAGGGCTTCCTGGTGGCGCAGTGGTTGAGAGTTGAGACACGAACCCGTGTCCCCTGCATCGGCAGGCGGACTCAACCACTGCGCACCAGGGAAGCCCGAAAAAAAATTTTTTTTAATAAATTTACTTATTTTACTTATTTATTTTTGGCTGCGTTGGGTCTTCGTTGCTACGCGCGAGCTTTCTCTAGTTGCGGCGAGCGGGGGCTACTACTCTTCTTTGCGGTGCGTGGGCTTCTCATTGCGGTGGCTTTTCTTGCTGTGGAGCACGGGCTCTAGGGTGTGCGGGCTTCAGTAGTTGTGGTGCGTGGGCTTCAGTAGTTGTGGCTTGCGGGCTCTAGAGCACAGGCTCAGTAGTTGTAGCACACGGGCTTAGTTGCTCCGCGGCATGTGGGATCTTCCCGGATCAGGGCTCAAACCCGTGTCCCCTGCATGGCAGGCAGATTCTTAACCACTACACCACCAGGGAAGTCCCATAAACCACTTTTATGACAGAACAGTCAATGTCCAGTTAATACAAAAACAGGATGAGTGCCAACACTGGCAAAGAGTGTGGGGAAATAGATATTCTCACTCAGGACTGGAAAAGAATATAAACTGGAACTAGCTGTTTGGATCGTAATGTGGCAAATGTTTTAAAAATGCTTCTGTCCAAGCATTTCCTCTTCTAGAGAATAGTTACTAAAACAGTTAAGGCTAGAGGCAAAGATGTACCTTCAAGATCGTTCGCATCAAAGCTGTGCTTGTAACAGTGAAGCCCAGGAGGCAACTGGACTGTTCCATTTTACAAGCTCAGTCTGGATTTCCATGCGAATGAGCAGGGGAGCTGGCCTTGGCAAGTGCTTGCATTTATGAGCTACCCGAATAAAGGGATGTCGTACTCAGACTCTAGGAATAACTGCTGTGGAGCAAGTATGCAGGGATGGAACATTTAAATTTTTCATTACAAATCCTGGGAGCCAGCGTTGCGTAAGCCAGAGCCCCAGGCTGAGGACAGGACTCCTCCAAGCTGTGGCCTCCTGATTGACAAGAAAGGCCAGTCGCAGCCCATGACGGGAGATGGAAGCCCCTGGCCGCTGCAGAGAGGAAAAAAACTGCAGATTTGGGGAGAATGGAAGAAGTTTTCACATATTGAGGTGGGGGGGAAGTCATTCTGGTTATACATGAGCTAACTCGAATTATATACTAACCAAACAGCCTGTGTGTGCTGTCCAACATATACTGCACATCTGCTGTAAAGAAAAGGGTGCACTGACCAGAAGTAAAGAATGTCCATGTTAAAAATAAAGATGAAAGGCCTCCCTTTCTGGGACGCCAGTGCTGGTTTCTCCTTTGATGGTAAGACTCCCTTCACAGGTGCCCAGGCCACCCTGGCTCACTTTGTATTTGCTGGTCCGTTTTTTTGAAACCTTGAAGGAGTGTGTCCCTGACTTGTTTGATGTTGTTCGTTCTGACAAGATATAAAACTGCGCTGAAAACCATGCTTCTCTGTAGCAGATCCTCAGAGCTACTGAGAGCCTGTCTCCTGGGCTACAGTCCTCACTTTGGCTCAAATAAAACTCTTTTCCATTCCCATTATAGTTTGGTTATTGATTATTTGTGTCAACAGGGAGTCTGTGAACTTCAGGCATTTAGATTTTTGGGTTTTTGGGGGGTTTTAAATATATTTTTTATTTATTTCGCTGCACTGGGTCTTAGCTGCGGCATGTGGGATCTAGTTCCCTGACCAGGGATCAAACCTGGACCACCTGCATTGGGAGTGCAGAGTCTTAGCCACTGGACCACCAGGGAAGTCCCGATGATTTTGTTTTATGCCAGGTTTTCCTCCTTTGCTGTCTGCCTCGAAAACCTTGATTAGGAAAGAAACCCTCCCTTAAGATGGGAAAATCCAAGAGGATTACAGTTGGAAAGTCTGCACCTCCCTGCCTGTCCTTCCCCTTTTAAAGTTTCTGTGACCCTATTAGGTTTTGGTTTTGCTGAGGACATACTTCAGTATAAACCCGAGTAAGTTTGGCTGGGCTCGAATGTCTTCAATGATCTAATGGAAAGGTTGCCACACTTGTTCGTGGTCAGAAGAGACTGGGGCAGTGTGGATGCCCTTTACCTTGGAGAAATGGAGAGCCAGAAGCAGAAAGTTCTGTCTGCAGGGTATTGGCTGTGGGTGTACATAGCGAGAGACAAGGGTCCTGTCCAGCTGGTCCCCATGTGACAATAAATGTGACTTTCTCAACTTTGCCCCATGTGACAATGTTGGCCAAACTCATCTCTGGAGATGTTTTTCAGCCTAGAGATCTTGACTCGGCATTTTACTAAACCCAAAAGCCCTGCTTACTGTCACCCGCCAGATGCCGCTGATGGCAACTGGGGGCTACGCACAGAGGCTTTGATGGCAGACAGGACCCTGTAATTCCATCAACAGTCAGAGGAAGACAATGCCATCTTTTGGGGACTAAAACAGCTGTCTTCCAACATGGAAGAACTATAAAAGGGAGAGCCTTGTCCCTATTCATCCGAATTTAAATATGGGCTTAAACTGCCTTAGACAAGAAAGGATTACTGTGGAAGATTGATTCCCTCTACCAAGCAGGGGGCAAGCATACCAGCCCCGTCCTTGCCGCCTACTAACTGTGTGCCACTGGACAGGTCACCTGACGTTTCTTTGCCCTAGAGTCCTCAATTCTAAACTGTGATATAACCGATCTCAAAGGGTTGTTGGGAAGGATAAGCCAAGGAATCCTCTGGAAATGGGTTCCAGAGAGCACACTGTTTTGTTTCCTAATTCTTAGCATGTCTCCTAGGCTTCCACGGACATGTCAGAATATAGGACTTCAGAGTTGTCAGGGCTGCCCAGGACCGTGGGGAAAGATGTGATTTAACCTAATTCTAGGCTCTGTCTAAGCACGAGTAGTAACTAAGCCTGCTGTCAATACTTACAGCAGAGTCACATAAGCCAGCAGATGGCTATGGCACAGCTCCCTTTTCCACTTTACCTTCTTCTGTTGTTTCCCCCTCTCCTTTCTCTCGAATATGTATTGTTCTTCTCTGATTAGGCTTTAGTGGAGTCCAACCAAATCACCCTAATTGCATCCCCAGAATAGCCAGTGTGATCTTGTACTCTCTGATGGATGTGTAAATTGGGGAATCATCACCACAAAATGACTCATAAACCTACAAGTGGCCTGGAACCTCAGATCTTTGCAAATTTTATCACTTTTATGAGGACCTACTATGCCCCTGGCACCGTGGTAGGTATTTTATGTGTTACTTCATTTAATCTTCACAACCAATACGCTCTTGAATTCTTCACTGAACTTTGCCTTCCTTGATGGTTGAATGGTCAGGCCCCATAAATGGCTGCCCCCTTGCTCTCTGTACACCCCCTGCCCAACCCGGCCCTGCCTCACCCCTACCTTATGCGCGTGATTGCCTCCCCATCTTAATCTGAAAGTTTAATCAGTAACTATCCGCGTGATCAGCCTGACCCCCAGCTAATGACTGTCCTAGCCCTCGGACTGGAGCAGCTCCAGTGTGTTCAGTCATCACCAGGAAACATCGACCCTCATGATGGTTGCTAACTCAGAGCTGTGCGAGACCTGTTCCTTCAAGCAGTTCCCCCACTGACCAAGGGGTGTTTCTGACCTCATGCTCCGTAAACCTGAGAGCTCTCCCTCCCCACAGTGAAGACTGCTGCCGTGTCCTGCCTGCCCTGTGCCGTACACAGCGGGGTGTCACTGCAGGACCTTTGCCTCTGCCATGTAAGATTCCCCGTCCAATAAACAGATGTCTCTGTGGCTGTCTCCTGGCTCTTTCTTTCATCTTCACTGCTGGGCAATTACAAGGACTGCAGGACTGAGGTGTGCAGCCCAACAATGGTCTTTATTTATTGTTCTCCATTCTTTCTCACGTGAAATAACTCCCTTGGAAGAGCCTTGTGCCATTTTTTAACTTTTCCAAAGAGATTTTTCTGCTTTGGGCCTCCATTCATATTTTGATAGTATAAGGACTCTGCCATTTTTACAGAGATACTTTCGAATGTTTAATCTGTTGTTCAGTCTGTTGATATCTTCTCTTCCTGAAGGGAAGTGTTCCTACGAATAAAATAGGAATTACTATAGGCTCCCAAACTCTTCTAGAAAGTCAGGCCGAGGACTGAGGTCCCCATCTCCCTCAGGACAACCACCAGCCAACCAATCCTGGGATACCTCGGGAAAGAACTGCACTCTCCACGCCTTTGAGAGCTGGGGGCTAAGCCCTATTTTGAGCTTCTGAGATTTCTTATCCAGGAGGACATCCTGTCTGCACCTGTCAAAACTTTTAGACACTCCCAAGACCTAGTTCCTGGTTCTCTTCTTCAGTTTTCCTCTACAGGGTGGGACCCTTCTTTTACTTCCTACACTCTCAACTCAGTTTCTTGTATGGATATTTCCAGAGGTTCAGTGAGGTCCAGAATAAATTTGTTCCAAGGCTCTAGAGCTGGCCCGCTGTTCCGTTTGTGCCTACGCCGCCCGTCCTTCCCAGGGCAGTTCTGCTCCAGGCCGCGCCCCCCTCCTGGCTCCCCGGACCTTCACGGACGAGGCCAGGAGGGAGGCAAGAGCAGGTACAAAGGCAAGGGTGGGCCTGAGAGACTCGACTGCCGGAGGCAGCGGCCTGGGCCTGGACAGGCGGTGGGCGAGGACTGGCCTCATCTCTGGGACCCGGGACACCTGGGCACAGGTAGGAGGCACCTGCGTTACTAGCACAGCCTCAGGTGCACGAGCTCCGCTTTTAGCCCCGCCCTGCGCCCGGCCGACCAATCCCGCTGCGGCTCCACATGCTTCACAATAGGGCGTCAGTGACGTCATGCGGCCCCACGTGACTCATCCCGGAAGTCCTCCCAGCCTGCCCTTCGCCCTCCTTTCTGCATCCCGAGGACTTTCTGCCTCTGTCCAGTGCGGTGATGTCACCAGTTTATTATTAAACTTATCATTGAGTTTATCGAGGCCTATTGCCCCTGAGGCCGCAGATGAGCTGACTTAGGAGGAAAGCTGCAAGAGGAATCTGAGAGCACAGGAAATGAGGTGCTGTGCCTCAAGGTCCACTCTTATTTGCTGAGCATGGATTTTGTGAGCTCTTAAACGGGGCTCATGTTGTCTCCTAGTGGAGAGTGAACACTGTCCCTGCCAAGTGAGTAATTAAGGCCGGATGAGAGTCACAGATGTTGCCCCCGAAGGCCCTAACCCTCTCCGTGTTCCCAAAGCGAAGTCCACGAAGGGGTCTGTGTGAGGTGGGCAAGAGGTGCAAGTGGTCACGGAAACGTTTCCTGACGCCCCCTGACTGACCCGCCGCTCCTTCCCGCCACAATCCATCTAAAGGCACTGAGCTGGAGGACTTCCTGCCCACATCCGGAAAGCGTCATCGAGGGGCTTTGGAGCTGGGCTGCCTGGACTGGAGTCCCCACCTGTCACTGGCTCTCGTGGGTCGAGGGTGTGTCTTAAACTCCCTCTCGCTCTCACCGTCTACGTATAAAGAGGAGCCTCACTCAGGGCTACTGGGAGGTTGGTGTAAGAACCAATAAAGCACTCCGAACATACCTGTGCTCTGTCAGCTTTTTTATGATCTACTGCAATATTTAAAACAGCCCTGGGTTCACAACTTTGTGCCAAATGACAGCCCTTCTCCCTTGACTCATCTTGTCAACGTCTTCATTCAGAGGTGCTATTAGCGGGACTCGTTCACGTTTGCCCATCTTCCTCTTTTTAGAGGTGACAGGGCAGAATGTACTCACTCGAGCAGCTGCTGCTGAGAGTGGTGGGCTCAGACTGAGGACTTCCTGTGGGAAGCAGGCGAGTGAGAACAGAGCTGGGAACTTGAAGATGAATGCCAAAAACGTGCAGCTAGGGCTTCCTTGGTGGCGCAGTGGTTAAGAATCCTCCTGCCAATGCAGGGGACACGGGTTCGAACCCTGGTCCGCGAAGATCCCACATCCCACATGCCACAGAGCAACTAAGTCCGTGCGCCACAACTACTGAGCCTGCGCTCTAGAGCCCACGAGCCACAACTACTGAGCCCACGTGCCACAACTACTGAAGCCCGCGCGCCTAGAGCCAGTGCTCCACAACAAGAGAAGCCACCGCAATGAGAAGCCCGCGCACCACAACGAAGAGTAGCCCCCGCTCGCCGCAACTAGAGAAAGCCTGCGCGCAGCAACAAAGACCCAGTGCAGCCAAAAATAAATAAATAAATAAATAAAATTTATAAACAAAACCAAAAACGTGCAGCTAGAGCGGAGGTTCAGAGGAGTGTGAGGGCCAGTAACACATGGTGGACGATTCAGAACCACCACTGCAGGCCTCCCTCGGTCCGTGTCCATCCACGCCTGGGTTTGGACCATGAACTCTAAGGCACCAAGATCATCTGTTGTTGTAAGATCATCTGTTGTTGTCCTCCTTTGACTGGGCCTCTCTCAATGAAGACAAAGTAAAATGCCTCTCTCCAAGTCTGTGATTTTCAAATGGTTTCCATTTAGAGGTCTTTCATGGGTTTGGGAAAGTGAGGGACTGGATTAACCACTCAGGCTGGCCCCATTTTCTTAGATCTCCCATCGTTTCTTTTTGTTTGTTTTTCTGCCACACTTTGCGGCTTGTGTGATTTTTTTTTAAATAAATTTATTTATTTTATTTATGGCTGCGTTGGGTCTTCATTGCTGCACGCGGGCTTTTCTCTAGTTGCGGCGAGCAGGGGCTACTCTTCATTGCGGTGTGCAGGCTTCTCATTGCGGTGGCTTCTCTTGTTGCAGAGCACGGGCTCTAGGTGCACAGGCTTCGGTAGTTGTTGGGCATGGGCTTAGTTGCTCTGCGGCATGTGGGATCTTCCATGACCAGGAATCAAACCCATGTCCCTTGCATTGGAAGGCGGATTCTTAACCACTGCACCACCAGGGAAGCCAGCTTGTGGGATCTTAATTCCCCAAACAGGACCACGAGGGAAGTCTCAGTTTCCCTGTGGTTTTAAATCTGCAGCCTAGGGGTGGAGGAGTTGAAGAAAGCCCTTTAAAGGAGAGAAACTGGAGGCTATATCACAAGCTCCAACTTTACCGGAAGGGGCTTGCAGCGTCATAATTTCTGCATTTGACTGAAGGGCTTGGTTCTGGTGGTTATGAAGACTTAGAAGTCCCAAGGCCTGCAGTCAGCAAGCTGGAGACCCAGGACAGCCAGTGGCATAGATCCAGTCTGAGTCCAAAGGCCTGAAACCCAGGAGAGCAATGGTGTAACTCCAGTCCGAGTTCCAGTCTGAGTGCTGGAGAAGACCCATCTCAACGTGAGTCAGCGAGAGCATGTTCTCCCTCATTCCACCTTTGTGTTCTATTCAGGCCTCTAACAGATTGGGTGAGGCCCACCCACAGTGGGGAGGGGAAGCTGCTTTACTCAGTTACCAATTCAAATTATAATCTCATCCAAAAACGCCCATGCAGACACACCCCAAATAGTATTTGACTAAGTATCTGGGCACCCCGTGGCCCAGGCAAATTGATACATAAAATTAAGCATCATAGGACTTCCCTGGTGGTGCAGTGGTTAAGAATCCGCCTGCCAATGCAGGGGACATGGGTTCAAGCCCTGGTCCAGGAAGATCCCACATGCTGCGGAGCAACTAAGCCCATGCACCACAACTACTGAGCCTGCGCTCTAGAGCCCACGAGCCACAACTACTGAGCCCACGCGCCTAGAGCCCATGCTCTGCAACAAGAGAAGCCACCGCAACGAGAAGCCCGCGCACCGCAACAAAGAGTAGCCCCTGCTCGCCGCAACTAGAAAAGCCAGCACGCAGCAACGAAGACCCAACGCAGCCAAAAAAATAAATAAATAAAATAAATAAATTTATTTAAAAAAAAAAGAAGTTACACCTCTGAGAGGGAAGCTAGATCCTATATTAGATTCCTAGGGCTGCTGTAACAAAGAGCCACAAACTGGGTGTCTCAAAACACAGAAATTTATTCTCTCACAGTCCTGGAGGCCAGCAGTCTAAAGTCAAGGTAGCAGCAGGGTTGGTCCTCTCTGGAGGCGCTGATGGAGCGTCTGTTCCATGCCCCTTTCCCGGCTTCCAGGGTTGCTAGCAATCCTTGCCTTGTAGCCACATCCCTCCCATCTCTGCCTCCATCTTCATGAGACATCCTCAGTTTTGCACCTCTTTCTCGAATCTCCCCCTCCTTTCTCTTATGAGGACATCAGTCAATGGAATTATGACCTACCTTAAATCCAGGATGATCTCATTTGAGATCTTTAACTGGATTATGTCTGCAAAGATCCTATTATTTCCAAATAAGGTGACAACTGAGGTTCATGGTGGGTATGTCTTTTTGGGTGACACTATTCAACCCCTTACAGACCCATCTCTTGCTTGCAGATGGCCTGGGTCTCTGACTGCCATCCTGCTACAGACTAAGACTTCGACTTTGGGCATATTCCATAGCCTTCCTGATCTTTAGTTTCCTCACTAGTTAAAGGAGGTATGGTCTTTGTCTGGTCTGCCTCACTCACTCAGCCTTTTATTCAATGCATTTTTGTTGAGCACCTTTTAGACACTGGCCTCTATACATCTTGACACCTCATGTGATCTTTTGGGTAAAGAACAGAGTAATCAAGGTGATGCCATCAAGACAGCAAGATAGGAAGTCTCAGCCCTCATCCCCAACAGGGACATCAAAGTAACACTAGAAATACCAAAAGATCTTTACGAGAACTCCAGAAACCAACTAAGAAGTTGCAGTACCCCAGGCAAATATAAAGCCAAGAATAGCCACATTGAAAAGTGTAAGAAGAGCCATTTCACTTTATCTGTGATTGCCAACCCCCCCCAGGCCAGCACAGCTTGTACCTGGGGTGTGGGGTGGGGTGTGGGGAAGAGAACATGAAATGTGTGTCATCATTCCAGCTTTCAGAGGGCTGCGCAAGGCACTGGTTTCTGTCTCTCCTGACTTGAGGGCTAACAGAACCAATGCAGTTTGGATGTCTGGAGGCTGCCAAAAGCAAGGAGGAGCGAGGGCAGCTTTCGGCAGCACCAGAGGGCCTGTGGTACTGCAGACAGAGGCCAGGGCAGCTTGGTGTGATCAGAAGATGCCTAACTTCGTAGCTTCTCCCCCAGGAGGGAGAGAGAAGGGCAGAGCATGAGTACAGCATTCTGGCTTTTTGGAGATGTGCCTGAGGACTGGTATCTATCTTGCCTGCTTTGGGGAGCTGACAGGTGGCTGGCATGCTTCAGATGCCTGGGGGCTGCTGAGAACAGAGGAGAGCTAGGGAACATGCAGTACCTTAGACAGGCACCAGAGGGATCAAGGGATTTTGTACTCCTTAAAAAGAACCCGGCAGGGCTTCCCTGGTGGTGCAGTGGTTGAGAGTCCACCTGCCGATGCAGAGGACATGGGTTCGTGCCCTGGTCCGGGAGGATCCCACATGCCATGGAGCGGCTGGGCCCGTGAGCCATGGTCACTGAGCCTGCGCGTCTGGAGCCTGTGCTCCGCAACGGGAGAGGCCACAGCGGTGAGAGGCCTGTGTACCACAACAAAAAAAAAAAAAAAAAAAAAGAACCTGGCAAACCTAATTGGGAAGTTATGTGCACAAGCCCAGAGAACGTGCACCTACCCTTCTACCATCAAAAGATTTCAGAGGCCTCAGAATATTTAGCTGGGCTAATTGGTGAGGGTATTCACCTGTATAAAGCCTGGGAGAGGTGACTTTTTTCAAAGCATAAAACTCAGCAAATAATCACAAGGCATGTGAACAAACAAGGAAAAATGTCCCAATCAAAGGAACAAAATTAATGTCCAGAAACCAAACCAAACCAAAAAAAAAAAAAAAAAGATCTCTGAATTACCTGTCAAATAAGTCAAAATAATTATGTTAAAGAAGCTCAATGATCTACAAGAGAACACAGAGAGACAACTAAACAAAATCAGGAAAATGATGCATGAACAAAATGAGAATATCAACAAAGATAGAAACTATTAAAAAAGAACCAAATTGAACTGAAGAATAAAATAACTGAATTTAAAAGTTCAGTAGAGGGGTTCAATAGCCAACTCGATCAAGCGAAGGAAAGAATCAGAAAACTCAGAGACAAGTCATTTGAAGTTACAAAACAAAGAAAGAATGAAGAAAAGTGAAGAAAGACTAAGGAACTTATAGGACACCTTCAAGGTGACAACATAGACATTATGGGAGTTCCAGAAGGAGAAGACAGAGAGAGAGAAAGGAACAGAAAGCTTACTTGAGGATATAATGGTCCAACTCTGAGGACGGAAATGAACATCCAAATTTAAGATGTTCAAAAAACTCCAAATAAGATAAATACAAAGAAGCCTACACTGAGACACATTTTAATCAAACTGTCAAAAGTAAAAGAGAGAATCTTGAAAGCAGCAAGAGAAAAGTGACCTGTCATATTCAAGGGAGCTCCCATTAGATTATCAGCAGATTTCTCAGCAGAAATATTACAGGCCAGAAGGGAGTGGATTGACATAATCACAGTAATGAGAGAAAAATAACCCTGCCAACCAAGAATACTATAATTGACACAACTATCTCTCAAAAATGAAGGAGAGGGACTGCCCTGGTTGTCCAGTGGTAAAGAATCCGCCTTCCAATGCAGGGGACGTGGGTCCAATCCCTGGTCAGGGAACTAAGATCCCACGTGCCATGGGGCAACTAAGCCTGCATGCCACAACTACTGAGCTAGTGTGTCTCAACTAGAGAGAGAAAACCCGCACACCACAACTACAGAGCCCGTGTGCCCTGGAACTAGAGAGAGAAAACCAGCACACTGCAACTAGAGAGAAGCCCATGTGCCACAATGAAGAGCCCACACCACAATGAAAAATATCCCACATGCCTCAATGAAGATCCCACATGCTGCAACTAAGGCCCAACACAGCCAAAAAATAAAGTTTTTTAAAAATGAGGGAGAAATAAGGACCTTCCCAGGTAAACAAAAGCTGAGGTGGTTCATCACCCCTAGACCTACTGTATAAGAATTGCTAAAGGGAGTCCCTCAAGTTGAAATGAATGATGCTAGAGAGGAACGTGAAAGCATATGAAAATATGAAGCTCTCTGGTAAAGGCAAATACTTAGACAAATAGGGAATCCTGAAATACTGTAATGGTGATATATAAATCACTTTTTAAAAAATAAATTTATTTATTTATTTTTGGCTGCATTGGGTCTTCGTCGCTGTGCACAGGCTTTCTCTAGTTGTGGTGAGTGGGGGTTACTCTTCATTGCGGTGCGTGAGCTTCTCATTGTGTTGGCTTCTGTTGTTGCAGAGCACAGGCTCTAGGCGTGCGGGCTTCAGTAGTTGCGGCACGTGGGCTCAGTAGTTGTGGCTTGCGGGGTCTAGAGCGCAGGCTCAGTAGTTGTGGTGCACGGGCTTTGTTGCTCTGCAGCAGGTGGCATCTTCCCAGACCAGGGCTCGAACCCATGTCCCCTGCATTGGCAGGCAGATTCTTAACCACTGTGCCACCAGGGAAGTCCCATAAATCACTTTAAATGCTGGTATAGGATTTTTAAAAGTATACAGATTATCAAGATTATGGTGATATTAGTAGGTCAAAAGGTAAGGAGGATGTAAGGCTAGGTACCTTCTTTTTTAGTTTGTTATTTAACTTTTTATTTTATTCTAGCCATCTTAGATCTGTTTTTTTTTTATTAGTTTCTGCTTTATAACAAAGTGAATCAGTCATACATATACATCTGTTCCCACATCCCTTCCCTCATGCATCTCCCTCCCTCCCACCCTCCCCATCCCACCCCTCCAGGCGGTCACAAAGCACCGAGCTGATCTCCCTGTGCTCTGCGGCTGCTTAGATCTGTTTTATGGCCCAGCATATGGTCTACCCTGGGGAATGTTCCATGGGCATTTGAGAAGAATGTGTATTCTGCTGTTGTTTGGTGGAGTGTTCCATAGCTGTCTGTTGGGTCTAACTGGTTTATGGTGATGTTCATTTTAATCTCCAGTGATTAATATTGAACTGTCTGTTTCTCTCTTCATTTCTGTCAAAATTTGTAATACATTTTGATGCTGTTATTAAGTACAAGAATGTTTAAAATTGTTATGGCTTCTGATGGATTGACCCTTTTATCATTATAAAATGCCCCTTCATATCTCAAGTAACATTGTTTATTTTAAAGTTTATTTGGTCTGATATTAGTAATAGCCATTCAAGCCTATTTGTGGTTACTGTTTGTATGATACATCTTTTTCCACCTTTCTACTTTCAATCTGTTTGTATCTTTAAAGTGTATCTCCTGTAGACAGCATAGAGTTGGATCTTTTTTTTTTTAAATCCAGTGCAAAATCTTTGCCTAATTTTTGGATTGTTTAATCCATTTATATTTTATATTACTATTAATATACTTGGATTTTCCTCTGACATTTGCTTTTTGTTTGTATCTGTGTGTCTCATGTCTTTTGTGTTCCTTTATTTCTCCTTAATTGCTTTCTTTTGCATTACATGGATATTTTCTAATATAGTATTTTAATTTATTTAATGATTTTTCACTATATATTTTTTAGTTATTTGGTTACCATGTGCATCCTTTTTCTTAAAAAATATTTATTTATTCATTCATTCATTTATTTTGGCTGCACTTGGTCTTAGTTGCGGCATGCAGACTTCTTAGTTGCGGCATGTAGACTCTTAGTCGTGGCTGCTTTCAAAACTGTTTCCCTGTCTTTGGCTTTCAGCATTTTTACTACTATGTATCTGTACATGGTACAGTCTCTATGGACCTTATCCTTAACTTCACAAATTCTTTCTTCTGCCAGTTAAAATCCACTGCCGAGCTCCCCTAATTTTTTTATTTCAGCTATTGTCCTTTCAATTGCAGAATATCCATTTGATTCTTTTTTAAAGACAATTCTATCTCTTTGTTTTTACTCTCTGTTGAATGCATCATTGTCATCATGCCTTCCTTTACTCCTTGATGGTATTTATAGTGGCTACCTTGAAGGCTTTGTCTGTTCAAAGCAACATCTGGTCTCATTCGCTGTCAGTTTCTGTGCCTGCTTTCCTTTTTTTTTTTTTTTCCTGGTGAATGGGTGATACTTTCCAGTTTATTTGCATGTCTCATAATTCTTCTATTGGACCCTGAACATTTTGGATGATACATGATAGCAACTCTGGGTACTGGTCCTCCTCCTGGCTTGTTATTATTATTAGCTCTTTCTGTTTCTTGACTGGCTGGATTATTTTAGTGGAGTCTATTTCCATCCCTGTGGTGTTGAGCCTGTAAGGTTTCTGGGGCACAGCCTTGGATGTGCATGCTGTCGCCTTGGAATGACACTGGTTTTGTCAGGGCTCTCTTTGACTATCTCTTTCCCTGAGTACACCCAGCTGTTAAACCCCACTAATTGCGTGCTGATTCCTCTACTGTTTTCAAAAATGCCCAGGGGGCATAACTTGCTCCATAGCCTGAACTCATCAAGCCCCCACTCCTTTGAATGGATATTTGTAGAGGTCAGTGTTTGAGATCTGTTCTCATCCCAGGTGGTCTCCTCCCAGCTGTCTCCCTTCCTGGTTTGGGGGTAAAGCAGCCAGCCTACAGTTAGCTTATGTGTCCAGTGATCTCACCAATCTCCTTCCAACTGCCTTTCACCACATCCTCCACTGCTGAGAGCCCTCTTAGGATTGAACTTCTCCACACTCTACTGCAGATGAAGTCAGTTCCTCTGGGAAGAGATGAAGATTTATCTGCTTGATGGCCTGACTCTCCCCCCAGGCAAAATCTCTGAGCCAGGGTCTGGAGCTGAGGGTGAGGACAATGGTCCACTTTTTCTGAGTGATATCACCCCAGGAGGAGCTGGGCACTCAGTAGAGGGGAAGGGCAGTTGACTCAGGTCTTCTTGGCTTGTCTCTCCAAATGTGGAAGTACCGCCTTCCCGACTCAGACAAGGGCAATCGGGGCCTCAGTGTTCTTGGTGGCACTGATCCCAAGGTAGAGCTCCTGTCCCACCAGTGGAACCTGGGGAAGAAGGGACCCCCACCTCTTGGCCACACTTGTGCAGAATGTAGCTTCCACAGCAGGTAGCTGAGGACAGGATGGAGAAATGCTGAAGCCCTTTCCTTGCTGGGAAGATAGCCCTTCCGGTGGGAGCTGGGGTGGGAGGGAGCCCTGAGCTGAGATCAGGGAGGAAGTGCATTCTGTTTCAAACACCACCAACTTCGGGACTTTCCTGGTGGCACAGTGGTTAAGACTCCGCACTCCCAATGCGGGGGGTCCCGGGTTTGATCCCTGGTCAGGGAACTAGATCCCACATGCCACAACTAAGTAACCTGCATGCCGCAACTAAGGAGCCCACCTGCCACAACTAAGACCCAGTGCAACCAAATAAATAAATAAATATTTTTTAAAAACCCAAAACCCACTACCGACTCCTGGCATGCTTGTTGAGCTCTAGTAGATTTTCTTGAATATTTCTTCATTTTCTCTATGCCCCTAAACTATTCTAGAGACTTTATTATTATTATTATTATTGTTATTATTGTTATTATTATTATTATTATTATTTGGCTTGCAGGATCTTGGTTCCCTGACCAGGGATTGAACCCAGGCCACAACAGTGAAAGCGCCGAGTCCTAACCACTGGACCACCAGGGAATTCCCATCTAGAGACTTTAAATGGTTATGCTTTTGTAATTGTCACCAGTTTCACTGGCAAGTGGGTCCACATTGCCCCTCACACTGTCATATCTTTCACCTCACTCTTCTCAAACATTTTCTCCTTTTGCTGGGGAGAGAGGAAGGGATGATATTTTATACTGTGTACCTCTTGCTCTCATAACCCTGCACAAGTATCACTCCAGGGTATTTGTGACAGTTACCCACACACTGGCAGTAGGGACAGTCTGAGCCCTGTGATCCTGGAAAACAGGGATCTGTATAAATTTTAGGGTCAGATTTTCCATTTTTGCGCAACAATGCTGATGGGGTTTTGAGAGAGATTGTCTTGAAACAATAAGTCACCAGGGAAGAATGTCATCTTAACAATATTAAGCCTTCCAGTCCACGAACACAGGATGTCTTTCCATTTATTTAGATCTTTAATTGCTCTCAGCAATGTTTGTACTTTTTAAAGTATGACTATTACACTTCCTTGGTTAAATTTACTCCCAAGCATTTCATCCTTTTGGATGCTATGTTAAGTACAATTGTCCTCTTAATTTCCTTTTTGGGTTACTCACTGTTATCATATAGCAATATATCTAATTTTTGTGTGTTGATCTTGTACTGTGCACTTTGTTGTATGTTTTTAGTGTAGTGATACTGTTGAAACACCAATAAAAATAGAACTAGGTGCACTGTTACTGTGGTTATGCTATAGCTGTGAGATGCTGGGATGTGCAGGTAGTACTTTTTTAAAAAATAAATTTATTTATTTAATTTATTTTTGGCTGTGTTGGGTCTTCATTGATGCACGTGGGCTTTCTCTAGTTGCGGCAAGCAGGGGCTACTCTTTGTTGAGGTGTGTGGGCTTCTCATGGTGGTGGCTTTTCTTGTTGCTCTAGGCGTGTGGGCTCCTTCAGTAGTTGTGGAGCGCAGACTCAGTAGTTGTGGCACACGAGCTTCGTAGCTCCGTGGCATGTGGGGTCTTCCTGGACCAGGGATCAAGCCCGTGTCCCCTGCACTGGCAGGTGGATTCTTAACCACTGCGCCACCAGGGAAGTCCCGCAGGCAGTACTTTGATTAGTGACCTTTGTAGAAAACTCTTTTGACAGTGTGAGGGGCATGAAAGGCTCAGTAGGGTGATCTTTTGAAACCCTTTACCCGTGTACAATGCACAAACTGCTTTCCTTCCTGATGTATGTCGTTAGGATATCTCTGAAGTGCTGTGGTCAACAAGGCACAGTACATGTACTATTCGCTTAGTGTCAGATGTTGAAGCTTGTGTTTAACAGAGACATGAGTGTGAATGACTCTGCATGGTGGTACCTTTGAGAATTCTGCATTTATCAGCTGGTGGTGCAGTTACTCCTTCAGTGCAAGATGTGTCTGTGACACCCTGTGATTAGCAACGTGTGCTGTGTGTACTGCTTTCCTTAGTGATGTGTGTTGAGACTCGTGTTTAACTGAACTGGGTGCGTGACTGATCCTGTAGAGCTGTCTCTATCCCTGAGTCAGTCACTGTGTGGTGCAAACCCTCTTTTCTGTAGTGACGTGAGCTGAGACTGTGTCACAGAGTATGTGGTTCAGGTAGCTTGTTATTCTGTGATCCACGTTTGAACACTGTGTTTAACAAGCTGGTTGGTAAGTATATGATGATACTCAAGTAGAAGTGTGCGGTTCAAGTGCTTCATTCTTACAGGATACACGTTTGAACTATGATTGAATTGAGACAAGTGGATAAGTGAAGAAGTACGATGCTATGTGTGGAATGCTGTGCCATGGGTGTGGCTCACATGCTCCATTCTTCAGCAATATATATTTAATCACTGTGTTTAACAGAATGAAGCATGTGAATGAATGAATATAGTGTTATATCTTTGAAAATTTGTGTTTAGAAGTGTGTGGTTCACATATTTCATTTGATACATGCCTAGATTCCTTGTTAGCTGAACTAGGTGCCTTCGTAAATGAGCACAGCATTATCTCTGTGAAACATTGTGGGAAAGAGTGTAGTTCATTACTCTTAAGTGATACACATTAAAACACTGTTTTAAAGGCTTACGTGTGTGAGCAAAATGGCGGATTAGGAAGCTGCTAGCCCTAACGATCCTCAGTGTGATTATCAGTCATTTCTCAGCAGTATTCTTGGAGGCCAGAAGGCAGTGAGATGACAAATTTAAAGTATTGGGGGGAAAAGCTGTCATCTGAGAATTCTATAAGCAGCAAAACTGTCCTTCAAAAATGTGGGAGATTGGGCTTCCCTGGTGGTGCAATGGTTGAGGGTCCACCTGCCAGTGCGGGGGATGCGGGTTCATGCCCCGGTCTGGGAGGATCCCACATGCCGCAGAGCGGCTGGGCCCGTGAGCCATGGCCACTGGGCCTGTGAGTCCAGAGCCTGTGCTCTGCACCAGGATAGGTCACAGCAGTGAGAGGCCCGTGTACCGCAAAAAAAAAAAAAAAAAAAAAATGTGGAAGATTGCTTAATACTATTGAGCTGTATGCTTAGAATGGTTAAGATGGTAAATTTTACCATAACTGAAATTTTAAAAAATTAAAATTAAAAAAGTGAGGGAGAAATTCAAACATTCCCAGATAAACGAAAGCTGAAGCACTTCATTAGAACTAGACCTGCCCTACAAGAAATGGGAAAGGAAGCCCTTCAAGTTGAAGTGAAAGGACGCTCACAATAACTTGAAGCTGTACAAAAATATAAAGACCTGATTGCTCTATTGTTTCCCACAATGCTCTGAGGCATAAACTGTTCTACAAACAAATCCAATGAAACTTTGGCTCCATTGAAGGAATCATTTCTGATGTCAGTGTTTGACCCATATGCCAGGAAAAAGCAGGCAAGAAAAACTGCTTGTTAGAGTGACAAGATGTTAGATTTAACTGAAAAAGGCTTTAAAGTAGTCATTATAAATAAGTTCACAGAATAAAGGAAACCATAATTAAAGAAGTAAAGGAATGTATGATGAAAACGTTGCACCAAATAGGAAATATCAATAAAGAGAGATAAATTACTTTAAAACAACTAAATGGGAGATTCTACAATAACTGAAAAAAAATTCACTAGAGGAGCTCAACAATATATTCAAACTGGGAGAAGAAAGAGTTAGTGATTTTGAAGAGAAGAGAAATTATGCAAGCCAAAAAACAGAAAGAAAAAATAACGAAGAAAACTGAACAAAACCTCAAAGAATTTCAAAACAACATTAAATGTAATGGTAGTACCAGAAGGAGAGTTGAGAGAGAAAGGAGCAGACAAAAATATTTGAAGAAATAGTGGTTGAAAACTTCCAAAATTTATTGAAAAACAATAAACTTTATATCCAGGAAGCTCAAAGAAGTAAAGGAAGATATGAAGACAGTGTCTCATAAAATAGAAAATAATAATAAAAACATAGAAAACATATATGGAAATTTAAAAAGTACAATGAAAAAAATTTTGTTAAAGGGGCTTAACAGTAGATATGGACTGTAATAAGAAAGAATCAGCAAATTTGAAGATAGATCAATAGAGTTCATGCAACTGAAGAATAGAGAGAAAAGAGAGTGGATAAAAAGGAACAGAGTTCCTGAAAAATATGGAATACACTTAAGTGTACCAACATATATGTAGTAGAAGTGCCAGAGGAGAGGAGAAAGAAACAGAAAAAAAAATGACTGAAAACTTCCCTAATTTGCTGAAAAACATTAATCTACACATCCAGCAAGCTGAAAGAACTCCAAACAGGATAAATACAATGAGATCCACACCCAGACATATCATAGTAAAACTACTGAAAGACCAAAAGAAAATCTTGAAAACAGCCAGAGAAAAATGACTCATCACATACAAGGGAACCCTAATATGACATTTCATCAGACACAGTGGAGGCCAGAGGCAGTGAGATGACAGTTTCAAAGTGTTGAAAGGAAAAAAAAATTGTCAACCAAGAATCTTATTATCTAGCAAAAGTATCTTTCAAGAAGGAAGATAAAATAAAGATATTCTCAGAAAAATTAAAAATGAATCATTGCTAATAGACCTGCCTTTAAGACACACCTTAAAGACACACTGGTTTTCAGGCTGAAAGCAACGAAACCCAGATAGAAATTCATACACACACACACACACACACAGAGCACACATAAACAGAAAGGAAGAGAGAGAAAATGTGTACAGATAGTTTGTAATTATAAAAATTGATATAAATGCATATTTCATCTTTTTTTTTTTTTTGCGGTACACGGGCCTCTCACTGTTGTGGCCTCTCCCGTTGTGGAGCACAGGCTCCGGACGTGCAGGCTCAGCGGCCATGGCTCATGGGCCCAGCCGCTCCGCAGCATGTGGGATCTTCCCGGACTGGGGCACGAACCCGTGTCCACTGCATCGGCAGGCAGACTCTCAACCACTGCGCCACTAGGGAAGCCCATCTTCTTTCTTAACTGATTTACACAGTAATTTTAAAATCAATGACCTAAATATAAGAGCCAAAATCATAAAACTCTTAGAAGAAAACACAGGGTAAATCTCCATGACATTGGAGTTGGCAATGGGTTTTTATATATAACACCAAAAGCACAAACAACAAAAGAAAAATAGACAAATTGGGCTACATAAGAATTCAAAATTTCTGTGCATCAAAGGACATCATTAAGAAAGTAGAAGGACGGGCTTCCCTGGTGGCGCAGTGGTTGAGAGTCCGCCTGCCAATGCAGAGGACGCGGGTTCTTGCCCCGGTCCGGGAGGATCCCACATGCCACGGAGCGGCTGGGCCCGTGAGCCATGGCCGCTGAGCCTGTGCGTCCGGAGCCTGTGCTCCGCAACGGGAGAGGCCACAACAGTGAGAGGCCCGCGTAACAATAAAATAAAATAAAATAAAAATACTTTGGTGAAACCCTTCAGGGAGTTCGGATTTAAAAAAAAAAAAAAAAAAAAAAAAGAAAGTAAAAGGACAACCTACAGATGAGAGAAAATATTTGCAAATCATATATCTGATAAAGGTCTAGTATCCAAAGTATATTAAGAACTCTGACAACTCAACAACAAAAATACAAATAATCCAATTAAAAAAGGGGAGAAAAAGAAAAAGGGAGGGGGTTAAATCAACATTTATCTGAAGAAGATATACAAATGGCCAATAAGCCCATGAAAAGATGCTCAAGATCATTAGTCATTAGGGAAATGCAAACCAAAACCACAATTAAATACCACTTCACACCCATTAGGATGGCTATTAACAAACAAACAAACAAACCAGAAAATAACAAGTGTTGGTAAGGATGTGGAAAAACTGAAAAACGTATGCACTGACAGTGGGAATATAGAATACTGCAGCCACTGTGATGTTTCTTCAAAATAGTAAATATAGGGCTTCCCTGGTGGCGCAGTGGTTGAGAGTCCGCCTGCCGATGCAGGGGACACGCGTTCGTGCCCCGGTCCGGGAAGATCCCACATGCCGCGGAGCGGCTAGGCCCGTGAGCCATGGCCGCTGAGCCTGCGCGTCTGGAGCCTGTGCTCCACAACGGGAGAGGCCACAACAGTGAGAGGCCCGCATACCAAAAAAAAAAAAAAAAAAAATAGTAAATATAAAATTAACATATGTCCCAGAAATTCCATTTTTGAGTATATACTCAAAAGAATTGAAAGCAGACACTCAAACAGGTATCTGTATACATACATTCACAGCAGCATTATTCACAATAGCC
Organism: Mesoplodon mirus; assembly: GCF_964341445.2. NCBI lineage: Eukaryota > Metazoa > Chordata > Mammalia > Artiodactyla > Ziphiidae > Mesoplodon > Mesoplodon mirus. The sequence continues at coordinate 39,562,860 of NC_138994.1, read as the reverse complement.
AAAAGGTGGAAATAATCCACGTCATCAACAGACGAATAGACAAATAAAACATGGTATGTACACAAAATGGAATATTATTTGGCCATAAAAAGGAATTAAATTCTCACACTTTACAACCTGGGTGAACCTTGAATACCCTAGGCCACGAAATAAGCCAGTCACAAAAGGACAAATACCATATGATTCCACCTATATGGGGCATCTCGAGTCACTGAAGTTGTAGAGACAGAAAGTAGAATGGTGGCTGCCAGAGCCTGGGGAGTGGGGGACAGGGAATTAGTGTTTCATGGGGACGGAGTTTCAGTTTGGGAAGATCAAAAAGTTCTGGAGATGATGATGGTGGTGATGGTTGCACAACAATATAAATGTACTTAATGCCACTGAACTGTACACTGAAAAACAGTTAAAGTGGTAAACTTTATGCTATGTATATCTTATCACAATAACAACTAATAAATTAATTTTTTAACTGAAATAAAATTGTAAATGGTGTGGGATGAATTAAAACTTGCAGTCCATCACCGGGTCATGGTTGAAGGTTATGGGGTTCTCCCCTCTCTTCTACCAAGGGGAGAATGGGCTAGAGACAGGCTTCAGTCCCAAATATAAGGTGGGGTTTGACCACCTGTTCCTTTACAAACAATTGTGCCCTTGTGGAATTAGGAAATCATCTGTAGCTCCCAGAAGGGGCTGATCCTATAGACATTAAGGCTCATGGCAATACTTTCATCCAGGGGAGGCGTGAGGGGTGCTGGGGAGGCTGATTTCCCCAGTGAGGTAGAGCCGGGGGCTAGCCTGCAGGCCCCGTGCCACACCTGGCGGGTGAGCCTGCCCTGAGCTAACGTGGTCCACCTGGGTGGCCTGGGGAGCTGCAGTGGTGGCTGTGGACCTTGGGGGCCTGCCCTGTGAGGAGCTGTGTCTGAGCCTCCAGGGCTGTGGCCAGCACGGCCTGCCCTTCCCCACTGTCTGGACCACATTGCCAGCTGCCCGGCTCTGCTCAGTCCACACCAAGGAAGAAGTATGAGGACCACGGGCACCGGGCCGGCTGAGTGCGGACAGTAGCGTTCCTGGCCAGCCATGGAATTAGTTTGGTGAATTAGTTTGGTGTCCTGGGAAGACTGGCAAGTCTTGAGCTGTGGTTGGGATAATTTAGGACAGGGACAGTTAAGGGCAGTAACAGTCACCATTTGTTATCTCTTGTTATTTGGGTGCCTCTTCTCGTTAATCCTCAACAAGCCCCCTTGGAGACAGAACGTTCCTGTGTTTTGCATACGGGGAAACCAAGGCACAGAGAATGGCAGTGAGTGGACAGGGGAGCATAGCAGGTAAGTGGCAGAGGGGAACCCTGGCTGCACCTGCTCCACAGGCCTGGCACTTGTGGGCGCATCCACTGCCCGCTGCCCTTCAGCCAGTGCACCAGGAACATACATGTAAGTGACCACGTTGGCATTTCACTGGCTGGAGGGAAGGAAGAGGCAGACAGTGGGCAGCAGGGGAGGGCTGGTGGGAGGGTGGGAGGAAGAGCCTGTTACAGGACTGGGCATCAGGCAGGTGGTTTGGTGTAGCATCTAAGGAAGCCCGGCTTTGCTCTGGCTGCAGTGCTCCCAGGAAGCAGGGACAGTTCTACGATTGGGTGCTTTGTGGGTGACCTCATTTATGTCTTTTCTTAGACAAAATTATGAAGCAGTCTTGTCTTGTTTCATTTTGTCCTGGTCTCTGAGTAACCCCAGTAACCTCTGAGGTTGATTGTCTATGAGGGCTTTTATGTCCCGCAGAACAAGACGGCCTGGTTGTGAGCCTGTGAGTAGGTCATACTGAGATGTAGCTGTAAGTGTCAGATCAGCTCCGGATGTCAGGGGCTGCTTTTTTTTCTCTCTCGGTTCCTCTCTTGGACAAAGACGGGTGACATCAGGCAGCAGGACATTAATTCATGACGTCCAGGTTTTAACCCTTGTCAAGACTCTGCTGATTCAGATCAGAAGCATGTGTATTACACACACCCTCTGTTTGATTCAAGGTTAATCTCTTTTTTCTTTCTGTTGTAGGATGCATTGTTGAGACATCTGATGTGACAATGGCCGTGCAGTAGCATTTAAAACTCTGGACACACATGTATCACAGCAAAGGAAAGCATCGACAAAATGAAAAGACAACCTACTGAATGGGAGAAAATATTTGCAAATGATGCGACAGACCAGGGTTTAATCTCCAAAATTTATGAACAGCTCACACAACTCAATATTGAGAAAACAAACAACCCAATTTAAAAAATGGACAGAAGACCTAAATACACATCTCTCCAAAGAAGATACACAGATGGCCAACAGGCACATGAAAAGATGCTCAATATCACTAATTATTAGAGAAATGCAAATCAAAACGACAATGAGGTGTCACGTCACACCGGTCAGAATGGCCATCATTAAAAAGTCTACAAATAACGAATGCTGGAGGGGGTATGGAGAAAAGGGAACCCTCTTGCACTGTTGGTGGGAATGTAAATTGTGCAGCCACTATGGAGAACAGTATGGAGGTTCCTTAAAAAACTAAAAATAGAGCTACCATATGATCCAGCAATCCCATCCCTGAGTATACAACTGGAAGAGACAAAAACTCTAATTTGAAAAGATACATGCACCTCCAATGTTCATAGCAGCACTATTTACAATAGCCAACACATGGAAACAACCCAAGTGCCCATCAATAGATGACCGGCTTAAGAAGATGTGGTATGTATGTATGTGTGTGTGTGTGTATATATATATATATATACACATACACAATGGAATGCTAGTCATAAAAAAGAATGAAATATTTCCATTTGCAGCAACATGGATGGACCTAGAGAATATTATACTTAGTGAAGTCAGAGAAAGACAAAAGCGATTTGATACCACTTACATGTGGAATCTAAAAAATAATACAAATGAATCTATATATAAAACAGAAACTGACTCACAGACGTAGAAAACAAACTTACGATTACCAAAGGTGGGGGGAGGGATAAATTAGGATTATGAGAATAACAAACTACTATACATAAAATCAATAGGCAACAGGGATTTACTGTATAGCACAGGGAACTCTATTTAATATCTTGTAATAACCTATAACTGAAAATAATCTGAAAAAAAATATATTTAACTGAATCACTTTGCTATAAACCTGAAACTAACACAATATTGTAAATCAACTATACTTCAGTTGAAAAAAAATCTCTGGACAGGACATGTAAACCAACAGTAAAATAGGCAATTAACACAAACAAAATGACTTTTAATGCTTCCTATAGGTCTCAAAGCCAATAGGGCCCAGAATTTAGTTGGGTTTGCTTTAGACAGTCAGGTCCATTTCCTTCCAGGTTCGTCACACACTGTTCTGTCTGCCCTGTTGTACTTATGTAGGCATCACAAGCAGTATTTGCTACAGCAGGCTAAGGGCAAATCGAAGGCTATCCCATCATCCGTGACTGCTTTAGCGAATGCATTTAGATCAGTCTGTTGGCTCTTCAGAACACATGTGGCGCCATTTATGACTTTCGTGAAGGTTAGAGAAAAGTCTGAACCACTTTTTCCAGTTGTTTTATTCCCTTCCTGGGAATTGTATTCTGTGGAGTATGCATGAAAAGGGAATCAATTATCCCTTCTGGAAGTTTTTTTTAAATGACTTGTATAAATTTTGTTTTAGAAGCTTCCAGATATTCTTTTTAGGACATATGATTGACTGAAGGGGTGGTTGTTTTAAGTGTCCGGATACCTCTAACAATTACTCAGAATACACAGGATAAGTTAGAATATCCACATGAGATATAACATCCTAGCAGAGCCTGGATTATATTGGGAGTATAAACAGCATTTATTATAATAGGAGTGAGTCCATTGGACTTGTGTGTTTTTAGATTTATGGTTTTCAGGCTTCACTGATACCAATATGGTATTTCAAATTGATCTTTTGCTTAGTGCCTCTGAGATTTTTCACCCAGCAATCTGATCTGGAACTTGTAGACTGAACAATTATTGGCACTCACACAGTGTGAGAAGAATTCCAGCACGGAAAAACCTTGTAATATATGAGGCTGAATATTGTCTTCCCTGAAAGACTGTTGCATTTTTTCTGGAACACAGTTAAGCTACTAGGGATAAGTTTGATCCTTTTAAGCTATTTGTTCCCAGAAAACTCCACACTCTTTAAAGGAATTAAACAACATCTTGGAACAAAAGACATAAAAGTTACAGTGTCAAGCATCCAACTAAAAATCAATAGGCATGACTAAAAAAGGAAGGGAATTCGGAAATATGCTACAACATGGATGAACCTTGAAAACATTATGCCCCATGAAATAAGCCAGTCACAAAAGGACAAGTACTGGGCTTCCCTGGTGGTGCAGTGGTTAAGAATCCACCTGCCAATGCAGGGGACACGGGTTCAAGCCCTGGTCCGGGAAGATCCCACATGCTGCGGAGCAACTAAGCCTGTGCGCCACAACTACTGAGCCCACGTGCTGCAACTGCTGGGCCTGCGCGCCTAGAGCCCGTGCTCCGCAACAAGAGAAGCCACTGCAATGAGAAGTCCATGCACTGCAACAAAGAGTAGCCCCTGCTAAATAAATAAATACAATTTAAAAGTAAAAATTGTCCCTTGTTTCTCTGAATTTTTTTTTTATAATTTCATTTATTTATTTTTGGCTGCATTGGGTCTTCGTTGCCATGCACAGGCTTTCTCTAGTTGCAGCGAGCAGGGTCTACTCTTTGTTGCGGTGCACGGGCTTCTCATTGCGGTGGCCTCTCTTGTAGCGGAGCACAGGCTCTAGGCGCGCGGGCCCAGCAGTTGCAGCGCATAGGCTCTAGAGCGCAGGCTCGGTAGTTGTGGCGCGCAGGCTTAGTTGCTCCGCGGCATGTGGGATCTTACCAGACCAGGGCTCGAACCTGTGTCCCCTGCATTAGCAGGCGGACTCTTAACCACTGTGCCACCGGGGAAGTCCCAAGGGACAATTTTTAAAAGGATCCTCATGCTGTCACACTCCCACACTTCCATAGTCAGGAGGGGAGGTAAATTTGAGGGCGAGGTTTGGCCACCGTGGAGATTTGTACCAGGGCTTAGCGAGGCAAGTGAATTCGCTATACTGCTCACCCCTGTTGCCCATCCCTAACTCTGCAATATTTATTTATTTATTCGTTCATTTATTCATTCATTCATGCACGCATGTGTACACCCATGCATGCTGGGTCTTAGTTGCAGCATGCGGGATCAAGTTCCCCAACAAGGGATCAAACCCGGGCCCCCTGCATTGGGAGCACAGAGTCTTAACCACTGGACCACCAGGGAAGTCCCTCTGCAACTTTTCTGACTTGATTCTGTCATCTGCAAACTTTTTCTTTGCTGCAGTGGACCTGTGTTTTTCTTTCTTCTTTTTTTCCTGTCCCTCTGAGTCCAAATTTTCATTTGCTTTTACCTGTGAAGGAGTCCTGTGTTTACAGCAAAACACTGGACTCAAGAGTTTTTCAGGACTCCTACTATTTTGTCTCACCTTTTACAACAAATCTTAGGGAAATCTGTCCTGCCGGAGGGATCTAAAATTATTCAAGTGTAGATGATTTGCTGGCAGCCTCAGAAACTAAAGAGTAACGCAAATACTTTGGTTTGCTACATTCCCTCCCCCGGCAGAGAGAGAAGGATTCTCAGACTGAGATCAAATACTCAGGGCAGTCGCCGTGGAAGGCCACAGAGGGTTAGCATTTGGAGTTGGTCAACTTTGCAGATGAAATGACCTATGACAGAAAACGCAACTGAGATAATTTGGGGACTAGTAGGATGTTTTCCATGGTGGATTCCAGCTTTTACAAGAATAGGCAAAAAGCTCTGATGGAGCAACTGACTGATAACAGTCTAGAACCTCTGATTCCATTCCTAGCATCTGGAGAAGCTTCTGAACGACTGAAGTTGGCTGCAGTCTCTCGCCAGCTGTGAGAATTCCCAATTTTGAAAAAATATTCTGCGTGATCTGCCATGAAGACGAAGGCAGCACTGCTAGCGGAATTAAACTCCAAAATCGGCTCAGGCTCCAGGCCCACAGCCTGCTTCCCAGTGCTCCTGGGTTTATCCTCAGAGCTGTGGCGGCAGTAGACACATGGGTTGAAAGGGCTCAAGCCCTCTTTGGGTCATTGGACTTATCTGCATGTCCCACATGCCCCGACAGCCCTCTTTCAAGTGCATGACACCCAGCACTGCAGGTGTGCCGTCCACTAGCTGTGGACGAGCATCGTTATCCAGCCCCGATGCTCTCTAACCAGACCCTGGTCAGCAGCCAGGCAGGCGACACAATGGCAACCAAGGACGATGATAGGCCTTGTCTGACTCACCTGACGATGCTGTTCCAAGTTCAGATTCGATCACGTCCCCAGCTGGGTCAGGTGTTGGGATGAAAATGGCTGAGTTAAGACTTCTGTGAGGTGGTGGGTGGCCAGGAACTCTCAGAAGCTTATGTTTTGCCTGGAATTAAATCAGCAGAAGCCGGGTTAACTATTAGCAGTCACTGGGGCCACCATTCTCAATTCAAGACTTAAAGCACGGGGGCTTCCCTGGTGGCGCAGTGGGTAAGACTCTGTGCTCCCAATGCAGGGGGCCCGGGTTCGATCCCTGGTCAGGGAACTAGATCCCACATTCATGCCACAACTAAGAGTTCGCATGCCACAACTAAGGAGCCCACCTGCCACAACTAAGGAGGTCACGTGCTGCAACTAAGGAGCCGGCAAGCCACAACTAAGGAGCCCGCCTGTTGCAACTAAGACCCCGTGCAACCAAATAATAAATAAATAATAAAAATAAATATTAAAAAAAGACTTAAAGCAAATCTATAGACAGTAAATATCTGTAGACATCTCTTTAGGGCCTGTTTTGCAACAGGGAAAATTTGGAAAAACAGGGCATTCTCGACCGTGGTGGAAACTAAAATATCTCACAGGAAACTAAGTGCTGAGTTGTTCGGGGCTTCACAGCTCGTGTGTCAGCAGGTGTGGCAGCATTCACGTGAGGCTGACAACGGTTTCAGGGGAAGCTGTTCTGCTGACGCAGTTGCAGAAGCCCCTGCTGAATCGTGGACATTCCCCCTTGTAATTCTAGAGGTAACTGCTGTTCGTTTTCAAAAATATGCTTCATGAAAGGAAATGGACGCAGGCGTTGAGAAAGGGGCCAAAATAAAAGAGACCAAACTCTGGTTAGCAGCCAACAAAACAACTGCTGTGCCACACCTCCCATCTGCCTGGTGAGATGTGTCATCACAGAATCACGTGAGTCCGTCGTCCGAGAGGGACTGACAGTCCCCACGCTCTTACCAAACAGATGACAGTGTCTGCCACGCACCAGAGACGTGCTGCTTGTCAGGCTGCTGCCAGGAAAGCACAGGACGTTTCCTGCACCGGCTTCGTCAGGCAGTGGATTCCGTAGAATCCAGGCCTGTGTAAGGTGAGAGGTTTCATCGCGCGGTTTGCAGGACGTCCAGCTGGCTTGACATCCACCGTCGTTCATGAATCATGCTGCGTACGCCCTGTCCCCTTGGCCCTCCAAGGTGGGGCAGATGAGCCCAACCCTGGAAGCTTCGTCCTGGAGCGACCTTCCCAGCAGCACCGCTGCCCCCTCTGAACTTACAAACTGGAGTCTGGTGGGCCTGTGACCTTGGATCTGAGACCATATCCCGTGGGCACAGGATGCTTGTGCCGGCCCCTCTCATAACCAGGTCCAATGCCAAAAAGGGTTGCTCTCCCTGAAAACCCTGAGACCTCAGGTCACAGGAGCTGGAGGGACCGGCCAGAGGAAGTTTCACATGCACTCGGGCGCTGTCACCCCTGGGAGGGACCCTTTCACGTGCCCTGACCTGGCTCCCCACAGGAGAGAAAAACCCAGCTGGATCCGTGCTTCCGAGGTGAAGGAGGTTCCCACAAGGACTGGACTCAAGTTTCCTTGAATGACCGACATTGCTGAACTCAACAGAGAACAGCTTTTCCGGGGGAGTTATCACTGCAGGGAGCCCCACCGTCCTATTCACAGCAGCGATGCCTCAGCTGCTCCAAGACTCTCAATTCACTGGCCACAAACGTGTTGTCACACCGCTGTTTCTCTCTGTCCCAGTGATGGTCTCCTCAGTTTTCCGAAACAGACATGGTCTGGGCGCAGAAGTCCAACAATCCAATTATCCGCAAAGCGAAGTTGGGACCCTCTTTGTGAGTAATTTGTGATAATACTAAAGTGAAAGTAACTAACATGCAGCTTGCTACTCTTGAAGAAAAACACACTCATGGCCCTTGGTAAAGAACCACAAGGCCGACTGTCCTCCAGGGGACATCAAGGTAGGGGTAGGAGTCTTGCGGTGGAGGTGAGATTGGGCTCAACTCCAAACACAGCAAGGCACAGTGGGAGCAGGGTAGAGGCAGTCAGTGGACAGAAAATCATTCAGAGGAGACACCAGGGAACGGGAGGATCCTGGCTGAACCAAGCTCACTGGATTCTTGCTGAAGGCTGGCTGGGGTGATGGGACATCGCCTGGGGGGTGGGGGGAGGAACCTGATCAGATATCCGGGGTGATCAGATACCAAGAGAGGGGATTCCGGCTAAACTGACTTATGCTAAAACTGGGCAACGCAGAGAGGAACATGGAAGCCGAAAAGTCAGGGCCTGATTGAGAAGAGTTCAGAAGATCCTGGATTTGGTCAAGGAGAGGATCCTTGTCAACACTCAAACCCTAAATGTGATGCCCGATGTCTGAGGCTAAGAGCCTTTACAAGTGGAATCGTGTCGGCCCTGGGCCTGCCCTCTATGGAATCTATTTATTAAGGGGTCTGTTTGGGGCCATCCAAGGACAAAAAGAGACCTGTTAGAAGCCAATCCTTGGAGGAATAGGGCAGGCAAGTTCTAGCTGATGCTTTTTTTTTTTTTTTTGGCTGCGCCATGCGGCTTGCAGGATATTAATTCCCTGACCAGGGATTGAACCTGCACCCTCGGCAGTGAGACCGCCAGGTCCTAACCACTGGACCACCAGGGAATTCCCTAGCTGATGCTTTTTTGATGTTAATACTTGGACTAGTAAACTTAGTGCTTGGAGACAATTACGAAAACATATAAACACAATTACAATGGAAATGGGGGAAATGTGGAATTGGACAGTTGGGAATAATTTAAAACTGGACCAAAAACACCCCACAAGGTCTCAGAGGCCTCTCAGCAGGAAGGTAGCTGAGCTTTAGTACCACGAAGCTCCGAGACACCATCGCTAGCTCAGCTGCCACACCCACTGCAATCATACAACTATTGATCTGCATGGATGTGGAAAATGGCCTCTGGGGGGGGTTTGTCCTCGACGCTTAGAGCCTCCAGAGCCATGGAAGCTGAATCTGAACCTCCCAAGGGCACCTCTACAAGGTGCTTTTTTTAAATATATATAATTTTTAAAAATTAATTAATTTTTGGCTACGTTGGGACTTTGCTGCTGCGCGTGGGCTTTCTTTATTTGCGGTGAGCGGGGGCTACTCTTCGTTGCAGTACGTGGGCTTCTCATTTCGGTGGCTTCTCTTGTTGCAGAAAACGGGCTCTAGGCATACGGGCTTCAGTAGTTGTGGCGTGTGGGCTCAGTAGTTGTGGCTCGTGGGCTCTAGAGCGCAGGCTCAGTAGTTGTGGCGCACAGGCTTAGTTGCTCCATGGCATGTGGGACCTTCCTGGACCAGGGCTCGAACCCATGTCCCCTGCACTGGCAGGCGGATTCTTAACCACTGCACTACCAGGGAAGCCCTCACAAGGTGCTTTGATACTAGATAACAGCCATGGATGCCTTTGCCTTTTGTGTCTGGGAAATATTATTTAGGACGGCAGAACAATTACTGAAGGGCCTAAGTTATCACATAAGTGTGAGGCTACTTGTGTGATTGGAGGGAACTCAGGACAAATGTGTTGGGTCTTACAAGAAAAACTCTTAGAACGTTTGATTATTGGGCCCTGGAGATACTCTATCCCTTAGGCTAAGACTGGGTGAGTCTTTGTGAGCAACAAAATGATACTCCAATAGTTCATCATGTGAAAGTGCAAGCAACAAAGTGAACACAGTTTGTAAAATTAATGTATGGCAGAAGAGGAATTTTTGCACATTACTTGTCAGTGGGGTTTGGGACACACTGTCCCAAAATCTGATGCCTTGGCATGCTGATTTTTTTTTTTTTTTTTTTTTTTTTTGGCTGTGCTGTGTGGCTTATGGGACCTTAGTTCCCCAGCCAAGGATCAAACCTGTGCCCCCTGCAGTGGCAGCTCGGAGTCCTAACCACTGGACCGCCAGGGAAATCCCTGAATATTTTAAGCTGAAGGAATTTGAGAAATGGGAGGTTCAGGAAGAACTTTCTGACCTTCCCCTGAAACCAGCCATAAAACTGTCATGTGAGAGGTGACCCCCTCCCATACCCGGAGGAAAGAAGCATCTCTATCTCCAAGGATGGAGGGAAGAGGGGAGAAAACTGCATGGACAGGCCTTGCCAAGTTCCCCCGTTCACTCCAGGTAGATCATACCCTTCCTGTTCTAGAACATTTCCCCACGACTTCCCACTTGTTATCAAGCCCAGCATGAAAACACGCAGGTGAGACCACCTCTTCAGGCCTTAATTTCCTTAACAAGGCTCCCATGTCACAGACAATTTACATTAAATAAACCTGTGTGCTTTTCTCTTGTTAATCTGGCTTTTGTTACGTGGGCCCCAGCTGAGAATTTAGAAGAGCATGTTAAAAAAACAAAATTCAACTGAGTAAATTTCAAAGATCTTATTGGCTCTGTTCAATAATTCGTGGATCGGACAGCATCCCATCTAGCACACAGAGAGGAGCTCCGAGGAACTGTACAAAGCGAAAGACTTTTACAGGCAGAAGGAGTGGGAAACACGAAGTTATACTCGGCAAAAAAAGTGGGTTGGTTACTGCAAGGTCACTTCCCTTTAGGGGATGCGGGGGTCCACCAGGCAGATAACCTCACTGGTGTTGATCAGGGGATTCCCGATTCCCTGGTTTAAGATTCCATTTCTGGGAGAGGCTGAAACTGTAATTAAGTGAAATTTGGTGACATGGGGCTCAGCATCATGACTCCATTTTGGGGACCGTTGTCTTTGACATTGGTATGCATTTAAAGATTTCTCCCCACACCACGATTGTACTGAATTTTCTAATTCATCCCATTGTATTCTGATAATTCTTTACTCTAGAATCACTGAATATTTCAATGGCTGCAAAATACTAAGAGAAAGGTAGAAACAGCAATGGAGATCATTAGAAATTGTAGTGTTACTGTTACCGACCCAGGTCCTTGGACTCTTTTTAACCAGTAGGTTAATTTTTAAAAGTCCTACTAAGTATCGCAAGGCTGGAGTCTCAGGCAACGTGGACTGTGTTTGTATTTTAAGGCTTAAGTGCTTGACCTGTGCCCGGCAGAGATTCGCAGAAGCGGCTGGACAGACAAAACCACGTAAAACACAGATCCTTTAAAATTCACTTTAAAATTCAACATGTACCAACGACAGAAACTTAAAAGACTCAGACAAGAAACAAAGAAATGGTGTCACCAGGAGATGGCCTCCTGCCAGCTGGAGCTGGGAACAGAGAACAGAAAAGTACTGGGGGGAGGCGGGGAGCTGTGAAAAAGGTGACCTAACAGGAAGTCTCCAAGATGAAACGGACGGGAGCATAGGTATGAGGACCCAGGGAGAGGGAAAGAGAGGAGGGACAGAAAACACTGAAAAAGAGAAAGAAAGAGAGACAGAGGTTACCTTTTCAACCCGCCCCTGCAGGTGTCTATTCAGGCACCAGTCAACCTGCATCCAGAAACCGCCAAGCACCGTGTCCACTGTCCCCTGGGGTGCCCCAGACCCGAAACCAGCCAGTTGTACATCTCCCACCTGTTTGTCACCTGTCAAGGTGACTGCTGCCAGCCAGGAGCAGGTCTCACAGCTGAGAGGAGGCATGCTGTAGCTGCACAACGTCCACTCCCTCGGAAGGAGAGGACAGAAGTAGGAGAGCGCAGAGAGAAAAAGAGAAGTAGAGAGATCAGGAGAGGGAAAGGACCAAGGCGAGGGGCAAGCAATGCCTGAGTAAGGGTGCTGAGACCCTCAGGGTGACGAAGGCAGACTTACCAAACGCGGAGAAGCTGAAGCAAGAGGTCTAGGCCGGTGCTCGTCACCTGCAGGGAAGCTGCGTTCGGTGGCCCCGGAGGAGCCTACATCCTCTCCTGGGGGGGCTGTAAAAGGCCCCAAGGACTTCCCGCCAGAGTCATCACAAAGTATAATACTGACCCGGGTCCTTGGACTCTTTAGTCAATAGAAATTGATAAGCAGCCAGACCAGGAACTCAGACAAGGCTTTACTGGGGCTTGTGCTGCAGCAGGAGGGAGTGAGAACAAGTAACAGGTGCTGCTCCTTAGGTGGGCGGGCTGGTCCCTTAAATGGGGTGGGGAGTGGGGGGTGGGGGCGGGCTGGTGTGAGGGGCTGGAGGGGCGGCTCAGGTGGTCTGCCCACCCCCTTGCTGGTGCCGTGTGCAGGGGGCACGCGCAGTTCCCTGCTTTTGCTCCCGGCACCTCAGCACTGGCAGTTGGCTTGTGGCCTTTTTGTATCTTATTGCTCAGAATTGCCCCCAGCTGAGCATGCACACAGTTTTTTGGTTTTTTTTTTGCGGTACGCGGGCTTCTCACCGCTGCGGCCTCTCCCGTTGCGCAGCACAGGCTCCGGACGCGCAGGCTCAGCGGCCATGGCTCACGGGCCCAGCCGCTCCGCGGCACGTGGGATCCTCCCGGGCCAGGGCATAAGCCCGCGTCCCCTGCTTCGCCAGGCGGACCCCCAACCACTGCGCCACCAGGGAAGCCCCACACAGTTATTTTTAGTCCGGTGTAGGTCCTCTGTATCTGCTGCTCCAGGAGATGTTTATCCAGGTGCAAGCTCTCCAGTAGAGTCCCAGGTCCCAGCCTATCACACTACTATAAAATAGGAACAAGGGCTTCCCTGGTGGTGCAGTGGTCAGGAATCAACCTGCCAATGCAGGGGACATGGGTTCAAGCCCTGGTCCAGGAAGACCCCACATGCCACGGAGCAACTAAGCCTGTGCATCACAACTACTGAGCCTGCGCTCTAGAGCCCGTGAGCCACAACTACTGAAGCCTGTGCGCCTAGAGCCCCTGCTCTGCAACAAGAGAAGCCACCGCAATGAGAAGCCTGCGCACCTCAACGAAGAGTAGCCCCTGCTCGACACAACTAGAGAAAGCCCGTGTGCAGCAACAAAGACCCAACGCAGCCAAAAACAAACAAACAAATAAATAAATAAATTTATAAAATAAAATAGCAACAAAAGGGAAAATTGTGAGGGTAAATAAAAATAAGATTGAATTTTCCCTTGTTATTAAAAGGAAAGAGGTCTTTTCTCCCCCCTCCTTTTTCTTAGGACTTTTCCTAGAGAAAACTATTTGTAAATTCTCCCTCTGTCAGGCGCTGCTGTAACAAAATCCACAGATGGGGCAGCTTGTAAACAACAACATTTATTTCTCATGGTTCAGGAGATTGGAACTCCCAAGATTATGGGGCCAGCAGACGCGCTATAGTGGCTGGTGAGGGCCCACTTTCTGGTGCATAGCCGGCTGGGTCCTCACACGTGGAAGAGGGTAGTGGGCTCTGTGGGGTCTCTAATCTCTAACAAGGCCACTAATCCCATACACAAGGGCTGCACCCTCAAGACCTAATTACCTCCCAAAGATCCCACCCCCTAGTCCCATCACATTGGGCACTAGGATTTCGACATATGAACTGGGGCATGGCGGTGGGGGGAAGGGGGCAGGGGTGATACACTTCAGCCCATGGCGGGGCTAAGGATGCAGCTTCCCTTGCGTCATGTCACTGCCATTTTCAGTGTCACAGAGGCCTCAGAAGCAGGAACTGCAGGCTAAGTCACCAGATCTCTAACCCGGACCTTGGAGTTGGTGACCTTCGCCAGAGAGGAGAGCCACCAGCCAGGCTGCAAGGCCTAGGCACAGTCACCTGGGCTCTCGTGAACTACAGAACCAGTGTCGGAAGCATCAGGTTCGGGACCCAGAGGCCTGTTCTCGGGATCTGGGAGGCTGTGGGGTGAAGGCTCACCTGAGCAAGAAATTTGGCATCAGAGACCGTGTGTTCAAGTCCCGGCTCACCCCTGACTAGTTTTTTTCAATGGAGATACATCATTTCTCTGAGCTTCTGTTAAAAACGGATACTCGATGTACTGCACGGGGTGGTTTCCAGGCTTTAGGAAGATGCTGTTTGGGAAGATGCTTTGAGAGCTATAAGGCCAAGACAAGTTCTACTTAATACGACTCATCTGGCCTCTGCAGAGCACTCGCCCGCTGGGCCCATCTCCCCTTCTGTCCAAAGAGCAGGGCAAGCAGCGCACTGCAGTCCCTTCCAGCGCTGGCAGTGGGGGTGGGGTGCGGGTTCTAGCTAGACAGCACCCTCCCTCCCTGACTCCTCTGAGGCTCTGCCACATTCCTGAGCCTGCCAGCCCCAAAGTCTGGGAGCTTGTATAGCTCATGTGTCTGCCAGATGGCAAGGGAACAACTCAGAGAGATGCTTCCAGAAAACCTTTCTTGACAAACACACAGTCTGGGCCCTGTCCCCACCTCTAACCCCAACCCCAGAAGTTCAACAGTCACCGTCAGTCCTCCGTCTCCACCCCACCCATCCCCAGCCTGGCTCTGGGATTTCTCTGCATCGTTATTTTGTCCCCAGCTTGTGGGCTGCAGCTTCTACTGTTGACCCGTGTGTCCCAGACCACGTCCTTCTGCCTCTGTCTCCCAACACTGCTTCCCAGGGTGGACCTGGAGGGGAGCGTCTCAATTTCAGCACAACTGACCCTGAGGGGGACACCATCTGGGGGATCAGGAGTTCGAGGCTCCCCATCTGCCATCAGCCAGCTGGGGAGCACGAGCTGAGACTCCCCCTCCCTGGGTTTGCATTTGTAATGCTGAGACGGCGACCTGGGGTGCTTGCCCAGCTGCTAGCCCATGGGAGCAGTCCGGGCTCCTCCTGCTTTCGGCTCCCCAGCCACCCGCCAACAACCTCCACTCTCTCCTTCTGCTGGGACAGACGCCAGGTGGCAACCTCTCACAGGGTCAGCTGAGGCAGGAGAGACCAGGGGAGCAGGACCCCAAGTCCTGGTGGACAAGCCTGAGCAGATGGCCACGCCCTCAGCCTCTGGCCTGAGCCCTCCTGCCCTCGGATCCCACATCTCTGGAATTTCAGTCCCTCTTCCTGTCCACAGGTCCCCGTCATGGAGCGCCTTGGCTCACCGTCCCCGACCCCAAAGCCCCATGTAGGCTGATTCAGGAGATGTTTCAATGATTTACTGGGAAGCTGACACTCAAGCACACACATTTTATTTTTCGTATGATGCGCCCATTAATCCTTTGCAGTTTAATAGCCTAGAAGCCTTCCTTGTGGGGCTTTCCTGTCCTCCTGGGGGCTGCATCCAGGTCTCCTGCTAACATGGACAGAGGTGTCTCCCCTAGGCTGAGGGGGGTGGGCATGTTCCATGCATGTGTCCCCCCAGGACTTTCATAGAATCTGCCATGAGGGCTGTCGATGTAGCTCAGAATGCAACTACAGGTGTTTTTCTTTGGCTTTTGACCCGTTGCTGGGATGGCATTCCACAAAGAACGTGGGCACTGACCAGGCTGGACAAAGGGCACAACCACGAGGGACACGTAAGGGAACTCCATTCCCGGTGCACATGTGGGCTCCCCAGCGCTGCGGGAGAAGTGGGTGGCCCCTGTCCTGCTGGGGTAGCTTTGGAAAGAGTCTCCACTCGGGGGGTTAGGCCACCGTGCACCACCCGGACTCTTTGGCTTTGCCCGGTGGCCCCTCCTGTTCCTTCCCCAGCCTCCTATCAGGGCTTCCAATCTTGAACACCTAGGTCACCCGTCCTGGGGCTGCTCCCGTCTCTGAAGGGCAGACTTCCAGAATGGCGCCTGCTCAGCACCCCTACCATCCCGGGAAATAAGCCAGGGCGGGGAGGGTGGGCCACAGTCTTGGCGGGAGACTCGGGCCCAGTTTATCTGGGAAGAGAGGCAGCTTAGCAGTCATCTGCAACAGAAACAGCCCCAGACTCTGTTCAGGTTCACACTCTGCCGCCGGCCCTGAGGCCTCCTCGATTCTCGGTCACCGGTCACCACCCAGATGGGTCGTTCAACCAGGGTGGTGTGGCACACAGGGGCCCTTGGAACAGCGGCCCCCATCCCTCCCCTCCCCCCGGCAGCTCTCCTTCCCTGGAGCATCTGGCGGGCGGTCACTCCTCCTGCAGCAGGGGCTCCCGGTCCCCCTCTTGCACTCTCTCGTCCTCCTCCCTCTCCATGCAGCCCACCGTGGCCGCCAACCCGGCACCCACGCCTCCCCCGACCACGGCCGCCCCCGTGGCCCCCACTGCAGCTCCTGCGGCCACCATCCCAGCTTCTGCGGCCAGCGCCGCGGCGGCCATGCCGGCGCCCACCACGCCCCCCGCCAGGCCCATGAGCCCCGCGCCCACGGCGCCGCCCACAGCGGCCAGGTGGCCGCAGAAGCGCACGGTGTAGGAGTCCATGAAGGCCTTGGCCTCGGCCTGCAGCTCGGCCTCCAGGGCCTCTAAGGTCTGCTCCCTCCCCGTGCATAGCAAGGCCGCCCCGTGCCGAGCCAGGAGCGCGTCCTTCTGGGCTGACAGGAGGTTCCGCATGGTGTCTGGTAGCACCCGGAGCGCAGAGAATATGCGCTTGGTGGCCACGTCCTGTGATGGACGAGAAAGAAGGGGCCCTGACCTGGAGCCCAGGTGCCTCCCACCGGACGCCGCCCCCCACCCCGCCCAAAGACCGGCCCCTCTCCTCTCCTGCAGGACGCCTGGCCTCCCGGGCCCGAGGCTCACCTGCTGCCGCAAGTACTCCTCAAACTCCTTCTTGGCAGCTTCCACTGTCCGAAGGTCGTGCAGCTGGGCAGCCATCTGTCCACGGCAAAACCCGGCTGCCTCCCTCCTTTCCCCCACTGGGCGCTGCCGGGTCCCCCGCTCCATCTCGGGGAGCCCGGCTCGCCTCCCACCCGCGTCCTCCCCGTAGCCCCGTACCTCATCCGGAGAGGCGAACCCAGGCCCCGTCCTGCCCATCCAGCCCGAGAGGTTCTGCGGAGACAGCGTCGGGGGGTCAGGGGGTGCGGGGGCCAGCGGGTCTCCTGGGGCTCCAGGGAGCTTTCACACCTTGATTTCCTGAGCCAGCTGCTGCCCCGTGAGCAGGCGTCTGTCCCCCCTGGCCGCTGGGCGCCCCTCGCTCCAGTAGCCCTGGCAGCGGCTCTTGGCGTGCAGGGGGGCTGCGCTCAGCACATCGGCCACGTAGGCGCGGAGGTGGCCAGCATCATCATCTGTGTCTGAGGAAGAGAGTCCTCATGCAGAGGTGCCTGGTAAGCAGGACCGGCTTCAGGAAGAGAAAGGGGTGTTGGGAGAGAAGGAGGAGGAGGGGGAGGAGGAGGGGGGGAGGAGAGGAAGGGGGAGGAGAGGAAGAGGGGGAGGAGGAGGAAAGGGAGGAGGAGGAGAGGGAGGGGGAGGAGGGGGAGGGGAGGAGGAGGGGGAGGAGGAGGGGAGGAGGAGGGGGAGGAGGAGGAGAGGAATGAGGGAGGGGGAGGGGAGGAGGGGGAGGAAGAGGGCAGGTCGGGGAGGCTTTGCTCCTGGGACACTCACCTCCCGGGCTTCCGTGGCCTTTGCTTGCCCACTGCCTCCTGGGAGCTGGCAGGAGGCAGCAGCGGGCTCGCCTTCCTTGGAGTAGCCCCTGAACCTTGGGGTATTTGCCGCACGACTTCTAGAGAGGAGTGGGGATGTGCTCTGAGCGGGCTCGCTGACAGGACCCCTCCCCGGCTAACTGACCTTCTGCCCCGTCTACACCTCCGCCCCATCCCCTCCCTCACCTTGATGATGTTGCCTACATGCCCCTGCCCCGCCTTGCTGGGGTGGGATGAGTCACGAACTAAGAGATCCAGGTGCTGGAAGAGAAGGGGTGCTGATAGCAGCAGCCGGGGTGTCGGAGTCTGGGGTGACAAGTCCAGAAATGGGCATCTCACCTGGATTGGCACCATCCCATAATGCCTGCCCATCACCTCGGCCACGTGGACAAACATCTGGGGACAGGGCACAGGGGTCATGGCTGGGCCACTCCAAGCGTTGTGCCTCCCCTCCCCCTGGGCCACTGGAGGACACCCTCCCGGCTCCTGGCCCCAGGACCCTCCTACCTCTCCCCAACCAGGCACCTCCTGGTTTGCCCTCTGCCCCCAACCCCCAATCCTGCTCCAGGTCACAAAATCCTGGGCCAGAACTGAAAGGCACCCCTGGCCTCATGGGCAGGGCAGGGACAGGGTGCAGCCCCAAGAGCAGCTGTCTCCTCACCTCCAGATATTCCAGGTCTGTATCCTTCAGCTCCTGGAAGGCCGTGAGGATCTGGAACCAAGGAGAACAAGGTGGAAGAGGGTCTGTGAAGGCAAAGAGACACTGGGAAGACCCCGGTGAGGAAGGATCCCCAGGCAGACCGTGGGGCTCAGGATGTGCGAGGGACCAGCCCGAGGGCTCCCCCGCAGCCTGCAGGGCAGGGCTGGCCTGGCCCGAGGGGTGGAGAGCAGGCAGGGGAACGGTCCACAGACCTTCAGCTGCCCCAGGGACCTCCGACCCACCTTTAGGACCTTCACACTGACTGGGGGCACCCCCTTGCAGGGGCACCCCCAGAACCTGCGGGGACCCCAGACACAGGAGCCTCCTGGATAAAGGGGATGGTCACCGGGGCTTGGAGGGCCAGACCTGGCTGGGATGGCCCTAGTGTGGGTGGCGAGAGTGGAGCAGGGCAGGCAGAGGGGCTGGGGGGCCTCACCTGGTAGGAGCTCAGCATGGAGGTGAGGGCGCAGAGCCGGGTCCTCGTTTCCCTGCTCAGTTCAGGGCTCATGGCGTCTCCCGTGTCCACCAGGAACACGGCCACCTGTGTGGAGGCAGGGGTGCACACTGAGGGGTCAGCCTGCCGTGCCCCCCAGGTGCCTCTGCCCGCCCCCAGAGATTTCCTGCCTGATTCCCTTCTCTGTGAGCCGGTCCGGACTCCTCCGCCCCTTCCCCCCTCACCTTCCTCCCCTCCTTCCCCAGCAGGAAGGGGTGGCTCCACATCCAGAGGCCCCTGGTGAGGCTGTTGGCTCCCCACCGGAAGCCCTGCCCGGAGCACCCTCCCCTCGGCCAGCCGCCCTCGCCGGGCTCCTGTGGGGCAGAGAAGCAAAGCATCTGTTGGCCCATCTGGCCCCCTCCCCTCCCCAAGCCAGGCTGGGTCCCTGCCCCTGTCCCCAGCCCCCGGCCCAGCCCCGCCCTCACCAGGCCCGGCAGGCCCTGAAGCAGGTGGTTTAGGAGGAAGGTCTTCCCCGAGTACCGCTCTCCCAGGACAGCAAGGAGGCAGACGGGGGTGTCCCTGGCCAGCGGGTGCTTCAGGCAGCGGTTGATGGCCCCCATCCTCAGGATGAGGCCCCCGGAGGCGTTGACACGCACCAGCAGCAGCGGCTGGGCCCTCACCGCGCAGGTCTCCTGGGCCCGGAGACAGGGCTCCCTGAGCACCCAGGCTGGGGAGCGTCCACCCGAGCTCCACCTCCCTCCCTGACATCCCAGTGTGAGGTCAAAGCTCCTGGCCGGCCGGGAGGAGGCCTGCGCACCTGCAGCGCGGTGGGCAGTGGCCTCCTTGGCAGGAGCCTCATCCTCTCCCCCAGGCCCCGGAGGCCCTTCTTCTGCTTGCAGGTCTTGCGGCACTCGGGGCAGCAGGGCGGCCCGCAGCCGGGGACACGGTGGGTGCTGAAGCACCGCGGGCAGAAGTCGTGGCCGCAGTCCAGAGAGATGGGCTCGCGCGGCCTCTCCAGGCAGATGGAGCAGGCGGGCGGCTCCCGGGGCGCCACAGGCCGGGACCCCAGCCCCAGGTCCAACTTGGGGAACGGTGCGTGGGACCTGGGGGCGGTGTGCGGGGCACGGGGACCCCAGGGCAGCAGTCAGAGGGAGCCTGAGACGGGTAAGCCTGGAGGGAGCCGTCTTGGGCAAGTTCCCGCCCGGGTCTGCCCCATTTCTAACGGTCCAAGAGGGAAGGATGGGGTGAACAGAGAAGATGGTACACCCTGCCCGGAGCCTGGCACAGACGCCCACGGAAATCCTCCCCCATGGCCTCCTGCTGCGAGGAGGGGGGGTGTCCCTCCACGGGTCACTGACCTCTCCAGACCCCAAGGGGATCCCTTCTACTACCTCCCTCGGGCAGCGGGGACCATAAGGAGAGGCCTCCCGTGGGGCAGCATGCGGCTCTCGGAAGATTCCAGCTCTGAGCTGGCATCTGCCTCCCTGCAGCACCCACCTGGTTTTCCCGTCCCTCCCTCCACAGCCTGGCGGACCCAGCCTCGTGCTCCCTCCCCTGGGACAGGCCTCCAGGCCCCAGTCCGGCCACCAGGCCCTGCCACTTACCAACTGTTGCTGCTGTTGCCCATGAAGCTCTGTTTTCTCTCCTTGGAGAGAAAATTGGGGAGGAAAAAAATCCCAAAAATGTTATTTAGAAGGGAATCCAGACTTCTATCTTCATCCTGGATTCCAGGCGCCCCCATCCTCCCTCTGCAGACCCAGTCCCCACCCCCAGGTCTCAGGACCAAAGACTCGCCTGTTTGCCAAGCCGGTGACAAAAAGAAATGACTGACAAGGCAGACCTCGGCATGGGAGGCTGGCGTGGGGAGAGGGTCCGGGAGCAGGGAGGACACCCAGGAGAGATTTGGCGGCGCTGAGGATGGCTTTCCTCCCAGAAGGGCTGGCGGAGCTGTGGCCAGTGGAGGCTGGGGGGGGGGGTCTCCCCAGACGACACAAGTCGGCAGGGCTGGAAAATGGATGTGACAGTCGGGAAAGAGGAGGCTGCCTCTAGACTCACCCCAGGGGGAGGAGACAGGACTGCGGGAACCAGGGCTCCGGAGGGAGGGACGGAGCCGGGCCCAGAATCCCTGGCAGAGGCTGGGATGCAGGCAAGCCGGGGTGGTGAGTCGCCATGGAGACGGGAGGGAAAGATAAGGACAGGGAGGGGGAGGGTGGATGGAGAGGAAGCCATATGGGTGCGCGGTAGACACGGGACTAGGCTGGCACTGCTTCTGCGGGGTTCTTCCGGGGCCACCGGGCAGGGGGTACAGAAGGCAGAGCTGTGGGAACGGGGAGAGAGCATGACCTGTGCTGACCTAGAGCCACGATGGCCTCCTTCCTCCCATGGATGGTCTCTGTAGTGGGCATCTGCCAGGTGTGGGGCCCGTGATGCCACTCCACTGCCTGTGGCCTGCACGTCCCTCCCTCAGGCTGTCCCGGCTGCAGCTTTCCTCAGCACCCTGGGCTGTTCTGACGTCGGCTGCATGTCCCCTGGTGTCTTCCTCCCCCAGTGACCTTCACCCTCCTTCAAGCTTGTGACGGTTACCCCTGGCCCTTCTAACTGCCTCTCACCTGGGCTCCTGCCATCCGCCCCCCAGTTCTCGGCCAGCCCAGAGCCCTGAGCACAGCGGACCCCTCGCTGCTCACACACCTGCCATGGCTCCCTCTACTCCCATCGGGCCGAAAGCCAAAGTGTCTGGTCTGCCTGAACCTTCCTCGGCAGCCCTCCCTCCCCCACCTCCACACCTTTGCCCAGTGCTCCCTGTGCCTGCAGTGGGGCCCCCATCCTTCCTGAGACCCTCGCAGGCCCAGCTCAGGGCCCGTCCCTCCCGCCTGGACGTGATCTTGCCCTCAGTTGGCCTGTGGCTTGTGGACCTGACCCGTGACGGGCTCTGGAGCCGGGCTGATCCGGCTCAACTCCCAGCTGACCCCTGCGAGCCGGGCCCCAGGTGCTGCCTTTCACTTCTCTGAGCTCTGAGGGGTCACGATTACATACCGAAAGCCACTTGCCCGGGGCTAAGAGTTATTCTTAAACCAGGATGCAGGGGGGTGGGGTTGGACTCCTACCCTGGAGGCAGTCAGGCGAGACCACCCTCAGCAGGTGGGGATGCCCCTGCAGCCGGGGCTGGGTCTTGCTTCCCGGGGACCAGAGGGCCTCTTAATCAAAGCAGAGACTCGAGCCCTCAAGGGGTTGAGAGCAAAGCCTCACTGGGCGGGGGCGGGGGGCGGGGATCAGGGCCTTGTCCACTGCCAAGTGGGTTTTCTCGGTCACATGGCCTCACATCCCTGGCAGACAGATGCGGGGAGAGAGCCTGGGCGCCAGACTCACATGCACTCCGACCCCTGCCCTGTCCCAGCGTGAGACCCGGGAAGGGACCGACCTCTGGGCGTCTCCGTTTTCTCATCGCCAGGCAGAGATGTGGTAAAGCAGACGGGCACCCAGCCTTCCCCCAGCAACACTCCCTGGGCACCCGGCCCTCAGAGCACGTGTCCCACTGTGGGACAGGCCCCTGGTGGCCTGGCTCCAGCCCCTGACCTCCTGACCTCTGTTCCAGCTTCTGGGCTGGGAGGAGGGGGCTGGGGTGGAGCCAAAACTCCAGTCTCCAGACGGGGTCCCCGGATGCAGGCAGGAGCTGCTTCACCGACCCCGGTGCACATGCACGCACACATATATGTGCACACACACATACACGTGCACACACACCGTCACACGTGCCCTTCACGTCAATTCACACACACGCACACAGTCGGCACACTCCCCCTCACCCGCGCTGCGCACACGTGTCTTCACTGCCCTCCCTCGCCTGTGGACCCCAATCATGCACACACGTGAACATGCCACACTTAGACTCACAACTGCACACGAACCTCCGCACACATGCATAGGCTCACTCATGAATGCTTAGCAAACACATTCGTGGGTGCACCAAGGCCTTCACGCTCGTGCACACTTACACTCGAGCTCACAGTCCCACAGGGACACACACACACTCGTACCCACAGGCACACGAACTCACCCTCAACCTCACAACCTATGAGGAGGTACTGTTTCACTCTCATTTTACAGATGACAAAACTGAGGCCAGAGAGGTTAAGTCTCTTTCCAAGGTCACACAGCTGTGAGTGACATGCTGGAATCGCGACCCAGGCCGTCAGTCCGCCCACCTAGCCACCCAGTCACCCCTGTATCCGTCCATCTTCTCATCCATCAGCCTCCAGCGTTGTCTGCCCATCCAGTCATCCGTCCTTACGCTTCTCCATCCAGAGGACAGGTATTTACTGAGCACATTACACCTGGCAGGACACAGGCCCTGAGTGCAGGCTGCTGAACACTTGGGGTGCCTCCAGTCGAGTGGGGGAGGAAGAAGGGTCACTAGTCGAGTCCTGAGTGATACGCTCTCTGCCGAGGGCTGTGGGGAGAGGCGGCTGTGAGCACAGAGCGAAGGCAGGGCACTTGGGTCTGGACACGTGGGGAGGTCGGGCCTGAAGGATGAACAGGAGTAGCAGGCAAAGGTGTGGTGGGTGGGAGGACAACGTTGCTGGCAGGGAGACCGGAGAGGTGAAGGAGGGGAGGCCGGGGGGGCGGGGCACGCGGGACCCCCGCCTGCGGTCCCAACCCCCAGTCCCTGCCCCGCAGCGCTCTCTCACTGGGCCCAGGAGGCCACCGTCCTGTCGAGCCACAGGCCTCTGGGTGCTGTCAGGTTGTGCAGAGCCCCGGACTTAGCTGCCTTCATGCCCAGGACCCTCCACCCCTGCTCTCACCCAGGCCTCACCAAGGCGCGTCTGTGCCAGGCCGCCTCGTGGGAGCATCAGAGACCCGGTCGGGCCGCCGTCGGGGGAGGAGGACCGGGTGCTGGAGCCGTGGGATGACAGAGCTGGAGGGAGGTGCCCTGTTTGGCTGCCACCTTCTAGCTTCAAATAAAGACCAAGGTGAAGCCAAGCATGGTGTGGAATTCCTGCTTTTGTGGAGAGAAAACAAGGTTTCTACTTCCTGGATGGTCCCTCCCAGAGCCACCAGTCCCCTCCCATCAAGGTGGCCCCCACCCTGCCCTGAGACAGCCGCTGGTATTGAAAGGCCCCCTCCACGCCTCCCCTCCCACCGCTGGCCATGGTTACACATGGTGTGTAGTTTCCACCTCTGTGTTCAGAGCTGGTGGGGGGCAGTCAGCAGAGGGGCGCCCAGGCCAGCCCTGAACCCTATGCTGGGCAGGACACAGTGCAGGCGTTGGCGGGGCCAGGCCCACTGTGGCTGCCTAGGACCCTGACCCTGACCCTGGCTCCACTCCCTCTCCTGCCAGCTGCCAGGGACTTCCCATCGCAGCAGGAAAGTCCCGAGGCTAGGGACTCGGAGCCCCCGGCATCAATTCATCCCTGGCTTCCTGAAATAATTTTCATAATAGAACAACCATCCGACACCTGCTTAGCAATTTAGGGTCACGATGTCTTGCCAAGAGCTGCCTTCACTGATTCCCACAGCACAGAGACAGCCTGGCGTCTTGAGCTGGGAAACAGGCTTGGGCGCGGGGCGACCGTCCAACTGGGTGAGGCCCCAAGTCTGGGTCTCACCCAGACTTGGGGCCGCTGAGGCTCAGTCTTGCAGGATGGGTGGGAGTTAACCCCCCTTCGTGAAAGGTGCTGGGTGAGGATGGGTGTTCCAGGCACGGGGAGCAGCCTGTGCAGAGGCCGGGCTGGGGTCAGTGCTGGGGAGTAGGGCAGGGTCCGGGGACCAAGGTGGCGGTCAGCAGAGCACAGACATCAGAGGGACATGGGGCAGATTTCAGACTTTCCTTGCATGACAATGGGAACCGTAAACGATTCTAAGCAGGAGGTGTGTGAGCAGATTTGTGTTCTGGAACCATCGCTTTGCCCACACAGACAGACTGGAGGAGACCTGGCTGCTCTGGGCGGCATTTAACTGGGCCTGCAACCCATCCCTAGGGACAGCCGTCCAGAGCATCGCTAAGTTTTCTGTAACAGACAGCAGTCATAATCACACAGAAGCTTCCACGGCCTGGGGAGGCCCAATGACATGTGCTGAATGTCAGGAAAGGAGTAGAGAAGCCAAAATTCCAACACGGGGGACAGGAAGGTGGGCTGCAGGGGCAGGACACACAAGACGGGGGCACTCACTGATGTGGTGACAGCAAGTGACAGCGGTAAAGCTGGAAGCACCCCCCCCAGCGCCTTTCTGAGGTTTGCACCAGTGGGTGGGCGGTCCTTGGTGGCTGGCGGCCAACCAGCCCTCACACACCATCTCCCTCCAAACTCGAGCCCAGACCTGGCTCCCGGCCCCTCCCCCCGCGCCACCCCATTCAGACTCTCAGCCGCCCACCAGGTCTGGAACATCCAGGCAGTGGGCCAGGAGGCTGAGGGACAAGGCCACCTGGCCCCGAGGAGCAGACTCTCCACCAGACTCTGCCCAGCTGGACCCAGCCCCCCAGACCCCTCCAAGGTGAGAGGCAGCGCCTCGCAGCTGGACAGACAGCCAGACTGAATGGGGCCAGGGCCCCTGCAGTCCAGGCCTCTGTATCCAGACCTCTACTGGCCAGGTGGCCTAGACCAAGGCCACCCCCCAGATGGGCCGGACCAGCTGGAGGGCCCTGGACAGCACCCAGGCCTCGGCTCAAACACCAACCCTGCCCAGATCGCCGGGCCCGGTCACTCCCCTCACTCAAGCTCAGTGTCTCAGCAGTAAAACTAAAGATAATCACTCCCGTGTGGGGTTATTGTGGAGAGCCCGGCATGCAGCTGGCGCTCAATAAATGCCAGCTGCTGATGAGCCGTGGAGGCGAGCCTGGGCTCACCTCACTGTGCCCGCGTCTCCCCAGGCGCCTGCCCCCTGCCTGGGCTCTCAGGTCTCCCTCCTGGGGCCTGATCCCTCCTCTGTGAAATAAAAAGCCAAGAGATTCCTACAGAAGCAGAACCTTCCGGGGTACTTAGGTCATGAGGACGATGCCCCACAGATAAAGTACTATTTCAGCAGTTTATTGCTGATAAAAATGATCGCACATATTTACTGGGCTCCTAAAATATGCTGAGTCCTTTAAACAACAGACTCTCCAGTTCTCCCCGATTTCCTCTAAAGGTGGAGACATTGCTCCACTTTACAGATGAGGAAACTGAGGCTACCCAGGTGCTCATAGCCACGCCCGCCTTCTGCTGGCCTCCCTCCCTGACTCTCTTTCTCTCTCACACACACAATGTTCCTCCTTCCTCTCTCAACCTCTCCCTGGGCAGAAGCAGCAGCCAAGAGCTCAGCAATCCACCATGTAGTCTGTCTGCTGACAAAATGAGTGTGGAGTGAGATTAGGTAACAGGAAATGACCAGCTGACCCTGAGGTCAGGAAGGAGTGTGTCCAAAGGCTGGAGTTTGCTTCTGCTTTCCGACAATGAATCTGGCAGCAGAAAGGGCAGGAGTCCCCACCCAGGTCGGAGCAGCTGGTCCACACTGCTCGGTCCCTGTGGCCATCCTGCTGCCAGAGGCGCGGAGGTGGTCAGCTGAGAGGCCTGAGCAGGCTTGGGAGCCGCCCACGGAGCTCAGGCCAGCCCTGCCCATCCACAGTGGCCACCAGGGACAGACCAGGGTCTGAGAGGTTCAGCCACCCCTCCCTCCCCCACCTCTCACATACCCACCCTCCCACCCCAGCCAGGCCAGTTTGGGGTTTTTTTTTTCATCTACCTGTCTATCTATTTATTTATTTTTGGCTGTGTTGGGTCTTCGTTGCTGTGCGTGGGCTTTAGCTGGGGGGAACATAAAACGGTATAGCCACTCTGGAGAACAGTCTGGCAGTTTCTTAAAAAACTAAACATGCAACTACCTTATGACCCAGCCACTGCACTCCCGGGCGTTTTCCCCAGAGATATGCTCCCACAAAATGTTCACACAAAAACCTGTACATGAATGTTTATAACAGCTTTATAAACAAAATTTATGGCAAAACACTGGAAACCACTCAGCTGTCCTTCCACAGGTAAATGATTAAACAAAGCAGCAGGTCCAAATGGAGAACACAGCTCGGCAATAAAGGGGAAAGAACTAGTGACACACACAGTGACCTGGATGAATCTCCGGAGAATTACGTTGGATGAAAAACGCCAAGCTCGAAAGGTTAGATGTTGTATGATTCCATTTATATGACATTATTGAAGTGACAAATTACAGAAATGGAGACCAATTGGTGGTTGCTGGGAGGGTTAAGGAGGGGGTCGGGGTGCAGGGAAGTGAGTGTGGCCATCATGGGGCCGCAGGACGGACCCTGCTGTCCTGGAAACGTCCTGCATCTGACTGCATCCATGTCGTTATCCGGGTTGTGATACTGAAGGACAATCTTACAAGATGTTCCCATTGGGGAAAACTGGGTACAAGATACCTGGGCTCTCTCTGTATCAGTTTGTACAACTGTACGTGAATCTACCATTATCTGAGGAGTAAAAGTCTAAGTTAAAAATAAAAGTAAATAACAATCTAAAGGAAGGGTGTCCCTTCCTGCTTAAAATTGGACACCGGCTTTCTGTTGCCCGTAGGGTAGTCTAATGCTCCCTGCCCACGTGGCCTGCTCATCACGGGACAGTGGGTAAGCAAAGGCGGGGGGTGAGGGGAGGCCCGCATGCAGTGAGGCCCCAGGGAGCACAGCTCAGACGTGAGGGTCCCCGTGGTCTCCAAGGAGCACACGGAGCTTCATCTCTGCGGTCACATCCAATGACTCTGACCAGGTGAGAAAGGAAATCTGACATCCAAAAATGTGTATTTGGGACTTCCCTGGTGGTGCAGTGGGTAAGACTCCGCGCTCCCAACACAAGGGGCCTGGGTTCGATCCCTGGTCCGAGAACTAGATCCCACATGCACACCACAACTAAGGAGCCCACCTGCCGCAGCTAAGATCCGACACAACCAAATAAATTAAATAAATAAATAAATAAATAAAATAAAATAGTATCCCTACCACAAGACAAAATTTAAAAAAAACCACAAAAACATGTATTCATCAATTCGCTTAAAATAACAATAATAAATCATCATGTGCTTACATAAATATTTCCATAAAAATAACCATATTTCCCAACACAGAAAAACAGTGAGGACGACGGTGCCAGCTCGCCTGACTGCGAGTCTCTGCACCCTGCCTGCACTGGAGCAGCCGGGTTCTCACGTCTTCTTCTTCGTTCAGTCTTGAGAAGCCTCATGTCGCAGGCTCTGCAAACTCTATCCCACTCCCTGGAAAACCAGGGCAGAGAGTGCAGATAACACACTAGCATTTTTACTGCAAAACTCCTTCCGATGGGGGCTTCCCTGCTGGCGCAGTGGTTGAGAATCTGCCTGCCAATGCAGGGGACACGGGTTCGAGCCCTGGTCTGGGAAGATCCCACGTGCCGCGGAGCAACTAGACCTGTGAGCCACAACTAATGAGCCTGCGCGTCTGGAGCCTGTGCTCCGCAACAAGGGAGGCCGCAACAGTGAGAGGCCCATGCACCGCGATGAAGAGTGGCCCCCACTCGCCGCAACTGGAGAAAGCCCTCGCACAGAAACAAAGACCCAAACAAAGCCAAAAAAAAAAAAAATCCTTCCGATCTCTCAGACACCCTGAAGGGGCCTGGGAGACCCTCAGGGACCCCAGATGACACTCTTGAGAACCACTACATAGAACTAGAAAACAACAACAAGCTATTGTGTTGAGCGAAAAACCAGATGCCGAAGAACACGCGCTGAATTATGCAATTCATAGGAGGTTTGGGAACAAGCAAAACCACTGCAAGATGAGAGCAGTCAGAATAGTATCTCCATCGGGCTGGGGAGGGGGATGCACAATCGGGACCTTCTGGGGGCTGGAAACCTTCTGTCTCCCGACCTGGGGGTGGTGACACAGTGGTTCACCCAGGTAAGATTTGGTCGAGCTGCACCCCTGCCCACGTGATCGCTAACCTCAATAAAAAGAAAAACTGTAACAGCAGGCTGATACGCCTTGGACTCGGCTTCAGCTTCATTAGAAATGCCAGGATGTGCCCACTCTTCAGTTTGTAAGGATCAGAGGCCACCTGTGGGGGTCCCAGGCCCCAAGGGCATGCCCACTCCCCATTAGAGCCAAGATCACCCTGGTGCAGCCAGGGCAGACTTGGGAGGTCACGGGACACCCACTGGCAAGGCCACCGCTGGACCAGGGAGACCAGGGGCCCAGGTGACACAGCCCTCCCCCACCCCTCCTGGCCCCGCTCTGCTGGGTGCTGGGCAGGGTACCTGCCCTGCGCTCTCACTGGGTCTGGATCGGGCAGGGGCATGACAATCAGCTGGGGATTTTCTTCCCCCAGTGAGTCTGTCTTTTGACTCAAGACCAGCTCTCTGTAGGAAGAAAGAAGAACGGGCTCTTATTTCTGCCTCAGGCAGGAAGCAGACTTGGTGTAACCACAAAAAGACAATTAGGAACTGGGCCTTGGAATTCTCCACGGCCCTCCCTTCCCACTGTTTACTATTACACAAGCCAAAGTCCGTCCTGCATCGACACTCCTCTGACCCTCTCCTGTGTCCCCACTTGTCCTCTCTGCCCGGCTGGCCAGCTGGCGACCGTCCCTCAAATGCAGCTGCACACTCCCACCCCAGGGCCTTTGCACGTGCTGCCTCTTTCACTCAGACTGCTCTTCACTCGAATATCCTCACAGTTCCCTCCCTCTGCCCCCTGCCCCCACCCCACGGGTCTTCATTCCAGGGGTCGGCGCTCCAACTGGCCCCTCTCCCCAGCATGTCAGTGAGTCTCTATCGGGGCCCACCCATCTCGTGTCTATAGACAGCCTCAGGGGCAGAGCTGAAGACTCACGTCTGAGCCCACATGGCTCCCGAAGCCTGAAATGTTTCGTGTTTGGTCGTTTACAGAACAAAGGTGCTGACCCAGACTTAGTTCCTCCTGGCCTCTCACTGAGCCCTCCTGGCCCCAACTTCCCTAACTTCAATCACCTTCAATCACCAGTTCAAGTGCGTCTTGTTTTCCCTCTTTATGTTCGCCCCCACCCAGCAGGCTGCCAGGCGACCCCTGCGTCCTGTTTGTCGTCTTGTGCGTCCCCTCCCCGATGTGGGCAAGTGGTCCACTGGGTCTGCTCCTGGGTGCATCCCGGTCACCCCGGGGCAGAAGTGCGCCAGGCCCTGGAGACAGATGCGGAGAGCGCGGGTGTCCATTTCCGTCCCCCTAAACTTCCCGCGTGAGCGCCGGGAAGGGGCACACCGTTCCGCGTGGTGATTGGCGTGGAGCAGGCGCCCCATAAACACTGAGGGATGCAGGGGTGCACATGCGCAAGGACATGCGTGTGCGTGTGTGTGTGTCTGTGTTTGTTCAGAACTGACAGTGGTGACGAGGACCCTTGCTAGACAGAATTCTGTGCCCATCGGTCCTTCCCGTCGGGAGGAATGGGACGAGAGTCTGGGATTCTAACCCCACGCTCCTCCACTCTGCGGTTTTTACTAAATCATCTCCAGGAAGGAGTGTGAAGTGCAGGGTGCTTCCAGAAAGCAACACCACCCTTGTTCCAGCCTGCCGGCCTCCCCGTGCTGTGTGCAGACCCCCTGCACCTGCCCTGCCTCTCCTCCCACCATCGCCCCCCAGCGGCACCCCCTCCGGGGTGCTGGGCCCCAGAACCCAGGCTTCTTCCCTCCAGCGGGGGCCAGCACCTGCGCAGACAGCTGCTCCTGCCCCGGCATCAGCACCTCAAGGTGGCTGCCTGGCTGCTGGGGGGCGGGGGCAGGGGATGAATCAGTGGAGCGGGGAGGACCTCTAGGGCAGGAAAACTATTCTAGACGATGCTTCGATGGTGGACACGCGTCATTATACGTTCATCTAAGCCCACAGAGTGTACAGCACCAGGAGTGAACCCTCAAGTCAACTATGGACTCTGGGTGAGGATGACAAGGTGTGGGTGCAGGTCCCGTCTGGTGGGATCGTTGCTGGGGGGCCGTGTGCGCTTCGGGGCAGGGGGGTACACGGGAAACCCCTGTGCCTTCCTCTTGGCTTTGCTGTGACCCTAAAAGTACTCTAAAAAACAAAGTCTGGTATTTTTAAAGGAGCAATTGTTGAACTGTGTGCTTATAGCGCATGGATTTTACGACCTGTAAGTTATACCCCTGCAACCGAGCAGCAAGGACCCTATGGGGCCTTCCCAGGAAAGACCATCCAAGACTATGACCTCTGCCTGCCTCTTGTTTGCAGAAAAACTTTAGCCTCCTGGGCCTTCCCTGAATTCCAAAGAATACATTTAATCAGAGAAGTGAGAAAATACAGAAACAAAGGAAAAAAGTCAAGCAAGACAAATAATAACAGTTTGGCCATAAAGCAAAGTCAAGGACCTTTAGTTTCTCCTCAAGGGCTGTAGATAACATCCTGAGCCATATCCTTGAGCTGTTTTGCAGATACTGAAACCCCCCCCACCAGGTGGAAGAAGTTAACTACATGCTGACCACCAGCACGTAGACCCCAGACAGGTTGGAACCAGAAGGTTGACTGAGATTCCGGAAACATCACTCTGTTATCTCACCACCAACCAATCAGAATAATGTCCAAGAGCTGACCACACACCCCTCGACCCCCTCCCTCACTCTCTCTTTATAAACCCTCCCTGAAAGCCCTGAGGGAGTTCGGGTTCTCCTTGTGGCCCTGAAGTTAACGCTGCACTTTCCCTCACCACAACCTGGTGTCAGCAGGTCGGCTTTAACACTCGTGGGCGAGCACACCTGAGTTTGGTTCAGTACCACCCCCATGAATCATTTTTAGAATTAAAAACGGAGATGGAAAATGTCAGAGAAAAGATAAGAACAAGTAAGGATCCATTCGGGAGACCCAGCATCAACTAATAAAATAATCGGGAAGAGAACAGAGAAAACGGAGGGGAAGGAAACAGGAATGAAGAGGTGACAGAGAAAAACTTACCCAGGAGGAGGACACAAGCCTCCCCGTGTGGAAGGGCCACCAAGTGGCCACAAGGCGAAACAGGAGGAACCACCGGACTCCTCCAACACCAGGGTGGACGCTGCTGCTCTCCAAAAAGGGCCTTCAAGCACCCTTTTCCCCCGAGGATGTGCACCCATTCATTTGATTACATTAAAACCAAAACCCCAAAACCTCCATGTGTTTCCTTCCCAGCACGCAGCATCCACACAATTCACACACCGAAATGAAGGCACGCTCCTAAGTTACATGAGCCCCAGACACCCCAACCCCAAAGGCCTCCGGGTCCACCTCGAAGGTCTGAGCCCAGCACCAATCCGCCCCCGCCCCCACCCCCGCCCCCGACGCGTCTTCTCTCGGCCACATTCTGAGCTCCGTCCACTGAACTTGCCCCAAACCAGAACAAGGTGAGAGGGGAACGGCACCAAATCCCTTCTAATCTCCCCCCTTTCAAGAAGGAAAACACGGGAGGGAAGGAGCCCACACCCCGGACGGCCCCCATCAGTCGGGACCCATGCTGGTGACACCTCTCCCGCGTGGCCCCCTCCCCGCCCCCCTGCCCACCACACACCTGTCATCACGGCACCTTCTCAAATTCTCCCCTCTGGCTCCAGGACGGGTGAGGTTGTGTGTCTGTTCACCGCTGCCTGCACGGGGGTTATGGACTGGCCTGTGTCCCCCGAAAGTCACCTGCTGAAGCCGACCGCAGGGCGGGCCTGATGTGGTCTGACCTGACGACCCAAGGGACACCACACCCTTGTCCTGCAGTAACCACTAGGGCCCTGCCCCTTCCCGTGGCCTCTGGGGAGGGGCCCGGGGCCAGCAGCTCGGCCAGACCCCTCCTTCCTTCCGACAGGCAGACCCGTCTCCCTCGGAGCCGCTCATTCCGCCTGGGTTGGGGGACGTACCCCCTGCTGTGGGAGACGTGGGCGTCTCGTCCTTAGCTGTGGTCTGAGACACTCCACAGGCTGCTGGGCTTTCAGGACAAAACCAAAGACCTTTGTCAACCAGGGTCCTGGCTGGAAACTAAGGCAGACTCAGCTGTTTTGTAGAGCATTCCATGAAGGGACGGTCACCTGGATGTGGGCCTTAAGGAAACCAGCATGGGGGGCGTCGAGGTACCCAGGGCCCTCCTGGGCTGCAGGGATAAGGGGAGGAGATGGGCTGTCAGGGTCAGTGAGGGGGTTACGGCGGGGAGCCGCCCCTGGGGGTGTGGAGGGAGCACAGCCATGAGCAGACTGCGGTCCTGGGCAGGACAGGGCCTGGGGGGAACACCCGAACCTCCCTCCCCCCTTGTCCTGCCAGTGCCTCCCACTGGCCGAATCCTGCTGGAAGCTGGGGCCACAGGAACAGTGGCGCCCTGGGGACAGAGCAGGACAGAGAAAGGTGGAGCGGAGAGGCGAACGCCAAGGAGGTGGGCAAGAGACCCATGCAAGGCCCATGGGATGGGAGCCCTCACCTCCTGGAACCAGCTCTGCAGCAGGCGGGCCTGCCCAGCGGGCAGCAGCTTCCTGACAGACCGTCCCCTCCGTGCCCACCACTCCGCAGCCTCGGAGCCCCTCACTGCCACCCACCCCCGCTCAGGCAGCCGCCTGCCCCGACGACGCCGGTCAGAGAAGCCCCTCACCTACCGCAGGGGCATCTTCCTCAGACCCCTAACAATGGGCAGAGCGAACCAGGTGCCAGGAGGGCCGAGACCCAAGCTCAGGGCTTGCGGCCCAAGCAGAGCCAACATGACTCAGCACCTCGCCTGCAAGGTCACCACCGCCAACCAGCCTGGGACCCGGGACCAGATGCCTCTGGGTGACCAGCACCTCAAGAACGGAGTCCCCCTGCCCCTGCTTGAGTTAGCCCCTCCCAAAGTGGAGCCCAGGGCCGTGCATTGGATCAGCTAAACCAACCAACTGCACCCTCATTGCAGGCAGGGGGACCCCCAGACATGGGAAGAAATTTCCACGCTGGGCAGCCAATAAACGTGCCCACTGATACGGGCCCCTTTCAGTGCGTCCAAGGGTTTCCCTCAGACACTGTCTTCAGAGGGAGGACTGACTCACGGTACCTGTGGCCAAATTTCTTTCCCTGAAGAGTTAAACCAAGCCTCAACCACACCCAGCAAGCACAGTGCCTGCTTAGCACACCCATATACATTAAGTTTTTAAGAAAAAATTAATAGGCAAAATATGACTGATAGGACATCATTGCTTAATTCTTTCTCTTTCCTTTTTTGTTTTTGGTTTGTGTTCTTTTGGTTTTGGCGGGGGAGGGGTTCCTATGTTTATTAGTTGTACTCAGCAGAAGTCTTTGATACTTGACTTAGAACATGTTTTATTATTTGTTTTGATGACTGATTTTTCA
The DNA here is from genome assembly GCF_964341445.2 of Mesoplodon mirus. Classification (NCBI taxonomy): domain Eukaryota; kingdom Metazoa; phylum Chordata; class Mammalia; order Artiodactyla; family Ziphiidae; genus Mesoplodon; species Mesoplodon mirus. The sequence goes on along the minus strand of NC_138994.1, from coordinate 39,528,655 downwards.
TTATTTTCCTTTCTGTAGCCTGTGCTAAAATTAGCTGGCATTTGCTGAAAAGAGAGATGTTTTAGGATTAGATCCAGCTGTGTGTAACAAGAAACAACCAAAGAGGCTTAAACTAGATAGAAGTTTCTTTCTCTGCCATATAAAAGAGGGCTAGAGAAGGGCAGTCCAGAGCTGGCTTTGGACCTGCTCCACGAATCCTCCCTGATCACCTCCCACCACGCCCTGAAGGGGCCTCCTCCTCACTGTCCAAGGTGGCAGCTGGAGCGCCAGCCATCATGCCCAGGAACAGGACAGAGGGCTGGAAGAAGAGGGAATAGCTGCTGCCTTTGCACCACATCTGTTTGCATCTTCTTGGCCAAAATTCAGACATGTGGCCTCACCAAGGGAAGCTGGACAATCAGGCCAGCTAAGAATCAGGACCTCACTACTCAGGACTAAGGGAAGAATGGCTATCGAGAGGAAGACTACCATCTCTTCCACAGACAAGGATAAAAATCACATTGAAGGCAGTCTGTTCACGGAAGAACAATTACTACATTTATGGTGATGACAGCACATATTTACTGAAGTTACCAATTATGGGCCCTGTGCTAGGCACCTCATATCTGTTACCCAATCCTCACACAGGCCTCTGAAGGACAGACCATGACCATACTTGTTCTACAGAGGAGCAAACCGAGGCACAGAGAGGCTAGGTGACTTGTCCAAGGTCACCCAGCTAACAGGTGGCACAACTTGGATCTGAATGCAGGCAGCTGGCTCCAGATCCCCCAGGACATGCGCAACTATGAAGTGACAACTCTCACCAGCACTTACAGAACCGGGGCCAGCTGGGAGCACCCAAGGGGCCGCGGACGCAGGAGTGAGGAGGGGGCCCGGGGCCAGAGCTGCTCTCTTACTCTGAGCCTCTGCACGTCTCATGCACTCTACAAATGCTCGCCCCCAACACGCATGACGTGTGCGATGAACTGCCTGGTGCCTGTGTTTGCGGCTCCGTGGGCAGCCAGCACATGGCAGGTGCTCCGAAGGCACCTGACCTGTGAGTGGACGCAGGCTCCACGCAGGGTCGAGACGCAGCCCCTGCCCTCTGGTGCTCAAGGCCAAGTAAGGAGATGGCAGGCGGCCGCGCGGGGAACAGAGCCGGCTCAGGCGGGGCCCCCATGCGACAAGCCTGGTGAGGCCCGGCTGTACTTTGTGAGTCACAAGCATTCAGGGGTAAGGCCCTCGAGGTAGGTAGGCCTCAGCCACACTTCGCATTCCTCTCAAATCCAAGGTGAGAAGTGTAGGCTCAGCCCTGAGGTCACAGGGAGGCTCGAAGCAGGGGGTGGCAGGGCGGCCCCCAGGGGAGACCATCCTGGCAGCCTGTGCATAGGACTCTGCCGGACTGGGGCAGGGAAAGGGTGGCTGGAGGCTGAGGGGGCCGGACAGGAGGAGGCGGCCTTTCAGGGCTGAGGAAACTGGCTGAGAAGGGCCGAGGGGAGTCTGAGGTGGGACGGGAGCCGAGTGAAGGCATTTGGAAGAAGGGGCTGCGGCTAGGGGAAGAAAAACAAAGGAGGCCTCTGGGGGAGGGGGAAGGAGGGGGCCTGAGGGGTGCTGGAAGGGGCCCTGGCTCAGGCTGGCGGAGAGCACTTGGATGCCTGCAGGCTGTGCTCACGGCTCAGCAATGTCCCGGGCCTGCCAGGATACGCCTGGCCGCTGCCCCTGCCCCCCAGCCCCAGCCCCCAGTCCCACATCAGGAGCTCTGGAGCTGTCCCCCACCCCACCTTCTGCTCCCCCAGAATGGGCCTCCGCTCCCCAGAACCCAGACATACCCCCCCAACCTCAGCCTTTCCCCAGCGACGACGACGGATAATGAAACCCAGGCCAGGGAAGGAGAGGGAGAAAACAAACAGACGTGGGCAGGGGGGCCGTCAGGAGGCGGGGCAGGGGCTGGGGGTGCCGGGTGGGGGGAGTCCGGGCCGGTCTGAGCCCTGGGGCGTGGACTTCCTCCTGCTTTGCCCCGCAGGCCTAATGAGGCCCAGGTGGTCCCTTGGCCGGGGCCCACCTCCCGCGCCACTGACAGTGTAAGTGGATGCCGGTTCCGTGCCGGGGGAGGGGGAGAGGGGGCTCTGCAGCCACAGGGGCGGGGCTGGAGCGGCTGGCAGGGGGCCCAGCACATAACTCTGGGACGGCGCAGTCTGGGGCGCAGTCTGGGGCAGCAGACACCCAGACGCTTGGAGCCCAGCTGGCAGCATGAAGGTACCGGGCCGGGGTGGGGGCCTCAGGGCCACAGGGGACTGAGCCCACCCTGCAGAGAGAGCCCTCGCCAGGTGGGGGGGCTGTGAAGGGACGGGGCTCAGTCCAGGGGAGGTGTGGAGGCTGAAGCGCAGACCAGGGGCTCCTGGCAGGGCTGGTTTGCCTGAGGGGCAAATGCAGAGGGGGAAGGGTTCTGGGGCTGGGCGGGTGACCCCGTTCTCCTGTCGTCAGGCTCTTCTGGCTCTGTCGCTGCTGCTGCTTCTCTGCACTGGCCCCTGCGTCCCCCAGGTCTTGGGGATCCGGGGAGATGGTAAGCTGCTGCACTCGCACGGCCCACAGGCTGGGCGAGGGGGCTGTCCTGAGCATCGCAGCTGGGAGTCGGGCCCCAGGGCTGAGCCTGTAAGATGGGGCAGGTGGGCCAGACGGTATGCGCCCCCAGCTCGGGGAGGGAGGTGAAGGGGGGCCGGGGGGGTGGAGGTGGCTGGTGTGCCTCAGGCCCCTTCTCCTCACCCCGCCCTCAGCTCTGGAGAGATCATGCCTACAGCAGCCCCTGGACTGTGACGACATCTACGCCCAGGGCTACCAGGAGGACGGCGTGTACCTCATCTACCCCTCGGGCCCCAGCGTGCCTGTGCCCGTCTTCTGTGACATGACCACCGAGGGTGGAAAGTGGACGGTGAGTGGAGGGGGGGCACGGAGGCCAAGCCGCACGGCTGTGAGCCTGTGTCTTCGTCCCTAAAGCAGGGACGATACAGCAGTGTGTGCGCCTCTGCCACCGCAGACTCCTAGATGCTTAAGGTAGGTTAGTGTCTGTAATCCTCACAGTAATCCTGGGAGCAAGGTTACAAATGAGGAACCAAAACCCAGAGAGGTGCAGTAACTTGCCCAAGGTCACACAGCCGGCGCCGGACTCAACCCCAGGCGCCTCAATTCTAGAACGCCCCCTTCACCTCTTCCTGCTCTCGGCAGCCGCTCCCCGAGGGTCCTGGTGCCGGCACGCGGCTCACCTCGGCTCCCGGCTTAGTCCTCTCACAAACCGCCTCAGCCTCACAGGGTCTGCACCCGGGTGAGGCCCCAGCCCCCTGGCCCCTCGAGCGTCCAGGCCCATCCTCTCTGCTCCAGGTTTTCCAGAAGAGATTCAACGGCTCAGTGAGCTTCTTCCGGGGCTGGAACGACTACAAGCTGGGCTTTGGCCGCGCCGATGGGGAGTACTGGCTGGGTAAGGCGGGGCCCGGCAGGCTGGGGGCCCCCAGAGCCAGGTCCCCGCTGACTGGCACGCCCCCCGCCCCCTCCCAGGGCTGCAGAACCTGCACCTCCTGACACTGAAGCAGAAGTATGAGCTGCGGGTGGACCTGGAGGACTTCGAGAACAACACGGCCTTCGCCAAGTACGCCGAATTCTCCATCTCGCCCAACGCAGTCAGCGCCGAGGAGGACGGCTACAGCCTCCACGTGTCGGGCTTCGAGGACGGCGGGGCAGGTACCCGCTCCCGCCAGCCGCGGAGGGGCTGGGGGGAGGCCGGGCTGCCCCCGCACCCAGGCAGTCCCGCGAGCTGCGGACGCACAGTTACCCAGCGTCTGGCTCGGGAGAGGCCCCGTCCCCAGGCTGCCCCTCCCCTCCGCCAGGCGACTCCCTGTCCTACCACAGCGGCCAGAAGTTCTCCACCTTCGACCGGGACCAGGACCTCTTCGTGCAGAACTGCGCGGCCCTCTCGTCGGGCGCCTTCTGGTTCCGCAGCTGCCACTTCGCCAACCTCAACGGCTTCTACCTCGGCGGCTCCCACCTCTCCTACGCCAACGGCATCAACTGGGCCCAGTGGAAGGGCTTCTATTACTCCCTCAAGCGCACCGAGATGAAGATCCGCCGGGCCTGAGGCGCCGGCCCCGCCTCGCGGCCCCGCCCCCCTCTCTGCCGCCCCGCCCCGCTGCCCTCAGCGCCCGCCTCTCCTGGGGGCCCTGTGGCTCCAGCCCAACCGCTCCCCTCACACCCACGACGCCCACCTTTCGGCCGGGCCTCCGCTCCCCTCCACACGGCTACACGTCGGCGGCCTCCCAGACCTCCGGAAGGCACCGCCACCCGGCCTGGACTCGGACCCTGTCCGGAAGGCTGCGGGCCGGTGTCCCACCTTAGCCGGCTTCCCGACTGCGGCCTCCGCCAGGGCCCTGCGCCGGGAGACCAGCGGCGCAGTCCGACCCACTCCCGGCACACGCCACGCCACCTGCGTGTGGCCGCCACCGCCACGCCCTAGCAGTCCCGCCAGCCAGCAGAGAACCTCCCACCCTTCACCTCCCTCCCAGCGGCGAGCACCACAGGCCCCCAGCCCCATGTCACTCTCCCGCTCAGCTTCCCCCGCCTGCCCGTCCCAGGCACCCGAAGCTCGACATCCAAACCGTGTCTCACCCCGGCTACCACAAGCCACACTAGAACAGCCACAGCCAAGGTAGGCACAGCTTGTGAGGTCCCCCCACCCGCCCCGGGGGTGAGTCTGACCGTGCGAGGTGGCAGAGGGCAACCTCTGTGGGGCTGGGAGCAAGTGGGGAGTGGAGGTCTTAATAAACCTCAGGACCTGAATGAACTGGCCTTGGCTGTTGTGCACGCAGATGCGTTTGCTTGGCCCCCAAGCTCTGGTTCCCCCACTGATGGCACCCTGCCCTTAACTCCAGAAACACGCCCTGGAGACAGGCGCTAAAGGGAACCTTATATTTCACAGGCTTCGTTTCGATGGCAAAAAAAAAATTGTGTAATAATAATAATGTAATAATAATAATAATAAAAATACAATACTGAAAAGTATCGCTCGGGGGGGTAGGGGTTGCCCCTCCTGCCGTGGCTCGTGCTGGCTCAGGTGGCCGCTTAAGGCCGCAGGGTGGGTCTGAGATGAACCTGCAGAATAATCCGAGCTGAGCTTCCCGTCAGGCCCGGGGCTCCAGCCCTCGGGAACGGTCCTGCGGATCTTGGAGCTGGGTCTGCCCCTGGCAGCAAGGCACAGACTGCGGGCCTCAGGGCTCCTGGAGGTCAGGCAGGTCAGCCAGCAGCATGGGGGAGTCCATCTGGATCTCACGCTGCAGGGACTCGATGTCGGCAGGGTTTATGCCGTGGCCCTCGAGCCAGTCGGCAAGCAGGGAGGCTGAGAGCGAGGCTGAGTCGGCCTGGCTGAGGGCGGCAAGGGGGAGAGCGGGGTGAGGGGCTCCTCCTGTGCTGGGAGCCCCTAGCCACAGCCCATTCCGGAGTCCCGGCCCAGCTCTTACCCATCCTGTGGCCCGTCAGCCACACCCATGTCGAAAGACTGGTTTAGGAATTCCTCCAGGTCAAAGCCAACGCCATAGCCCGCTCCACTGCCCTTTGGGGTGCCGGAGAACACGGGGGGCAAGGGGTCCTCCACCTGCAGGGGATGATGGCAGCTTACAACGCGGGAACCACCCAGCGCCAACTGAGGTCTGCAGGGCACCCCACCCTGACACTGCCCTTGAGCGGGCCTGGACACCTGTGGTGACAGCCCCAGCCTCAACAAACACTGAGTGTGGGCTGGGGTCTCCAACGACCGGCTCATCAGCGCTACGCTCCTTCTGCGAGTGAGCAGGCAGGCTAGGAGAGCTCGAGCCCCGTCTGCCGCTCCGTTCCATGGGACCAGGACACAGCACAGCCTCTCCTGCCCCCAACGACCTCCCAAGTCCACCTCCCCTGGATTCAGATCCAGGCATCCCCACGGCCAGCCCTCTCCCCTCACCTGCGACTTGGACAGCTGCTGGGTCACCAGGGTGACGTCAGGAGACTCGGAGGTGGAGGGCTGAGGGGCCCCTCCGGGGTCTGGAGGCGGTGGGCCAGAGGGGAAGTAAGGCAGAACGCTCGGGGCGCTGGGGCCAGGCAACCCAGGGGGGGGCCCCAGCGGCCGGGGGGCCAGGAGGCCGGAGGAGGTGGCGGTGTGGGGCGGAGCGGGCGCAGGTCCGGCGGGCGGGCAGGCGGGCTGCGGCGGGGGGCCCACGGGCGGGCTGCGGGGCCGGGCGGGGGGCGGCGTGGGTGCGGGGGCCGGGGGCTGGGCCATGCGAGTCCAGCGCTCCAGCAGGCTGCGGTCGTTGTCGCTGAGCACCAGCCCGGCCAGCGGGTCGGCGGAGGCGCCCCCGGAGGCCCCAGCGCCCCGCTCCTTGCGCTCCCGCTCCTGCCGCCGCCTCTCCCGCTCCTTGGCCCGCTCCTGCCGTCGCCGCCGCTTCTCCTCCCGCTCCCGCTGGCGCTCCTGGGCTGTCACCGGCTTCCGAGGCTCGGGAGCTTCCAGGGGGGCGCTGGGGCCATCTGCAGAGAAGACGGGAGGGTGACGGTAAGAGCCTGTCCAGGCCTGGGGCCCCGCTGCCTCTCGCTCCCCAGCCAGCCACAGCCTCTGCCAGGCACCTCGGAGCCGGCTCCGCAAGGACTTGAGCAGGGCAGCCTTGAGGGCAGCCTTGGTGTTGTCTGAGATGGCTCCCTCCTTCTTTGGAGGGGCTGGTTCACTGGCCGGCAGGGGCGGCTGCAGGGTCAGATCGATGGTGTCGGGCGCAGGGCCGGGGCATGGCAGCGGGGCCGGCGGAGGGGACTCCATGGCACAGTCCCCACTGGGAGCCCAGGGACTGGGCATCTCAACATCGGGGCAGCCGGGCTCACTGGCCACAGGCTGTAGGGAAGGCTGGAAGCGGATCTGCTGGCGGATGCCCTCGCGCCGTGCATGGAAGTCTTCGATCTCGGCCACGATGGCCTCCTTAATGCGTTCCCGTGTGAGGGCTTCGCGGTCAAAGGCAAAGTCAAAGGGCGGGGCGCAGTCAGGCTCGTCATCGGGGTCGTGGTACTTGGCCAGGAAGGGGTGGCGAAGGGCGGCAGCCGCTGAGATGCGGGCACTGGGCTCAAAACGTAGCATGCGCCCCAGCAGGGAGAGGGCCTGGCGGTCGGCACCCGGGTACACCGTCTCCCAGGGCACAGGCTGGCGTGGCGGCAGGCTCTGGATGTAGGCCCGCACCCTCTCGGCCCCGACGGCCTGAATCACGGCCGGCGACGGGGTACCCAGCACCATCATGATCAGCTGCAGCTGGTGCACATAGTTTTTGCCTGGGAAGAGCTGGCGGCGGGCCAGCATCTCCCCGAAGATGCAGCCCACGGACCACAGGTCGATAGCCTGCGTGTACTCATGCAGCGAGAGCATGAGTTCGGGGGCACGGTACCAGCGTGTGGCCACGTACTCGGTCATGAAGTACTGGTGCTCGGCGGGCGAGGTGCACAAGCCTCGGGCCATGCCAAAGTCCCCGATCTTGAGCTCGCAGTTCTCATTGACCAGCAGGTTCGAGGGCTTGAGGTCGCGGTGGATGACCTGAGCCGAGTGCATGTACTTGAGGCCCCGCAGCAGCTGGTACAGGAAGTAGCGCACGTGCTCCAGCGTCAACGGCTGTGAGGAGTGGATGATCTGGTGCAGGTCACTCTCCATCAGGTCCAGAACCACATAGCTGAGGGGCAGGGGAGACAGGCAGGGGCTGTCTTGCCCACCCTCCAGCCCCAGCCTCACCACGCCCTCCCGCTCCAGAAAGGTCATGGCCTTACTCTCAGACTCTGTAGGGGCCACCCACTGGGTATGAAAATTCTAGATTCTCTACAACTTTTCCATTAACTTAAGTGAAGTGAAATCACTTTTCTCTCCAGATCTAGTTTCACCATCAGAGCAAAGGTCGGGTTGGACTAAACCAGGCCGGCCAACATGTTTTGTTCGGGAGCCCTCTCCATTGTTTGGTAGTGGCTGCTTGAAAGACTATGATGAAAACTGTCAAGTCTTCTCCATTTTCTGTAGGACAGTGTTCTGTGATTGACTAGTGATGTCTGCTACGGGAATAGGCAGGTACAGATACAGAATGAACGTCCTACGTTTGCCAAGCTACATACTGAGGTCCTATAAAACTGTTACTTCTGCACTCTTCTTGAGGAATCACATGTATCCCTGGCAAAGCCCTAAGGGAGCACTGATCCCAGAATCGCAGGAATTTTCCCAGCCTGCCCTACATTAGGTTCAGCTACCTTTCTAGAACTTCAGCAACATGGCCCCAGCGTTCAGAAAAGGTCCCTGCTCGGCCTCCCTCTTGCATCCCCGCTCCTTACACAGATCTGAACTCGCCATAGGGCACAGTGGGCCGCAGGATGTCCTTGATGGCAATTATGTTGTCGTGCTTGAAGTGTTTGAGGATCTTCAGCTCCCTGAGGGTCCGCTTGGCATTGGTCACCACGTCAAAAGCGTTAGGGATCTTCTTAATGGCCACCTGCTGGCCTGGGGAACAGGGGAAAAGCAGATGCCACCAGGTACCTTGGTTAGCTGCAGAGTAGCACAAGGCCCCTTTCAATACCTCCCTTTGCAGATGCAAGTGACAACAGCTACCACTTACAGAGTACCTACTTTGTGCCAGGCTCTGTGCTAAGCATAGTACACACGTTATCAGATTTCCCCTTCTCCTCCTTCCTGAGGCAGGTACTCATAGCTCAAAGTTAGAGATGTGGAGACCTGGGCTCAGCAGCTTGCTGGGCGTTGCACAGCTAGTTAGTGGTAGACTCTAGACTCTCACACCTGTGCTCTCTACCTCCCTACACTCTGCATCTCAGACCTCATCCATCCCACCACCAACCCCGAGCGGCAGTCTCTGGCTCCAGAACACACTCTGGAGAACCTCTATTCGGGTCTAACCCGGACTGTCACCTAAGGAGGAAGTAGGCTGATGCGCTGGCAAAGCCACCAGAGTTTCAGAGACCCGAGCCCAATACAGAGGCCGGCCCCCAGAGGCACCCAACCTACGCTTACTGACTTGACCCAGAATTCACATCCCAGCGTCCCCGCTGGCTACTTGGGACTGGGCTGGTCTCAGCCCCCGGGAACCGGTTTCCACACCACCTTGCGAGCAAGGCCGGGCGGGTCGCTCACCGGTGAGGCGGCGGCGCGCGGAGGACACCACCCCGTAGGCCCCGTTGCCAATGGTCTCGATGATCTCGTACTCGTCCCCCACGTCGAAGGTCACGTCGAAGGAGCGCGCCTTCAGCAGGGCCAGGTTCTTGGCCGCCACGGAGGCGGCGGGGCCGGTGGGTTCCGCCTTCCCCGGCCCGGGGGGCTCTCCGGAGCCGTCCTCGCCGTCGTCCTCCTTCAGGGGCTCAGCCATGGCGTCTGCGTGGGGACGCGGGCGAGCAGGGGCCCGGCCCCGGACTCAGGGGGCCCCCTGGAGCCTCCAGGCCCGCAGGCCGGGCGGCGCACGCAGCCCGCGTCCCGCACCCGCGGGAGCCCGGAGCTCAGGCCCGCGCGGGACGCGGGGTCGGCGGTGGGGGAGGCGCAGCGAGGCGCGGTCCAGGAAGAAAGCGAGGGGCGGGGCGCCCGCTCTCCTCGGTCGGCGGATGGCGCCTCACCCCGACGCCACCCAGACCCTCGGAGGTCCCGGCGTCCCGGCTCCCCGGCTCCCCGGCGTCGCCGGCTTTCAGTCCCCGGGTCGGGGTGGGGGGTGGGACCCGAAGACCCACTCGCTCACTGGGTCGAGCCGCCACCACCACCATCACCACCACCACCTCAGCAGCGCGCTGTCTCCCGCCCCGCCCCCCAAGACCACGCCTCCGCAGGCTCTGGCCAATCCGTGGATGGCCTCCGCGGAGGTGCCCACCCCTTCCACTTGCTGCGTCCAATCCGCGCCCACAGGCCAAGGAAGCCGCGCCTCCACCCGCGCCCGCGCCACTGTCCAGTCCCCCGGCGGGAGCCGCCCAACCCGCGTTCGGCATTTGCAGCGGTTCTGCGGCCTGGTGCCCTCCTCGGACGCATGCGCGCTGGCAGCCCCGGGCGCCGCGAGACTGGAAAGCACTACCCCTGCGTGCGCGGGCGCGCGCATCCACTCCGATTCACCAGGTGTCCTGCAGTCAGTTGCTGCTGGTCCTGGGAGCTTGGAGGGTTGAGGTGACTAGATGTTACCTTGGCGGCCGCATCACGCAGTCCCCCTCCTTCAGGCCCCTCTTCCCTTATCAGCCCCTATCGCCACGGGGATTGCGCCCCCCATTTTCCCGATGGGCCCCGGGAGCCCGGCGCTGGGAAAGCGTCATCCCAGGTAGACGGTGATCCGTCACATCCAACCACGGAGATCCTGGTCCTCCGGGTTATAGAGCGTCGGCCCGAAGCCTCCACTGACTTTCGGTGGCTGGTCCTCTCCTCTCAGCTTCCGGCGTCGCTGGGCCTCGGCTCGCGGTTTCCCGGTCTCGGGCGTGACGCCTCCGTGGGGCGGCTCCGTCCAGCGACTCCCGCGCCTTGCCTGCGGGGCAGCGGGCGGGGCCGCGGAGTCAGCAACGCCCGCTCGCTGGAGGCCGCGTGTCCACCAGTGTCGGGGGAGGAAGGGTCCGGGATCGGGAGCCCAGGAGTTAGACCTGAGCGCCTCGGCGAGGGTCCATCCCTTCCGTCCCAACTGGTGGCCGAAGAGTAGATCCAGACCAGAAAGGAATTTCGTTTACATTCCCCACTGTTGTGGTTGTTTATTTTTTACTAAAACATACATAAAGTTCCACATAAGTGTATCAATCAGTTTTCACAAACCTAACACCTCAGTGTATAGAATTCAAATGGAGAAAACCAAAAAAACAGAACGTTGCCAGCCCTTCAGAAGCCCCTTCTCTTTTCTTGTGACAGTTTCTTTCTGTTAACTCTTCCATACTTTGTGGGGTTTTTTACACTGAAATTTAAGAGGTTCACTAGGACCCATACATTAAGATGGAAAAGTAGAGACTGCGTTCTTAACAACACGACATAAGGAAACATGTCTAGGAGTATAAGGTCAGCCCCAGAACAAATAGATACCTCGTATTTAGACATGGAAAAATCACATGGGCCTCCTGAGGTAGCTGAACTATACATTTGTTTCTGATTGTCCTGACAGCACAGCAAAAAGCCAAATTCTCTCTTTTACGTGATTAGCCTTGAACATTAATAAACCACATTCATGGGAAGTGGACCTTTTCTGCCCTGAGTTCTGAAAATATTTCCGTGATGGCCTTTCCTTAGGTGACAGTAGACAGCCTTCCCTAACTCTGAAATATGTGCAGGATAAGTTCTGCGGTGCCCGTCAGTGAAAAGAGAGGGCGTAAAACAGCAGGACCCATAAATGCGTCTTCTCAGGGAAACTGATGGCCAGCTCTGTGATGGTCCCATCTGCTGTGGGAATAAAGCATAAAATAGCAGAAAAGACCCATAAACTGCGAATCCTTTAAATACTTCTCTATAAATATTCCAGCTAGGATCGGTATACAAGCTACAGATATTTCAACTTCCTTGGCAAAAACTCCCTGATTCTCATTTACTTTTGAGTACACCATGAGCTGCTTTACTCCTGCGCCTACTAGGCCCTGACTCCGTCCTGGAATAGTCATCAATTATCTAACATTCTCAGCCTTGCCTTATGACCTTGCTGCATTTGACACAACTGACTACTTCAAGAAAAAGTTGTTTCATATGGCTCAAAACTCAAATCTTAATTAAAAAGTTCAAGTGAAAAATCTTGGTCTCACGCCAGGTGGCTGATGTCATAGTTTCCTACTGGAAGTAAGAAGAAACAATATAAATTCAACACAAGCAAATACTAATACACACTCTTACCCACCTCCCCTTTACTCTACAAAAAGGTAACAAATTCTTTACAATTTCCCTGCAGATCATGCAGTATCAAAAACCAGACGGATCTCTCATTTTTTTTTTGTTATAACAGCGTTTTTGAGATATAATTTATATTATAAAACATGTACAGTGTACAATTCAGTACATGAATTTAGTTCATTCACAGAGTTGTGCAACCATCACCACTGCCTAATTTTAAAACATTTTCATCACCCCAAAAAGAAAGCCATTAGTCACTCCGCACTTCCCCTCACCATCCCCTGGCAACCACTAATCTGTATGGATTTGCCTATTCTGGACGTTTCAGATCAATGGAATTATACACTGTGTGACCTTTTGTGTATGACTTCCTTCACTCAGCATAATGTTTTCCAGGTTCACCCTTGTGGCATGTGTCAGAACTTCATTCTTTCTAAAGGCTGAATATATTACACCATAGAGATAGACCACATTTTGTTTATCCCATCATCAGTTGATGGACATTTGGGTTGTTTCTACTTTTTGGCTATTGTGAATAATGGTGCTCTGGACATTCACTCACGGACGAGGTTTGTGTGGACCTAGGCTTTCCGGTCTCTTGGGTACAGACCTAAGGGTGGGATTGCTGGGTCATATGGTAAACTTTTTGAGGAGCTGCCAAACTGTTTACTTCAGTGGCTGCACCACTTTACAATCTCACCAGTATATTTGAGGGTTCCAGTTTCTCCACATCCTCATCAACACTTGTTATTTTCCTTTTTGTTTGTTTTAAATTGTAGTCATCCCGGTGGCTGTGAAGTGGTCACTGTGGCTTTGATCTGCATTACTCTCATGACTGATGATGTTGAACACCTTTTCATGTGCTTATCGACCATTTTCCTTCTTTGGGGAAATGTCTGTTCAGTGTCTATTCAGTTCCTTTTCTGTTTTGAATTGTGTGATTTGCCTTTTTATTGTTGAGCTGCAGAGTTCTTTTTTTTTTGCAGTACGTGGGCCTCTCACTGCTGTGGCCTCTCCCGTTGCGGAGCACAGGCTCCAGACGCGCAGGCTCAGCGGCCATGGCTCACGGGCCCAGCTGCTCCGCGGCATGTGGGATCTTCCCAGACCGGGACACGAACCCGTGTCCCCTGCATCAGCAGGTGGACTCTCAACCACTGCACCACCAGGGAAGCCCCTAAAGTTCTTTATATAGTCTGGATATAAGTTCCTTATTAGACGTATGATTTACATAGTTATTCCCATTCTGTGGGTTGTCTTATCAGTTTCTTGGTGGTATCATTTGAAGCACAAAAGTTTTTAATTGCAATTAACTCTGATTTATCTATTTTGCCTTTTGTCACTTGTGCTTTTGATGTCATGCCTAAGAAACCATCTCATTCTTTTTTATTTTTAAAGTTTTTCATTTTTTATTTTTACTTATTTATTTTCTTGGTGGTCACATCGTGCAGCTTGCGGTATCTTAGTTCTTGGACCCCGGACCAAACCCAGGCCCTCAGCAGTGGAAGCACAGAGACCTAACCACTGGACCTCTAGGAAATTCCCATCTCATTCTTTTTTACAGCTGCATAGTACCACTTTACAGATATAATCTATTTAACCAAGACCCTATAGGTGGACACTTTTTGCTATTGCAAACGATGTAGTGCTAAAGTATCTTGAACACATCGTTTCGTGCGCTGTGAGTCTAAGCCACCCAGAAGCGGATGTGTGCCAAGTTGAAGAGCGCTGCACTTGTGACTTTAACGGTGTCAAATCCCTGTCCTTACAGATTATATCACTTTAGGCTCCCACCAGCAGTGTGAGAGAAGGAGTCACACGGTGCTTTTTAAAAGCTTGGAGTTGTTTGCCTATGTTGACAATGGGAGACGTCCCCTAAAAATCCCGGTTTCTGGTTTCTTTTGGAAAGTTGGAAGATCTGTCAGCGTTGAAGCTGCATTTCCACAAAGCGTTAGTGGACTGTAACAGAGCGGTAGCCTCGCCATTGAAATAGGGGCTCTCCTGCTCAACAGTCCCCACCACTCCCCGACTGCATCCCCAGCACAGGCCGACTGTCACATGCCATTCATCATGTGCTTGTACCAGCGTAGAAACACCTTAGTAAAAGCAGGGAAATGAAAGAGGCCCAGGAGACATGTCTCCAAAAGAAGAAGGGGGAGGGGGAGGGAGCAGGGAGGAGGAGAAGCAGCAACTAAGCTGTGGGAATGAAGAGGGTCCCGTGACACAGACCACTGCTCAGCCCTCCTGGCCCTGCCTCCTGCCTGGCCACATGCACATCCAAGTTCACGATTTAGGCCACCGGGAGCCTCCGGAGAGGTTTGAGTAGGACGCCCTTCAGAACTGCCTTCCTGAGAAATATTTCTGGCAAATGGTGTGGAAGGCATACTTGAGAAGAGGCTGGAGAAAAGGAGATTATTATGCCGTCCAGGTGACAGCTCTGACGGGGCTCTGGACCAAGCAGTGGCAGTGTATCCCTGAAGACGGATGTGGAGGGAGGTGAGAGCAGGAAGCGTGGGTTGTGTCAGAGCTTCTGGGGAGACAATGGGGGTGTCACCAAGATCCGGACCCCTGAGCTGCGTGGTGGATGCGGGTGAGGCCGTTCAGCTAGGTCCAAGCACCTGGTGAGCCCCGTCTCTGATCCCAGCCCCAGAGGACCTCCTGGGCTGCAGAGCCTTAACCCTCGTCATGTTGGGGGTATCGGGGAGCCCCGGATGGCAGACTCCTTCCAACAACCTCCAGGGACCCCCCCCCTTTGTCGATAGTCTCAGCAAAGGTTCGGGGTGGCCTCTCATTGGACAGGCTAGTGGGGGGCGTGGGAGGAAGCATGCTGATTGGCCAGACCTGAGTCACCTGTCCACCTCTGGAAGGGCGAGCGGCCGACGGCCATTTTCCCAAAGGAAACCTGGGCTTTAAGGAAGGACGGATGGATGCCAGTAGGAATGAGATGTGCCCCACTCATGTGCACCCCTCTGCCGCCAGAGGAAGTGCAGGGGAAGGGGTGGGTGTGAGGCAGGTGCTGGGCGGCAGCTTCAGCTGCCCCTGCCATCTCCTCCAGTGCTGCCCAACCCTCCGGGCCACACCGTCACACTGTGACACACACAGGCTGGCACAGTCACGGCACAGTGCTCACGTGTACACGCGGTCCACTTAGGTTGCCGGATCACAGACACGCTCATGCCCACCCAGGACGCACAGAATACGGGGCACCACTGTGCACACACATTCACACACAGGGACGCACACGCAACAGCGTTCACGTACGCACAGATTTGCACACGCGGGCACACAGGGACACACACAGACACACAAACTACTGGGACGTACACTCCCTCCGGGCGCATGCTGGGCCTGTTCTGCCTCAGCGCCCAGAGCAGCCAGGCCGGCTCCATCCCCACAGTTTGTAGGGAAAAGAGGAGGGAACGTTTCTGCCTGAACGTGCCACCCCTTGGGAGAGCTGAGCCTGGGGGGCTGCCGTGAGGGGAGCCAGGATGGGCAAGGAGGGGGCTGCTGCGGGGGCCCAGCGGCAAGGCCGGTGGCCGGGGGGCAGGGCAGACCTGCCCACAGGACTCGGAGCCGGGCAGGGGTCGGTGCTGCGGCTTAGTCCCCCGAGGCGGGGGATACTCCCCAAGGCCAGCCTGTGGGTGCGTGGAGGAGACAGCAGGAAGCCTGCGTGGGTGGGCTGACCTCAGGGCCCGGTGGCTCTGCCTTGGGCCACTTGTGGCTTCTCAGCACCCTCTCCTCCGCCCTGCTTCCACCACCTGCACACCCAGGCCGACCAGGACCCTGGGGGCGGGTCCACGCTCTGTCCCAGCACCTGTAGCTGCGCCGTCAGGGTGCAGTCCTTGTGGTCCCGAGGGCCCAGTGGCTGGGCAAACGCTGGACGACCTTGCCCCTCCCCGAGCATTCCAGAGGCCTTTGCTGGGCCTGCCTGGATGTGAGGGTGGAGCCAGGTCTGTTCTCTGTCCTCCGTGAGCGGGGATGACTGTCACCAGGATGCCACCCTCACTGCTCATGCCTCTCCTGGCCCCTCCTCCTGCTGGCTTGGCCTGGGGCCCTCTCCTCAACCAGAACTCCTCCCCAAGCTCTGCACTGAGCACTGTCAACCCTGCTCCAGCCTGGCCCTCCCTCCCTCCCCCGAGCGCCCATCCAACACCTGGTGCTCCCCAAACGTCTCCAGGGGACGCCCCAAAAGCCCCCAGGACCTGTGACCACTACCACGCTCACCAACACCTGACCCAGGCCCCCCATCTCACCCTCACGCTGATCGACCACTTGCACAGCAGCCCCGAGTCCAAAACTTCAGTCACTCACCCCACCTCACTGAGCACCTACTCTGTGCCAGACAGTATCCTGGGTGCTGGGGATTTGGCAGTGAACACGACAGGTGCTAATCTCCCCCCCTGAGGAATGTGGATTTGGGCTGGGAGAGAGCAACAAAGCCACTCAATTACACAGCTTCTCAGGTGACAGGCCCCAGGTGTGGACTTGAGAAGTGCTGACGGTGGGAGGAGGTGGTGATTTTACATGGATGGTCAGGGAAGCCCAGTGGAGATGGTGACATTGGAGCAAGGACTTGAAGGGAGAGAGGGAACGAGCCCTGTGGAGATCGGGCAGCGGGAACAGCATTCTGGGCAGAAGGAACAGCAAGTGCAAAGGCCCTGAGGCAGGGTGTGCCTGGCCTGTTTGAGAATCAGCGAGGAAGCTGCAGCTGGAGCAGCCTGAGTAGGGGCGACAGGGTAGGAAAAGCACCGTTTTCACTGCTAACTGCCTGGTCCCAGCCGCCATCATTTCTTGCCAGGACACTTGCTGTCATCTCCGAGTCACTGTCCTCTTGGTCTCCTCTCACTCCTGTAACCAATTCCCTGCACAGCAGCCAGGGTGATCTTTCGAAAAACACAGATAGGTCCCAACGTCCCCATCTCCTGGGATAAGTCCCTGCTCATGGAGAGTGGGGGGCAGATGGAGGAGGTGGCCGTCTTGAAGGGACCAGCTGCCCTGAGGACGAGTGCAGGGCGTGGCAGCAGCCCCAGCTGTCTGGTTCCTATGAGGTCATCCCCTGCATTCATCTGCCTGATTTCCTCTCTCAGATCTGCTGGAAAAGCCCCGCGGAAACAGCTGACAGGTGTGTGCAGGCCCAGGGATGGCTGGGGTGTGGCGGGGAGGGAGTGGTCAGTATCACCGCAGGAGGAAGGAATGGCCCTCGGCGAACCTCTCAGAAGCAGCTGTGGCCCTCCACCTCCTCTGGCCTGGCACCTATGGGTGGGCTGCAGATGAAACACAGGATGCCCAGCTGTGTTTGAATTTCAGATACACAATGAATGGTTCTTTAGTTGTGGATGTCCAGTATTTTCATTTGCTAAATCTGGCAGCACCGGCCTCCCAGCTTCCCTGGTCCCAAGTCTCAGCCCCACATGGTGGCCAGAGAGCCGAGTTAAAACACCAGTTGCTTCACATCCCCCCTCGGCTCGAAACCCTCCAGGACTCTGAGGCCCTGAGTGATCCGGGCCCGGGGCACTCTCAACCCTTCTCCTACCCCAGCACTGTGCTGGGAAAGTGCTCTCTGAAAAAAAAAAAAAGTCAATAAAACGTAAAGCACTGAAAGCCCTAATTTTAACATTTGCCAATTTCTGTGGCTGATTTCAAGCCCCCAGCACATCACTGGGGGCAGAGTTGCACAGGTGTCTCTGGTGTGTCAGCACGAGGCCGTGCAAGCAGGCGCCAGTCCGCCTCTCTGTTCAAGCACATTTTGCCCAGGGCCTGCGCACTTACTGTGCTCTCACTATGCTGCGGAAATGCCTACTCCACACCTGTGCAGGCTTCTCTCGGGACTTTGCTCAGAGATGCTTCCTTGTGCATCTACCATCTACCATAAACTCCCCCATCACTCTCCAGCCCTTTTCTCTGCTTTATTTCTTTCTTCATAGCACTTACCACTGTCCCAAATTATCACAAACACGCTTACTTGTGTCCCCACCAGAAAGTCAAGTGCATTAGGGCAAGGGCTGTGCCTGTCTTGTCTTCCACTTTACTCCAAGCACCTAGCCCAGGGCCTGGTACATAGTAGGTGCTCAATAAATACCTGTTGAGCGAGCGATAACTCTTGGCTCAGCGAGCTTGGTCCCCATGACCTTGGTGCTCATTTTTTTTTCTTTCTTTTTGCGGTACGCGGGCCTCTCACTGCTGTGGCCTCTCCCGCCGCGGAGCAGAGGCTCCGGATGCACAGGCCCAGAGGCCATGGCTCACGGGCCCAGCCGCTCCGCGGCATGTGGGATCTTCCCAGACCGGGGCACGAACCTGCGTCCGCTGCATCAGCAGGTGGACTCTCAACCACTGCGCCACCAGGGAAGCCCTTGGTGCTCATTTTGATGCTTGGTTGGAGCAATTCAATCCGCCCCCAGCGTCCCATCAGAGGTGTTCCTTCTTTCTGCCCCGACCCCCTCCTGGCCACAGCCCCCCCACAGGAGCCGCCTGGACATAGACAGATTCCAGCCCAGCTCCACTGCCGCTCTTGAGCCTCCCTCAGCCTTGGTGAGGCTCTCTCCATCTCTGAGCCTCGTGGTTTTGTCCCCTGTGAGGGAGCATTTAACTTCCACCTCCTGAACTACTGTGGGGACCATAGTGGCTCAATGGATGGGAAAGCACTTTGCAGCCTACAGCCCCTAAAATTCAGGAACCCGCATCCACCCCACTATTTCTCAGAGGGGAAGAAATTTTGTAGTTATTAGAAACATCCCAGAACGATCACAAGTCCTTACAATCAGCTACACATGATGTAAAAGCATAACTCACTCAGCAACAGCATTTTAAAAAATCACCCATTTTCATCAAGGAGAACACTGAGGAAGTGACGTTAACAATGCCATCTCCACTTCTCGACAGCCACGTGGAGACACTCATGTGGCTCTGTCTCATCTGGGACATTTTTTAAAAATATCATCCTTCCGTTGTCCCTTTCTCACCCTTGGGGACTTCAATCCATTTAAAAATGATGTCATTCTAAATGCTCCTAGCTCTCAGCTGTTACTCTTCCTAGGGAGCCTCTTTTACCATCCCCTGCGTCAGTTCTGGGCTGTCTTGATGTTTGAGACAAACGAGCCTTATGTATTTACGCCCTAATTGGCTTTTCTGTCACACGCAGCCTGTCATGCCATGTGCCCAACATGTAAACTCCTGGCAAGCTTCACTTATCTGCCTGGCTTTGGCTGACATTGAGTTTATATCCAATGGATTGAAAATGAACGGTTTTGAAAGACCTACAGTACTTTCCAGAATTTGGCCAACAATTCAACTTGCCTGTCTCCAAGCAAGCTGGACTCCGACTGCATTACTGCCTTCACCGTGGAGACCATTGCTCCCATTTGCTGAGCCCTGTGAGGTCGAGGTCTTATGATCCCCAGTTTCCTGTAAGCTGAGACCCAGAGAAGTTGAGCCATCAGCCCAAGGTCACACAGCTAGCGAGGGGCAGAGCTTAGATTGGAACCCAGCTCCCCCTGCTGGTTAACCCTTGGAAGAAGCTGCCCCTGGCACTTCCCCCTTGAACTTCAGGGTAAAGGGAGCAAGCCCGCTCCTGGGGCTGATTTGGAGAGGTCAGGGATTCCCCCAGCCCTTCAAGTGACTCAGTGGGAAAAGGACAGTCCAGGCCATGCCCTCATCTTCCTAGTGAGACACTGGGGCCCGGAGAGGGGCAATGACCTGCCCGGGACCACACTGCAAGTTGGGGACAGGCTGGAGACAGAGGAATCCTGCCTTGGGCAGCTGCCCTGACCCAGACCGGGTGATTCTGTTGTGCTGCTAGAAGCTGGGGTCCCTTCCTGCCCGACTCTAGAGCCTCCCTCTGGCTGGAACCTGAGGGCTCAGCCCTGGCCCACAAGGTCCCAGCGCCAGCACCCCCCGAAGTCCTCTGCTCACTTGTTCAGTCACTGACACAGTCATTCGACAAGCGCTTACTGAGTGGGCGCTCGGGGAGTTTGAGTGTGGTCCAGGAGACCCGGTCAGGCCACAGCCCCTCCATGGTGGAGAATGCCCCTGCCCAACGAGGGCTTGTCTGGAGGACGGGATGGTCATCTGGAGCTCTAAGTTCAACAGGAAGGTCAGGCGGAAAGGGTGGAAGGAACAGCACGTGCAAAGACGCCGTGATACACTGAATTATGCCCTTAAAAGGGGTTGGTTTGAAGTTCTGTGAATTCTACCTCAATACAAAGGAGGCACTTGCAACTTTAAAGAAGTTGGGGACTTCCCTGGTGGCGCAGCGGTTAGGAATTCGCCTGCTAATGCAGGGGACGCGGGTTCGAGCCCTGGTCTGGGAATATCCCACATGCCGCGGAGCAACTAAGCCCGTGTGCCTCAACTACTGAGCCTGCACTCTAGAGCCTGCGAGCCACAACTACTGAGCCTGCGCTCTAGAGCCCGTGAGCCACAACTACTGAAGCCTGCGCACCTAGAGCCCGTGCTCCGCAACAAGAGAAGCCACCTCAATGAGAAGCCCGTGCACCGCAACCAAGAGTAGCCCCCGCTCACTGCAACTAGAGAAAGCCCGCGCACAGCAAAGCAGACCCAACACAGCCAAATATAAATAAATTTATAGAAAAATAAAGAAAGAAGGTGGTGTATGTGTGCGGGCCTCCAGTACCGCAAGGCTGAGGGGTGGGGGAGGCAGGCAGCGGCGGGGGGGCCAGAGGGACCCGACAGGCCACAGAGGACCTGGACTTGGTCCCCGGTGACATTCAGCTGTGGGCCTGGCCTGTGCCCCCTTCTGCACGGAGCTGACAGGTGCCCTCCACTGAGAGCTGTGAGGTGGGCTGGGAAGGAAGACCTACGAGGGCTGTGAGAGGAAGGGACCCCGGTTCAGATGGCAGCCCTGCCGCTACTCCCCGCGGCCCTGGGAAGCCTGGCCTCCCCCCTGGAGGAGGAGCAGCACGCTCTCACGGAGTTGCTATGACGTGGGTGCCGCAGAGCTCCGTGGGGTGTACGGTGGTGGAGGGGGAGGATGACCATGGGTGCTGGCGGCGCCGCTGGCCTCTGCTTCTCACCTGAGATGGGGGCAGGGCAGGGCTAGGGGATCCCCATGCCGCAGGGGCCAAGGGTTGTCAGCAGCACACCCCGGGGCAGGCCCTGCCCCGCCACGTCCTCTTCCCCAGGCCAGCTCCTCTTTGCCCCGACCTGGGCCTCAGGGCGGTGGTGGGGAGGGGCTGCTGCAGAGGTTTAATGTCCTGGGCTGACAGGGAGCTGCGGGCAGGGGGGACACCCACCCCTCGAGGGCCAAGAGTCAAGGCTCTCCTAAGACTGGCAGTCCAGACTTGTATTCAAGTAACGGGAAGCTGTGCAGGACAGAGATGGTGACAGGTGGCAGAGGGGCCTGCGCGAGGGTGGAACCAAGCTAACAGGGCAGGGTGCCAGGAGCCCAGCTGCCTTAGTCAGTAGCCAGCTAACCCTGTCTTAAGAGAAATACAAACAGAGCTGGGCACACACCTATAATGAGTTTCTGGGCAGGAAAAGGGAGGAAACCTCCCCCGGGGTAGATTGTGATCAAGGGATCAAGGGATGGGGAGAGGAGGTCACGATCAGTGGGGGACAGAGAGCAGACGTCAGCACTCTGGGACCCAGAGCTCAGCTGTGACGGCTCATTCCCCAGGGTGCAGGGCTCAGGCCGGCAAACGCCCGCAACAGGGAGGGCCCAGCCACGTGGCCTTGGCAGGCTGGCATCTTTCTGGACAGCCGGTACCTCTGCGAGGGGGCCCTCATCTCCCAAGAGTGGGTACTCACAGGTGCCAACTGCTTTGGCAGGTGGGTGCAGCGGCCAGGGAGGGTGATGGAGAGGGGCCCCAGGAGGGGGCGCCCAGCCTCTTCACCCCCCGCTTTCCACAGCTGCCCCAGTCCCACTTCAGCGTGACCCTGGGCCCAGACTGACTGGCGCTGGACACTTGTGAGAGCAAGTCCAGCGTGGAGGAGCTGCTCCTGTCCCCAGGAGGGCCCAGGGCCTCCAGATCTGGGGTCCTGGTCCTGGCCCAGCTGGCAAGCCCACCACCTCTCAGCAGTGCTGTTCAGCCTGTCCCTCTGGCTAGCCGGTCCTGGCGTTTTTTCCAGGGGCAGCCCTGTTGGGTGCAGGGGTTTGAGCCTGTCTTCGGTAAGGATGGGAGCGGATGCCTGAGATGGCTGAGGGTGGGCCAGGCAGACAGCTGGGATGGAGCTGGTGCCCTGCACAGCCGGAAATGCCCAGAGTCCCTGAGCCCCGAGCACAGCCCAGCTCTGGCCAGCTGCTGGCTGGCACGTGGACATGGACCTCGGGGCAGAGGGTGGCACTGGCGCCTGCTATGCCCGGGTCAGCTTCCAGACCCACCCAGCCTGGAGGGCAGCCCTGGGCACTCTCCTCGCCCCCTCCCTTGGGCCACAGTGTGTCCCTAGTTTCAGTGGGCGTGGCCCCGGGGAGACTGTGAGAGTCCAACGGATGACATGACGGAGCTGCACTGAGTGGGACTTGGGGGTCCACTAAGAGAGGACGGGGAGAACTGGATGTCCAGGAGGGCAGGAAGTTTTGTGGCCGGACTGGTGCCAACCTGCTGAGGGTCCCCTCCCGCCCCACCTCGCAGACCCCTATATCCCGCCCCCAGAGCTGTGCAGCATCCCGCTGAGGCTGCTGCACACCAGCACCTGCCGAGAGGCCTTCCGCCTCCAGTCTGACGGTCCTGACCCAAAGGCCAGCCTGCCCAAGGGCGCCCAGTGGGCCAGACCCCACGCCAGCCCACCCCACCTGGTGGTGTGGGTTCCAGCCTGGCCCTGCACAGGCCCTGAGAGGTGCCCCACCCGTCCCCACGGTCCCTCCTAAGGCCACTAGGACTGGTCACCTCCCACACTCCCGGGGGGACCACTGATCTGCACCCTGATGGCCATCCCAGAGACCCCGCCCCCTGGGGAGACTCCCCCTTTAGGTTCTATGCGGACGTGGGGCAGCCTTGGACATGGCCAGGTCTGCAGTTACAGGGAGCCCCTGGTTATTTGATAATAGCAAGCATTTTGTTGAAAACTGTCCTTTGTGTAATACTGAGACACAAAGAGGAAAGAGCTGGGCGAGAGTGGTAGCATCTGTGAAGATGCATTGTAACTGGGAGGGTGTGAGGGGTGGGGGACGGGATATGGCCAACTCCCACCTGAGCCCCCGGCCCACCCACCCGGCCTCCCGAGCCTCAGTCTCTCTTGTCAGAGGTGTGAACACTGGCTGCCCAAGCCCCCTCCCCTGTCAAGTATCTTTGCTCACCTGAGGCGGGTGGGGGGACGGTCGGTGGGCCCGGGCTGGCTGTGACCCCTCCTTCCCTCTCCCTCACAGGTGTCCCGTGGGACCCCCCCCCCCGGTCTGCTCCCAAGCTGGCAGCTGGCTACTGCAGGGTGTGATGACCTGGGGGCCCTGCCGGGTGCTCAGCCGCCCTGAAGTCTTCACACCTGTCCATCCCTTCATTTTCTGGATCCGGGATAAGGTCTCCAACGCCACCTTTGACACCCCGGCCAAGAGGCACCCTTGGCGCTGGGCCAGGACCAGGCAATGAAGCAGTGAGGGTCGCGAGCCCGCCGAGTCCTGGGTTTGAATCCCGGCTCAACTCCTTACCAGCTGCTGTGACTGTGTCCCAGTCACCTCGCCTCTGAATATGCCTCCTCTTTTGTGCAACGGAGACGTACTCAATTATTCATCCACTCCACAGGCTGCCACCAGTGCTCACTTGTGCCAGGCGACCGTGACACGGGGTGGGCGCGGCCCCTGTGCTCACGGCGTCTGGGGGTCGGGAGAGGCGAGCATTGGCCGGAGCTGTGACAGTAATAAATGTGCAAATGCGAACCGTGCTGAGAGCTGAGAGCAGGCGGACGACCCACTCCGGCGGCCAGGCAGTGACGTCCTGAGGCCAGAGTCCTGGCGGGGCCGCGCTCGGGCTCGCCCCTCAGCGACTGGGGGTGCTCGGGCGGCCCCTCCGCAGCCTGCTTCCCGCCCCACGCGGAGGAGCGCCGGCGCGGGTTTAAGGATTCTCCAGGTCCCTCCCAGGTTTGTCTAATAAACTTTTGGGAGGCGAGGGTCTCAGAAGGCCCGAGGGAGCATCCGTTGACCCCATGCAGGTAGCTGCTGGTCCCACGCGGACTCTCGGAACCGGGGCCGGACCCCGACTGTCGGGGGCCTCGCTCTTCAGCCCCACGCGCGGTGGTCGTCGCTTCCGGCTCAGGACCTCCCACGGGCCTGGCGGGGCCGGGTCTGAGTGGACACACACTTCCCGTGGGGTAACCGGAACCAGGGATGTGCTGGGTCCCGCACCACCAGACACAAACTAGCCGCGGATTTCGCGCCGACTGTCCCCGGGAAGCCCCGCCTCCCGCCGCACCGCCCCCGACTACGCCTGCGCGCCGCCGCACGCATGCGCTCGCTTTCCCGCAGATCCCGCTTCCAAGAAACTTGTCCCTCGCGCCACGCCATCCGTCTCTAGGGCAACCCGGCTCCTCCCAGCAACCGCGCAGCCCTGCTATGGCGGCCGCGGGTCCCAGCGTCTTCCTGCTCATGGTCAACGGGCAGGTGGAGAGCGCCCAGGTGAGCGGCCGTGGACCCCGCGGGGCCGCACCCGTCCCCCCAGGGCCGAGCCTCGCGGGAGGGAACCAGCGTGTGAGAGGCTTGGCGCGAGGTCTCGCGAACCCTCCGCCCCATGTGCGGTGTGGAAACAGGCCTGGGGGGTTGAGCGAGGCCGAGGCCACAGTCGGCCGAGCCCGCGTGGAGTCACGGGCAGGGGCCTCCACCCCACGCGACCCGCGCGGGTCCGTGCGCAGCGATCCCCGCGCCCGCGACTCTCAGGCTCTCGGGCGCGGGTTGGAAGGGAGGTGATCTGTTTGATCTGATGCAGCGATGGTGGCGGCTGCTCCGGCCGGGGGGTGGGGGGGCGGGGCGGTGTCTGTTGGACGGAAGGGGACGCTACCCTCCAGTCCCCAGCACGTCCTAAGAACCGTTTGTTATTTCTGTGTATAAGACATAGATCAGCTCGGTGCTTTGTGACCGCCTGGAGGGGTGGGATAGGGAGGGTGGGAGGGAGGGAGACGCAAGAGGGAAGGGATATGGGAACAGATGTATATGTATGACTGATTCACTTTGTTATAAAGAAGAAACTAAAAAAAAAAAAAAAAAAAAGACATAGTATATCCCAGACTCCATGCCCAGCCCCGCTCAGTCAATCCTCACAACAACCTGTGAAGTAGGTATTACTGGCACCCTCATTTTACAGATGGGAAAACTTGCCCAAAAGCAGTAGCAGAACTGGAATTTGAAACCTGGTCTGATGTCAGAGCTTTGCTGGACTTGCCCTTCCAGGCTGTTTTTAAACTATTATTAGTATATTGTGAGGACTAACTGAGATGGTTTAGGTAAAGCTCTGCTGGGGCCTGACTCTTGGTGGGCACCTCCCGCCTTCCTGTTTCATCAGGGACGCTGCCCCGGTCTCCCACTCTGTCCACTTCCCCCTTGACCCAGTGCCCAAGACCCGCTTCCCCTCTTCTGCTGTCCCATCAGGGGCCTCAGCTGGGCTGGGTCACATGTGTCTGTGCTCTCAGCAGCCACCTCATCCCCACTTTTCCTCCCCCTCTGCTCGGGGCCCCTCCTCTAGCAGGCCAAGCATATGCTGCTCTGTGTCCTAATAGCACCCTGCCTTCTCAGACCTTTCACTTCAGTACCATTTCCTTAGAGCTGCTCCTGTGCCTGCCCCTGTGCCGGGTGCTGGGGACACAGAAAGCTCGCACACCTGTCCCTTATTCACAGTCTAAAGGGGTTGAGAGAAATAAACAGTCAGTGCTGTGATGGAGGGAAACACCAGGGGCTGCGGGAGTGGCCCCAAGACGGCCCGGAAGTTAGGGCAGGCTCCCTGAAGGATCAGTTTTGAAGGGTGAGCAGGAAAACTCCAGGTGAAGGAATGGGAAGGGTATGTCATACAGAAGGCAGAGCCTGAGCAAAGGCCCAGGGGCTGTAGCGGCCCTGGACTCGCCCACATGTTGGGCCCCAGACCCTCTGCTGAACGCCACGTCCACACCCCCTGCTGTCTCTTAGCCCCCGCCCCCCCTCACCAGGTGCCTCATGTTCGGAGTTACTGGTGGCCGCACCTGCCTGGCCAGCAGTCAGTCTCAGCGTGAGCCCCTGTGAGCAGAAGCTGTGTGTACTTATTTCCACAGTTTCCTGAGTATGACGATCTCTACTGCAAGTACTGTTTCGTGTATGGCCAGGACTGGGCCCCCACGGCGGTAAGCTGGGCCCTTTGGCCTCCCAGACTCTCGGCCTTCGTGACTGGGGGGGTGTCTGAAGGCTCCATCACACCCTTTCCCCTCCCAGTTCAGAACCAGTTGAGAGGTGGACACTGAGTTCAGGGGGGACCCGCATGCAAGTTTGTTCCTGGTGAAGCCGGGGCAGAGAATGCAGCGCCACGATGCTCTCTGACCCACCCCCGAGGCCACGCTCGCTCGCGTGCCCTGTCCTGGGAGCTGGTGCGTAGCAGCAAGTAGGGATGTTTGGGCAGCACGGGTGGGCAGACCCCAGAGAGCCGGCCTGGAGGCGGCCAAGCTGCAGACACTCTGGGCTGGTCCTTTCACTGCTCTGCCGGTCTCCTCAGCCTGTGGGGAGACTCTGGAACCCTCCTTCCAGGAGTCCCCGAGGAATGGTCTGTCTCCACCAGGAGAGGGACGATGACGCCTCTTCAGCCCGCACCACGTTACTGCCTGCAGGGCACTGGGGCGACCCTCACAGCCACTCTGAGCCTGGTCCCTCCTCTGTGCAGCTGAGACCATAGTGCTCGTCCTCCAGGCGCCCACTAAGCGATAACTGCCGAGTCTCTTGGTGACGGGGACACAGTGATGAACAAAGCCAGTCAAACCCCGGTCTTGCTGGGTGCACTTTCTTGAGGGGGAGACAGACACGGGGTAGTAAACACTCCAGGCTGTTGGCTGGTGACACGCTGGGGGAAAGCAGAGGCAAGAAGGGGAGGGATGAGAGGCCAGAAAAGGCCTCATGGAGACGGTAGCTGAGCACAGAGCTGAAGGAGGCGAGGGGACAAGCCGCGTGGAAGGCTGTGGAAAGAACTAGGCAGGCAGAAGGTGTGGAGTGTGCAAAGGCCCTGAGGCGGGGGGTGTGCCTGGCATGTTTGACCTGGGAGGCGGGGGGCCAGTGAAATGGGGACACAGAAGGGACCGTACAGCACAGCCAGCCGAGCCACTGGTGTCTTGACAGAAACACTTTGGTAGAGTGGGGGCCAGAGGTCAAACTGGGGTGGGTTCAGGGATGCAAAGTGAGAAGGAATTAGAGCTGGTGAGTGTGGACATGTCTTTTAAGAAGCTTGGCTGGGAACAAAGGGTGGGGGGGCGTAGGGCCAAGGGGTTTGTTGCTTTGTGACCAAGAAAGTGACACGCACATGCGTGCCAATGGTGACGGGAGAGGGCAACACCGTCCCCTCAGTGAGGCTGAGGCGCAGGTGGAGCTCGGGCACCGGGGGAGGGCTGGGGCCTCGAGGTTCCAGGCCCTCAAGGATGAAAACCCTCAAAGACCTGGGGGCCCCTCCATTACATCTCAGGTCCCTTCGTTTGGCAGAAGATAGTGAAGGAAACAGCTCTCCCAGCTGCTGCCCAGGGAGGGGAGGGGTGTGGTAGCCTGGAACTGGGACACTGGCCATCACTGTCGTCCTCGCAGGGGCTGGAGGAGGGCATCTCACAGATCACATCCAAGAGCCAGGATGCGCGGCGTGTGCTAGTGTGGAACTTCCCCATCGACGTCACCTTTAAGAGCACCAACCCCTACGGCTGTGAGTCCACGGGCCTCGTCCTGCCCCCGTGTCCACACACGGACCTTGCCTGCCCGTCCCCTGAGCCCTCGACCAGCCTTGTCACGTGCTCTCAGCCACCTGGCTGTTTCCCCCTCCTCCCCGCCCCCTTCCTGCTCATCTGTGTGCACTTGACCTTTCTGAGGTTCTGACGGAGCCGGTGAGGCCCAGCCTGAAGCCTTGGGTGGCGCCTGCCTGCAAAGGGCAGAGCCTGGCTCAGCAGTCTGGCCAGGAGGCCTGCCCTGACAGCTCTCCCGTTTGTCACAGCTGTGCTTCTGCCAGACCCGAGCACCCTGCTCCTCTCTGCCGCTGCCCTTCTCTCTGCCCTGGGGACCTGGCCCTCATCCTACCTCTGACCTTCCCAAAGCCCTCCTTGCCTGCAGTGTTTGCAGTGTTTGCTTTCTCCCTTACCTGGCAGTTACCAGTCACTCTCACTTAATAAGCGCCAACTGTGTGCAAAGCCTGGGGTTCGCTCCACAGGGGCCGTGAATACCCTCCCTATGTGGGCTTGGCCAGGCTTTGTAACCCTATCCGGTAGGTAGATTCTTTTCCACTTCTAGGAAACTGAGACTCAAAAAAGTGACATCATTTGCCTTCAGCTTTACCTTGAGTAGCTGAGCATGGATTTGATTTCAGGTCCATGTGATTTCACGGTCCAGGCCTTATGCTGCATTTGGGGGGAGTCAGGCTTACAGGGCGCAGAGGGTCTGGAGCAGAGGCTGCCTGGCTGTCCTCCTGGGCGGGGACTGCCATCCTGTTGTCATCATCCATGAGAAACTTCCATAGGCTTCCTGGAACAGGGCACTAGATAAAGGACCAATCTCCTCCTGCTGAGGACAGCTAGGAAAGGTGAATAAAATATTAAAAAGCAAAACCAGAAAACAAACTACTTGAAGGCGTCAGATAGGTAGCAAAGTAGTAGCACTTTAGGAGGCCAAGACCCAGGAAAAAAGCAGAGCTGCAGAGACACCCCCAGCCACAGCTCCCCTGGGAGTATTTGCTCATTCCAGCAGAGGTGATCGAGATGCTGATCGAGACGTGTCGGCCGCTCTGGGCTGGGGACCCAGGAGCCAGGAAGGTCCTGCCACCTCAGAGCCCCGAGAACAGCCCGCCCTGGCCGTGGTGCCACACATCCACAAACTGCGCCTCACAGGACACCAGAGGGTGATCTGTCGTGAGCAAGGAGGGTTTAATCCAGAAATAAGGAGTTTGTGCAACATCTAAAGTCAACCAGTGAGACTCACTACGTTAAAAAGAAAGTCGCCATCATCCCCATTGATGAAGAAGATGTGATAAAATTAAACACGCATTCATGACAAACCTGTAGCAAACCAGGAGTAGAGGGAAACTTCCTTAATCTGATAAAGGCTATCCACAAAAACTCAGAGCAGACATCACTGATTTTAGTGAGATGTTGAAAGATTTCTCTCTCAGATCAGGATGCTTGTTATGACCACCAACATTGTACAATTCAAAGGTATAAGAATTAGAATCATGTCACCTGTCATTATTCACAGGTGACATGATTATGTAGCATTTCCAAAATAACCTACAGTAAATTATTAATAAGGGGGCATGACTGCCAAATATAAGATCAGTATACAAAAATCAGTTGCGGGCTTCCCTGGTGGCGCAGTGGTTAAGAATCCGCCTGCCAACGCGGGGCACACAGGTTCAATCCCCGGTCCGAGAAGATCCCACATGCCGTGGAGCAGCTAAGCCCGTGCACCATAACTACTGAGCGCGCGCTCTAGAGCCGACGAGCCCCAACGACTGAGCCCGCGTGCCACAACTGCTGTAAGCCTGCGAGCCTAGAGCCCATGCTCCACAGCAAGAGAAGCCACCACAATGAGAAGCCCACGCACCGCAACGAAGAGTAGCCCCCGCTCACTGCAACTACTGAAGCCCACACGCCTAGAACCCGTGCTCCACAACAAGAGAAGCCCGCGTGCAACAACGAAGACCCAACGCAGCCAAAAATAAATAAATAAGTAAATAAATTTATTTTAAAAATCAGTTGCTTTCTGTATAAAAATAAATAGAATGTGTTTTCTATTCTGTATAAAAAGTAGAAATTGATATTTTAAAAATAAATTCTTTACGGTAATATCAAATATAACCTGTTCTACCAGATATCAAGCTGCTATTATAAAACACAATCACAAGAGCAGTTTTGGCACCAGGACAGACAGATCTGTAGGGAGCCCAGGGCAGAACTGAACATGTGCAGTTGATTCATGACAAAGGGGCAGAGCAGGAGGGGAAGGGGGTCTTGAGAAGTGGTCCTGGGGCAGTTGGATACAAGCAGGAAGAAAAGTGCAGCCTGATCTCTGCTTTGTATCAGGCACACAAAATCCATCCCAGATGGATACACGCACGGAAGTATGAACAGCACGATGATACAGCTTCAGGAAGATTCCACGGAGGCGGGAACCGTGGCATCAAGGTGAGGACTCCTCACAGGAGCAGATCCGCGGGTTCCACTGTTAAAATTTAGGGCTTCTGTTCATCCAAAGACATCATTAAGGGTGAAAAACCAAGCCATGGAATCCACACACACACTACAAATCAGTGAGGAAAAGACCATCCAGTTGAAAACTGGGCAAGAGGCTTGAGCAAGGCACCGCACAAAAGAGGACGTCCGAGTGACCAAGAAACAGGACGAGGTCTCAACTTTATTTTAGGAAGAACAATTACAATTAGGAAAATGCAAATTAAAGCTAAAGTGAGCGGCCATGATTCAGGACCAGAACAGCCCAGTTAGGAAGTTTGAGGACGCCAAGCTCTGGTGCGGGCCGAGCTGATCGGGAACGGGAAAGAGGTGGGCGTGTGGGTGCGGTGCCCCCAGGGAAGCAGCTCGAGTGAATGCGCGGCCCTGGGCAGACACGGGTGCGCGTGTGACGAGAGGTCGTGCTGTCCCAAGAAGGAGACAGCCCGGGCGTCCGTGGGCGCCAGACAGGACCGAGTTCTCCTGCCCTGGAGACGTGACTCGGTTTGCATGCGTCTCATAAACACTGAATCCAAGAAGCTGGATGCATGAATCTACGTACCATACGATTCCACTCATACAAAGTTCACAACATGGGCAGAACCAAAGGACCACATATGGGATGCATTCTTTGGCGGTGAAACCTTATGGAAAAGGAGAGATGACCTTCGAGGCGGTGACGGGGAGGGAAATGGCGTCCCCCAGCACCGGGGAGCACTTCCTCTGCGTCAGGCCCGAGCCCGGGCGTCTGGAGGACGAGGAAACAGGCCTGTCCGGTGGCCACGGGTCCAAGCTGGGCAGGCCGGCTCTGGGCCTCCCCGTCCCCCGAGGATGTATCCCAATGGAGCTGCCAACAGGGAGCTGCCAGTGGGAACTGGCAGCACCCAAGAGGAAGGGGGTGTGGGGCCTCCCTGAGCCACACGCAGACACCCCCGGGAGCAGCCCCCCCTGTCACAGCCGGGTCCCCATGCACCCCCTGGGCCTGTCCAGTGGTAGGATGGGGGCAGCACAGGGCCTAGCCAGCAGGCCCTGCCCCCCAACCTCCCTGCAGGCCCACACCTGGGGGCCCCGGGCCCGCTGACCCGCTCTCCGCCCTGCCCCTCCCCTGAGCTCGCCCACGGGCTGACCCCAGCCTTGTCCTTCGCCAGGGCCGCAGATCGTGCTTAGCGTGTACGGGCCGGATGTATTCGGGAACGACGTGGTCCGAGGCTACGGGGCGGTGCACGTGCCCTTCTCACCCGGACGGTAGGTCCTCCCTCCGACCTGGTCCCTTGCCGGGCCACGCTGGCCCGGGACCCGGGCACCCTCCGGAGGCTCTCCCAGGGGCACGCTTCACCTTGAGGCGGGGAGTGCGTACGGGGTCCCTGGGGCGGGGGCGTGGCCCACACCCGGGAGGGGGTGTCCTGGGGCATCGAGAGGGGCGGGTCCAGCCAGAGTTCGGGGCAGCTGGGGTCGGAGTTCAGACACTCATTCCCCTGCTGCTGGCCTGAGGACACAGATGTGTGAGACACGTGTGTCCATGGGACCCTGCCCTCGGTGGCCCCCCGAGTAGTGGGCACAGACAGAGACGCCGCTCTCTCTTGTCAAGCACGGCGACAGGGTATAGGCACAGTGTGGGTGGCCAGGGTCAGCCGACCCTAAGGGGCGAGGACTCCACCAGAGCAGGTGGAGGGAGGAGGCCCAGCAGGCAAACTTCTGAGGGGTGTTGAGACGGGACGTGCAGGGTGCAAGGGGAAGGGGGACGGGGGACCACAGCTGGGTGCGGTCCAGGGGACTGTCAGGGGCTTCCTGGAGGATGGCAGCGCGTTTGGATATTTGGAGAAGGACAAGGGCCCTGTGAGGGGCACAGTTGAGCCAGGGTTGGTGTTTGTAGCCCTCAGCATCCTCCCGACCCTTCAAAAGAAACAAGGCTCTCAGAGGACTCAGCCCTGGGGGCGGGGCTCCGGCTCTGACTTGGCACTGCCGTCTCTCGCTGGAGGCTCAGAAGGCTCTGCCACTTTTCCGTGACTCAGCACAGCTGTCTATGAAAATATTTGTTTCAGGCACAAAAAGACCATCCCCATGTTTGTCCCAGAATCTGTGTCTAAACTGCAAAAGTTTACCAGGTGAGTCTCCTGCACATCCGTCCCCCAGCCACTCCTGGGCTCAGTGGTTGGGTGGAGGGCTGTCACGTCCCCTGTGCCATGTCGTGCTGGACGCCTTCACACGAGGGCCCTCTGCCAGGAGGTGACAGCTGAGCAGGGACTAGAGCGGAGGGCGGAGCCCCGGGTGCAGGGAGCAGCATGGTCTCGGGGAGGTGGTGACCTTGGTGGGGCAGCCAGCGGGGCCCGCACACGGGCCTGCAGGGAGACCAAACCTGAGGCTTCTGGCCCCTTCCCTCATCCAAGTAGGAGCTGGAGGGCTGGCTGGGCCTGGCTGACCGACTCGGGTTGGGTCAGCTCAGCTCCCTGGTGGTGGGCCAGGCCGAGGGGAACGTGTAGCACCACCTGGGCCCCCTGGCCGGCACCCTGCTCGGGGGAGGACGCTTCCTGGGCTCTGAGGCACCTGCTGCCCTTGGGAGCCCTCCAGAAGCCACCGTAATGGGAAGGGCCAGCGTCGGCTGGAGGTGACACCACCACCCCAGTGTCCACACTGCTCCACGCCGCACAGCTCCGAGGGAGGGCTGCGGGCCCCCTTGTGAGGTCTCCCTGGGGAAGGGGGTCCTCGCTGGGAAAGCCCTCACCGCCCGCCGGGCGGTAGCAGGGGGCTGTCTCCCGCCCTTCAGAGGGGCTCTTGCCTGGGCCGGGCCGTGTGTGCTTGGGTTACGGAAATGGGGGAAGGCAGCTGGATGGACAGTCGTCCCAGATGAGGGGTCCGTGTTCCAGCAGCCCCTTCTCTCGTCCCCTCTGCCGGGCCTCCGCCTCCGGCGTCCTTCCTTGGCCTGCTGGCTGCCTGCTTCCCTGCGGCCGCTTCCTGTGGCCGCCGCAACCAGTTACCACGGACTTGGCTTAAAACCACAGAAATTAACTTTCTCACAGTGGGACCTAGTCTCTTGGGGGCCATCATGCAGAGCCTCCAATCTGCTCTTCACACGGCAGAAAGGGTTCCCTGAGACACCGCTGCACGAGCGACTCAGGCACATCTCCACCTCAAGGCGCCCGCAGGGCCCCTGCAGCAGCGTCCAGGCTGGCGGGGTGGAGCCGGCCCTTGGGGGCTGCTTCCCGGGCTGGTCCTCAGCGCAGCCTGGGGGCAGGTGCCGCGTAGCCCTGCTCCTCCGATGGGGAAACCGAGGTGCAGGGAGGTGGCGAGGCTTCCCTCCCTGACCCCCTGTGCCCCACATGCCCCCTCCCACGCCCCTCCTGCCCCCCCTGCCCTCTCCACGCCCCCTGCCCTCCCCGCATCCCTCCCTGCCCGCTGAGCCCCTCGCTGGCTCACTGCGTGTCCGTGGCCTGCTCTGAGGTGTGGAGAACCCTCTGCCTGGGTGGGAGGCTCAGACATCAAGAGGTTAATGCTTTATGGCTGGAGCCCCATGGGGTAGGGGCCATTATCACGTCCCCATTAAGGTGAGAACACCGGTGCTCAGAAACGGAAGTGACATCCTGGATCCTGCTCTGTTAAGAGGACAGTAGAGAGCCCAGATCTGGCCCCTCTGCCCACCCCAAGGCTGGTTGTTGGGCTCTGGGTTGGGGCCCTCCTTCCCCAGGAGGATGGGGGATCACACTGTCCCAGGGCACCCCCCTTCCCCACCTCGGCTACTGTCATCTTTCTGGGATTTGTCTGGGTTCAGGCTGTGCACCCTCCCAGCCCCAGGTCTCCCTCCACTTTCATCCGCAGTGAATCCCAGCTGTGGAGGACTCGATGGGAAGGCCTGGCGTCCGGCCTAGGAGGAGGGTGGTGTGGGGAAGGGCTGGAGGGGACAGCCCACGCCTAGTTCCCGCGGGACCCCAGGCGGGCCCTTGCTCAGCCAAGTCTCCTGTCTTCCCAGCTGGTTCATGGGACGGCGGCCCGAGTACACAGACCCCAAGGTGGTGGCTCAGGGGGAAGGCCGGGAAGGTAAAACTTGACCCCCCATCCCCCGGGCAGGTGGGACCAGGTGGGCCCCCCGCAGTCAGATGGCTGGATGCCAGGGACCCGCCAGCACACAGATACGGGGGCAGGGCCCAGCCTGGAGGGGTTGCCACCTCTGTCTGTCCGTCCCCTGTCCCCACCGCAGCCCCTTCTCCCGGTGAGGGGTGCGGGCCCAGCTAACGCTGCCCTTCTGTCCTCAGTGACCCGCGTCCGCTCCCAGGGCTTCGTCACTCTCCTCTTCAACGTGGTGACCAAGGACATGAGGAAGCTGGGCTATGACACCGGGCCTCCGGACACACAGGGAGTCTCGGGGCCCAGCACGCCCCAGGGCCTCCCCCGGTGAAGGCATCGGCTCCTTGGGACGGCCCAGCGACCCACCTGCCTGACGTGCGTCGGGGGTGGCCGGTGTTTGTGTAATAAAGTGTCACCTTTTCACAGAGCCCAGGCTGGGGCGGCTCCTCTCCCCGCAGCAACTGCCCTGGGAGCAGGGCCCCGGGGCCGGCACGGGCCTCGGTGGGCACAGCCCGGGGCGGAAGCTGCACCAGGACAGAAGCCAGCAGCTTGGCTCGGCCTGATCCCGGGCTCACGGCTGGGCAGCCCTCACACCTCGACACGCTTGTCCACCAAACAGGCGAGCTGGGCAGAACCTCCCTTGGATGGAGAGGCCCGCGGCAGCCCAGAGGATGGGCTGCAAGCCTCCCCAAGGTGGGCAGCGCCACGGCAGGAGAGCCCCGCCTGCCCTCGGCCCCCCCTGGGCTGCCTGACCCCCACTGGCAGCTTCTGGGGAGCCCTCTGGCCAGATCTGACACCGGGCTTGCTTAGGGTCCTCCCCTCAGCAGGATTTGAGGGGAGCCCCGCAGCCTGAAAGAGCCCACCTTAGCCACCACCCACTGCCCGGCTGTCACGGAGACCTGCTTTGTACCAGTTCCCCCATAAACTCAGGGCCCCCAGCTCACTGCACACTCTGGAACCGTCCGCCAGTCCCCAGCACCCTGACCCTCTTTACGTGGAACTGTCCCTCCCCCTCTGGCCCCTCTGCTCTGCAGAAGCATCTCGCATCCCCGTCCCAGCTCCCTTGACGCCCCGGCCGACAGACCACACCGTGTCCACCACAGACTCCACCGCTGTCTGCTCGTCCAGCGGCCCCGGCACGTCACCAACCGCATGGACAGCCCTTCCCGAGACATGGCCTCTTCCTTAGCCCCCTCCCTCTCCCTTGTAATGATCTTGGCCTGTGCCCACGGCAGCCCCCAGCCCCCTCCTTCCCCTACGCTCAGGCTCACACAGGCACCGAGACCGGGTCGGTGGCCTTGTGAACCGCAGGCCAAGCTGGACTCCAAGGCAGGAACCGGCTCCCAAGCGCGCCTCTCCCGATGCCTCGGGATTGATGAGGGTGGGGGCAGGGGAAGGACACAGCCAGAAACCGCGTCGTGATACAAATGATAAATTATATTTATACAGTAAATAAGTATCAACAGTCAACACAAGTTCCAAACCGGCCACCCGCCCCTGGGACTGAGAAAAAGGCTGGGCAACACCCCTGCCACGGTGCCGGGCAGGAGGGAGCTCGATGGCATGTGTCCCACACGCGTGGCAGCACCAGTGGCTTCATAATCAGTGCAGCGGGCACCACGGACAAGGCGCCTGGGGTGGGCCTGAGCTGGGAGCTGGGCGGGAGTCTGCCTGGGCCTGGGTGGGCCGCCGGCTGTGACATCGGGGCCTTAAAGTCCCATCGGGAAGGGCCCCTCACTCTCAAGAGGAATCATGGCCCCTACCTCCCGGGGGAGCACCTTGCCCCGAGCCCCGCCCTGCCCCACCCTCCCCCAGGCTGCTGGGAGAGGCTGGACAGGCCTTCGTGGATGACTTGAGCCCATGGTCCAGCCCCAGGTCTCAGGGGCTGGGCAGGAGCTCTGGGCCGGGGGTAGCCCCAGGGAGGAGCACAGGTGAGCTCTTCTACATGGCAACAGGAGTGGCCTGAGCAGGCAGTTGTGAGTCAGCCTCCCATGCCCAGCGCCAAGGGTCAGAGCTCCTGGAACCAGAGAGGGGGGAGGGGCCCCATCCCCCAGGAGAGACCCCCCAGCCGTCAGCTGCCCTAGGTGCTAGAGGTGAGACGTCCGCCACCTACAGTGAGACTGAGGTGCCCGCCAGGCCGGCTGACCAGACAGACACAGGACTCGGGGGAAATGGCCCTTCCCTGGGGAGAAGCAAGTCTCTTCTGGTCTTTCATTTGTGACTTACCTAATACTTTTTTATAGTGGTGGGTGGGGCGAGGAAAGCAGGGGAGAGGGAGGTAAGATTAGTGCACTTTCCCTAAAAATCTCTTCTGGGTGAGAATGATTTTTCTTCCTCTGTCAAGTAAGAGATGATTACTTCTACATTGCAACGGGTGTCTGGAGGGCGGGTGCGTAGGTTGGGGCCAGCCCTGGGCCCTCCCCGTCAGCCTGGGCTGCCCCCGACATGCCGCCCCCCCGCTGTCCCCACCTCTACCCTGAGTGTGGAGTAAGATAGAGGGGGTCACAGACACAGGGTTCCAGAAGTCTCCTCCTTCCCACGTTCCCACTGTAAACGAAGTCTTGTTAACTGTGCATGCCTTCAGTCACAAAAAGGAGTTAGCTGATAAAACCTGGTGAGTCACATTCATATGTTAGATTTTTTTGTCTTTAACTTTCTTCACGTTGGTTCATCAGTAAGAAAAATAGCCTCTCTTAGGATCCAGCCAAAAAGGGTGAAAGTCAATCAGTTTGGTAATCCACCAAAAAAAGGAGTTAAAGGGAAAGGCAACTGGAGGCTACGATTTTTTGTTACC
Organism: Mesoplodon mirus; assembly: GCF_964341445.2. Taxonomy (NCBI): domain Eukaryota; kingdom Metazoa; phylum Chordata; class Mammalia; order Artiodactyla; family Ziphiidae; genus Mesoplodon; species Mesoplodon mirus. The sequence continues at coordinate 39,491,666 of NC_138994.1, read as the reverse complement.
GTTGTAGTTTTCTTTTTTTTCCTTTTAAATAAACATCTTTTATGCATAATCAAATTTCCATGTTTTCCTATAAAGAATTTGCTTTAGTTTTTCCATAAGGCATTTTTTTGTCTCTTCCTATTTAAATTTTCTTACAGAGTTAAAACCATAAATAAGAGGATTTACACCACTAACATGACACTGCCAATATCTTAATTCAGCCAGACCTGGTAAATTCTATCAAAACTAGACAGTTAAATAAGACCGACGTTATAAAAATATTAGCCAAAAAAGACTATTCGATAATTCTGCAAACAAATATGAAACTGTACTAAACAAAATCTGTGCAAACGTGTACAAGCATGGAGCACGTGGCAGGGTTATGCTCAGGTTAGTTTAAAGCTTGCTCTAGTGGATTTAATTCAAGAGTTGTTCCACGGTGGTGGCGTTTACTTTGAACTCACACACGAGTCAAAGAAAAGTAAAATATGCACAACCGCGTCCCCCAAAGGTCAGTGTCTGAGGGAGCCCGCACTCCATCCCGTCCATGCCTGGGGGGGTTGCCAGGGCTGGGGGTGGGGGCCAGGTCCTGGGCAGGGGGGCTCCCAGAGGCCCGGGGCTGAGGCTGGGCCAGCACTGAGCACTGCCACCTCCTCATCCAAGGCCCCCGAGGGCCGGCGGATCTCCACGGGGGCTGGGCCCGCGGTCAGGCTGGGTCAGGGGCCCTCCCGCCTGACACAGGCTCGGGGACCCACGTGCCGCGTGATGACGCCTCAGTAAGCCCGCCACCTCTCGACCCTCAGGCTGAGGGCCAGGGCCGCAAAGACACCCTCTGCACACCCACCCCACTCTCAGACCCCATTCCACAGGCGAGAGCCCCTGCCCGGCGTCCTCAGCACGGATGCTCTGCGGCGGGTCCCGGCGCGGGCACTAGAGGAGGAACGGGTTGGTTGTGCCGGTGGCCTGAGCTGCCGACGGGGGGACGCCCAGGCTGCCCACCATGTTCACCGCGGCGGGGCCCAGCGGCGGCAGGGAGGAGCCGCCAGCCCCCAGGGCTGGGTGGGAGGCTGCGGACGTCACGGAGGCCACAGCCATGGGCTCCACAGCCGGGCCTGGCCCGAAGGACGTGCTGCTCCCCAGCACCGGGCTCCCCCGCAGCTGGTTCAGCGTCAGTGGCTGCGGCTGGTTCACCTGGAAGGGGTTGACCGGGGCTGAGGCTGCGGCGGCACCTGGGGAGAGAGCGGGCAGGGCGGCCGCGGTCAGAGCAGCAGCGCACCCGGGCCTGGACGACCGGGCCTGGACGACCACGGCACAGTGGCCACCAGGGCAGTCTGCCCGCCACTCTGGGCCCGGTGTTGGGACCGGGACACTCAGGCCGTGAGGAGCCCAGCGAGGGGCCAGGCTCGAGGGGCCCAGCTCCTGCTCCGGGCTGGCACCCCGGGCGCCCTCCCTTGTTCTCTCAGCCAGCCAGCCGAGCTCTGCGACCAGAGGGAGAGGGGAGAGGAGAGGAGAGAGGTGCAGGGAGAGAGGGGAGCCACGGGGGAGGCGGGAAGTGCAGGGCGGCCTGCACCTGGGGACCCTGGCATAATAAAGGCTCTGAGAAGTCCTGCAGTCTAGAAGAGTGTTTCCCGAATTCCTCTCATACCAGAAACCCTTCCCCGCGTTCAGCAGAAACATCTACTGAAACCCAGGCCAAAAACCGCTGCCGGCACTGAGTCTCCAACGCGGCCCAGCCCCTGCTCACAAAAGCTGCCAGGAGGGCACCCCCAGGTCACCAGAGGAGATGTCGCCTGCTCTCCACGAGGGCACCCCCACGCTCTTGCATCAGTCGCTCCTCGGAGCCCTAGGAAGAGGGCTGTGCAGATCGGATCACCCCAGCTGGAGATGAGCAGACTAGACTGCAGAGCAGGACCAGGAAGGGGCAGAGCCAGGAGGATGGCCCTGGAGGGCCGGGGGCTGCCGGAACCTCCTGCGTCTTGGCTGTAGCCCCCAGGCCCTGACCGGCCCCCCATGGCCTGGCAGTGGAGCTCCTGCAGGGGCCCTCGGGGCAGACCCCTGGCTGTCGGCCAGCTCTGCCCTGGAGCCACCCCCGCTGGGGGCAACCACATTCCCTACCCACCTTAGGACCACGCGGCTGGGCAGGACCCAGGCATCACACACACCCCACTTCTGCCAGAGGGTCCCCGACCTCAGCCTGTAAGTCCTCAGGTCTGAGGCCAAACACCTTGAACGTGACCTGTTCCTGCCCTTGGGGAGCCCAAGGCCTTTCTGGGAAAACTCTGGGGAAGAGCGGGGGCTTCCTCAAGGAAGAGGGTTGCCCGGACTGAGAACCGAAGGGTGGGTCTGAATCCCCACCCCCGGAGAAGAGGAGGGAGATGTCCCGGCAGAGGGAACAGACCGTGTAGCAGGGGACAGAGAGCAGCTCACGCAGCTGAGGGTCTGAGCGTACAGGGGGCTGGGGTGGGTGGGGGCACGGAACATGGGGGCCCTGGCCACTCACTCGAGGGCTAGGGCTCGTCCTGCAGCCCACGTGGAGCTCCTGAGGGTGGAGAGCCCACCAGTAGGGAGGACAGGCTTGGGGGCAAGGGTGAGCTCCAGCCCCAGATGAGGCAGAATCCCACAGCAGGGGCGAAATGAGGGTTCTTGGGGTCCCTGGAGCATGGCCCAGCAGAGGGCCCAGTTACCCTCAACCCGAAAAGGGGGTGCTGGGCAGCAAACCCAGGCTCCCTCCCTCAGCCCCAGCACTATCCGCCTCCAGCTGACCTAGAACTGGCGCTCGCTAAAGGGTCTCCCTGGCTGGGGCACCAAGTCAGGGGCAGCTTCTGCTCAGCAGTCTCAACTGAGAGGACAGGGTTTGTTTTCCAGCCCCCCCACGAGTCCCGGAGAGGCGCAAGTGCTGGTCCAGGATGCCCGGCGCTCCACTACTGCTCAGCCGGGGCCAGCACGCCCCTGAGCCTGGTCCCCACCTGCGGTCCCCGAGGGAAGAGTCCCCTGCAGAGGTGGAGGGGAGGTCAGCGCCCACAGGCCTGCCCCAGAGCCGCTCTCAGGAAGGGCAGACGGCCAGAGGAAGGCCGGGAAGCAAGCCTACCTGGTGCCAGGAAGGGGTTGAGGGACTGTGCCGGCGGGGCTGGCCTGGTCACCAGCGAGTCCAGGTTCACCAGGGCCGCATTGGGGCCCAGGAAGGACTCGGGGGTTTTCCGGGTGCCGCTGGGCTTGCTTGAGGCCACGGTCGGGGGCTGGGACTCAAAGGGGTCGGGGCTGGTAGTTCCGTTGTTCTGGGCCGGCGGAGACGCCGCCTTGGCTGCAAGACAAGGACACACACGGGCTGATAAGCCTGGAGGGCTCATCCAACCCCGAAGCGTCCAGAGCAAACCCCGATGTCCCCCGACGCCGACTCGCTGGGGACGCGCGCAGCTGCCCAAGGAATGGGGCGTTCGTTGCAGTGCTGTTTCCAAGAGCCCCAACCTGGAGCCACGGTCAGCCACAGGGCAGGGCACGTACAACCAGACCTGAGTCTAGGGACAGAGGCGCAATGAGGAAGGAGCAGGGACAGAAGAGTGCAGCACAATCTCCACAAATACTAAGATGGCATTTGGGGTTGGTGGCTACACATTTTTTTAAATGTTTTCATTTTCTAAATTTTCTACAGTGAACATGAATTGGTTGACAGTAAGAAGAAAGCAAATGACTTTTAAAAATTCAGCCAACAGAGGGTGTGCTGAGGCAGGCTGGCAGGAATGTGGTTGCTCTGCTAGGCTGCTCTGCTCTGTGAGATGGTGATGGGGACACGGGTCCCGAAGAACTATCGATTCTGCACTCAGCAGCCCCATGCCCAGGAACCCAGACTCAGGAAATAATGCAAAGTGTGAGCAGGGGTTTAAGCACAGAGATGTTCACTACAGCATTATTTATTCTAGCACAACTTGAAATCAACCTAAAACGCCCTCCCCAAAATTAACGATTAAATATTGGGTTGGCCAAAAAGTTCGGGTTTTTCTGTAACATCTTACAGAACCCAGTAACTTGTCGCTGAGCCCTACAGAGAGATACTACAAAGCTATTTCTAAAGAATTTGTAATGTTGCAAGAAAATGTTCTCAATCTGCTTTTCCATAAAAGTGGTGGGGGCAGGATTCGACTCCCTCCAGCAAGTACGAGCTCAACAACAAAGGCTGTGCGTAAGAGCTCAGAGAAAGTGCTGGGAGGGGGCACAGTGGCCACGTGTAGATGGAAGAATTACAGGTGATTTTCATTGTCTTCCATAAACTTTCCCACACTTTCTACAATGGGAACACCTCCAGAATTGGGGTAAATACTTCACAGGCCCAGGGAAGGGTGCTTAGGCTTCTCCCTGAGGGGTGGGGAGCGGGCAAGGACAGTTAGGTTGTACTTTGGCCTGTGGAAGAGACACACGGAATCTTGCTTTTTTAGTGAGGCAAAAGAAACCCCGGGAAGCAGCAGCTCTACGTTGCTTCTGGGCCCCTGGAGCTGAGACGGACTCAGGGGGTGCGGTGAGGGGTGCCAGGCTACTCCTACCTTAGGCCAGCCCAGCCCTGCCTGCTGGGGAAGGCGGCGGGGTGTGTGTGTGCGCGGGGGCAGTGGGAAACGGGGAGCGGGGAAGCCGGGAGAGGAGAGAGAAAGGAGAAAAGTTGCTTGGTGCAACTGGGAGGGGTGGCCCTGAGGAAGGCAGGAGCCACCTGGCTCTGTCCCCAGCCCCACAGGGCTGTGTGAAGAGGGCATCCAGCCCCCTCCCTCTGCCCCTCAGGGCCGAGTTTCTCTCCCCCTGACCCTGACCCCTCCCAGCCCAGGGGCGCTCGGGGAGGAGCAGGATCTTCTGCAGAGCGTGCATGTGCGTGCATGCGTGCACGTGTGTGCGTCGGAGATGCCTGCCCACACAGAGAGCTGGGTGGTCTGGGAAGGGGGCGCCTTTGGGGAGCCGCGAAGAGGAAGGCTGGTGGAGATGGGGCAGGGCCGCGCTGGGCCGGCTGGGGAGCCAGGGAAGTGGGCTTCCGCCAGCGGTCACAGGGCCCAGGGCGCGAGGCTGAGGAAGAGAGGTGGCTGGAGGAGAGGAGAGGGTGACAGAAAGCTCAAGGGCATTCCTGCCGCCGCTGCCCCGTGAACGAGAATCCCTGAGTCAGACCCCCGGCTCCCAGGTCAGACAAGTGCACGTGCGTGGAGTCGCCAGGTTCCTGACTGTGATGCCTGCAGCAAAGGGGCTAGTCAGGGGCACAGAACGGCACGAAACCACAACCACCAACGCCGTTACGTACCTGCTTTTTTTGAAGTTCGGAGGTTGTCAAATTCAGAAAAGTCATCTTTAATTGTACCATTCAAATTACTGAAGAGATCAAAAGCCCCTGGGGAGAGAGCGGCAGTGACTGTGCGGTGTCTCCACTTCTCTGCCTTGTGCTTCCCCATGGGGGCGGGGACCAGAGGTGGGCCGGCGTCCGTAGCCCTCACGGGGGAGAACTTGGAGTCGGGGGGCAGCAGGGGTGTGGGGTCCCTGGGTGGGCAAGAAGGGCACCGGGAGGGGCCTCCCCACGCAGAGCAGGGCGCTCGGCTGCCCATGCCCCGCCTCCCCCTCCCCAAACCGAAGCCAAGGGGCGGGGGCGGGGGGGCTGTGCTCACCAGAGGGGGACGCGGGCTTGGTGGCCGACGCTTCGGCCCAGGGGTCGGCGGCTTTCCCGGCACTAGGGGCTGGCTGCTGCGGGGCGGCCCAGGGGTCGGAGCCCTTGGGGACGGAGCGTGTGCCGGCGCCGGTGGGCACCCCCCATGGGTCGACGGAGGTGGCTGTCTTGGCACCTGTGGGAAGGCGGGGTCGGTTCAGAGATGCTCCCAGAAAGGGCTGGGCAGCCGGGGTGAGAGGGAGAGGACCTGGGGCCACAGGAGCACGCTGGGGGGAGCGCCCGGGGAAGGGAGCACGGAGCCCCCGCGGCCTCTGCCTCGGCAGAGCTTGCCCGGCAGCGTCCTCCCTGCCTGCACGCAGCAGACACGCGGTGCGGCATGGAGAGGCATCAAACAAACAGCTGTGCGCTAACACATCCACTCCCTAAAGGATGGGACATACTCCAACGCCCGGGCCTGTGCGGGGTGGGGAGTGGGTCGTGCATGCATGTGTGCATCCGTCCATGTGCACAGGGCACCCACGCACCTCCTCTCCCTGCGAAGCATCTCAGACAACCACTGCGAGGCCCCCGCGCCCCACTCCAGTCGTCCACACCTCCCTCCACGAGCTCCGGTTTTGCCACGGAGGGGGCCGAGGGCGCGAGCGGTGCCGGGCCCCTGAGCCGTGTGCTACCAGACACACCGACGGGGTGCTCCCGGGGGCGGCTGTGTTCACGCAGAGGTTTATCCGGGAGACTGAGCTGCGTTGGTGTGCAGCTGAAACGTGTTGTTTACGGCTGTCTAATACTTCATCCTGTGACAGAAGGCACGGCTGGTGTAGCTGTCGCTGTGCTGCACACGCGGCCCTTCACCGCAGACACGGGCATCAGCTTGCTCCTTCCCAGGCCCCTCACGCCTCCTCTCCCACCAGGGGCCTGGTCCCGTCTCTACCCACCTCCCTTGGGTTTTTTGTTTTCATTGATTTGACGGGTTCCTTCCACGTTTGGGTGCTGATTCTCTTCCTTGAGTTACAAACAGCTTCTCCAAACTTGTGGCCTTTCCCTTCACTCTCCTCATGGAATCTTTTGATGAACAGAGAAGTTCTCACTTGCATGGAGTAGAACGCAGCAGGATTTTCCTCTAATTTGTGCTTTTCAGGACACGCAGGAACTCCACCTCCACACGCCCTCGCACATGGCCTGGATAAATACTTTTTACTTTATCCTTTATTTCCATAAGGAATTTATACAACTTTAGGGACCGGCATATTTTTGAAACTTCATTTTCTGGTTACTTATTACTATGCAGAGCAACAATTTAATTTCGTATACTAATTTTTGTATTCAGCAATCTTGCTAAACTCTTAATTCTAATCATTGAAATTCATCCTATTTATTCTTTTTTTCTTCTTTAACATCTTTATGGGAGTATAATTGCTTTACATTGTTGTGTTAGTTGCATCCTATTTATTCTTACAGTAATTCTAATAACTCTTAATTCCAATCACCTCATTTGCAGAAACTCTTTGGGAGTCTGTGTACACGGTCACATCCCTTGAAAACGATGACAGCTTAGTTCTTCCAAGTCCCTCATTTTCCTGTCTCGCTTTGTTGGCCGGGACCACCTGTCCCAACGCAGAGCAGGGGAACGGACTGTGTCCACGTCTTGCTCTTAACCGTATACCATTAAATGGCACCATTTACCGTAACAGGTAATTTTTCCTTTCAGAAGCTCTTTATCAGGTTATGGAAGTTCCCCCTTATTCCAAGTTTGCTAAGACTTCTGCAATAAAGAGCTGGTGAATTTTGTCAGCCTGTTTCTGCCTCTAATAGGATGATCGCATGCTTTTTCTCTTTGGGCCTGTTAATATGGTACATTAATACATTTCCTAGTGATTTGGTCCTTGCAAACAATGTTTTTCATGAGGTACTGTATCATTTTTATATTTTTCTCGTTCTGGTTTTACAGTTGCTTCTTTGCTTAGGGTTTTTGCACCTATATTCCTAAGTGGGCTTGGCCTGACGTGTTTGTTTTCACACTGTGCATCTTCTGTCTGGTTTTGGTGTTAAGGTTATGCTAGCCCATAAAATGAGTAGGAATACTCCCTTTTCCCACCCCCTGAAGGAGTTTGTATAAAGTGGAGTTGTTTCTTTTTCGTTTTTAATTTTTTTTTTTTTTTTTTTTTTTTTTTGCGGTACGCGGGCCTCTCACTGTTGTGGCCTCTCCCGTTGTGGAGCACAGGCTCCGGACGCACAGGCTCAGCAGCCATGGCTCACGGGCCCAGCCGCTCCGCGGCATGTGGGATCTTCCCGGACCGGGGCACGAACCCGTGTCCCCTGCATCGGCAGGCGGACTCTTAACCACTGCGCCACCAGGGAAGCCCTGTTTTTAATATTTATCTACTTATTTTGGCTGCGCCGGGTCTTAGTTACGGCACGTGGGATCTTCGTTGCAGCACGCCGGATCTTTTAGTTGCGGCATGCGGGATCTAGTTCCCTGACCAGGGATCAAAGCCGGGCCCCCTGCATTGCGAGTGTGGAGTCTTAACCGCGTGGACCACCAGGGAAGTCCCTGGAGTTGTTTCTTGAATGGCTTGAGAACTTGCAGCAAAGCCCTCTGGGTGATTTAGGGAATGAGAGGGAGGTGAGTGACTTACTCGGCTCCTTTAATAATTATAGGACTATCCCTACTTACAGGTGTCCTACTGCTCTTCCGCCAGCTTTGCTGAGTCTTCTTTTTTAATTTATCCATTTTATCTAAGTTCTCGGATCTGTCAGCACAGAGTTGATCAAACACCTCTTACTCTATGTGGAATCTCGGCAGGACCTGCACCTACACTGTTTGGCCCTTCCTCTTTATTTTTCAGAACTACTCTTGCCAGAGATTTCTCTATTTTATTACTCTTTTCAATGACCAACTTCTGTGCTTGTGGATATTATTCCGTCTGTGTTCTAACTTGTTAGCTTCTGTTGTCCTCACTATCTCATCCCTTCCACTTGACTCGGGTGTGACACCATCCAAGCCTCAACACCGCATCAATCTTGTGCTTTTCTTCTGGACTAATGCAAACATTTAAAGCTCTGAATTTTCCTCTTACTATCACTTCCATTGTCCTATGTATTCTGATATGAAAATATTTACGTTATTATCTGGTTCTAAATATTTCTGTCACTATAATTTCTTATTTGACTCAAGAATGTAGAAGTGTTTTTAAAATGTCAGGTGTATGGAGTTTTCTACTTATCTTTTTGCTACCGACTTTAAACTTGAGTGTACTGTGGTCAGAAGGTGAGTTCTGTGTGATCCAATTCTCTGACTTGGCAGAGGCTTTTTGCCTAGCACGCAACTGATGCTTTGCATCTCGGGTGCGACTGGAAAGAACGCGTGCTCTCCAGTTGCTGAGACAACACCTTCACAGGCTTATGAATCACGCTGCTCCAACTTTCTTATATTCTTATTACTTTAAACATCTTCTCTTGCCTAGTTCTGTATTCCTGATATTCTCCATTCCTTCCAGAGATCTGAGTTTCCATCTGGTTGTCTTCCCTGTCAGCTGGAAGAACTTCCCTTGGCAGTTTTTGTGGGGCTGGAAATGGTACCCTTTCACCTTCATTCCTGAAGGATACCTTTACCAGATGCAGGATTCTGGTGGGTGAGGTTTTCGGTGGTTTCTCTGTCTCACCGTTGTTCTCAGGAGAAGGACGTTCTCCCGGTGGGCCCTGAGGACGTCATCCCACCGCCCTGACGTTCTCATCACTGCTGGGACTCGGCCGCCGGCCTGACTGCCGTTCTTCTCTGCTCCCGGGGGGTCATCTCTGATGTCCTCTCCCTTTGCTGTTCTCCAGTCTCCTGACTGCACGTCTGGGTGTGGGTTTCTCTGATTACCCTGTGTAGAGCTCACTAGGCTCCCCAGCTCTGAGACGAAGCCCCGCGCCACAATTCTTGAAAGCCCTCTGTCACTATCTTTTCAAACATTACTTTCCTGGAACTCCAAAAAGCTGTGTCCCCATTCTGCCTGCACGCGCCCCCAACTCCTCCGGAGCATTCTCCAGAAAGCTCCGTGGCTACTCGTTTACCAGGAGTCTCCCTGGACAGCAAGCTCCTGGGGGCACTAGGCGGGGTGAAAAGACCGGGCACTGCTCCCTGACCCCTGTGGACTCAGCGCCCGGGGCCCGTCCCCAGGCAGGACACTGCACGGGGCCCGGCCGTGAAAGGGGCTCCTTGGCTTTGAAGAAGACGCACCGCCGCCGGCCGGCCCCCCCCAGGCTTGCCACGGCGACCACAACGGACGAGCCAGGGCAGCCTCACGCCTGTCACCCACTGGAGGCTGGCCAGCTCTGGTGTGGACTTGGGGCTTCTCCAGCCACCGCCCCCAAGCCCACAGCCCTCCTGAGGCTTCCAGAAGCTCCTCCGACCTTTCACTCCCGTCCGCCCAGCGTCTCACGCAGAACTTCCCCCGGGACGGACCCCACTATCCCGGACCCACTTGGGCCAGCGGGACACCTGGTCCCGGCTGGAGTCACACAGCTGGGGTGCACCCTCGCTCTGCCCCCAACACAGCACCTCGGGGGTCTCGGTTTCCCATCTCAACTGGAGGGGGCTGGACTGCAGGTTAGAGGAGCTGGGACGTGTCTTCAGAGCTACTGAGATGCAACGGACAGGACGCAGGATGGGGAGGTTGCAGAGAACCCGGACCCGGTGCCAGGCTGCTCTGGCTCCCGTGGGGCCTCGACCTCCCCGGCTCAGCAGCGCCCACGAGAACTGCAGGCTCCCAGTTCACGTCCCAGCGCGTCCGTGCCCAAGGACTCAGACTGGGAGCCTTGCACTCCTCCCCTGCGCCTGACCGCTGGGCAGACTCGCCCCCATCAGGAGATGCTCCCTGGTCACCTTCCAGCACCGACCTCCTCTCTTCTGGAGGGATCCCCTGATCTTCCTCGGGAGAACTGTCCCCTCACCACTCCCTAGTCCCGGTCTGAGTGGGTGGACCCTGCGCTGCAACAGGGGAGGGTCTTCACCAGCCCACCCCCCGTCCCAGCTCCCCACTCCTGCATCCCAGAGCGGTCTGTGAGGTCCAGGAAGACCCTCTCCATCCCCGGGCTGGGAGCACCCAGAGCCACCAGCCAGGCCTTGAGCTTCTGAGGCCAAAGGGAGAGGGGAGGGGCCCACTGGGTGGGGGCAGAGCAGGGGGCCTGGGTCTTGGTGACGCCCGCTCAGCCACTGGGTCGAGTTGGCCTGAGGACAGAGCTACCCGTCCCCACTGGGTACAACATGGCGTCCTGCCCACCAGACAGCCTTCCCGGCCCGCTCGGGGGCACGGTCCCCACCCTGCAGCCCCCTCACAGGCACCTGCTCACAGTGGCTGAGCTCACGCCGCTCTCCCGGGCCTCAGAGAGGACCTGACACACGAAGGTGCTGGCAAATGATGGGGCCTGAGGGACCCACAGAGTCTCAGGGCTGCGGGGACCCTGCGGTCACCCCGACTCCCACCATGGGCACCGTCGACGCTGGAGAGCACTTCTGGAAGGTTCCGGGTAAATGTCTGACTCAGGTGTAGAAACACACAGCTAGAGCCGCCCCAACTCTGCACAGCCCACGCAGAGAGTCTGCAAACGCCTTTGATTCAGAGGGATCCACTCACCACGCAGCTCAGGGGGCACCAGGCCAGCAGTGCTCAGTTGTGGCCCCTGGGAATCCCCTGGGGGCGTGAGTAGAATACTGACCCCTGCACACACAGATGCCAAGGAGGGCCTGGGCATGTGCATTTTTACAGGCTCCCCGAGAGGCTAGGATGGGCAGCTGATGCAGGGGAACCACCCCGCTCCTGGGCCGCTCGGGTCGCAGGCTGGATGGACAGACGGACATCTGGTGGGGCCGGACCCTGCCACAGACAGGCGGCCCTCGGCACCACCTCGCTCCTCTGAGCATCGTTTGGCCCGCACGGCCCAGGCCCAGGCCCTGCCCTGCAAGAGGAACACGGCCCCGGTGACTGTACCTAGCACGCGGGTCACGGGCAGCCGGCGACCACGGGGAAGGAGGGGTCCTGAGGACAGTGTGACCCCGTCTCCCCGAGCAGGACACCCAAGCCATGTTTTCAAGCACAGGCAGGCGCTCACTAGCCAAACAGAAAGACACAGCATCATGTGAGGAGCTGGCATTTAAGGGGGGCCAGGCTGCCCTGCCAGGCAGAGGCCGTCTTGGAACTCCTCGGCCTCCCACCGCCCCGGGCCTCGGGCACTGCCCTCCTGACCGCACGTGGGACACGATGGACCCCGCTGTGCGCCGCCCACCACAGCCCCAGCAGGCCCAGCCGGGCCACACACCCGACAAAGAGGCGCTTGTTGAGTGACCGAGAGAAGGGGAGGCTAGGACCGAGGGCCCATTCACAGGGAGCATGCCTGGCTCCCCCCATCCGGCTCCCCCCGAGCCCCACGACGAGTCTCCATGGGACAGGGAAGCAGTCACATGGCAGGTCATGGAGTGAGCCAGGGCGGGGGCTGAGCCAGCCAAGGCCGTCGGAATCACAGGTCGTGAGCCCTGCTGTCCCAGGAGGCTGCTTTGTGTCTGGGCAGGTACAGGAGTTCCCTGCTGATCTGGCAGGCGCCGCTCTCCCTCCTCCCAGCCCCCAGCATTTCCTCCCGAGGCCCCTTGGCACAAGCTGGTAAAGGCAGGGCTCGCTACCAAGGGCGGCTTTCACAACAGCGCTTCTTTCATCCAGAGGGCGCATCCCACAATGCTGGGGAAGAGACTCTGATCTTTCTAGCTGTTTCGGGGTGGTGGAGTGTTCCCCAAACACACACCGGCAGATTCTACCACAGACTAAGCAGTAAGCCCGACAATGCGTCTCGCTCTGGAGCGGCATCTTAGAAGAAGGAAGCAAGTTCACGGTCACCACGGTCCAGTGAGCTTGGGAGCGGGGCTGAGGCCGCATCCTGCAGCGCTGCTGAGGGCAGAGCGCTAGCACTGCCAACGGGAGCCGAGGTCTAGAGCTTCGACTGATGCCTGGAAAGCCTCCCCGTGTACGGAAGAAAGAAATGTCTACACGTACCCATGATATGACCCCAACCACGTGAAAACACACAGGCCCAGGGGACGCAGGAAGCAGACAAGCTAACATTTTAACACTGGTTCTCGCTCCCTGTTGCAGTCTGAGGGGACTTTTCCCGAACATGAGAGGCCACAGAAGGCCTTAGCGGCAGTCCAGGATGGCGTGATGACTCCAGGACTGGGGGCCGTGAGCACTGAGCCTGTCCCTCGCTTGCTGTGTGACCTCAGAGGAACGAACAGCCTCTCTGGGCTTTGATGCTCTGTTCACCCCAAGTCACTGGTAAAAATGCCAAGTGCATCAGAACCAAGGAGACGGCCCTGGGTTGGGCAAGTAGCAAAAGATGGCAAAGTGGCAGTCCATGAACCAACCACATGTGGCCACTGCAGGTGCATTTTGATTAGCTCCAACCACATTCTTAATTTTTAAAATTCATTGTCAACATTTAAAAATTTGATTTCAAAATTTCAGGTTTCAACCTTCTCTTACTGCTCAATGGTTATACAAATGTGCTATGTCTATAAAATGGAATATTATTCAGCCATTAAAAAGGAATGAAGGAGGGATGTGTGCTATCACATGGGCGAACTCTGAAAACATGCTAATTGGGAGTCACAAGGGCCACGTGTTGTGTGATCCCATGACAGACGAAACGCCCGGACAGGCAACTTCAGAGACAGGAAGCAGACTGGTGGTGGGGGAGGGGCAACAGGGAATGACTGCCTAATGGGAAGGGGTTTCCTTCTGGGGCGACGGAAAGTCCTGGGATCAGTACTGATAACCACACACTATCATGAAGGGCTAAGAACCACTGAACTGTCCACTTGAAAATGGGTAAGATGGTGAATTTTATGTCGTGTAAGTTTTATCTTGATTAAAAAAAATTCAGAAGAGCAGAACCACATGGGCAGAATTCCCATGTGATGTTCAGCTGCCTCTGGGCACCAGCCGCCTCTCCCCAGCTGCTGGCTTCCGCTGCCTGCAGGTGTGAGAACCCCAACCACTGGAGGTGGTCCTGCCCCAGCCGCAGGAGACCCCCCCAGCTCCCCACGAGGGTCAGATGCCTGGTCAGTCAGGACACCCAGCTCCAGGGCCCAGCCAATGGGAGGGCTGGGCAAACTTGCTGGTTGAAAAAATATGTATTCCCTCTCTCCTGACCAGGTAATACTTACCCCTGGTAAATAAGTCCAACAGTTAAACCAAAAAAAAAGGTAGAGAGGGAAAAGTCTGTCTCTCTCCCACCACTGAGACCCCCAAAGCCCTCCCCAAAGCAGCCGCTGACTGGACTCAGCGCTCCTCAAGCCTGCTGGCTTCACCAGCTCCTGGAGGGACCACGCTCTCTCCCGGGCACTGAGGCCACCCATCTGCTTACTGACCCCATACGACTTTGAAAGGGATTGAGAGTCTCTCCTGAAGAACACCCCACCGGTAACTTTACACAAGAACTGTTTTCAGATTTAAAGAAAAGTCCGAGCCACTGCCTGGAAGGGCCTGTGTCCCCATGGGCAGAGCCGAGGGGCGTTTCCAGCAGACCTGCCTCGTGTGGCCACGCGTGCTCCCGGGGTGGGGCGGGGGGCACAGCACACAGGCGGGGCTGCTGTGGCCTCCAGTGAGCGACAGCTCTGGGGCACTGGCCTGGGTCTGCCCCAAGGCACAGAGGGCTCCCACCAAAGCGGGTGTGGGACTCTGCCCAGCCCTGAGGCCAACAGCATCCCCCAAGGACAAGTCCAGGGACGCTGGCCTAGCCCTCCCCTTCCCCACACCCACCCCTGCTGCTTGTTTCACACCAGCAGGGCCTGAGCCCTGGGCCCACTACAGCACCGCACGGCCTCACACCTGTCACAAGCCGAGCCTTCTGCGGGAACACCACGCCTCCTCGGGGCCCGGCCACTCCTGCTCCTCCTTGAAGACTCCTCCAAGGCGCACACCTCACGCCCGCTGGACTCCTTCCCCAGGATGGACACAAAGACAGCCCCCGGGGCCCTGCCCACATAGCACTGCTACTAGGCTGGCGGGCTGACTCGCCCACACCTGCCAGGGCCTGGAGGGCAGGGCCATTACCTGCTCCTGTCTGGGTCCCCGCACGGCAGGACAGAGCCTGGTATTCGGTGCACTTTGGCAAACTTCCAGGGAACCGAGCTGGATACAAAAGATGGTTCTGGTTTGGGGAAACAGAGGCCCCAAGAGACACAAGCAAACTGGCACAAAATATACATTCAAGGTTGCAAGACAGAAAGCCCACGGATCAGCCGTGGCCAGCAGGGTTGATGGAGCACCCGGGGGCCTCCCAGAGCGGCAGGCTGGGTGGGAAACCCTCCCAAAGCCTGCAGGCCAAGCCCTGTGCCCAGCGATCCAGAAGCCCATGTGCCCAAGATCTCGGCCCAAATTAAACAGAGGGCAGCACACTCCTGTCTGAATCACCTATCACAAGTTCACCTTACATTTGGCATTAAACAGAACTTTAAAATATCCATTTAGCCTCGTAAACTGATTTGCTATTGCTTATATGACAGGTAAGAATTACAGTAAATGTGTCCCCTTTTCATTAACGATCACTTAAGCATGCTGTAATTTCTGGCTAATTACAGCACGGTGATTTAGACGATAGACTCTGTGTATTACATTTTCTTAACCTGGGGTGCAATTCTGAGGCTGAGAGAGTTGACACATGTCCCGGAGGAGGGACAAGCCCTCTCCGAGGCGTGTGGGCAGCGGAGAAGAAATCTCCCAAAGCAGAAAACCACTCACAATAGGACGAAGCAGAGCCCTGAACCGCAGTCCTCAGGGGGGCGCTGTGGGGGGCTGCGGAGGTCTGGACACCCACGCCCACCACCCAGACCCACTCCCACCACTGCCAGGAGAGAGGGAGCCGCGCGCCCTGCAGCCACTCCCCCGTCCAGCAGGCAGGCAGGGGAGACGTACGAGGGAGGTCTTTACCGAATGACGGCCAGGGGTCCGAAGTGCTGCCGGGGGCTGCCGGAGCACCCCAGGGGTTGGTCTGGCTGGCTGATGCGGAAGGGCCCCAGGGCTCCGCCTTCTGGGCAGCAGGGCCCGCACTGGGCAGAGCGTCCATCAGGTCCAACAGCGTGGTCTGCTGCGGGTGGGAGCCATGCTGTTGAGACGAGGACCGAAGAGAGGACAGGTTTACCCTACTGCCCTTGCGGCCAATGTCCGCCCGTGCCCCTCCCAGTGCAGAGGCCTTCTGGGGGGCCCAAGGACCCGGGACTGCGCCGCCCCACATCACCGCTTCTCAGTAAGGACCAGGCTCCACCCACACAGGCTATGTGCTGCATGCCAAGCGCCCTCCGTCTGTCGACAGGTCCTTGGGGCTTCCCAGGAGAACAGGGGTTTTGCCTCCCTCCGAGACGTGGCGCACCGACCCACCCGGCCCCCCAGCTGCCAGCGTCATCCAGGGCCCTCTCCCGGGGGCCGCCACACCCTCCTGCTCCCACAGCCAGCCCGGCTGCCCTCAGGGACCCCGCAGCACTGGAACAGGGAGGCCACTGGAGCCCTGGCCCTGCGGGAGGGTCTGTCTCCCGACGGGATAACGAGGTTGTCAGGGGCAGAGCCACATCCAGTTCACCTTTAGGTCCCAGGTAGGAAGCCCAGCATAGAGTAAGGAGGACGCCGGCTTACCCTGGGCCAGGAAACTGTCCCAAAGTACCTGACGCTTAGCGGCTTATGGAGCAGTGCCGGAGCTCCACGGGGTGGGGGTCGGGGGGACGGAACTGAGGTGGGGTCAGGGGAGGGCCCAGCCCCTCGGGCGGATATGTGTGTCACCCACCCTCTCCTCACTGCCACTGGCTGTGACAGCCAGGGGTTGGGCTCAGGAGGGTCTCACACACTGACTTGCCCCCCACGCCCGGCCCGTGAAGCACTCACCTCTTTTTTTTTTGGAAATTTAACTGTGTCTCTGCGGCTTTCTTCCAAGGCCATCTGCAACCTGAGGTCATCTCCCCGCCTGAGGCGCTCTTCCTGTAGAGGACAATGGACCCTGAAGCTGGTGGTCACGGCAACAACATCGCCACGAGCCAGGCCCTCCTGGCCACAGCCGGAAACCAAAGTTGTATCGCACGTCACTTCAAAGGAGGGTCTGGGGGCGACGTGGACATCGAGCCTCTCCCACCCCAAGGTGCGCCCGGGGGGGGGCCCCCCCACCCGGATGGGGGAAGAGAAATACTTGTAAAATACTTTTTCTCAAAATGAAAATGACATCAAAATTCTTTCTAATTATAGAAGCAATACGTCTCCTTATAAAACACAAACAACCCAGAAAGGAATTAGAAAGAAGACAAATCACAGGTCATTGCACCCTGCCCCCACTGTGTGTGCTTCCAGAAAATGAGTGTGTGTTTATATTTTATGATTTCTAACAGAAATGATTCGTTATATTTAATTTATATTCATTCAAGGCACAGTCAGCATATATAAAAAGACTGAGCCGGGCTTCCCTGGTGGCGCAGTGGTTGAGAGTCCGCCTGCCGATGCAGGGGACACGGGTTTGTGTCCCAGTCTGGGAATATCCCACATGCCGCGGAGCGCCTGGGCCCGTGAGCCATGGCCGCTGAGCCTGCGAGCCTGGAGCCTGTGCTCCGCAACGGGAGAAGCCACGACAGTGAGAGGCCCGCGTACCGCAAAAACAATACAATGATTAAGCATAAGTAAACACACTCACTGCGTCTTCTTTACCATAAGACAGGAGCAAGGAACTACAACGGCCTGGCCCGTCCATCGGTCCCATTTTCCCCGTGAGCGCTCTGCACCTCCTGTCGACGGCAGGCCGCACGTCCTGAGTGGACAGAGGGGCCCTGCCGGGAGCTGGCCGCTACATGGACCTCTGGGATATTCCAGTCACCGCGGGACCCACACCTGCCTCTTCCATCCGACCCCCCACTGTCTCTCAACAGCACTGCCAAGCGAGAGGGGGTGCGGGCCTCAATGCACTCCTTCGCCTTTTTTTTTTTTTATTTTTTTTTTATTTTTTATTTTTTTGCTGTACGCGGGCCTCTCACTGTTGTGGCCTCTCCCGTTGCGGAGCACAGGCTCCGGACGCACAGGCCCAGCGGCCACGGCTCACGGGCCCAGCCGCCCCGCGGCACATGGGATCCTCCCAGACCGGGGCACGAACCCGTATCCCCTGCATCGGCAGGCGGACTCTCAACCACTGCGCCACCAGGGAGGCCCACTCCTTCGCCTTTTTTAACCAAAGGGCAGCAAGTCCGGCCTGAAAGCGGCAGCCAAGGGCCGACCCCTTTGAAGGCTGCTCCTTTCCCTTCTTCTCCATCTTTTTTGTAAAAACCTGTTTTGTTTTTTTTTTTAATTTATTGTTTATTTATTTATTCATTCATTCATTCATTTGGCCGCTCCGCATGGCATGCATGTGGGATCTACTCCCCTGACCAGGGATCAAACCCAGGCCCGCTGCACTGGGAGCGCGGAGTCCTAACCACTGGACCATCAGGGAAGACCCTCTCCTTCTCCATCTTAACGTAACATGTGCTTATAAAAGAAAAACTGCACACATGACCACGTCTGAATGTCAGACTCTCATCTCCTGGGCATTTCCTCCCAGCCTCTGTCTCGTCCTTTTCTGGGTCCAGATGCTCTCGACCCACCTTGCAGATCGTGGTCCGCACTCGGCGCTGAGGGGCTGTGGACACTTGGCTTGGAGCCCGGCCAAGCCCGCGGGAGCACTTCCGGGAAGCACCTCTGACCGATGCGTCCCCAGGACCACCTAGCGAGCCCCTCCTCCGTGTGAGTGTGCCTGGGCCCCGCCCCACGGGGGCGCGCATCCCTGCTGGCACCCACCTGCTCGGCCACCTCTCTGCTCATGGCCAGCGCCAGCTGCAGCTGCAGCTCCTCTTCCCCGCTCGTTTGCGGCCGCGCCTGCTCCAGCTCTGAGGACACCCGTGGGGAGGTGGCTGCGGGGGAGGCAAAGTCAGAGTGAAGGACCAGCACTCCCTGGCCAGCCGCCCGCTCCCATCTCACACCCACAGGGCCACCCTGGCTGGGAGACGGGGCTCTGCGAATACGCTGCGCACACAGCCAAGGAACGTCACAACTACGCCAGCCACGCAGCACTCGCCAGGACAAACGCCCTGGGTGGCCAGTTCAGGCCTCTCAGGGGTCAGAGCCTATCTCCACTGCACGGCTTCAAGGAGGGGGGCTGAGTTTTTACAACGTCGAGATCACAGTTCTTGAAAAGCTGGGTCAAAGATCATTCAAAGAAGTACAGGGCTTCCCTGGTGGCGCAGTGGTTGGGAGTCCGCCTGCCAGTGCGGGGGACGCGGGTTCGTGCCCCGGTCTGGGAGGATCCCACGTGCTGCGGAGCGGCTGGGCCCGTGGGCCGTAGCCGTTGAGCCTGCGCGTCCGGAGCCTGTGCTCCGCAATGGGAGAGGCCACAACAGTGAGAGGCCCACATACTGAAAAAAAAAGGAAAAAAAAAAAAAAAAAAAAGAAGTACAAGGCCTCTGTGGACTAAGGGCTTGCTCCTCTCAAGAACCCCCCTCGCATGTGTAAGAATCTCACCGTATCTCCCGGTCCTAAGGACGTGGAAAATGAAGACCAAACATTTCTACAGTAACCCTGAAAAATTTTGTTTTTTAAGTAAAACTGCACGTTGACTTGAAAAAAAGCCATACACAGCCATTGTTTGCTTAAGTACTTAGCTAGTTTAAACATGTGAAGCAGCACCAGCTTTGATGAAGCAATTCTGATGAAGGGATGAGATGTGAATTCCCAGCTGGTTCCCAAAGAAAGGGGTCTTCGCACAACCCCACTGTGGCCAGGCTGGGCCCCACACGTGGAAAACGCTGGGCTTACGCGCCATTACGCTTCCTGAGCCAGGGAGCCTGGGTGCCCGCAGAAACCAGACGTGAAGCTTCAGGAGCAGCAGCCCAAGAGTGCGCCACCCCTGCCTGCCGCCCCCCAGGACAGGAATTCTCAGCACGAGCCCTGCCACCCGGAGAGGTGTGGAGCCACCGCCTTGGATGCCTCTGCCCTGTCCTCCCTCTGGGCCTCTGTGCGAGCTGCTCCTTCCCAGCTCTCCAGCTCGGCTTCCCTGGCTGGTCCTCCAGGGCTGGCCTCCCGCCAGGGCTGGGTCAGCACTCCCTCTCTCCCAGCACCCCTATTCTGCAGTTTGGTGGGTCATGTCAGAAGGTGCTCCTAGGGAAGGGCCCAGGCTCGTCTTCCCACCATCACGTCCATCCGCAAAGTCTGACAAAGCAGCTGGCAAACACCCGCTGTGTGGATAAATGGACAGATGGATGGACAGGCAGATGGAGGATGCCACTGCATGGCCGAGGGGTAGTTGTTAAAGAGGCTCTGACTGTATATTCGTCTGCCCCCTTCTTCCATTACATCCCTTCCAGCAGACCCAGCCCCCAGCACTCATGCAAATGCTGCCTCTGCCTACATCTCCAACCTAAGCTTGCCTCTTAGGATCTGCCTCTCTGGGAGAAAGTGAACGGTGGGGAATGATGCCTGATACTGAGGTTTCTAGATGGCTGGGCTCTGGCTACAGTGAGTAAAACGGGAGAAGAAGCGAGATGCAGTCAGGGTCCTGGAAAAACCCACAGAAGAACAGGCGAGGCTGCAGGGGCAGTGCAGGGTGGGGGCTGTAATTGGCATCACTCTGTCCTACAATTTAGGAAAGGCACGTAAAACACACGGCAGTGAGACTTCGTCTGGAACAATCACGTGGCCTGAAGCACAGTGTGTCCACTGTGATTTACTCTCAACCAAGAGAAACATTAAAAAAAAAAAAAGCCAGCAATCAATTGCCTCATGTCTACTCTAAGGTAGTAACAGGTCAAACAGCAAAATGCTGCAGTTATCCAAAAAACACACACATATTTTTCTAAATAAAATCAAGTCAAATCCCAGCCTAGTACATCGCCCCAATTATATTTACCAAAGCATTTCTTAAGAAATAAAGCTAGATGGTAACAGAATGTCCTCAAATCTACCTTAATAATTTGATTTCTTAACAATATACCAAAACAAAAGCACATTTTTGGTTGGTTTGTTTCCAAACTTCACCTCTGCCCATCACAGGCGGCAGCTCTGGCTTCCTCATGCTCTAGAAGCAACATCACCACCCAGACTGGTGGGAACAAAGGAAGCTGGCCAGTCGTGGGGGACAGTGTGGGGGGACTCCTGTGACGCACGTGGCTCTCCCGTCCAGGTCACAGCCACTCAGGCCGCCTGTTCCCAGCCTCCTTCCTGGTAAGAGTCTCTGAGGCTGCTTCACAAAACCCTCGGCTTACAGCAAGCACGGCACATCCGACACCCTTCGTTTACTCCCAAATGGAAACCAGGAGTGAAGAAAGGAGAAGACCTCAGACCCCATCCCACACCCCAAAAAGCCCCCTGAACAGAGAGCCCCATCTTGGCAGGGAAAGCTGAACCTGGCCTAACCTGGCAGGACCGGGATGAATGGGCCGGGCTCTGCGCAGGGCCTGCCGGAGACGTGAGGTCTCCCTGTCCTCCGAGCCTCTCAGCACAGCTGCGAGGCCGGCCCAGCTTCAAATGCAAACGTGCACGTCTGCACCCCACACAGCTGACGCTGCTGGAATAACGTGTGGCCGGCACACACGGAAACAGCTCACCACATCAGTATGGAAATTAGACAAAGGGTATTCCCCTAAACGCTGTGGTTTTCATAAGAGGAGGCACGGCTCTCGGTCACGCAGTTGGAAGAATTCACAGCCAACAGTCCAGAGCGTCAGCTGAGCTGCACACGGCGGTCTCAGCTGCGAGGGAGGCGTCCGGCGGAGACGTTCCTGCCTTAGTGACAGCATCTCGTCCCCACAAAGGGCCTCTTGTGCCCGAGGACAGGGCAGTGGACACAGACGTGGTGGTGAGAGGGGTCTGAATGGGCCCTTCTGACCCCCGGAGCCTGGCCCTCACCCCACTCTGACGATCTGAGGGTCCACAACTTACAGGGACAGTGGAAGAAGCAGGGGTTCAAGGGGCTGGCCGCTCTCGGGCCTCAGGCTGCTTTCTGACCCAGCACCCTCTCGAGGGAAGACCGGCACCGTGCACACAAGCAAATCACTCCACGAGCAAGCGTGTCACCACCCTTCTCCTGCAGCTGAGACGGGCCCATGGGGAGAAGAACAAAGCCTTCACCTGCTCAGTGGGCCCCCCGTTCTCCCTGTGCAGTCTGCTACCCTGGCTGAGAAAGCTCGGGGCAGGGGAGGTTGAACAGGGAGCCTGAACAAGCCCAACAGTTCCCGCAAAATACAGGCTAAGAGGAGAACCAGAAACACCGCTGGCGTCTCCTGCAGGGCCTCCCGACCTCACCTTGCTTGCCTGCTCCAGGGACCGGCTGACCCACACCGGTCCCCAAACACGCCCCTAAAACAAAGGCGCTTCAGATGGGCAAGGTTGGGGAATTTCGAAAGAAGAAAGCAAAGCAGTCAAGGTAATAGAAAAACAGGAAATTGCTTCTTCTCACTGGCTACATTTTGCAGTGTTCCTAGAAAGCACGTAAGCGGTGTCTGCAGTCACGGACGCCGAGTGAAGGGCACAGACTCTGCAGACCCAGCTGGCCCAGAGGCGGCTCTGCACGGGGACTTCTCGTAAAGCCCTAGCATGCAGGCTGTCGCCGGGTACACGAGGCATGTCTGACAACCTGGCAAGAATGCAAGGTCGCCAGGCAGTGGGGCTCCAAGAAGACCCCATCTGGGTCCAAGCACTGCCACCACCCTAACAACCCCGTGCCCGACAGCTGACGGGGATGCCAGGGCTCCCGTCCCGTCCCCACCCTATAGCAGCAGGGGGACCGCACACGAATGGCCACCTCTCTGGGCTTCTGCTTCCACGTCTACGAAGTGTGGGGGAGGGAGGGGGGGGTCAGGAGGACCTGAGACACAGCGGCCCCCCAACTTGGGGGCCAGGCCTTGCCCAGGTCACTGCT
Source organism: Mesoplodon mirus (assembly GCF_964341445.2). Taxonomy (NCBI): domain Eukaryota; kingdom Metazoa; phylum Chordata; class Mammalia; order Artiodactyla; family Ziphiidae; genus Mesoplodon; species Mesoplodon mirus. Next base: position 39,469,120 of record NC_138994.1, on the reverse strand, counting down.
CTCCACTCTGCCCACAGCCACCAGACGCCCCCCTCCATCTCACACAGCAGAAACCAGAAACTGGTACCCGCTCTGGCCCCGGGCCTCCATGGGCAGAGGACTGTGGCTCTGGTGGCCGGGGCCTCCACCCTCCTCTTTCTGCCGGTCTCTGAAGGAGGGGCTGGGGAGCCGGCACTGAGCCCAGGGCCAGCTTCTGACCCCCAGTGACCAGCTCCCCGGTCCAGCTAAGTTCCTTCCTCGTTACTGAACTGCAGCAAAGTGCTTACTGGGTCTTCCTCAATGTGGCGACAACCTCCTGTGTTCCACCAGCCGTTTCCTAAGTCACCGATGACCCTTGGCCACCAAGGACACTCCACGCAGAGCGGAGGCTTTTGAGCCCGTTCCCCAGGGAGACCCTCCAGGGCCCTCCCTCTCCCAGCTCACAGGCAGTAGAGGAAAGACTGCTTTTAGTCAAGCAAGGCAAATTAGGAGAAAATAAGCTCAGATCACCCCAGGTTAACACTGAAAGAGAAAAAAAACATAAATACGTCGTGGAAAAGCCAAAGAGCTGCAAGATGTGAAGAGCCTAAAGTACCACCACAGCCAGGTGACCTTCAGGACGAGAGGGGGGTGTGTGACTTCATAACGGAGGGTGGGACGTGGCTAAGTCCTGCCCGTCGCCCACCACCTGACGGCCCTGGCAAAACCCCCCAACTTTTTTCAATGCAGACTCCACATCTGATTCCAGTTCACAGAAGTATAGGGCGAGGACTGAGGCAGCAGGTGGACAAACCCAGACCCCGGGCCACTCTGTGAGACGGCCAGCCAGGCATCTCAGCACATCAGGGTCGTGAGCACAGTAAGACTGCAGGGACAGGACTCCGAGCAACCGTGCTGCTGGTGGTCTCCGTGTAGACAGTCGGCTGTAAGTCGCTGTCAGGACAGTGGGCAGACAGGCACGCGGGCTGGGGTGAGATGGGCCCGACAGCTGCTGTGTACTCTGCCAGGTAGGATGACAGCCTGTCCTCACCGCCACGTTGATGGGGGAAGGGGAGATGCCAGAGCCTGTTTTAAATCCTTCAGCGTAAAAGGAAGTGAGGGCTGCCCTCTTTTCCTGCCCCCACTCCTCTCCCCAGAGGAAACAGCTGTTGACATTTTCTTGCGATTCCACCCGGAAAACATAAATACGTGCTCTTTCCTGGCACTCACCCACGGGCCATCCACTCGCTGCTGTGCGTGGGCCCCACCCAGGCTGGTGTTTCAGCCCCTGGGGAGGGGCGTCTGTGAGCATGGGCCCAGATCCAGGCCCTGCTGCTGCTCATCCCTCCACACCTGGGCTTCCTCGCCTGCAGGACAGAGACAGGGTCCCCGCCACCTCGGGCTGTCATGAGGATCAGACCAGTTCCTGTGGGAGCGCCTGGCACGTGACAGGTGTACCACACCTGGCGCCTCGCTGGACCCTTAGTCCAGGCGGGGCCCTGCCCCCCAACCCCCGAAGGCCAGGGCTGAGGCCCGGAAGTGAGGTGGCTCGCCAAGGTGCCCCAGCCACGAGGGACGAAGGCTGACCTAAGGCCTTGCTCTGCATCATCAGTCCCTCCCACAGAGGAGGGAACGGGGGCCCAGAGAGGTCACAGGGCCACTCACAGCAGGAGGAGAACTCAGAGCCAGTCTCAGAGCCCATGCCACGCCCTCCCAGAGCCCTGAGGTGCTCTGTGCACTAGGTCCTTGACACTCGCATGCGCCACGCCTGGCGCTTCTCCAGGCCTGAGGCCAGTCCCTGCTCTCCCGGAGCCTGTGTCCCAGTGAGGGGGGACAAGACACACACACACAGGGGAGGTGGGCCGGGGTGGGGAGAGCCTGCCCTGTGCTCAGGTCTGACAGACACTGCAGAGGGGCCTGGGTGGCAGCAAGGACATCAGGCAGAGAGCAGGTGGGGGCTTTGCCTGGGTGCAGGGGGAGAGGCTGGCATAGGCAGAGCAGCCAGAGGGCCATGACGGAAGGGCCCTGGCGGTGCCGGGGGCTCTTGGAGGGCCTTCAGGAGGGTGCAAGCCGAGCAGCGATGCCACCTGACCAGTCCAGGGAGGATGGTGGGAGCTTGGGCCAGGATGGCAGCTGTGAAGGAGCTGAGAAGCAGCTGGTTTCTGGATGGGTTTAACTGAGATTCTATTACACCTGGCAATGTTCCTGGACCATCCAGCCCGAGGTCACAAGAGAACATCTGGGGCCTGGCCTGGCCTGGATGATGCTGACCCTCAGCAGCCCAACCTCACCCTCCCACCACAAGTGGCCTGTGCTGCTGCCCAAGTGGAGACTCAGCCCTCAGAGAGCCTTCCCCTGACCGGGGGCTGGGGCACAGCTGGGCCCCAGGGCTGTGAAGTCCTGACCCCCGGGTTCGGAATGAGAGTTTATTTGGAAACAGGGCTGTTGCAGATTCATTTGTTAACGGTTAAGCTGAGGTCACACTGGAGCCCGTGGGCCCCGACATCCAACGTGACAGGTGTCCTCACAAGCAGAGAAGAGACGCAGGAGTGGACACAAGGGGAAGGCAGCAGTGTAGGCCACGGGACACCAAGGAGGGCCACCACCAGCAGAAGCAGGGAAGCCGCAAGGCAGGACGCTCCCCTGCGGGTTTCAGACGGAACACCCCTGTGGACACCCTGATTTGGGGTTTCCGGCCCCCAAAGCTGACAGGACCCACCTCTGGCACTGAAGCCCCGGTGGGCGGCTCCCAGGTCAGGGCCTCTCCCAGTGTCAAGTCTCAGGCCCCGCCTCCCTGCACACAGGCCTCCACTCCCCAGGGTGGCTCACCAGCCCCTCCCCCACACCTGGCACCTGCTCCGCTGGCCGCAGAGGGCCCTAGAGTCCTCCAGTTCCTTCCTGCCTTCAGACCACACTCCCACTCCCGCCCCCCTGCCCCGCCCTCAGGGAGGAAAGAGAGCCTGGGCCTCCCAGTGTGCGCGCGTGGGCCCCAGCTCGCCCACCCCAGCAGGATGCTCTGTGGGCAGGGGTTCTTCTTGGACACCTAGAGCAAGGCAGGTGCTCTGCGGCCCCCGAGGCCCGCGTCCGCAGCCCGCAGAATGGGAACCTATGCCTTCTACACCCCAGACCCGCCTGTGGCCAGGAACCTCCCCACCCTGGCTTGTTTCAGGCACAGAGCAGGAGCTCAGGCCCCTGTGTGTTCATTTTCTAGTTTAGTTTCCAGCGAGCACAAAGCTGTGACTCCCAAGAGCACAGCTCACACACGCGTCACCACCACCCTGAGACACGGCTGCTGCCACCGCAGCCCACGGACGCGGAAGCCAAAGCCCAGGGAGGAAGGAGCCAGCGCGGGAGACAGTGGGTACGGACGGGGCGGGCAGAGCAGAGACAAAAGGCTGCCCTGTCATCTGCTGGCAGGACTTAAGGCCCATCCTCTGCCTGAGAGAAAAGAGGGAGTCTGTGCTGCTCTCTCTGGGCTGCAGGTGAAACCCTCTCCATTACGAGATCACCAGCTGGCGAGGTGGGGAAGGGAGGGCTTGTCCAAAACAGGAAGGGATTGTTTCTCCTCACCCTTTTCCCGGGGGTCCCCATGGTTTCTGGTGCTTTGACTACACCCATGGGAAAGTCGACCTTCAGGGGGAGCACTGAGGCGGGGGCCGCACCCACAACTCCCCAGGCAGGCACTCGGGAGGGAGGAGAGGGCTTCGAACACCGGAACTTCAACAAAGACGGAATTTCTCTCTTAATTCAATCGTAAACTTAGGTTAAATGCCTACATCAGTTTCTTAGGGTAATACTTACAGACAGGAAACTCACTTTTAAAATGAGTGTTTTGATGGAAATTTCCATCTATTAAACTAGAAATGATCTTTCAAAAAATTTCAGCACCCATTTTGGGCTCAGGGACCATCAACTGAGCACAGTCAGCCCCCGGCTGGCGGCACTGCACCTGGGCCTGGTCCGCTGGGGAAGCATTTGCCAATTTCAAGAGACAGAATGATGTTCATACATTTTTCCCACTACTCTCACTTCTGGGAATTCTACATTTAAGACAATGAAGAATCCTCAGAAAAGCAGGCTTTCTGCCCAAAGATGCTTACCACGTGGTTATTTACACTGTGAGAACCTGGAAACAACTGTGACTGGGGTGGGAATGGTGAGCGACTCCTGTGAGGGGCGGCTCCCTCAGGCACGGCAGTGTGTGCAGCGCCCACATTAGCACAGGGGACACATAGGAACCCAGAGAGAGCACTGCCTCGTCCCCACCGTATGGACGTCTAACCTACCCAAACTTTAACCTTTGAAGCCAAGTGTAGCTGTGTAGCAACACGGAAAATGCACGCAGGAATTGAGGCGAAAAAAATCAGTGACTGTAGTATTTGTCCTGGGAATCTGGTGGTAAGGAGTCAGCTAAGGGGTGACCTCTGGGCCACTGCACCCCGTCCCACCGCACGCAGGGTTAGAACAGCCTCGGACCTGCCTGCCTGGCCCCCTCGGAGCACTACACGTCGCACCGTGAAGGTGTCCGCCTCTCCCGAACTGGAAGCCCACGGAGCGCCAGGCCTCAGCTGCCGACCGTGAGCCCTCACTGCCCAGCGCCGGCCCCGGCACCCTCGGGCTTATGAAGTGAGCGAATGAATGCACTCACCTTCTGAGAAATGCGCTTTGAAAAGGTCACGTGGTTAGGAACAACACACGTGTAATACTTTTCTACTGTCTGCACGATATGAAGCATGAGATTCCTTCTGTTCTCGTGGAACACACTTCAGACCCGTGATCCAGATCTGTCCATACAGCTGCCTCCGGGGATGTGGGTCTTGATCTGGCCTTCGCTTCCTCTTCAGAGTAAGAACCCACTGGCTTTGCCCACAGACAGACGGCCGTGACAAAGCTGAACCACCACCCATTCCCACAGGCCAGGCAGTTGGGGGGTGACGACATCATGATACAGAAAGCAGGGATGCAAAGTTGCATTTACAACACGTCTGCAACCCTAGAAAAGAAAATGCTTAGAAAACATGTCCACTAGGACATATACCCACATGGGAACAACAGCTGCCTGTGTGACAAGATTACAGAGTGTGTCTTCTTTTTGCATTTTCTACACCACTGGGAATGGACAGGCATTATCTTTATAATGAAAGATCTAGCAGAGTTCTTATTTGCCGCCCAAGCCGCGCTTACCAGTTAGACCTGGAGAAGTGGGCCACGGGGGCACTGGCCCGATGGGCCGGTCACCACACCGCCAGCTGGACCACGTTCCCCACCAGCAGGCCACAGGAGGAGGCTCATCCTGCTGCAACACCCATTTTGAGCTGCTGAAAGCTGGCGAGTCACCTGCTGACCGTGAATCTCTGAAACAGCGTGGCCGCCGGTGGTCAGCGGAAGCGACGGGAGGAAGGGCCCGCGCTGACCAGGCCCAGAGCCTCCTGGGAGCTTCAGCGCCACGCTGCCCGCATCCGCCCGGAGGCTCCGACCTGCCGGATGGCGCTGGGGCTCTGGGACGCCTTGGGAGATTTAAAAGCTCCCGGGCAGTCAGCAGGAGCCAGTGGCTTAGGCAACAGAGAAAGGGCAGCTGGCAAAATCGGGAACCGCATTTTACTACCAGACAAAATCTAACAGCTAGGAATCACACTGTTCTAAACTCAAAGTCTCAAGATACGGTACAACATTTCCACATTTCTGGAAAAGCCCACAAAGTGTATCTGCAAAAGGCTAAAAGAAGCAGACACCAATGGAGATGAGCACGTCACATCAAAACACCACCAAGAGAAAGAGAATTCAGGTCGATTTAGCATTCGTTCGTTCACTGCTTACTGAGCACCTCGTGGGTCAGGCACTCGGCCCTGAGCACAGGCTCCTGCTCTGTCAGTGCAAGGGGACAGAAGATAAAAGAGAAACGTACTCTGAAGACAAACACAGAATACGCGATATACAGAGATTATCCATAAATTATGGGGTCTACTTTCCAACACAAAGAAAAATTATTCTTAGACCTTCCCTCTTATTTTTATTTATACTATAATTTCAAATGCCCCCTTCCTTCAAGCTGGCCATTGGAATCTGGCCACCAAGCAGCCATGAATCAGACATGGCCCTGCTGTGTAACTCTTACTGAGCGTGACTCAACCCCCCCTTTGCTTTTTTCACATCCACTACTGACAGTCTATAAAACGACACTTTGTGTACCTACACTTTTACGAAGGATGCTTTAAAGACAAAGGGACAGATGTAGCTATTGCAGCCACACCTTCCGTCTTCCCTGGCACACGGCAACATCAATAGCCTACCTGACAACACCCATCAGCAGCTCTGACAACTGTTTCAACCTCACCCTCTCTGACAATCACAGGGCCCTGTGGAGTAACCAGCGTTACACGAGGTGGATCACACAACCGTAAACTTGTCAGGGCTCTGGGTTCAGATCCTGGCCTCACTGCTACGACCGAGTAGATCTGGGGGAGCGAGTACATCTGTGTCCTTGCCAATGACCCCCGCCACGCCGCCTCCTACAGGAAGTGAACGGGGACCGTCAGCCTCCGGCTGTTGCAGGCACTGCAGCCCCGAGCAGCCCAGCCACGCGGAGGCCTCACCACGGCACATTCAGACCCCACTGGGGGCCCAAGCCCAAGAGGCAAGAACGAACACCTTTGACATTTGCCACCTGGACAGACGTGTCACTAAAAGTGTCACCTCCGAGGGTCTGCTGGCAATACCAACCAGCCTCCTCTTGATTTGATTTCCCACCTGAAGACATGACAGCTGGTGCCGGCCTCTGCCGGACACTCGCTGCCACCGAAGATCAGGGCTCCCGCGACGTGCAGAACACACCGGCTCCGGCGAGACGGGCTCCCGAGTGAGTCCGTCTCCGGCCAACTTCCTCGCCCAACCCCTTTGGGAGCAATCAGCCGACATGGGGCCCAAAGCCGGGTGGAAGGCCCCGGAGGTCTGGGCACACTCCCCGCCAGCTGGCTGGCCCTGCCTTCCCGATACCGGGGACCACTGGCTGGCAGCCACCACCTCTCAGCCCTGGGCGCACCCACCCCGTTCCTTTAAAGTGTGCCCAGGCCTCCTCAGCCCCATCAGGTCCAGCACCGTCATCTCCCACCTGGGGAAAGGCAGGGGTCTCCCACCAGCCTCCCTGGGCCCGCCTGGCCCCCCACACAGCCAGAGGGTCCTCGTGAACCTTCCCACCCATCAGCAGGGTCCAATCCCTCCCCTGCTCCCAGCTAACTGAGTAAAAGCCAAAGGGCTTCCAATGACCCGGAGGCCCTCCACCCATCTACCAACGTGTGGCCGCTCCCCGTCCCTCAGGCCCAGCCTTGCCCACTGCTCCAGCCCTACACCCTCCACCTGCCTGGGACGCCCTTCCAGACCTTGCACAGCCCAGCCCTCCTCCTTCAGTCCAGGCTTGTTCTGGGCCTTCCCAGCACTCGGACCACCCCCCGCCAACTCCTCACACGCTGGGCTGTGTTGGGTTTGGGGTTTGCAGAGCATTCATGGTGCAGCGTGCAGTATAACGCCGACCATTTACCGTCTCTCTCCCCGTTAGTGGGATGGGGGCACACGACAGAGGCACATGGTGGGAGCTCAAAATGCCCTTTGCTGAGGGAACGAGGGACTGTGGGTGCCCAAGGCCGGCAGCAGCATGGTTAACCCAGCAGGGGGAGCTGTCTGTGCGTCCAGGGCTCTGCGCTGGACCCTACAGGGACCCCTGGGACGGAAGGGCGCTCTCCGCGAGCCAGGATCAGGGTGTCATTTCTAAGAGGGGGGTGGGTAAGCACGGGGGAGGCTAAGAGCAAGGAAAGCAATCTGAAAGCGGGCACTGAACTGCAGCCACGGGCTGCAGAGGAAGGAAAGAACTCTACAGCTGTGTGCGGGAGACCGGAAGGAGTGAGGAGGCCCGGAGAGGATCCGACGGGCACAGCTCATGACAGGAAGCCCTCCTCAAACACGATCACGGTGGGCAGAGCAGCAGCTGGGGCCAAGAGTCGGCGCCACACCCACCAGGCCTCCCCTGCGGGGCCTGGGGTCCAACTTGGGCCCCTCACGAAAGTCTGCCCTGAATCACAGCCCACATTTCACGAGACCAGTTTCCGACAGCCAGGTCAGTGGGACTCTCCATGCTGGATTCCAAGCCAGTGTATTCAAAGCAGAGCCACCGTGGGCCCACGTCAAGCCCCCATTTATGCGTGGCAGTCAGGTGAGGGCTCAGCAAGGGGTCATGGGACAGCCCAGCAGCCCCGCAATGGGGAGGGTGTGAGATACGGGGAGGACAGCACTCAAAAGGGTGACAGAACGAAGCACGGGTTTGCCTAAAACTCATTCAGGGTTTGAGAAACTGTCTAAAAACAAACTCGCTCACCCATTTTACCCTTAATTTCTCCAGAGCTGAAGGAAAAGAGAACTCCGTGTGGGCTGCGGGCCGAGCAACTTGCCGACGTGCGTGTGCGAGGGCGCCGAGCGGGGGGACCCACGGGCCCAGGCGTGGGGAGGCCCGGGCCTGGGCTTCACGTGCAAGCATCCCAGGAGAGCTGGGGGCCAGGGGGAGACAAACAGACCCCCCCCCCAGTTACTCAACGGGTAGGCCCTGGGGGCACTGGGAACCTGCGGGCGCATCAGCGGGCCTTCCGGGGAGCCTCTGAAACACGCCTGCCCATCTCCCGACAGCGCAAAGCTGGTCCTCCCTGCAGAGTCCAGTACAGAGCGTGAGGGGAGCACAGGCGCGAAGGAAACATCCAGAGCTCAACAAGGCGATCACATGGGCACCTGGGGGCCGGGGTGGGGGGCGATGTGTGTGAGGCACGATGAGCGGGAACCGTTTCCAGGTCGTCGGGAAGCGGCACGGAAGCGCCTCGCTGGCGCTCCTTCCGGTAAGAGCAGAAGAGAAGGGAAGACTTTCTTCTCTGAGGCGGGGCCCCTGGGGACTGAAGGCAGATCAGACTGAGAGCATTTCCTTGTGGGAAACACTGAGAACTGTTTTCAGTTTAACCTGCACCAGCTGGAGACTGGCCAGGATACACCATTAATCAATCCAAAGAGAAGCCTCATTTTCGGTACCCATTGAGTTAGGGACCTTCAAACACCACGACCTAGAATCGCAGCATAGCTGACTCTGTTCCCCATGGTCACGGGCATCTCAGGAAGGACGGCAGTTCGCCGAGAAGCAAAAACCATCCCATTCTGTCCTACACCCAGCACGTGTCCCTGCACTGCAGAGATGGCTCCCAGCCACCGGCGCCGAGGCCCGGGTGTGCCTGGCAGGGTGAGGCTGGAACCACACACTGCAGCCAGGCGGCCCGGTCTTCCCCACGCCCGGGTCTGCGGCCAGCATGACCCCCTCCAATTCCTCAGGGAGCGGGACGCAGGGAGAGCCCAGCGGTCCTCCAGACCTTAGGTGAACAGCAGCCCCCCCTGAGGCCCTGGCAGGACTCCGGGCGAGGGGCAAGGGAGTGCAGGGCCGGGCTCTGGGGAGAGGGGAGGACACAGGGCCTCGGGAGGCGGGGAGAGCACTGGCTGCACTGAGGGACGGCGAGTGCACACAGCCGCAGGCCAGGCCACCGGGCCCAAGTGAGGCAGGGCTGGGCCCCAGCTCCAGCGCAGCAGGAGGACAGCCCCGGGACGGGCGGGCAGGGCAGGAAGGGCGGGCGCTGGCTCAGCAGCAGCAGCTCCTTGCTCTGACCCTGTAGGGCCTCTGTGCGGTGCTGGGGACACAGCAAGGCCTCCGGTGCTGTGGGGCACGGACACACACAAACACACAGTGACAGGCTGTTAGAGGGACAGGCAGCGGCAGAGGCCGAGCCCAGCAAATGGACCCTGAACATGCAGCTCGAGCTCAGGGTCTCAGGGGATGAGCCGGGACCACAGCAGCGCCGGGAAGGGCGGGGGAGGCCAAGGCCGGCAGGACCGGACCCGAGGCCCCACCCACTCCTCCCTGCCCGGGAACACCCTCGGACCGATGGACGGGCCGCCACCTCACCTAGACGACAATGACCACAAAAGGCACGCCAGAGGAGCAGCCCCCAGCGCCCATACGCGGCCACTTCCCCAAGAGGAGGCCTGGGGCCCGGGACTCAGCCCACCTGCAGGGGCCTTTCTTGGGTGGAGAGGGGCTCCCTGAGGGAAACACACCACTTCGCTTCTTAAGGGCAATCTTCCTTTTATGGTGCAACCTAGCGCAGGGGCAGCCCCTAGAGCCCCTGGGGTGCAGGTTCCATTTCTTTCAAGGGGTTTCACGAAGGTCACAGACTTTGCCTAAGCAGAGCAGTTCAAACTAAGTGGGAAAACGACAGGAACCAGAAGTGTTACAAGAAAGGCTGGCCTCTCTGAGCTTGACAATCACTGAGAATTCTTAGAGGCAGGGAGTCTGACCTTACTATGCAAATCTCCTATTTGATGCTTCTCAAAATGCTACTGAAACCTGCTGAACTAAGCAAGGTCGACAGCAGTTTGTCAAACTGCAAACAACTGCCTTCAAAAAAAAAAAAAAAAAGTTTTATGCTGACAGTGTTACTTATTCGAAAAACAATGGGTACAGTGACCTGCACTTTTGTTTTCACAGCCGGAAGAGACAGTTTCTGCATCCCCCAGCCCACAGGCTACCAGGACCCCCGCCTGGCCACCACACTGCGAAAGCAGAGGGGCGCCATTCCAGGGACCACGTCGGCGAATGACAAGGATGCCAACGTGGCTCCCGGACCAGCTTCCGACAGGCCCTGAACCCCACTTCTATTTTTTGAGGTCTCTTCCGAACGCTGGGCAAAGACCCAGAGTCATCGACGTGCAAAAACAAGAAAACAGAGCAGCCCCAGCCAGCACGGACCCAGCCGTGCGACCAAACCACTCTCGACCACAGGCAGGGAAGGCCTCACCCACGCCGGCTACTGCAGAGGCTTCTGCCCTCTCCCTCTACAAGTGAGGCAGACACACGCCACCTCACCCCAAGATGCTCAAGCAGAACAGACACTGAGCCAGTCAGGAGACCCACAGCCCAGTCATTAGAAAGACAGTGAATATGAGATTAAAGAAAGCAGGTTATCCAGAACGGCCAACCCCCACTGCTAGGCCGCAGGAGCAGGCCAGGCCCTTCGCTGCAGACCTGCCCCTTGGCCTCCACACCCGCCTCCCGCCCCCCCCAGGGCCAGCCCTGCCCACGCAAACAGAGTCAGAGCCCAGAGCAGCAGAGGGTCTCAGGACCCCCGAGCCAGAGCGGCCCAGGGGCCCAAAGCACCTCTGGGACCGTAATTCCAGGAGGACTGAGGGCGCTGCTGTCGGCTGCCAGCAGCGAGAACGGAGGGGCCGCGAGCTCTGGCTCAGCCCCGGTGCCCAGCTCTCGGCCACTACTCACAGCCGTGGTAGGAGGCCGGCGACCCCCCGGCCTTGCCGTACTCCTGCTCCGAGTAGCTGGTGGACAGGTTGGGTTGGCTGGAGCCCCGGCCGAAGGTGAGCTGGCTGCTGCCCATGCCGGTGGCCACCTGGGCCATGCGCTCCTTGGTCTTGAGCGCCTGGGCCCGCTCGGCCTTCAGCCGCTCCTCGTCCTTCAGCAGGGCCACCAGCTGCTTGGCCTTCTCGCGCACGTTGACGCCCTGGTCCTTGCCGTCGCGGTCGACGTACTGGAAGTCCTTCAGGGTCTGGATGGCGAAGATGTTCTCGCGGCACTGCTGGGCCACGCGCTCCGAGCCCGTCTTGATGAGGTAGTCGAGCAGCGTCAGCGCCTTGTACACGTGCCGCCAGTTCTTGCCATGGTCGTTGAGCCGCTTCCACACCATGCTCATGATCTCCGAGAAGGCCACCACGTTGTAGGTCAGGTCCGCGATCTCCGTCATCAGGGAGCTGGACGGGCCCCACGGGTCGTTGGAGGTGGCTTCCCGGACTTTTATTTCAGCTTCTGAGTAATTGTTCACGATGTTTTTCATCTGCCGTCTGATAGACGAAGTCGTCATCTTTACTTTTCTGTGACAAATGTAAAGCCCTTCAAAGAGAGAAGCTTCCCTGTCCCAGGCAGGTTCGCACCCCGTGAAGGTTCAGTCTCCGTAATGGGTCTGGAGCAGGGTCCCTGATGGTCATTTCCTCTGTTGGAGCCTCAGGTCCGAGAAGCCGCAAGCCATGACCTAGAGAAAGAAGACAAACGTTACTGTGCACGAGCCCCCCACCCCCGGGACAGCAAGCATTTTGCAAACAGCAGGCGCTGGTCAGCCGGGGCGGTGAGTGGACGTCCTCCAGCCCTCAAGGACAAAAGAGATGCCATCTTCCCTTCAAAACTAAGATGAGATCGATATTACAAGTTAAAAACGAATAAAGTTTGGGACCTCCCTGGTGGCGCAGTGGTTAAGAATCCACCTGCCAACGCAGGGGACATGGGTTCGAGCCCTGGTCCAGGAAGATCCACATGCTGTGGAGCAACTGAGCCCACGCGCCACAACTACTGAGCCTGCGCTCTAGAGCCTGCAAGCCACAACTACTGAGCCCGTGAGCCACAACTACTGAGCCTTTGTGCCGCAACTACTGAAGCCCGTACGCCTCAATGAAGAGTAGCCCCCGCTCACTGCAACTAGAGAAAGCCCACACGCAACGAAGACCCAACACAGCAAAAATAAATAAATTTTTAAAATGGTTAACTTTAAAAAAAAAAAAAGAAATAAAGTTTAAACTTAAGTTTAAGCCTCTGGAAGGAAAGCAGTAACACTGTAACTACTGTTCTATTTTCAAAACACTTCCACTGGATCGGCTCTGCTGCGATTGTGTTTTTTTTAATAAATTTATTTATTCGATTTGATTTACTTTTGGCTGCATTGGGTCTTCGTTGCCGCACACGGGCTTTCTCTAGTTGTGGAGAGGGCGGGCTACTCTTCGTTGCAGTGCGCAGGCTTCTCATTGCGGTGGCTTCTCAGGAAAGTCCCCGATTGTATTTTTTTTTTTTCTTTTTTTCCCCGATTATATTTTGATTGTATTTTTCTTCCACCGCCAGGCAAAAGCCAGCTAGAACAATCTAATGCCTGTCTACACTGGCTTGGGCACCACGCTTCTAGCTGCGGGGGATTCTCCGTGACCACCTCTTCTGACTTCTTATAAAGGCTCCCAAACTCCCCTTCTAGAGCAGGGCTCGGGCCCTCCACCAGGCTTTCAAAAGCCTCCGGCATCTGGCCCGAGCTGTGCAGTACAACCTTACAAATAATCTGGTACTACCCCAATTTCCTCACTTCACAGAGGAGAAAACTGAGGGTTACACATTAACAGGACACCCAGCCCTTTGCCACAAACACACCTCTCCAGGGAAGAAACTTCTGCGGAGCTGGAGTGAGGGCCACTCCTCTGGCCACGGGCTCTGGTCCAGAGTGTGGGGATCCCACCTGGCTTGGTCACCAGGGAGCACCCAGCACTGTGCCTGACGTGGATGATAAACACCTGCTGATAGATTTATGAAACAGATTGGAAACAGTGCCTCTTCCCTCAGGAAGGCGCAGTCTGGCAGGGGACAGAGGTGAGCGCAAGGCATCTGAGGATGCAAATCCAGAACAACTCAGCTGGCTGCTGGGGGCCACAAAGGCAGGCACGGAAAGCACTTTCTGCAGAAGTAACCTTCAGGGAGGTCTTCAGAGGGGGAGACTTCCGGGAGGCGGCAGGGGAGTGGCTGCTGGGTGATTCCTCTCCTCGAGAAGGAGGAGCCAGGCCCAGAGCCCACAGGGGCCGCCAAGGACAGAGCAGTGCAGCCGGGCCGGGACAAAGCCAGCAGCTGCCCCACACTCCACCCCACCCCAGCTGCCTCTGGGCCTCTGCCCTGGGAAGGAGCCGGGTGGCCTCGGGCCACAAAAAGCCTTCCAGGTAAGGATGGTTCCGGCCCTGGTGCAGACGGGGAGCCCGGGCCCCCAGGGAGGACCCGCTGTCTCGCCGCGGCCCCTACGCTGGGCTGCTCCTGCCAGAGGGATGACGGACGGCCCCCACCGGCCCCATCCACAGCCTCAGAAGTGAGGGAACAGAAGTGTCGGGAGGGGAAGCCGCAGGAAATGCCCAGTCCGCACAGGGAGCCAGCGGACAGGGGGAGCACAGAAGCCCACCCTAGTGACAGTCACACACGTGCCCCTCAGCAGGCAAGGAAGCCTGCTTCCTTCTGAAGCCACAGAGCGCACAGGCTTCCATGTGGGTGGGCAGAGCCTGCCCCCTCACTGACCGACCGGCTCTCACAAGCCCTCTGCCGTGTGTCCCAGGACCAGGGCCAGGTGCTCTGATGGGGACCCGTGTGCGTGATGTGACCAGGCTGGCCGTCCACACCGGCGAGAGGACGGGCCTCCAAGGGGAAGGGCTCCGACGTCCCAGACCAAACGCTCGCCAACGTCACAGCAGTCACCCGAAGTCCCCAGGGCCCAGGCCGACCCGGCACTTTGTCTATCACCCACTGGGGCCTCGGCAGGCATGAGCGCCCTGCTCCTCGGAGAAGCAGGTGGGCTGGAGAGACCCTGGCCACCTTCCTCCAGGTCAGGAGGCACTCCGAGGAAGCACGTGAGCGACGGTCCTGGTAAACAGGCCTCAAATGGTTAAAGATGTAATGAAAAGAAACCACGTCCTGGGGGAGAGATGCTGCGTCGGGCTCTGCTGCCCATCCTCTAGGCTGGTGCCCTCCCGGGGGAGGCCGCGAGGCCCGGCCAGGGCACCCCCCAAGCCTCCCAGGCCTTTGGTGGCAGAGAAAAGGCAGCCGTTCCCGCAAGCGTGGGCTGGGTGCCTCCGCCCTCCCGGACCCAGGCTGGGAAAGGAACCCGGACAGCTGAGAAAGAGGGGCTACGGCCCAACTTGCAAGGACACCTGTTAGCAGTCTCTCTGAAATACTTTGGCTTTGAGAGGGGAAAAGCTAATGAAATACTTGTTACAGTCAGAGAAAGTATAGGAATGTACTGTGAACAGCTGCGTGCTGTTTTCCTAAAGCTACAGAAAGGGCAAGCTGGGGGTAAGCAATCCCTGAAGGGGAAGGGGCCCCAAAGGTGCCTCCGAGGAACCATCCTCAGGGCCCACCTGCTCCACGCCTGCCTCACCTGAGACTGCAGGTGAGTCTCTGACGCTGTGAGGGGCCTCCTGGGCCCTCAACGGAGGATGCGGGCACTGTGGGTCCATCCCACTCGCCCCGCAGACCTCAGACCTCGTTTTCCCATTTTAAAACCTCCCCCCTCAACCCCAGGATTGACTGTAAATGCCCAGACATCTTCCTGACAGCAAACACCTGCCAGGGCTCCCCTCAAAGCCACGACCCTCCCCAAGTGCACACCCAGACCTGAGTTCTCTTCTGTTCTCGCTCTTTTCTGAACAGCTCGCAGGCTCCACTGTTCAAACTTTCCTCCTCAATTTGCCTTCCGTTTCCAGCTTGCTGAGCCTGCACAGCAGCAAGCAGGAGACAGGGATGGAGCCAGAGCAGGACAGGACACTGCCTGAGCCTGTGGGCCCACCTGGGCCCGAAGCCCCGTACCCTGTGCTTCACAGCTGCAGGAGCCCTCGCGGCCACGTGTAAGCTGCAGCCTGTGCGCTCTGTCCTGGGCAACAGCCAAAGAGCACACTCAAGAGCCTCCAAGACAGGTGCAGGGACTCCAACCAGGCCCCCGGTCACAGCTGACCCACAGCCCAGGCCGACAGAGGAGCTGCATCCCTTAGTCCTCGACACGCAGGCATCCCAGCCGAACTCTGGGATCACCACTCTTTTTCGAGAGCAGCTTATAATGGTGACCATAAAGTAACCACTGGATCACATTTGCCAAGGACAGGCTAGGGCAGAAAAATTCCGGCATATCTGAAAACACAACCAGAATTCGACAGACAGTGGAGACTAGAAACAGACTGAATAAAACAGCAAATAGAACAAAACTAAAAAAAACAAACAAAAAATTCCAAGACTAGAGTGATGCCCCTGGAGGCAAGAAGAATTCCATAAAAACATGCTCCGAGGGCCTGCACAGCTGGGTGGGGAAATTCCTTCCAAATCTAGAGTCCCGGACCAACTGTGGGAGGGAGAAGCTCTCCTTGGTCCTGCAGTCCAGGTGGGTCCCTGGTCAAAGTCCACGTGTGCCTCGGCTATCATGCTTCTGTGATGGGGCATGGCTGGCCAGGCGCGAAGAAGATGCAGTTGGTCGGGGTTTCCACCAAACCCCCCCAGAGATTTTGGGGGCTTTTCAGGGATCAGGGATCATTATCAGGGACCAGGACCAGCTGTGAGGGAAAGGCAGCAAAACGCCCCTCGCCTCCCCAGACCTAACAGTCACAGGCCAGGCCAGTCACAAGCAGTAGATGCCACTGAATGAATGCCCCCCAGACGGCAGCTCACACTATCTGCACCTGGCAGCCTCCTGCGACTTTCTCAAGGCAGGTGACAGCCTTCACACCCACGGGGGTGGGGAGCGGAGGGCCAGCCAGAAAAGGAAATGTCCTCCTCACTCACTGAACATGGCATCCATATCCCAACGACTCCTCATTGGGTAGAGAAATCAAATTTCATATCTCTATCCCAAAAGTGGGCTTCAAGAAAACTTTGCATTCATATACTGAAAGAATTGCAAAAACGAACATGAGACTTAACTTCTAGATGATAAAGCAGGTACAGTGAAACGGCCCACACAGGAAGAGCCCTGGGGTGCCAGTGAACTGGCTGTAGTGGGGTCTGACGGCCCTGCCCCCATGCTGGATGACCCCTGCCACCTCTAACCACCCCCCCAAAGAGCCACCTGGGGGCTTCTCCCAAGACAAGACAGTCGTGGAACAAGCACAGGAAAATTCAATGTCAGACATTCTCCTATGACTTTACCTGTTCTTGATTTTTCTAAAAGTAGAAATCAGTACTGAAAACACACATGAGGAATTTCGTTTTTCTTTACCAATGTGGCCAATCATTCAGTCTCTGGGAAGAGCGGCCCTGGGCGCAGATTACACAGGTGTTGAAACGTGGTCATTTTAAAAGATGATGTGAAGCAAGGACCGGGGTCGGGAGACGTGGTTCTGGCCATCTGACAACGCAGTCACTTAGAAATGGGGATGTGACAAGCTGCACCTCCCTCACAGGGTCGAGGATCAAACACCCTGACGGCTGGACCACGTGGATGCACAAACGTGCCACAGAGAACAAAGAGTCCCTTAACGCTCCCCCAC
Source organism: Mesoplodon mirus (assembly GCF_964341445.2). NCBI lineage: Eukaryota > Metazoa > Chordata > Mammalia > Artiodactyla > Ziphiidae > Mesoplodon > Mesoplodon mirus. The sequence goes on along the minus strand of NC_138994.1, from coordinate 39,452,044 downwards.
CTCTGCCACTCCTCAGAGTAGCTTTGCAAATGACCAACCACAGACAACATTCTTAAAAAATCCGGCCAGCGTGTCTTCTTCCTGACTGTCCTCTGTGGTTTGTCTGTGAGAACCGCTGATAGCAATAAGTCTTCAGGAAATGCCAAAATCGGGCACCGTGCCCCCCAGTTCAAAGCAACTGCTGTAATGCCAGATGGTCAGTTCAAAGATATCAGCCTATCTGACTACAAAGGGAAATAGGTTGTGTTCTTCTTTTACCCTCTTGACTTCACCTTTGTGTGCCCCACAGAGATCACTGCTTTCAGTGATGGGGCAAAGGAACGTAAGAAACTCAACTGCCAAGTGATTGGTGCTTCTGTGGATTCTCACTTCTGTCCCCTGGCATGGATCAACACACCCAAGAAACAAGGAGGACTGGGACCCAAGAACATTCGGTTGATATCAGACCCCAAGCGCACTGTTGCTCAGGACCATGGGGTCTTAAAGGCCAATGAAGGCATCTCATTCGGGGGCCTTTTTATTATTGATGATAAAGGTATCCTTCAACTGATCACCATAAGTGACCTTCCTGTTGGCCGTTCTGTGGACGAGACACTGAGACGAGTTCAGGCCTTCCAGTTTACTGACAAACATGGGGAAGTGCGCCCAGCTGGCTGGAAGCCTGGCAGTGATACCATCGAGCCTGATGTCCAGAAGAGCCAAGAATACTTCTCTAAGCAGAAGGGAGCACTGGGCCACTTTGGGGCCAGGCTGCAGTAGGTGTGGCCATGAGAACAAAAGCTCGTTTGTAGTACTGTCACACTTAAAACACAAGCCTTACACTCGGCCCAGATGTGGTGTGGGGCAGGACAGGCCTTTCCGGCAGGGGTTGGGGAGGCCAGCCTTTCCTCCTCTGGAGGGAACGGCCTGAGCTGTATTATGGGGCAAGCAAACTGATGTATATAGTAGTAGGGTATCGCTTTTGGTCTTTTGTAGTTTTATTAAACTTGAGCTGAGGAGAAAAAAAAAAAAAAAAAAAAAATTCCAGCCAGAAAGCAAACAGCGTGGAGCGGTAGAGCACACAGAACCAGAAGCTGGGAAAGCGGGGATCAGGCCAGGCCTGGCCTCCCGCTCCTAAAGTGGCGGGGCAGACCAGACCAGACGACCTGCCCAACCCTCCCGTCCCCAGGCCCTCTTTCTGACAAGTGGCTCAATTCCCTGCCGTCTCCGTGGTGTCACGGGCAGCCCCTGCCCCAGGTCAGCCACAGAGGCTAGAATTCCGGCAAGAAGCCTAGTGGTGGATGTTTCTTTGGCCTGTGCGGCTTCCTGGGGACCGTGGAGTATGAAGGGCAGCCGTCACAACACGGCCCCCCTCCAAGGAAGGCAGCTTGCACACATGGGACCCCTGGGCCAGAGTCTCCATTCTAACATGCTGTGACTCTGCTACCAGAAATACCCACTAATGGTAGGTGGCAATGCCACCCAGAGACTGGGGGGGGGGGGGCAACTGACGGCTTCATACCCACCCCACCGGGCAGGCCCAGCGATGGATTACAGTTTGATCAGTAGAATTTTCCAGCTTGAGCCATTTGGGAAAAAAAAAGAGCTACATGGGAAAATTTAGAATTCCCATGATTTCATGCTTAATTTAGACCTGGCTGGTCACTGTGGTGGCGCTAAGTGCTGGGCTGTCGCCATGTCCTGAGGAGCCCACGGGAGAGCGGAAGCCAAAGGGGGGTGCTGTGGACCCCGCAGCCAGAATCCCACAGACCCGGTTTCAGGCTCAGCAGCGACCTGACACTGTTCTCAAAAGGAGCTCAAGATGCTCGCCCCGAGGAAGCCCACGCGGGTAAGGAACAGGTGCCTCCATGCTGTGTAAGTGCAAACCAAGGCTGTGAGAAGACGGGGCAGTTGCTCACCTCGGCCTTTAAACCAGCAGGGCCGGGAGGTCACGTCTGACTCTCCCCACGCGGCCGTGCAGGAAGGGGGCTCCCACGGCTTCAGGGAGTGACGGCTGATGTCCACGGGTCCTCACAGGCCCGGACCAGGCCGCGCGGGGGGTGCACCAGAGCCCCAGAGACCAGAAGACGGGCGCACTGGGAGGGTGAGCTCTTCATGTGCCGCCCACGTGCTGTGCCCTCTTCCCCGTCATGTCCCTGGTCCCGGGAACGACCTGCCTCCACCTGCCGTCTCCTCCACCTGCCGCCTCCCGGCACTGCCGCTACACTGGCTCTTTCTTGTCAGCTTAGACCTTGCCTCCCCGGTACCACGCGTCACTCTCTCAAGTCACCACTTTCCATGTGCGGCGGAGCCCCTCTCTCTGTTGGACAGCTTCCTGCTTATGCCCCGTTTGTCTGCCCATCCCCCCCGTGAGCGCCGGGCCCTGCCCCTCCTCACCACTGTGTCCTTGGCGCCGAGGACGGAGCCCGACCCCGGGAGCGCTCTGACGTGCACTGAGTGAATGAACACAGAGGGAAAGAAAGGAAAACAGCACCCCCGCCCTCCCTACTCAGACACCGGGGTTCACACCTGGGGCCAGTCTCCCACTCAGTCTCCCTCAGGATCTCTGTCACTCGGGGCAGAACAGCTGCTCCACTCACCAAACACGCAAAACCGAACTACATGGTTAAAAGTTCACGACGCCAGACCCGAGGACAGGGATGGACAAGCCTGCACCGAGCACGCTCCGAGGGGAGTGGAGGCCCCGAAGCCCCGCCAGCCTGGGCTCAGGGGCAGCAGCCTGGGCAGCGTGCAAGGAGAGGATGGACGTCTCCTGTCTAGCCACAGGGACCTACACCCCGCCTTTCCAGCAGTGACCGGAGGCCAGGGGACGCAGTGAGGATGGCCACTGCTCAGCACTGTGTGACAGGGGTCCAGACACCTGCTTGCTCCCGGCTGTGCCAAGCTGAGTGTGTCTCTGAGGGTGCTTCTCAGCAGCCCCCCGAGGACAGCCTGGAGACAGCGTCCACGGCGGGGGGACAAGCCTACAGAAGCATCAAGGGCCCAGGGAGAATGCACTGGGCAGAAGGTGCCTGACCACACGCACAACCTTTAAACACGGGCACCGGCTCCAGCTCTTCCCCTGTGTGGCTGGCATTTCCAAGCAAGGTCTCAGACGTGCTAACTCTCTGATACTAGCAGTCATCGTAAGAGCACAGGCTTAGAATAGAAACCGAAAATAGAAGACGCTCTCTAAACAGAAACTGGAGAATCCTGACTGAGCCCTGACTGTATGCCAGGCGTACCTACTCCCTGAACCTTGTAAGAATTCTACGGGGAGTAATTATTCTTCTTACCCTCATTTCATGGGCGAGGAAGTCGAGGCATAGAGAGGTTAAGTAATTGGCCTAAGCTACAGGCCAGCAAGTGGTAGGACCAGGATTTGATCCCAGACCTCTGGCTTCTGGTCCCACCCTCTTAATCTCTATTCTTATTCTGTTTAGCTTCAGACAAATCCAAGGCTCAAAGTCACGAGAACAATGAATTTTTACTCACTGAATCCGGAGGCCTAGAAGGGCCCCTCCTGTCTAGGTGCTGAAGAGGCCAAAAGATGGCAGAGAAGCTACTGTTTTCTACCCCCTGTTAAGCTGGCCACAGGACATCCTGTCCAGCTCACCAAACCAAGCGGGCAGGAGCAAAGATGCTGGAACCGGAAGGGGCCCAGGCCCCGCCCGCGTGCGGACGCTAGTTCTGAGCAATGTGGTGCTGTCCTGGGATCGGACCCTGGCGCTCCCAGCTCCTTCCACTGCAGCCCACAAAGAAGGGGGCCTTTAACGCTCTCCCAAGAAAGCTTCACCCTGGGACATGTCAGGTCCCACAGATGGCAACACGACGAAATCCGTCAGGGTAGGAGCCTCAGGTACCAGAGACTCCAAAACGATTTAAAAATTAGCCTTTCTGGAGGACTTCCCTGGTGGCACAGTGGTTAAGAATCCGCCTGCCAATGAAGGAGTCACGGGTTCGAGTCCTGGTGTGGGAAGATCCCACATACCGCAGAGCAGCTAAGCCCGTGCGCCACAACTACTGAGCCCGCGTGCCACAACTACTGAAGCCCATGTGCCACAATTACTGAAGCCCTTGTGCCACAACTACTGAAGCCCATGTGCCACAACGACTGAAGCCCGCACACCTAGAGCCTGTGCTCCGCAACGAGAGAAGCCACCACAATGAGAAGCCTGCGCACCTCAACAAAGAGTAGCCCCGGCTCAATGCAACTAGAGAAACCCCATGCGCAGCAACGAAGACCCAACACAGCCATAAATAAATAAATAAATAAATTTATTTTTTTAAAAATTAGCCCTTCAGAACTCACACCCTTAAGAAATGGTACCTCTTTGGCTATAACCATGCCTTCTACTAAATCAGCCACACGGGCTGTAACAACCCAAGAACACAGATTATTCCTTTAAAACAGCCGCCATCTGAAACACCACCAGGAAAAACCGGGTCTCGGTGATGAAAGGTAAGCTTCCTCTTTTGGTTCAGAATAAAAGTGCAACTCCCCTCCCTCCCCTCTGCTGGAGACCTGCCCAGGGTGCTACTCTGCAACACTCACCAGGATCTCAAATATCACGGTCGGCCCAGAAAAGGCGCACCCGCCCGAAGCTCTTCCAGCCGCTCCTCTGTCGTCTTAAGTGTTTGTGACATGCTGTTGGCATATACAAAAGCAGAAGCGCCAACCACATGTGGGGCACAGATGAGGCACCCCTGTCACCCAGGCCCCTTCCCCCTCGCCCACCCCAGCAAACAGCTCGGGTTCTGAGTTCCTCCGTCCTGCACTTTTTAAAAAAGAAAATGACCTTACCACACATGCTGTACCCCTGCCACAACCTGCTCTGGCGTCGATGCTAAGTGTCTGAGACTCGTCCACACATGTGGCTGCGGGCCTGGGGTGGCTCATCCGCGTCCCTGCTGTATGGCAGCTGCCTGTGCTCACGTGTAAGAGTCTCCCCACTCGCTCTCCTGTCTGTGGACACCTAGACCGAGTTCACCTTTTCGCCACCGTGAACAGTGCTCGTGTGTGCACATGCGTCCCCTGGGACTCGTGCACCAAGTGTTCTAGACCACGTTCCTGGGAGCAGAACTACTCCACAGGGTGTACAAGTGACCTCTGAACTGTATTTCTAAAATACTTTTGCTCTTATAACATCATTTCATCATCACAGCGCAAAGAGAGATGAATGGTTTAGCTGATACTAGATTCAACAAGCACTTTTAACACACTCGGTGCTTAAAGGACGGTGCTCATGGGGAAACAAACGTACGATGCAGCTCCTCATCTGGGTTGGGACATCCACGCAACCAAGGCAGAGCCGCGGGAGGATGGGGGGACCGCAGGGCACGAGGGAGGCGGTGACGAGGCGTGGGGACGTCTGCGGGCCTCACTCGGCGCGCTAAGGAATCTGGACCTGCCGACCTCGGTCACTCACCTTCCAGATTTCTGCCAAATCCTCCAAGTAACAGTAATAATGGTTAACACTCACAGGGCGTCTCCAATGTGCCAGGTGCTGTCTTAGGAATTCTCTCCTTCATTCTATTGTAAGCTGCACTATTGTTTGCTTAATATTTTTCTTCAATTTTTTTTTTTTTTTGGTCACGCCTTACAGCTTGTGGGATCTTAGCTCCCGGACCAGGGATCAAACCCAGACCCTCGGCAGTGAAAGTGCTGGGTCCTAACCACTGGACTGCCAAGGAAGTCCCTAAATCAATTTACTTTTAAACTCAAATACCTGCGTTAAGTAATAACGTACATGATATTAGGTATCACCGTATTACGGGTGATCAGGTATTACGGCATTTAGGGGACAGGTTGTTTTTCTATTGTTTTGTTTTTATATTTCTATTTGTTTTTAGAGATAAAATTCACTTTAAAGTGTACAATTCACACTCAATTTAGCACCCTCACAGTGTTGGATAACCGTGGCCATGGTGGGCGTTCTCATCCCTCCAAGGAGACCCTGCATGTCGGCAGTCACCACCCACTCCTCCTTTCACTCAGCCCCCAGCAGGCAACCAGCAGCCTGCTTTCTGTCTCTGTGGATTCACCTATTCTGGACATTTCACATACATGAAATCACACAGTATGTGGCCTTTGTGTCTGGCTCCTTTCACTTAGCATAGATACATATATATATATATATATATATATATATATATATGTATATATATATATATATATTTTTTTTTTTTTTTTTTTTTTTTTTTTTTTTTGCGGTACGCGGGCCTCTCGCTGTTGTGGCCTCTCCCGTTGCGAAGCACAGGCTCCGGACGCGCAGGCTCAGCGGCCATGGCTCATGGGCCCAGCCGCTCCGCAGCATGTGGGATCTTCCCAGACCGGGGCACGAACCCGTGTCCCCTGTATCAGCAGGCGGACTCGCAACCACTGCGCCACCAGGGAAGCCCCATCACTTAGCATATTTTAAAGGTTCATTTACACTGCACTATCCACCAGTACTTCATTCTTTTTTACGGAGGAGTAATTTTCCATCGTATGGATAGACCACATTTTATTTATCCACTTGTCAGCTGGAGGACACCTGGGTTGTTTCCATTTCTTGGCCATTATGCTTAATGCTGCTGTGAACTTTGCATAGAAGTTTTTGTGTGGACGCGTGTGTTCAGTTCTCCAGGGCAGGTACCAAGGAGCAGGGCTGCTGGGTCACGTGGTAGCTCTCTGTTTAACTTTCTGAGGAACCACCAAAGGCACCATGGCATTTTGTAAATAAAAAACTATTAAGATGAGTAATGTTCAACTGCTACCACTTAAAATTATTTTAAGATACACTGCTGCAGTCAAAGCTACTGGAGTCGGTTTGCATGTCTGGGGGCAGAGAGGTGGCGCCGCGGAGGCGGGGCTTCTGCAGTCCTGATGGAGCCGCAGCAGGCAGGCTGCGGGGGGGGGGTGGCAGCACGCAGACGCCCACACCAGAGGCCGGCGGGAATGGCAGGATGTCAAGGTGCGGAGGGTGAGCCGGTTTCAGGAGAAGGCAGAGCAAGTAGTTTTATTTCAGACGAACGTAGCTGGAGGTGCTGGCAGGACAGGCGCGGAGGATGGAGACGGCCAAGGGACAGCTGGTGCCGAGGGCTGGGCGGGGCGCTGGAGGAGCCCAGGAGAGCAGGGATGAGGGCGCAAGTTAGAGGAGGCAAGTGGCCATCAGTGAAGTCCAAGAAGGGCCAGGAGCGGAGCAGAGACACAGGAGAACCATCCAGTGTACGGGAGGCTAGAGCTGAGGGTCTCAGGGAGCGGTGCTAACTGACAGGGACGCAGGGAGTCCAGAGGATGTGGCAAGAAGCCAGCCTCAGGCTGGGAGAGATGCACGTGTCCTAGTTACACCGACCAACAGCTCAGACACCCTTGTGTGGGAGCACACGGCCCGCCCAGGCCTGCTGCGTGGAGGCCCAGGCCCCCGTGTCAGGACACTGAGCCCGGCGCCACCACCTCCCCTTCCCTGAGCGCCCCCCCGCCCGCGCAGCCGGCTTCCGGCCCTCCCCCGCCTCTCCCTCCTTCCTCCCCCGACCTCTGGACTGCGGGCTCTCGGGGGACAGAGGCCCCGACTGTCTGCACACTGGGCTGCCTCACAGGGCCTGGCACGGAGCCGGGCACACATCTGCCGCGGAAAGGAACGACTCAACCCCACCTGCTCACACGCCGCCCCCGATCTCAGCAGCTCTCCCCACCCTCACCTGACGCCCAAGTCCAGGACCCACAGACGTCTTGTGGAGCAAGACACACGGCCTACGATACTGATGCGGTTTAAAAACAACAGCTGGGGCTTCCCTGGTGGCGCAGTGGTTGAGAATCTGCCTGCTAATGTAGGGGACACGGGTTCGAGCCCTGGTCTGGGAGGATCCCACATGCCGCGGAGCAACTAGGCCCGTGAGCCACGACTACTGAGCCTGCGCGTCTGGAGCCTGTGCTCCGCAACAAGAGGCCGCGATAGTGAGAGGCCCGCGCACCACGATGAAGAGTGGCCCCCGCTTGCCACAACTAGAGAAAGCCCTCACACAGAAATGAAGACGCAACACAGCAAAAATAAATAAATTAATTAATAAAAACTCCTACCCCCAACATCTTCTTTAAAAAAAAAAAAAACAAACAACAGCTGGTCGGAGCGGAAAGATGGCTGGCCCCAGCGTCACGGGTGGTCACCTCGTCCGGGAAGCGCAGTGGCGGCCTTTGAGGCCTCACAGATGACGACCTGAAAAAGCCGCGTGGACGGAGGTGGAAGCCTCCGCCCCGCCTACGGGGTCCGCAGCGCGCCTCTGTCGGACCCTCCTCGGCCCCGCGGTCCCCCACCACACTCTCCAGGAGAGGCCAAGTTCGGGCAAGGTGGGCGCCGAGTCCGTTTCACACTAAGTGAACAAGCAGAAGCAAACCGCGGTTTCCATACCGTATGATTTTTTCAAATTCTTAAAAGATGAGAAGTACGCTGCTAAATGTCAAAACACAAAAGCCAAAAAGAAATTAAAGTTGTTATTTTCCTTTCGGTTTTATCTCCATTAGCCAAATGCTTTTGTTCAAACAATGTTTACATTGCCTTTGTGTTACTTTGTTTAGAAAAATAATAATAAAGGAGTGCGCTTCCAGCTCGGACGACAGCGCATACGCAGGTCTGTCCAGAAAACACTGCATTTTAGGGGAGAGCTGTCTACTTGCCCCAGAATACTCACTGGCCACCAGCCTCCTCCTCCCTCAGCCAGCCCGGGGTCACCAGGGGGAGGACAGGGCGGTCCTTCGGCACATCCGTGCTTCCCAGGGAAGATGGACCAAGACCCGGGGAGGCCAGGCCCGTTCACTCAGTGACCGCAGGCTCCACTACTGCTGGCCAAACTCACCAAGGTGACAGCTGCCTTTCATAACAGCCCACTGTGTGCCACATCCCGCAAAGGAGGCATTTTACAGGCGAGAAGAGAGGGTGGGTGAGCTCTGCGCTGCCCCTGCTGAGCCCCAGCACCTGCCGGGAAAGCTCAGGGAGCCCAGTCCTCAGCCCGGGAGCCTGACGTTCCTTCCATGAGGCTGCCCTTGTCCTCTCTAAGACCACCACACACCTCTAAGCTGCTCCTTGGAAGACTCAAGGTCTCTCCACCAACCAGCTTTCAAGGCGGATCCATCAGTGGCAGGTAATTCTCACCCTGGAGCTCCACCTTGCTAGTGACCCCTCCAGACAGGATCCCTCCCCTGGGCCCCCGGATGCCCGCTCCCCTTCTCAGCAGTCATTAGTTCTGTGCACCAAACATTTCTAGTCCGCGGCTTCCAGGGCCTGGGACAGAACTGCGTTCCCCACCCCGCTTCTGGGTCAGCCGCGGCCCTGGCCAGTAAAATGTGGCAGAAGTGACGTGTGTCGCTTTGTGTCCAGCACTTTAGAGGCCAGTGTGCAGTTCTCCACGATCCTTCCCCAGCGTGGGGGTGGTGCAGGCCTGTGTCTCTACCCAAGAGAAAGGACACGGTGCCCACGGAGCTCACAGCAGCATCGCTCATAACAGCCAGAAAGTGGAAAAAGCTTCCCTTCAACAGATGAATGGGTAAATAGAATAATAAAGCGTGGTACATCCATACAACAGAATAGCATTCAGCCTGAACACGTAAGGAGGTGCAGGCACCTGCTTCCACACAGTGAACTGTGAAAACACGCCAAGGGGAGCACACACACAAGGCCACACACTGCTCCGTTTCTACGACTCGTCCAGAACAGGCAAGTCCAGAGACAGAAAGCAGACCGACAGTGGCCAGAGGCTGGGGGACGAGGGGGAAGGGGGTGACTGCTTAATGGGTACGGGGTTTCTTTTGGGGGTGATGAAATGTTCTAAAGTAAGATTACACGGATGGTTGCACAACGCTAAATATACTAAAAGCTTTTGAACTATATATTTCAAATGAGTGAACCTTATTGTGTGGTACATAAATCACATATCTATAAAGCTGTGAATAACAACCAAAAAAAAAAAAAACAATGGCCTTCCATCAGTCTGCTCCACAAATGATGACGGTGACCACACACCCTGGACACGCAGCCTCCGCACAGATGCAAACACATCCACACCACTGTATGCTTATGCTGAAAACCTGTCTGTGGCCAATTAACTTAAAGTCCTGGAAGGAAGCCAAGGTCACGGTTCTGTCCCAATAGGACCAGACTCCATCCCAAGGCCACAGTCTGAATCTTTAAGAGGAGATGGGGGGAGGGGTACTTAAAAGAATCTGGCTAGATCAGAATAATTCCTAGCCTGAAAAAATATTTACATGGACTTCCCTGGTGGTCCAGTGGTAAAGAACCTGTGCACCACAACTACAGAGCCCACGTGCCCTGGAGCCTGTGTGCCACAACTAGAGAAGAGAAAAACCTGCATGCCACAGCTAGAGAGAAGCCCAAGTGCCCCAACGAAGAGCCCGCGCGCCGCAATGAAAGATCCTGCATGTCGCAACTAAGACCCAACGCAGCCAAAAACAAATAAATAAATAAATGATAAAATAAAAAAAAATATTTACAGCTCATTACACAATGAACCAACCTTCCAAAAATATAAAGAACTCACAGAAATTGAGAAGTAAGCAACCAATAACTCAAGAGAAAAATGGGAAAAGAACTGTCCACAAAAAAAATGTAAGTGGTCCCTAAGCATATGAAATGATCAGCTCACATTTCAGAAAAATGCAAATTAAAGCTACCTCAAGGGCTTCCCTGGCGGTGCAGTGGTTAAGAATCCACCTGCCGGGCCTCCCTGGTGGCGCAGTGGTTGAGAGTCCGCCTGCCGATGCAGGGGACGCGGGTTCGTGCCCCGGTCTGGGAGGATCCCATGTGCCGCGGAGCGGCTGGGCCCGTGAGCCGTGGCCGCTGGGCCTGCGCGTCCGGAGCCTGTGCTCCGCGACGGGAGGGGCCACAACAGTGAGAGGCCCGCATACCGCAAAAAGGAAAAAAAAAAAAAGAATCCACCTGCCAATGCAGGGGACACAGGTTCGAGCCCTGGTCTGGGAAGATCCCACATGCTGCGGAGCAACTATGTTCATGTGCCACAACTACTTAGCCTGCGCTCTAGAGCCTGCAAGCCACAACTACTGAGCCCACAGGCCACAACTACTGAAGCCCGCGTACCTAGAGCCCGTGCTCCACAACAAGAGAAACCACCGCAATGAGAAGTCCGCGCACCGCAACAAAGAGTAGCCCCCACTCGCTGCAACTAGAGAAAGCCCACGCACAGCAACAAAGACCCAATGCAGCCAAAAATAAATAAATCAAAATAAATAAATCAAAAAAAAAAGTACATTGAGATACTCTTTACACCCGTCAGGTTGGCAAAAATCCAAATATTTGACTCTACCTTCTGCTGGTGAGGCCGAGGGGAAACGGCTGGTGGGAGGGCAGGATGTGATAACCCCCGTGGACGGCTTTGGCAAAATCTATCAAAATGACAACTGTGTATTACCCTCGGACCTAGCACTGTCCCTGGGGAATGCTACCTGCAGATCCACCTGCTTACATGGGGAAGGACACGTAGGTAAGATCGATCCTCTCAGGAATGTTAAGTAACAGCACGTGAGGAACAGCCGGAAGCTGCCGTATAGGGGATGGGATTTAAAACAGTACAGGAGGAGAGCATCGCGGCACTACGCTCACAGAGAGGACACGGCTCTCCACGTAGCGACATGGAAAGTCTCTAGGCTATGCCACAAGTAAGAAAGCAAAGGGTTGAATGTGTACAGGGTGCTATCTTTGATTTAACACAAAGGGGGAAATAAGAATATAAATTTGCTTTTGCTTTATTTGCATAAAAAACACTGGAAGGCTATTCAGATACTAAAAGGGGTTGCTATTAGGGAGAAGGGGGTGGGGCAGGGGAGGTCAGAGGTAAAGGGTAGGATTGCTCGGAATGTACTTTAACGCCATCTCAGTTCAGAACTGAGTGGATGTATCGCCTATTCAAAAGCGCATAATATATTTAAGAAAAATAAGCCCCATCCTCATTTGGCCAACAGGTCCCTTGGCCAGTGCTGGGACAGCACCAGTGTAGGCATCAGCCAGGGCTGCGTCCTCCCCGGTGAGCTGTCAGCCCTCCACCGCCAGCCGGGGCAGCTGGAGGCCACACATACAGGCTCACGTCTCCCGCTTCCCACCCTCGGAGTCCACAAGCCCACCCGACCCGCTCCCCGCCATCCGGCTGGTTGGAGTGGCCCTTCTCCCCACTCTCCCCAGAGTGGCCCAGTCTGGCCTCGCCCACCACCAGGTGCGGCACCTGTGTCCTCCGCACCTGCCACTTGCCGGGCACCACCAGATGCAGCCCCTGGCTGCAAAGTGCTCGCGTGGACACAGATGGATGGCGCCCTGGGCAGGAGCCTCCGGGCCAGGCAGGGGAGGCGTGCGGACGGAGCCCGCTCCCAGCAGAGCCCGCTCCCAGCAGGACAGCTCTGACCACAGCCCGAAAGCACAGAGAGGGCGCTCGGGGTCGGCCCTGGGGGCCAGCGACAGAACTGCACCCTCTCAAGGGGCCCTCCCTTGGCCTCAGTGAAACTGAGAGACACAGAGCTGCGGGGAGAAGGAGAGGCCCTCAGAGGATGACAGCACTGGTCGGGGAACTTCCCTCTGAAGTGACCTGATGCTCAGAAGACGCCAAATCAAGGGGTGCCGTGCTCCTTCCTCGTCACCTCCTGCAAGGAGGGACACCTTAGGGTCACCAACTCCAGATTACATTCTATGAGCCTCGCGGGGCAGTTTTTTTTTCTTTTAAATGTCATTTCTGAGAGCTTGATTCAGAAGCAGTGTGCTAAAGAAGTGTTTTTTTTTTTTAAAGAAGACAGTATTTGTTTCCCTCTTCCTAGTTTGAAACCAATTTTCTCTTTCTTCCCTTGCAGCGGCCTTTAAATTTCTACTGCAAGGATTTCTTCACCATCCACCGCTGACAGAGCAACGCAGCACTCAAATCGACGCACACCTCCGTGTGACAAGCGCGCCAGGCCTCCCCCCGCCCGGCGCTGCGCTGGCCCTCACGCGGCAGGCCCGCCGCCCTCCTGGGATGGGCGGCCTCGGGGGCAGGCTGACATCTCCTTCCTGCGGTGACTCTGTGACCAGCCAGGCTGGCAGGGAAGTGGGGACCTCTCCCCAGCGCGGCAGAGCTGCTCACAGGGCCTATGGCTGGGCACCAGCTGCGTCCACGCCAAGGGCCCCAGAGGGAGCTCACTCGGCACTGACTTGTCCTGGGTCACCCTGAAGTGACCCGTGGACACACAGCCTGGACTGGAGCAGGGGGAACCCGTGAGCCTCGGCAAACACATTCCTGAGGAACTGGTCTGTTTTCTCCCCTGGAGACTCCCCAAAGGAGATGCATGAGCAGGTTCGTTCAGAAACACCAGAACGACTGCGGCCCGGCCCGGGAGTTGCTCTCAAAGACACAGCACCCCAGTATTCCGGCCCTGGGAGGCCCTGGATGTCACACAGTCCCACTCTCTGATCTACATCATAAAGGGGAACCTGGGCCCAGAGAGCAGCAGGTGACTGCCCGGGGGGGCCTCGCCCCTGGTGTTGGGCTCCTTTGTCCAGCCCTGAAGTCCTCCTCCCCACCAGGCCGCTGCGCCTACACACCCCATCCCTCCCTCCCTCCCTCCCCGTCAGGGTGCCCTCCTCCCCCCAACATCCGACTGCTGAATAAGCCTCTCTTCCCCACAGCCTCTCCCTCCTGCCCTCCAGACCCCACCACCCACAGCAAGGGAGGAAGGGACAAACCACAGGGGCAGCTGGCCTCTTCCCAGCGTGGCCATTCAAGGGTAAGCTCTGTGCCACCCCGTGATGGTTACACAGGCCACAGAGACCCCTGGGCACTAAACAAACAGCGACTCAGAGAAAATAAACCAAAATATTAATAGCGATCACAGTGACAAGGCTAGTTCTAGTTTGGGCCTTCCTACTTATACGAACTTTCCAAATTTCCTTCCATGACCATTAAAACAGGCGTCCTAAACATTCCCCCTGAGACTTGGTACAGAAGAGACACCCCGCTTGGAAATCCTATATTGTATCATCTATTTCGGTAGAGCTCATTTTAGTCTTTGGAAACTACTGATAATCAGATGGTAAAGAGGAAAAAAAGTTACCAAGATTTTTGTTCAAAGTTAAAAGAACTAAATGAAAAAAAAACTGGGTTTTTTTGGAGGGAGGGGGAAGAAATAATAAAAGGTTTGTTTTGTTTTGTTTAAAGAAACATTTGTTTCTCTTCCTCCAAATGTTAAACCCTACTTAACACCTTGCAGTCAGGTTAGATAGTGATTTCTTGTGCTACTTACTTTATTCTTTTCTTCTGCCAATAAAGTATATTTTTTAAATCAAGAAAGAATGTATTTTCTTTCATAATTTCTTGTTTCTCTTTAAAGCAGGGAGATTGCTCCTCTAACACACAGGTGGGGTCAGATTAGTTGCGAAGACCATGTTTTAAATGCTCTCCTTATACACTGGGTCTTTTCTAGAACTACATTCTATAGCAAATGGTATTAAGCATGACTGGGTCCCATGCACGGGCTTGTGTCCTGAGTGGCCTGTAGACGTTGTCATGAAGCCGTGCTCCTACCAGGCAGGCCCAAGGTCCTCAGAGCAAGATCTCCAGTCGCTCGTCCCCAGCCTGTCCAGGAGTTGAGGCTTCTACAGCGCTGGCCAAGGAGAGCTTTCCCACTGGTTCCACTGGCAAGAGAACGACATAATGCACTTGACTCGGCTTCTCTGAGCTCAGACCACCACCTCTGGGTCAGCTCTCCTCCCCGGCTCCATCCTTTTTGTCTATTTATCCTGCCTTGTTGCTAAAAAGATGTGAAACGGACAACAGCGGTGGCCCCCAAGCCCAGCCACAGGCTTGAATCTCTGGGGAGCTTTGGAAACACACTTATGCTCAGGCCCCATCCAGCACAGTTAAAACAGAAGGTGGTGGGGATCCAGCATTTGAGAATTACTGGCTGAGAGAAAGCCAGGGAACATAGTGAAAAGCTAGTAAATGAAGAAACCCAGGCAATAGGGAAGTAGAAGGGGAGGGAAAAAAAGCTGGGCCAGAAGGCAAGGTTAGAACCCAAAGTGCAGACCATACCAGAGCTGGGACAAATGACTGGCTCTGAGCTGAGCTTCCTGGTGGACAGAGCAAAAATGATTCACACTGCCCACAAGATAGAAAGAAACCAGATTCACAGGAGAAGCTTCTCCTTGTCCTGGGACCTGAGATGAACACCTCCCTCACGTCTTCCAAAAGCAGACACACAGCATGAAGGAGATGAAGGCGTGCTCCCAGCACCAGGACCAGAACCACCTATGGAGCGGCCAAGGGTCCCTCTGCACCCAACACAGCAGCCCTTGACCCACACTCAGCAGCTGGGCTGCCCACTGACTCCTTGCCGGAAATAACCTCCTACCAGGAATCAGCACCCATATGTACACCATGCTACCGAATCACTGCACTGTCCAGCCGACCGCCGGGTACGTAACCAGTCATCCTGAGCTCAGCACGTGGTCACGAAGACGCATGGGCACCGACTCTGACCATCTCACTCAGGGACATAAGGAAAGGTGCTGATGCCCATGCCAGTGGCTCTCATGAGAACACCCAGTCTGTCCCCGTCACTCGGGGGGCAAGTCCCACGCCTGCCCAGCACTCCCCTCACCGCCGTGCTCAGAGAGGCCACCGTCCACCCCCAGACCCGCGGCTGTGGCCACTCAGGGCGGGAGGGGCAGGGCCTGTCCTCGGACGGCAGCCTGCTGAGCGGGCCTCGAGGCCACCAGAAGCAGAAGACGGCCACGTGGGCCTGGCTGCCCCGAGCATGACGCTGCGTGCGGTGCGCTTCCCCGATCCGTGCATCACGCTCAGCAGTGAGCTCCTTTAAACGTGTGTGTTAAAATCAATGGAGTCACGAGTAAGTCACCCTCCTGCCCCCTCATAGATGACATTTTCTTTTTGATCCACACACCACGTCACCACATTTCAAATTAAGTACTGAAAAGCTGAAGCAGCAACTATTCACAACTGCCAAAGGTGGAAACAAACCAAGTGTCCATCGACAGATGAACGGATAAACAAATCGTGGTCTATGCACACGATGGAATATCATCCAGCCATAAAAAGGCATGAAGCCACTGACACTTGACCACAGGGGTGACCCTGGAAGACACTACGCTGAGTGAAAAGAAGCCAGATGCAGAGGGCCACATGCTGCATGGTTCCAAATATGTGAACTGTCCAGCACAGGCAAGTCCACGGGTGCCGGGTCGGGGAGGGGAGGGAGAGGGAATGACTGCTGATGGGCACAGGTTTCCTTGGGGTGACGGAAAACTCAGGAACTATATGGTGGTGATGACTGCACAACACGGGGAATGTGCTTAATGCCACTGAGTTTTTACACTTTAAAATGGTTACCATAGTAAATTTTATGTTATATGTATTTTACAAAAAAAAAAAAACTAAAATAGCAAAATTCTCATTGTTTTACCTTAATAGAAGTGCTAATAAAATTCAACCCACATCGGGCTTCCCTGGTGGCCCAGTGGTTGAGAATCTGCCTGCTAATGTAGGGGACACGGGTTCGAGCCCTGGTCTGGGAGGATCCCACATGCCGCGGAGCAACTGGACCCGTGAGCCACAACTACTGAGCTTGCGTGTCTGGAGCCTGTGCTCCGCAACAAGAGAGGCCGCAATAGTGAGAGGCCCGCGCACCACGATGAAGAGTGGCCCCCGCTTGCCACAACTAGAGAAAGCCCTCGCACAGAAATTAAGACCCAACACAGCAAAGATTAATTAATTAATTAATAAACTCCTACCCCCAACATCTAAAAAAAAAGAAAAGGGAAACCTTAAAAAAAAAAAGTTCAACCCACATCAAGATTTTGTATAAAGATGATCGTTACTCTACAACTGAAAAAAAACAGCTTCAAACTCACAGAGTATGAACATCAGAATTAGGACCGCTGGTGGTCAGTCCTCACATAAAAATAAGTTTCCAAAGAGTCCACATCTGTGAGCGATACACATTGAGGCACTTATCAATGAAGTCAAGTCTGGGATTTGCTTTGAAATAATCTGGGGGCGGCCGAGAGGTGGAAGAGCCTAGATTAAAACAGTCAAAGCTGAGTGATGGGGGTTCACTGAACTATTTTATTTTTATAAGTTGGAAATCCTCCATAACAATAAGTCTTGCTTTGTTTTCAAGCAAATTTCCAAAGATCTCTGACCTGCTGGATCATATTCTGTGTAGATAAAAGAACTAGATGCCCCTAAGCTGTCAAACCCCAGGGGCTCAACCCAGCACTCTCCACCTGGGCCCCACAGCACGGGGTCACCTGGGGGCAGGCCTGGCCACAAGAGGTCACACAAAGCGCTCCCCGAAAACAACCAGAGCCCCAGGTCAGACCACCGGGCAGCAGCACACGGAGGCGTCCGTTCTGGTCCTTCACACTGCCACCCAACATACCATCTGGGCCTCCGAAATGCCTGCCCCGATTCAGCTGTCAGCTGGGGTCCAGGTGACGCCTGCAAACACGGGGAGCTTCCACTGAAATGCCTCTGCCAGAGCCCCAGCACCGCGCAGCACTGCGGACGGAGCTCGCCTCCAAGCCAGGGCCCGAGGAGCAGGATGCTGCCAGACCTCCCTCCCGAGATGCAGGAGGAGGCTGATACTTGTCTCTCCTTCTCCCTCTTCTAGAACTAGGTCTGCAGGGGAGGCAAGGCAGGTATCTCCCTCCACCTCATCCCCCATCGTATTCCCAGTGTCTAGGAAAGCACGTGGCACACAGCAGATGTTCAATTAAATGCTGCTGTGTCGTCCTGACTCAATGGATACGGCTCTGAAGGTGCGCTGGAAATACTTGCTTTTCACAAACGCCAATGCAAGAGATAGGGTGGAAGGCACAGGATGTGTCAGCGCTGGGCGCCAGAAAAGCAGGGGCAGGAGCCGAGGAGTTAGGGTGCAAACAATACCACCTAAAATAGCACCAGAGATGCTCTGGAATGTAGAGCCTGGGGTGGGGGGCGCGTGGAGAGGAGGGACGGGGGTGTGCCGGGCAGAGGAGGGTGCGGGACAGGGTATGGAGGTGGGGGAGGGGAGTCTCGCAGAGACAAGGAAGAGGACACGGCAGAGGGAGGTAGGAAGCTCCACCACCCTGAGCACGGGCCTGCCGTGACGGGATTCTGTGTGAGGCCGTGGGTCCCCAGAGCAGGGCCCAGGCAACGAAGGGAGACAAGTGGGCACCACGAGACGGGCGGGGGCTGCAAAGAGCTGGCGCATGCAACCCCATCCAGAGATGGCGCCGACCCTGGCACTGACCCAGGGTTGCCAGGCAACAGTGCAGGCCCCCGGCTGCCAAGTGTTCTGATTTGTCAATGAAGCCGCAAGTCTGGACTGCTATGTAAGATCTCCTGATTTTCACGTTAGCATCTGGGGTAGACAGAATAATGGCCTCCCAAGATGCCCAATCCTGATCCCAGTTACATGGCCAAGGGGAGTTACAGGAGCAGATGCGATTAAGGTTTCTAATCAGCTGACCTTAAAACAGGGGGAGGATCCTGTATGATCCGGGGGCTCAGTGTAACCACAAGGGACCTTAAAGTACAAGTGGAAGGCAGAGGAGCCCGTGTCAGAGTGATACGGGGTGAGAGGGACAGGACTGGCTGCTGCTGGCTTTGAAGAGAGAAGGGACCACGAGGCACAGACGGTGGACGGCCTCGGGAGCTGGAAAAGGCAGGGGAACGGGGCTCCCCTAGAGCCTCCAGAAGCAGCTAGCCCTGCCTACACTGTGACTTTAGCCCCCTAAGAGCCGTGTGGACTTCTGACGCATACAACCGTGTTGCTTTAAGCCACTGCGTGTGTGGTAGTTTGTTATAGCAGCCATAGGAAACCAATACAGCAACCAAGTTTAATTTTTAGCCAGAGGCACAGTATGACCCAGACAGAAAGCATCGGTGGGCTGGATCGGGCCCAGGGACCACTTTTGCCGAGTGCGCAGTGGGAGGACTGAGGGCCGGGCCATCCCTGGGTACCCAGCACCAAGCCTGACACACAGCAGCCTCTCACACGCACCCCAAGGTACGGCCGGGGTCCCTCACCTTGACAATCTGGTCACAAAGGTCTCCAGGGGTTTCTGGAAAACAGAGCTGCTTGGCTGTCAGGAGGCCTTTCCCCAGGGGACCTGCTCACCACGTGTGAGGGCGCTACATCGGCCATTCCCCCGCCCCCCGCCCCGGGACCTGAGGAACCAGCCTCCAGTACAGGTGGGGTGGCTGAGAACCCTCTCCAACCCCACCTGCTGCAGCAAAAGAAAGGAGTGTGGACGTTTCGGGTCCCCGGCCCACCCCGGCACCACAGCAATGACATCACCTTCGCTTGTCTCAAACCACAGAGGACCTCTTCTCACAGGAGCCTTTTCAGCTCCCCAGGCGCAGACAGAGAAGAGCTGCTCTGAGCACCCAAGGCCCGGCCGCTCACTGCCAAGGCTGTGTGAGAAGCACGGCGGGCTCCCAGCCCACTCCCGCCACCTGGGGCCCTCTGTCCCCCAGAACTCCCGCTCTTCTTTCGAGACTCTACTTATGTACCATTTCCTCTCTGACGCCCAGGTGCATTCTCAGCATCTGACACCACTTTCTAAACGTCTTTCTCGGTGCTGACACTACTTGTCCCATGTCAGGAGCCACTCTCTGCAGACCATCAGCTACATGAAGGCAGGAACTTACTTTTTTTTTTAATTGAAGTATAGTTGATTTACAATATCATGTTAGTTTCAGGTGGACAGCACAGTGATTCAGTTATATGTGTGTGTGTGTATGTGTGTGTGTATGTACTTTTTCAGATTATTTTCCCTTATAGGTTATTACAAAATATTGAGTATAGTTCCCTGTGCTACAAAGTAGGTCCTTGTTGGTCATTTATTTTATATATAGTCGTGTGTATATGTTAATCCCAAACTCCTAATTTATCCTCCCAGGAACTTACATCGTGTATGTATTGCCAACCTATAGTGCATAACATATATGTGTTCAATACACATTGAATAAAGACTGAATGAACTGGACTGTAAACTAATCTTTTCTGGAAATACCATAAATGATGACACTGTGGTATGTGTTAAATACACCAGGTAAAACCTCACTTCTGATCTTTAGTCAATAAAGTGAATCTACCTAATTAGGACCCTAAATTACAACTACTGTTACTGTAGTTACTTTAAAGAAATGTAGTCTTACATTTTACAAGTAGTGTCTGTTGCGGTCATTACAAGCAGGGGTACAGGAAGGAACCTGGCTCCCAGGCTGGACCGGGCAGCTAAGGACCGGTGGTGCCTGCTCCACAGACGTGGCTAAGAGCCAGGCTGAAGGAGGTCACCAGACCGGTGGGCCACAGTCTCTTCTCCTGCCCTCACCTTGCTGGCACTCTGCTAACCCAGCCCCACTTTCCCAAGGTGGCTCAAAGGCAAACCTCCGGCAGGCAGCCTGCTGGTCATCCTGCCCATCCTCCTCTGGCACCTTCCACCTAACCTGCCCCCTGCCCTCCCCTCCCCTCCGCAGCAGCTGGACAGTAGCCCAGGGCCCCAGCACCCCACACCCCACGACTGCAGAGGCCTCCTGCTCTCTCTGGCTCCAGCCTCCTCCCACCTCCTAATCCCTGACACTCCCAGAAGCTCTCTGAGCACACAGTTCAGCCTCTCAGCCCACACAAAGCATCAGAATCAGCTGAAGCGCTTCTAAAAAACGACTGGCTCCCACTCCACCGTCTGGGGTGGGGCCCCATCACAGGCATTTTGAAAAAGCTTTCCAGGCCATGCGATCTGCAGGTGCAGCCAAGGACACGAACCGCAGGCTTGCAGGGCGTCGCATCCACCTTCCCGGCCGGCAGGGAGGCCCCGAGGTCCTTGCCTCCCCCACTCGCTCTGACACACACCCTGGGGCTGGCTCCAGGGTGGAGCCCATCCAGCCCCAGGAAGCCAACCTGGCCAGGCCCTCACCCACGGGAGCTATGCCACGCGGCAGGCCCCGCCAGAGGCCCCCTCGCTCAGGTCCCTATTGCCGCACCCCCCAGTCCCAAGGCCGCGGCCTCGTCACAGCCAGTGGCCGCCTGGCCACCTCGGTGCTCGCTGTTCTCAGCAGGCATCGGCCCAGCAGAGCTGCTTCCGGAGCCTGCGCCGCACCCCCAACCCAGGCACCCAGCCACGCCCGCGCCCTCTGCCGCCTTCTCCCAGACGCAGCTCCCTGTCCTGCCAGGTCCAGCTTCAATCCTACCTTCTCCCTGACTCTTCCAGACTTTCCTCCATTCCTGATTTCCTGACCAAGAATCAAAATCACAACTCAACAAACCACCAGCTTCTGTCTCACTGACGTTAACTGTCTTCTCAGTTAGACTGAGCTCCTGGTGGCGAGAGCCATGGCACCTCTCGAACACCCAGCACTCTGACCCTAGAGACTACGCGCCGCGTACCCCCAAGGCTGACACTGATCTCAAATGTCAGCCCTACTGTCAAGGAACCGCCCTTGATCTGATGCCCATACTTCTACATCAACCAACTGCCTCTACTAAAGTGGCCCCAAAATTATTTCTCTGACCATACATTTCCCAAATTTTTGGATCCAAAGTACACTTGTTATACCCCATGACAGCTCTGGGTATCAAACGGGCACTCAAGGAGGACGTACTTTCTCAGCCCGTCAGTATTCCTTTATTGCCATGACTTTGGGGGAGGGGGACACAGAGAAGGGGACAGACTCTGGATAGCAACTTTTCGCTGTCATGATTTAGTCACCTCAGAGCCTTAAAGAGGTTACAGAACAACAAATTCGAGTCCAAACCTCCCAGGCCTCCCAAGAGCACAGGGCACGTACTGACACATAGCTGTCTATCACCCCTTGACTTGGGAGCTGCAGGCAATTTTCAAACCTTGGGAAAGTGATCACACCCCAGCCTCCTCACCCATGGTCCGACCAGAAGAATGACCCATTTGCTAGAAGTCATGCATTAACTGCCTGCTGAGGAAGGAGATACTTCATATTTTTACTCATACAAAACGTCTTAAAACTATCGAGTTCTTCAGCATGAATTTGATCACATTTTAACAGCATTACCAGACCATTTTTTAGTCCTAAATTCCCATGTGTCATGTTTACAGAACAAATGTGCAGAGCTTCACGATTACAGAGTAAAGAGAAAGAGCCCCTTCTCTCAAAGAGCAATTTGGGCAATGATTTTATCACAGCTTTGCAAACCCAGAAACCCTTACCAGCCACAAAGACTTCCTCCCGCAAGCCCAGCTGGGGCTCCCCCAGGGCCGTGCTCTACACACCCAGGCAGCTTCGGGTCTTAGAACTGACTTCTGCAGCCCTGGGCAGGGAGGGGAGGTGGTGCCATAGAAACAGCTTCCTGAGCTCCAAACTCAGGCAGGCATGGGACTGAATTCAGGTCCTGCCGGACACTGGGTGGGTGCATGTGAACAAGCCCAACCCCTCGGAGCCCCAGCTCTGCTCCCCTGCGAAATGCCTGCGGGGTTGCCGTAAGCGTACAGCGAGGTACTGGGAGCACCTGACACGGCTGCGGGCTGAGGCCACGGAAATAGTGTGGTTTTCAATCTGACACTGGCGGCGGCAAATACCAGCTGGGGCGCTGACTGGCTGTGTGGCCTGAGGCAGGCTGCAGAACCTCTCTGAGACTTAGTTTTTGCACAGGCAAAAACAGCAGTGGTGACAGGTCTTGGAGGATCACAATGGAAATTAAATTAACTACTGGGCATAAAAGGAGTCACATAGGGCCTGGCACAAAGGAGACACTCAAAGACCATCAGGGCTCACACACACCCACGTGTTTGGTTTTGATGGACAAGCTGATAATTACCTACTGGAGGAAAATAATTTTTTTTCCAAACTCTAAACACCAAAGAATATGGAATCACTCGGAATTGCTGGAGGGAGGAGTGACTTCCATTAACACCAGTGGCCTCCCCAGTGGCCCCGTGGGAGTCTGCTCCGTGCCCAACGCCACACCCCCTGCCCTTTCCCAGCTGCATTTCTAAAGGGCCTTGACAGTGAACATCTCGCTTGATGTGTGGGAATGAAGAACCGGCTTTTCAAACAGGATCCTGGATTTACTGCCTCTGAAGGGTACTGACATCTTACGTTCCCTTCATGAAGGAAAACATCCCAACTAACCCACGCCTGTGACCACAGCCCAATTACAATCACGTAAGAACAAGTGAAACATCGCTTTGAGAAACCAAATTCCCTTCGCAAGGGTCATGCCATCATCTGAGCAATATACAGAAGCACCTGGGGAGCAGAACAAGTGAAAACATCGCTTTGAGAAACCAAATTCCCTTCCCAAGCGTCATGCCGTCATCTGAGCGACATACAGAAGCACCTGGGGGGCAGAAGGGAGCCGCTGTTGGTGAGCCTCTGGCACAGCCGGCCCTCGCAGGCTCCCCACATGCCTTCTCACTCTGTCCTCTGGGCCACGGTTCCCAAATCTGGCCCCAGAACCAGCAGCATCAGTAACACCCAGTAACTGGCTGAAAATACCCATTTTTGGGCCTCACTCCAGACCCACTGAATGAGAAACTCAGGGGGAGGGGCCAGCACTCTGAGCAATGCCGATGTGCACCAGCGTCTGAGAAAGACCACCAGTCTATCTGCAAAGTGGTTATTATTGGCCCTCTTTAGAAACAAGGAAACCAAAGCTCAGTGATTAAAGTGCCCGAAGCCACCCAGCCAGGAGGCCAATTTGTGCCCACATCTGATTCCAAAGCTACTTGTCACATGGCCTTTATAGCCAAACTATCTGTACCATTTGGTGTCCTCAGCTACAGAGCCACCGAGATGTGACGATGACACTTCCTTAAGAGGGGAGGGTGGGAGTGAGAGGCGGGACGAAGCCTGCGCTCAGAAGTGATGAATTATAGATGCCTTTAAATTCACATCATGCATCAGCCCTGGATGGTCAGCCACCCCGCAGGGCGAGCCTGCTTCTCCCTGCTCCACTTGTTAGCTGGGTGCCACGAAGAGGACACAGGGGTCCCTCCACTGACCTCTGTGCCCCAATTTCTACCACTGCTTTGACCAGAGAGTGCAAGAAGCTACCCTCTCTGTCTCTAGAGAGCTGGCGCATTCTGCCCAGACCAGGACCAACAGGAAGGCACAAAGCAGCTCCAGCACCTGGGTGGGCCAGGGCTGAGTCACCAGAAGGAATCCCATGCACGTGCAGGGGATATTATAACAGTGCCACAGATCTGCTTCAAAGGAGCCAGGCCAATTTTTAAAACCAAACCCTAAATTTTGCCTCGATCAAGCGGTCCATGAAACTCTTTGATATTCGAACCTCAGTACCTTCACAGATCCTAAAGTTAGGAAAAAGACAGACATCTCCTCATTCACAACTCCCAACCTTCTAAATAAACTTGATGACTTTCAGATCATAAGCTTATCCTACAACTTAAATGAGTACTCATCATCACTGCTTTCTGCAGTGGCTGGTGGAGTAGCAGGGACCCAGGTTTGGTAATCACACAGACCTGAGTTTGACTCCTGGCTGGGTCAGTTCCTCAGAGGTTACCTAACCTCTCTGGGCCTCAGTTTTTCCATTCATTGATGGGTGACAATCCCTGTGTTACACATGGATGTAAAGACAAAATGAAATTATGTTCAACAGCAACAACAAAGTCTGCTCAAATAGCTTTGTATTTCAAGACATCAAAAACCTGGAAGATAGGTGTGGTCAAACAGCCCGTGGACAGATGCTACTCAACACACCCTCTCAGCTTCACAGACACTTACTTCACTGTGTTTGTTTTTCTAAGTTTCTATTTTTAGACACCTTGAACAAGCTAACTAAGACCAAAGAAAATTCCATTGACAAACTTATCAGAAAGCGTGTCAATTTTCAAAAACTCAGCAGATGGGGATAAACAGACCACATTCATCCACACCCCACCAATCCAACAGGAAGATTCTGGGGAACAGTGAGAACAGCTCTCAGAAAGCTTTGAAAACTTTAACACACTTCACAAGAGTATGGCAATGGGGACTTCCCTGGTGGTGCAGTGGTTAAGAATCCGCCTGCCAATGTAGGGGACACGGGTTTGAGCCCTGGTCCAGGAAGATCCCACATGCCACGGAGCAACTAAGCCCGTGAGCCACAACTACTGAGGCTGCGCTCTAGAGCTCACGAGCCACAACTACTGAGCCCGCATGCCATAACTACTGAAGCCTGCGTGCCTAGAGCCCGTGCTCTGCAACAAGAGAAGCCATTGCCATGAGAAGCCCGCACACCACAACAAAGAGGAGCCCCCGCTCACCGCAACTACAGAAAGCCTGTGCGCAGCAACGAACACCCAATGCAGCCAAAAATAAATTAATTTTAAAAAAAACTCAAGAAGCAAATAAGCTTTAAAAATGTAAAATAAAAATACAGATATTTTAAAAAATACAGATAAATATGAGAAGATCTTGGCAACTTCTCTGACACAATCACCTGTCCCAAAGACAATTGCTGGAACAAGTACCATTCAGAAACCTGCAGGCCCTTTGGATGTTCATTTAAATACAGATGAAAACGATTATCAGTGCAAATTCAATCACTGCTGTGAGGGATTGGGTATATGATTGGTCAGCACCTACCATCCATATCTAGAGCTACAAGAGACACAAGTTTTCTGCCAAATCTTCATTATCCTACATAACTGGGGGAGCGCATGGACAATTAAAAACTAAAATTCACCTTTTCAATCATTTTAACCTCCTGTTCCAATCCATTCTTTCACAGGGCATTTCCTGAGATGGAAAGGAAGAACTCACACTTCTCATCTTTTTCTGTCCATTTTCTTACGTGAACGTTGAAAAGAGGAAGGGGATAACCCTGAACATCTCTCTAAAAAAAATTCTGAAACATCCCGGAGAGAGCCCTGGAACCCAAGCATCGAGTTCTGGCACTGACACTGTATCGCTGCATGACCTTGGGCCAATCTCTCTGGGCCTCAGTTTCCCCCATCTGAACCCTCACGATGGTTAAGCCCCATCCTCCTTGCAGCACAGACTCAGATGCGTCCGCAGGGCAGCAAAACAGTGAAGGGCCCCAGACGGAGCCCCTGGGCGGAGGAATGGGTTTCCACAGACCCCTGCCGGGGTTTCTGGGGGAGCAAGCTGCACCTCCCCCGCCCCCCCCGCCAAGCCACCGGACCAACTCTGATCTCAAACAAAAACCTGTTGGCACGGACTCCTCTAGGAAGGGCCGGCCTCTCCCAAGGCGCTGGGCTCCTGGGGAGCCGCCCCACGGGGAGAGAGAGGAAGGGTCTCCTGGAAGACGCGGCCCCACACACCCAGTCACCCGCCCGACCAGGCCGGCAGAATCGCCGGGCGGGGTCTCTGCCATCCCACGCGGAACAAAAGGCAGCTGGAGCCTGGCTCTGCCGCCCCCGTCCCCGCTGGGCTGTGGGGCGGGGGCGGGGAGGGAGAACCTGGTCCCTGGGGAAGGGAGGGGACCCGCGGCAGCCCAGAGAGGGACGGCCGGCATCCTGGACGGGGGATCCCTCCCCCGACTCCCGGAGGGAAGGGCCGCCTGGCCCGGAGAGGGGAGCAAAGTGCCCCGGGGAGGAGGCGCGGGGTTGTTCTAGGCTTAAAGGCAGATGGTGAGGCCTGGAGGGGCTCCCCGATCTCGGGTGGGAGGAGGGGGAGCCCCAGGCTCCGAGGATATGAAAGGAAGAGCTCCCCGAGGGGAAATGGGGGGGTCCCTGCAGCGGAACGAGGGATCCAGATGGGGAGGGGGCCGTGCTCCACCTCGTGGGGCGGGTAAGAAGGGGTCCCGCCTGAGGTGGAGACCCGGCTGGGACTGCGGGGGTGCATGCTCTGGGGGACGGCTGGGGGGGCAGCGCTCTGGGGGCGTCCGCCCGGGAAGGGGCAGGGTTGGCGCCCTGGGCCCGCTCCGGCCCCCGAGCCCCGTGGCCCCAGCTCACCTGCGCTCCTCCGGGCCGACCCGGATGCGCGGCTGCGGCCGCCAGTAACGTTGGGGAGGCGGGAGCGAGGGGAGCCAGCGGAGACGCCGGCGCTCCCAGCTCCGTTTGACACCCACACACCAGCCAACATGGCGGCCGGGAGGGGGCGCGCCGACTGCGTGCGCGCGCCCGCAGACCCCGCCCCTCCGCCAGTCAAGGCCCCGCCCCGTGTTCCCGAGGCCCCGCCCCTCCGCTCAGCCCAAGCCCCGCCGAAGCCCCGCCTCACGCTCCCGAGGCCCCGCCCCTCCGTCCAGCCCAGGCCACGCAAGACCTCGCCCGGTGCCCTCTGGCCCCGCCCCGCGCCCGCTGGCATCCCACCCCGGCCCAGCCCGCACAGACTTCTCGTTCCCCGACCCCAGGGCCTCCACCCGGGTACCCACGACCCTAGGCAGACTACCCAGCCCTCCCACCGTGCCCCACAGCCTATGCCCCAATACTCTATAAATAACCCCCAAACCCCACACACGCGTCCCAACGACCCCAAACCACCACACAAACCCTGGCAAATTCATACCTGAACCCACGCACACGGCAAACTTCACTCAGACCCCACAAATCTCCCCACGCTTCAGGCACATCCCACAGCTCCACACACCCTCTCCACCCCCCACACACGCATAGAGCCCCCAGCCTGAGCTAAAACACGCTTCCCCTTGCAGTGTGCACTTGTAAACATCACCAGGTGCAGAAGGTGGAGCTGGACGAGCGGGGGCTGCCAGGGCGCTGGGTGCTAGGTTAAGTGCGTTCCCTTTGTGAAAATTCACTGATGTACACTTTAGATGTGTCACTTTAACGAAAGTGTTCTACTTCAATAAAACACACTCAAAAGTTATTCTGAGGATGGTGCACAGGCTTTGCTAGACTGCTAAAGGAGTTGTGGCACTAAAAAGGTGGGGCTCTAGGGTCACCATCCTCCCGTGAGGGGCTTATAGACCCCCTGATTCAGGCTCACCCCTTCACAGGGCCTTGGGCTCTCACACAGGATCCACCTGTTCCCTTTGGTTCAGCCAGTGCCCACGAGACACCTCCTATGTCCCGAGCACCATGCTGGAGGAGGGGCAGACGCTGGAGAGGTGCCCAGGACCCCACAGCTGCCCAACCTGCTCCAGTCAGGGTGGGGTCAGCAGAGATCCCCTCACAGCAGGGTCTGGGGACAGATCAGGGCTTGCTAGGTTGGTAGACAGCACCATCCCTGTGGCCTGTGTTCCAAGGAGGCCCTGTTTCAGGGAGGCTGTTTCCAGAAGTCCCACTCTGCCCTCACTTACAAAGACACCTAAGGCAAGTCACTGCACTTCTCTAAGCCTCGTGTTCCTGCTCCCTGTGAGGGAGCCAGATGCAGGAAGGCATCCTGTTCTCCAAGCTGGGATCTAGACTTCCCTTCTCTGGCAACAAGTAAGAGGGAGAGAAGATGGGGGGAAGGAGAGAGGAAAGGGGAGGGGAGAGGAGAGACTGAGAGAGAGACACTAACACATGTGCAAACCCATGGCCATTATTCCTTTGAAAAGTCCAATGCTGGTAGTTCTAAAGGCTAGAAACTCCTTCCTGCAGTCTGCTGCCCCATCCCAGTGCTCGGTGCCCTTTCTCCACCAGGACAGTGAATTAAGCCCTACGTGCCTGCCTTGAGGCAGGAACCTGAGCTCCCCATTTTGAACTTGGTCCACCCCCATCCCGGAGAAGCCCCTCTACCAGTCCAACCCTCCTTGTGAGCCCCAGCTCTCTGCTAGACCTTCCTGGGTCTGCAGGAGAGCAGAACTTTCCCTGAAATCACAGCCCCTGCCCTAAGAGTTTGCAGCTCCAGATGAACTTATGCCAACATGTACAGGGTGCCTGGTGCAGGCTTGAGTGCTTTCCATAGATTGCGCAAACCAGCGCTGCCGCTAGAATTTCCTGGGAAGATGGAAGTGTTGTCCAGCTGTGCCGTCCACATGTAAGCACTTGAAACGTGGCCAGTGCACCCGAGGAGCTGCTTTTTTAAGACCTTATTTAACTTTAATTGATGAATTTAAATAGCCACATGTGGCTAGATGCTGCCACATGGAACAGCACTGGCCCCAAACCTCACCATAACCCCTCAAGGTGAGTCTTCTTACTGTTCGCATTTTATAGGAAGAAACTGAGGTTTGGAGAGATGCTGGGCTGGGTCACCCAGGCAGAGCCCAATCCCTTCCCCACCCAGCTTGCAAGTCTGTGCCGCCACAGAGATAAGATGCAGGTTTAGGAACGAGAGAACTGGATACGGATAAAGAGATGATGAGCCAACCACAGCCCAGGAAGTGAGCTGGAGAGCAATTCAGGGGATCAAGCCAGGCTGGGGAGTAGGGGAGGGCCTCCTGAGGCCGGAAGACCATCTCCCACGTGCAAGGTCAGAGGGGACATTCCTGCATTCCTCGAAGACATTTCTCCTTCCTGTACCCCCTTTGAAGCCTATCGCCCTCTTGCACTTCCCTCGCCCTCTTGCACTTCCCTCTCTCAATTCATCCCCGTGAGGAGCCCTTAAGGCCAGCAGCGCTATTCCCATTTTACAGATGAGGAAACAGAGGCAGGACACAGCAGTGCTGGGATTCAAACCCAGGTTCTGCCGAATTCACAGCATGTAAGTTGTCTTGCAGAGGAGGATGCAGGATAAGCTATATGCTTTGTCCAAGGCCAAAGCTGTCCCAGGGCACAGGCTGGAGCAGGCACACTCATCTGCTCTTCCTAGGGTTTGGAGGTCGGTTTCAGATGCCTGATGAGGCACAGTGATGGGGGCTGGTCAGGGTGGTGTGTTTCAGAAGCGCAAAGAGATGGCTGTGCAGATGGGGATGTCTCTGGGGTTGGGGAAGGAGGGCTTCAAGGGGGAGGCACTATGGGCAGAGAGAGATGGCATGCTGTGAAGACAGCATGCACCTTCTCCTAGTGAAGATGCAGCGGGTCTCAGGGATCTTCCACCAAGGTTTGAACTCTAGATTCAAAACCATTTGTCCAGCAGGAAGAGCCTATGCCGGGAGCCCCACAACAGCTAACTTCCTGTTCACCAGTTCGTTGCTTGACCTTGGCCTGTCACTGCTCCCCCTCAGTCCTCAGGTTCCCCATCTGTGAAGAGTAATAATCCCTCCCACCTTGAGGAATTGCATTAAAGTTCATAATGAAAAAGCAGAGTAGGAAATGCTTTGGAAACTGTAGATGGGTGTTAGCAGTGGTTCTTATTAAGATACAGAGATAAAGCTATCCTGGTCCCTCCAGGCGCTGGAAGTCTAAAACAGCAGAGGAGTCAGGAATACAAACTGAAACTAAAACACTGAAGTCACATAGGAAATCATAAGAGAAAGGGCTGTGAGAGCTGAAAAGGAAACTTCCTTCTCTCTTGGAGAGAAGGAGTGATCAAGGCAGACTTCCTGAAGTAGAGGCACTGGAGCTAGGAAATAATAGTAACAATAACACCAAAGCAGCAAGCACTGTGCAAATGCTTTGCATGGATTATCTCATTTCCTGTCATAACAAGCCTGAGTTTCAGACCATCGTTATCCTTCACAGTTGAGGCTCAGAGACATTCAGCGATTTGCCCATAATCACACAGCTAAAAAGTGGCAATGCTAGAAAAGTCAGGCCTGATTCAAAAGCCAAACTCTTGAGAGGAGTTTGAGTAGACAGAAGGGAGAGATCCCCTCTCCCCTCCAGCTCCAGGTACATTATCAAGGCCAAGCCAATCAGAGCATCTCTCCTGGTCATAGTGATTGATTCAGCAATGGGCACATGACTTAAGATGGGCCAGTGGGACTCAAGCCCTGGACTTCCACAGAAACCATTGAAAAAGAGGAGGTTGTTCCCCCGCCCCATCGCCCCCATCCCCGTCAGGTTGCTGAACTAGTGTGATGTAAGCCTGGAGCAGCTTCCCACTGGGAGAGCCAGGCTGAGAATGAAGCCAACACAGAGCGGGTGAGGGAGGAGAGAAAAGACAGATTTCTGCTGACATTGTTTGAACACCTTGAACCAGCCATGCCTGAAGTTTTAACCCTGGAGTTTTTAGCACATAAGCCAATACATCAGTTACAACTATTTCAAAAGAAAACCCAGCTCAAACTGGCTTAAATGATCATCGGTTTTAATTGGCTCATTTAACTAAAATCTCCAGAGCTAGAGCTTCAGGTGATCAAGGTTCTGGCTCCATTTCTTTGACATATACCTCCTAGGCATGTCATAATTTTCCTAGGCTGGTGTCTTGACTGGCTCTAAATTGGCTGTAGCAGATCCATGCCTCACATCTGTAGCCAGGATAAGACAGGGTCTCTCTCTCCAAACCAGGAAACTAATACCTGAGCCTTGCTCTGATTGGAAGAACTTGGATCACCTGCCCATCCCTGAGCCAACTGTGGGGAGTTCGATGAGGAATCAGGGTGATTGGCTTAGGCCTATCAGGGCTCCCCCCTGGAGTTGGGGGGGCAGTTACGGGAGGGGAACACACACTGGGGAGGTGGACAGCACGACCACCACTCGGCTGAATTCTCTTTTCTCCCTCGGCCAGTTGACTTGGTACCCAGATTCCTGACAATAACAGTCATCAACTCCATTTCCAAAGAGTTTTCATTTAATTTTTTGACGGCTCCAGGCTTTTTTTTTTTTTGGCTATGCCACACGTGGCATGTGGGATCTTAGTTCCTCGACCAGGAATCGAACCTGCGCCCCCTGCATTGGAAGCGTGGAGTTTTAACCACTGGACGGCCAGGGAAGTCCAAGACAGGCCATTTTTTTGGGTGGGGGGAGCATGCTGCGTTGGGTCTTCGTTGCTGTGCTTGGGCTTTCTCTAGTTGCGGCGAGCAGGGGCTACTCTTGGTTGCGGTGCATGGGCTTCTCATTGTGGTGGCTTCTCTTGTTGCGGAGCATGGGGTCTAGGTGCGCGGGCTTCAGTAGTTGTGGCATGCGGGCCCAGTAGTTGTGGCATGCAGGCTCTAGAGCACAGGCTCAGTAGTTGTGGCGCACGGGCTTAGCTGTTCCACGGCATGTGGGATCTTCCTGGACCGGGGCTCGAACCCGTGTCCCCTGCGTTGGCAGGTGGGTTCTTAACCACTGCGCCACCAGGGAAGTCCCAACAGATCATTTTAAATTGTTTTCTTGAATCTACACAGACTGAAACATCTTACATGCATTATTTCAGTAAACAGTCACCACTGCCCAATGAGATAGGTAGGCACTCTTGTTATCACCATTTTACAGAAGAGCAAAGTGAGGCACAGAGAGGGGAAAAATAACTGCTGGCCCAGCTGAGGAGTGGCAGGGCTGACATTTTTTTTTTTGCGGTACGCGGGCCTCTCACCGCTGTGGCCTCTCCCGTTGCGGAGCACAGGCTCCGGACGCGCAGGCTCAGCGGCCATGGCTCACGGGCCCAGCTGCTCTGGCATGTGGGATCTTCCCCGACTGCGTCCCCTGCATCGGCAGGTGGACTCTCAACCACTGCGCCACCAGGGAAGGCCAGGGCTGAGATTTTCACCCAAGTCCAAGGGAGTCAGGGACTGGCATCTCCTACAGAGCCCCCCTTCCTTGGAAATGTGCATGATATCTTTCTGCTAGAGACTGGCTGAGTGCCCTGAAGAGGCCATAGCTCTTCTCTGGCCTCAGAAAGGTGCTGTTTTTCCTTCCTCAGAAAATTTCTGGATGAGTTGGATGCCCTCCACCTTCATAAAGCTTTCAGCTTGGATCAAGAGTTGAAACATAATCACCCAAAGCTATAACTCAAAGACATCTGCCCAGCCAGCAGCATTTGAGCTGGGACTTTAAGGGTGGTTAATTATTGGTTATGCAGAGAGGAAGGAGAGCAACCCTGGGAAGGGCAAGGCTGAGCAAAAGACCAAGAGGCAGGAAATCATGGACCAGTGGTGCAATTTAGCTGGACCGCAGGATGCATAGAAGAAAGAAGCAGGGGGTGAGTCAGGAGAGAATGGCTGGAAGGAGCCTGGCTTCGTGTTATTTCTGCTAACTCTGCAGCTGCTGAGAGCAGCCTTCTCTGTTCGCAGTCAGGGGCAGGCGTATCCCTGGCTGGCCAATGAGAATTCGCATCTCCATGGCCATAGTCATTGGTTCAGGGCTGGGCATGTGACCCAAGCCCAGCCAGTAAGAGCCATCCCCAGGATTTTAGCTAAAACCATCAGAAAAGTGGCCCTCTCTGCTTCTGAGATTGTGAGCACCAGGAACCATACAAGCTGGAGCTGCAAGGAGCCCTCTTTGTCACCTCCCAGACACAATTCTTAATTGTTCAGACCAGTTCAGACCAGCCCAGAAAAAAGAGCTGTTGATTCAGGCTGGCGTCATCCTAGCTTTCTTAAAGGACATCTCCACTGTTGCCTCAAGCAAAGCTTGCTTTTGACAGAAACCTCAGTCTTTCGTTCCTTTTTCTCTTCTTTCACTTATTCTCACCCTCTCTTCCTTCTCTCCTTCCTTCCTTCCTTTCTTTCTTTTCACATCTCTTTTTCTCTTTGTTCCTCTCTCTTTCTTCATTATTATTTTTTATTTAATAAACATCTTTTAAAATAATCCTTAAAAAAATGTATGCATGCACACATTCTACAAATACCTAGCCAGTACTTTTCAAAACTGCCAAGGTTGTGAAACACAAGACAGAATAAAAAGACAGACTTGAGGAGACTAAGAACACAGGACAACTCAATGCAATGTGGTGCCCAATCATACCTGCTTCACAGTACTGAGATGATGCACAGAAGGCATTTAGTCCAGGGCCACATGCAAAGTGGGTCCTCATACGCTCAGGACTCAGCATTGCTGGAAGAATGCCAAGAGGGCTGGCCTTGGCTCTGGAAGGGGCCCTGGGCCAGGGCTGATGGAGTGGAGTGTCCGGATCTACCAGTCTATCCAGAGACCTGGGAACACATCTCCAGACTGGTTCTCCCTTCACCCTCTCCTCCGGCTCACCTCTGCTCATTCATGCAACCGTCCTTTTCTGGGCTCCTCCTAGTGAAGCTGGGGCTGGAGCTGAAGCAGGCTTGTGCCAGGGCTGCCAGGCTGTGGAGAGGCTGACACAGACACAGCATTTAAAAGGCCAGGACAGAGGGGTCCCAAAAAAGAGGGCAGGAGGCCAGTGACTCCAAAGGGTGAGACAATGCAAATATAGGGGCCACTTAGACCAGA
Organism: Mesoplodon mirus; assembly: GCF_964341445.2. Lineage (NCBI taxonomy): Eukaryota > Metazoa > Chordata > Mammalia > Artiodactyla > Ziphiidae > Mesoplodon > Mesoplodon mirus. Next base: position 39,417,983 of record NC_138994.1, on the reverse strand, counting down.
AAAAGGCCAAAAAAAAAAAAATTCTCCCAATCCTTTTCTTTCTTCTGCTTCTTTCTCTTCCTTATTTTCTTCCTCCCCTCCTTTCCTCACTCCCTCCCTTCCTTCTTTCCTTCCTTCCACTTTTTTCTTTAATTTCTTATAAGAAAAAAAAAAAGTCGGGTACATAAAGCAACTTTGTTATCAATTTTTGTAAATGTGCCTAAGAGGTACGGAGCAGAAAGATGAGAATAAAATTGCATCTTCATTCTCATCTGAGCAGCGGGTTGTGAGCTGCCCACACACCCAGACAAGGGCGGGAGGGACAAGTCGGCCAGCTGGGACCTGCCAACCAGCCTGGGCCCTCCCAGGCCTCTCCCCATCGCTGGTCTCTCTGTTTTCTTGTGCTCCCCACCGGGTGGACGAGGATACTGAGCTCCAGGGTGGGGGAGAGGCTGCCCTCTCCAGGCTCCTCTGTGGGCACGGCTCCCCCGATCCTGCACTGCAGCCCCACCCATCACCCGGGGTTCCCCAGATGGCCTGCATTTGCTGGCCTCTGAGCGTCCGTGTGTGCTGTTCCCTCTGCCTGGAGCCCCCTCTCCATCTTTCGGGATCCTTCTAGAAGTCAGCCTGGCTGAGTGCCCATAGGCTTTTAGGATCCAGTGGTCATCCTGCCCTGGGAGCCTTCCTGGATGCCACAGGCATCCTGGCACCTGCCTCCTGGATGGTGACAGTGGAGGTTCTGCACCCTGTGGTGCAGCAGCTTCTTGGAGAGGGGGAGCTGGGACTGGCCTTCCTTACCTGTGTCTCCTCCCCTTGCACAGTTCTGGCATAATTATGCTCAGATGGAACATAATGTCTAAGTATGTTTGTTGAGAGTAAACGATGGAAGACAGGCTGTCCCTGGGGGAAGGCACTCCGCAAGCCCAGTGGTATCCGACTGTGGTCAGGGGGTGGGGGGCGCTTGTAGCCGCACCCGGCACCCCACACAAAGCGCAGTTTTGGGAGCCAGGGTCCAGCCGCTGCTCTGTGCTGGTGACCCCAGACCACGGCAGCACACAGGGACCCTCAGAGCCTCAGCTTCCTCGCCACAATTCGGGGGCAGGGCCACCGTGCCTTGCTGGCAGGGCTGCTGGGGAGACCGAATAGCGTCACCCCTCCCAAGCCGTCCAAGGACTTTGCACCACACTTAGAATCAAATCCACTGCCCCGCCCCACCGCGGCTAGAAGGCCTTGCCCACCCTGCCCCTGCCCCATTCTCCCCTCACTGTTCACTGTTCCCTTTGCCAGGAATGCCCTTCCCCACACACCCGGATGCCCCGCGCTCCACCCCCTCAGTCCGTCTCCCCAGCGGGCTTCCCCGACCACTAAAACGGGGCCCCCTCCTCACCTCCAACCCCGAAGCCCGCTTACCTTACACGCCTGCCCACGTTCCTGCAGACTTGAGTCACAGCCTGCCCTGTCCACGGTGGGGACTCCAGGGCTGTCTGAGTCAGCCTGGCCTGGGTTCCAGTCCCGACACCACCCCTCACCAGCTGGGAGACTCTGGGCGACCTCCAAACCCACCCTGCGAGTCTGTGAAGTGAGGTGTGAAGCACTGCCTGGCAGGGCGACTGCAAGGATGGAGCGGGTCTGGGAGGTCACCTTCTCTGGGCAGGATCACTGCACACAGTAGGTGTGACACCCACATGGACACCAGCACGGTGGGCCCCTCTCCTAAGCACTTCCCTGTTATCTCCTTTAACCTTTGCACCAATCCAATTGGAAGTAACCCTCATGATCCCATTTCACCAGTGAGGAAACTGAGGCACAGGAAGGCAAAGTGACACAGCTAAGAGGCGGCAGCCTGGGGCTTGGAACCCAGAGTCTGTGTCCTTACCCACTCCCTCCACAAATGGGGGCTGTAAATAGCACTTAGAGCCTGTCCTGTGTGCATGGAAACTGTGCTCACGTTCAATGACGTTTGAAGACTCACTGACCAAATGTCTACATTTGGCGCCCCAGAAGCCCAGCTAGAACAAGGATTCAAATGGAAGCTGTTTGTGTGGATGTGACCCCAGGAATCACCTTTAGGGGCGTGGGGAAATCAAACAGGGAAGGGGAGGAGCCCACAGCTGTGGGTGCCTGAAACAGCCCTTTGCTGTGTGGTCCTGGACCAGCCACCATCCCTCTCTGAACCCGAGTTTCCTCTTCTATAAAGGAGGCCTCAGCCACCCAGGAAATAAAGAGTGGGAGGTCTCCCGGGACTGAGAAGGGTCCCAGCTGGGCTCCCAGCCCCAGTCCAAGCTCCAGGAAACAGAGGGTGCCCCAGCGAGGGCTGTGTGTGGGCGCAGAAGCCACAGGAGGGCAGGCACAGCGCCCGGGCTGTTACCACAGGGGCTGCAGAGAAACCACATCACAGCCACCACAGCCTCCACCATCCCACGGCGACTTCCGCTGCTGCCTCTCTCAGGGAGCGTCTCCTCCCGGAAGTTAGCTGTCCCCTCCATCAGCACCTGCCCCAGGTGGCCCGGCAGCCTTACCAAGGGAGGCTGGCCGCTGTTCCGGAGGCTGTGCAGCTGCAGGCCCGCTTTAAAAAGTTACGGACACTCCTGCGGTTGAGCTCACGTCCCTGCGTTCCAGCACTTGTGCCCTCGGGCCAGTCACTTCCCTGCCCTGATCCTCAGCGGCCTCCTGATCTAGTCCACTGTCGGGCAGCCGAGCCTCCTGCATCCTCTTGACTTTCAGCCTTTGCACTTGCTGTTTCCTGTCAGTCGTGAAATGCCCTTGAGGGGCGGGGGGGGTAAGCCCCCACTGGCCACCCTCCTCAGACTAGCTCGGCACCTTTCGCCTCCCCTCACCTACCCTCCCTCAGTAGCTCTGAGCCCAGGTTGTGAGGTAGTGCTTATCCCTTCGCAGCCTCTGACTCCCCCACTGCAAAGCCCATGAGAGCACAAACTTATCTTGCCTCCTGCCAGACCTCAGGGCCTAGCACAGGGACTGGCATACAGCAAGTGCTCAATAAATGCTCATCAAATAAGTGAATTACTGTCTGAAACACCTGTCCTTGGTCAATGGCTTGGTCTTCCAGGACCAGACTTAAATGTCACCTTCTCCAGGCAGCCTTCCCTGATTGCTTCCGTGATTCCTTTTCTAGGTTTTCAGAATCCCCCGAAACTTTTTCCAAATCACAGTCGCCTAGCCTGGCAGGCGTCGCCGCCCAGTTACCGGGACCCCAGCCCGCCCCCCATCCCCCGTTCTCCAAGCGAGGAAGAGAGAGCTGGAGGGGGAGGAGGGAGGAGGCACAGACTGTGTAGGAGGTGGCGCGGGTGGCCAGGCACTGCCCCGGAGTGGAGAAGTGATTAAGGCCCGCGGCCGGAAGGAGGTGGGGGAGGGGCGGGGAGGTCGGTGGTGGCGTCAGGCCCGCGGACCGCGTTGGGGGGTTGGGGGGTGCTGGTATTTCCTGAGGCCGCCCGGAAATTCCTGGGGCCGACCTGGGGCCCCAAGAGGGGGCGGCCGGGGAGGTCCACACCCTCCCTCCACGCCAGCCGAACTTAGGTCACTGCGAGCCTTCCAAGCAGCCGCGGGCGTGTTGTTCGGTGCCCTTCACAGACGAGAGGAAACTGAAGCCCAGAGGCCCAGGCTGCGCCCTCCAGGCACCGCCCCCCCGCGCCCGGTCAGGGCTGCGTCAGTCCCAGCCCCTTCATCCCACCAGCGGGGACGGACCAGACATGGAGGTGAAAGGGTTGGTGGTTGCGTGGCTGACCCCTGCCCTGCTGGGCCAGCAGAGGCCAGCTCCTTGAGCTGGTACATCTCCGCCCCCACTGGGACCACAGAATGGCAGCCTCCCGGCGCGCCCCATTTCACATGGAGACTGAGGCCCCAAGAGGGGCAGGTGGAGGAGTCAGAGCCCATCCTGGGCTGGACAGCTTTTACCTGAGCTCAAATCCTGCTGCACTTCCTGTAGCCATAGGGCTGGACAAGCTGCTTTGCTTCTCGGAGCCGCAGTTCCCTCCCCTATGGTGGGGATATAGCGGGGCCTGGCTCCGAGGACTGCACTAAGAAATAAGTTGATCTGTGTAAATCACTGTGTAGGGCACATAGTGTGTTTGCAGTAAATGCCGGTTATTATCATAGAAACATGATCAGGCCTCCCCCACCTCCAAACAAAAAGCCTCTCCCCTTGACATTTACCCTCCACAGACTCCTGCCTAGCCTCTCCTTTTCCCATGTCTTCTGAGTTCTATCGAATACGCATCTTTTATAAAGTTAAGCATGTGTTTGACTACAAAAAATAGAAAACAGATCAGAGTGGCTCAGACAAATAGGAGTGCATTTTCCCCCATCCCAATGAGCTTGGAGATCAGCTATGGCTGGCATTGCTTTACCAGGCCAGTGATGTCAGGGTTCATAACGCTGCAATTTCTTGGCTTTTCCCTCTTGTTTGCAAGATGGCTGCTACTGCACCTGGTGTTGCATCTGCATTCACATTTTTTTTTTTTTTGCGTTACACGGGCCTCTCACTGTTGCGGCCTCTCCTGTTGCGGAGCACAGGCTCCGGACGCACAGGCTCAGCGGCCGTGGCTAACGGGCCCAGCCGCACCGCGGCATGTGGGATCTTCCTGGACCGGGGCACAAACCTGTGTCCTCTGCATCGGCAGGCGGACTCTCAACCACTGCGCCACCAGGGAAGCCCTGCATTCACATTTAAGACAGGAAGGAAGAGGAATGGTTAAGTTTAGGGTGAATTGAAAGCATTTGTCCCTTTTATCATGAAGAGAAATAATTTCCCAGAACCTACCCCTACCCCCCAACCCCACTGGACTCCTTAGATCTAATCAGCCAGAACTGTGTCACATGACCACTCCTAATTGCAAGGGAGACTGGGAAGGTGAGTCATTTCTCCTCTCCAGTCTCTTAAGTGGAAGGCAGCAGGGGAGGGGGGGTTGGGGATGGCAGATAGATAGGTCAGTCAGCTGATGTGGCTGCCACACTTTCCCTCCATCTCCCTCTAGCTCGGCCACTCCTTAGGCTGTGCTCTCCTAGTCGCCCTGACCGTCTTCCTAATCCAGTGGCCACCCCATTTCCATTTCTCTTTGGAAACTGGAAGCTCTGACAACTCTGGGTCTGCCTGCACTTCTGAAGGGCAGCAATCTGCTGACGCTGAGCAGGGCTGCCCCGTTAGGTAGGACATGACTATTCACCTCAGTCTCCACCACTCCCTGATGTCTCACATGTATTCATATTTCTTGTTTAGCTCTTGTTGGTGTTGGAATTTGCAACCCTGAATTAATGTATTCATTTTCCCCTCCCTGACCTTATTTCAGGGAAATAACACACAAAAACATCCTTTTAGGTATTTCATACCTAAAAGGTGTGCAGCAAAAAGTTTCCTTTCCACCACAGACCCCAGGCACCCAGTTCCTCTCCTTAGGGATAAATAATCAATACCTTAAAACTTTAGAGATATTTTATACACATACAGGCAAATCTACCTATATTTCCCATCCCCCAACCCCTTTTTCACTCAAATGTGAGCATATACTACACATTGCTCTGCACTTGGTTTCCCCCCAATTTACAATATCTAACAATATCACTTACAGATCACTTCCTGGGACTTCCCTGGTGGTCCAGTGGTTAAGACCCTGTGCTTCCACTGCAGGGGGCACAGGTTTGATCCCTGGTCGGGGAACTAAGATCCTACATGCCAAGCATCAGGGTCAAAAAAAAAAGAAAAAAAGAGAGATCACTTCCTATCCACACACAGCCACCCTCTTCATTCCTTTTTCTGGCTGCAGAGCAAGTCCCCCTCCCCCTTCTTTGAGCCTCTGTTTCTTCCTTCATAGAGGGGGTCTGATAAGTAATACCAACCCCAGAGGACCAGTGGGAGAATTCAGAAACATTGGTTTATGACGTCTCTGAGTCTGGGAGACCAGGTTTATTGCCCACCCTGCTGAATGTGAGGTGAGAGTTTCCAGAACCAGGAGAGTCAGAGGCACCCAAGGGGAGCCCATGGAAAACCAGCAGTCAAGTGCTTTATGTATATTGTTTTATCTAATCCTCACAGCAATCTTCTAAAGGAAGCACTATATGATCATACATCTCCATTCTACAGAAGGGGAAGCTGAGGCACAGAGCAGCTAGGTGACTTGCCTGGAATCACACAGCAGAGTGGTACAGTTAGGATTTTAACCCCCAGCTGCCCCTCCAGTGCCAGCACCCAGGCAGCTGGGCACCATCCCCTGACCCAGTGCTGACCGCCCACATCCAGATGAGCAGTCCCCAGGCTGAAGGGGGCCCTCCAGGTCACTCTGCCTGGGGGGAGACGTCTGGAGCCACATTTGTCTCTGTGCTCAGAGCAGGCAAGGTTCAGGGTCTCTTTATCCGTGGTATGGGGCTGGGTCACTCAGGTGACCTTAGGGACCCAGAGGCTCTGGAGCCAGACTGCTCCATCCCAGCTGCGTGGCTTTCAACAAGTCACTTCCCTCTCAGAGTCTCAGTTTTTTCATCTGTAAAAGGGGACCAAAAATTGCTCTTCAGTCATGGTATTGTTGGGGGATAACTTATCTAATAAATATATTCATCACTTAGAAAAGTTCCTGGAATATAGAAACATCAAAAAAAAGTTTATTATTATCATTATTATCATTGACAACACTGTCCCTGGAAGCTCTTGCAGCAGAAAGTCACCCAAGGAGCCAATCCTTCCTGCTGGCCTTGGACCCAGGACCTGGAAGGGGCTTCAGGCCACCCCCTGACACCCTGTTCTAAGGGGATCAGACTCAGGCCTGGGGAGAGGCAGCCTCGGTGAGGCAGGCCCGGTACCGGTACCGGTGCTGTAGGCGCCCCCCTGCCGGGCCCCCAGGCCCCCTCCTGCCTGGCTCCCTGCCACCCCTCCCCCATCTCTCCAGGTTCTCAGGATGAGGTCACCTCAGCTTCTCCCCCAGTGACCACAGACCTTCCAGACATGCAGGCAGCCCTTTGACCTCTGACCCGCAGGGACTCCAGGCTCTGACCTCAGGCTGTGACCGAGCAACGCTTCTGCCCTCATCACTCCTCCATGCGGAAAAGGGGAGAGGGCGCTGTATGGGCCCTGGGGACGCTCCCTGGCAGGAGGTGGACCCCATTGTCCAGACCTTCCCCGGGAGGGGGAGCTGGGGCCTGGGGGGTGCCAGCAGGGGGGCGCCCCCGTAGGAGCACCCATGTGCCCATGTCCACGAGCACCGGAAAGGCTAAGCGCTGCGCCTCCCCCCATGCCTCCACCCCTTGGGGCCTGAGCACGCATCAGCTCCGGGGGGCCACTCCTGCCATCCGCCCAGATCGCCGCGCTCCGCCAGTTGCGCGCTTCCCCAGTCTCGGGGGCCTCCCGGGCCTTCCCGCCCCTCCACCGGCTCCACCGGCACCCCCGGCCCTGCTCCGGCCCGCCGCCCATTCATTTTGCAGGACAGTTAAAAAGTCACCTCCTGGGGGCTTCCCTGGTGGCGCAGTGGTTGAGAGTCCGCCTGCCGATGCAGGGGACAGGGGTTCGTGCCCCGGTCCGGGAAGGTCCCACATGCCTCGGAGCGGCTGGGCCCGTGAGCCATAGCCACGGAGCCTGCGCGTCCGGAGCCTGTGCTCCCCGGCGGGAGAGGCCGCAACAGTGAGAGGCCCGCGTACCGCAAAAAGAAAAAAAAAAAAAAAAAAAAAGTCACCTCCTGGGAAGCCTGCCCTCATCCTGCTTCCCTCCACAGGCTGGTAAAGGTCTTCCTGCTCCGGGAAGCCCGCTCCGGTCGGATCTCCCCGCCCCACCCCGTGAGGACCCTCGGGCCCTCTCCCGCGGGGTCAGCCCTCCAGTTCCGGGCGCCCTCTGGCGGCGACTCTCAGATCGCAGCGCCCTCCGCCGGCAGGTGACCCAGCCTCGGCACCTGGGGTGCCGGTGCTGAGCTGGGCTCTGGGATTCGGCAGATCCGAGGATGAGCAAAGTCACCGCCTCAGGACGCAGACAGGGCCTAACGACAGTCAAGGCGCACAGGGTGCGCTATAAAGAAAGGAGGGGTACCGAGCGTGGCCGAGCAGGTGTTTTGGGTGGGGCATGCCAGGGGCGGCCTCAGAGGGAGGGAAGGACAGTGGTGTCCCCGCCTCGTGCTGTCGTGGATGGCAGTGTGTAGCACAGGCGTCCCTCACTGCCTGCAGCCTCTCTCCTCCCAGTTCTCTGGGCTCCTCGGCTGCTTCCTCCTCCTCTTGCTGGTCTGTGCATGTCGGGGCGCCCCTGGCCCACCCTGGGCCTTTTCTCTGTCTACCCTAACTCCCCGGGGTGACCTCAGTCCAGAGTCTCTAAGCACCAGCTATGCCCTGACATTTCCTAAAATATCATCCTTGGACCTGGCCTCTATCCTGGACTCCAGGCTCGTGCATCCAACACCCCCGCATCTGGAAACAAGCTCCCCGTCTTTCCACCCACCAGCTGCTCCATCTCTAAGACCTCTGTCCTGCCCATCGCTCAGGGCAAGAACTCTCTCTCATTCCCTGCGTCGGGTCCACCAGCGAATCCCATTGGCTACCAGTAGAGGGTACCTGGAATCTGACCCTGGCCCCCTCCCCACCCCCAATGCCCGTCACCTGGACTACGCAGTGCCCTCCTCACCTGCCTCCTGTCCGAGTGGCAGAGAGTGGTCTTAACCAGCTGTGATGAAGATAGCTTGCTTGTCTGGTACAGGCTCTTCGGAAAGCAGAATCTGCATTGTGAGGAGTGAGGAGGGTGGTCACCCCGGGGACGTGCTGGCAGAAGCAGGAGGCGGGCAGGGAGCTGGGCCTCTGTGGAGACTCCTCGAGCCCCTCATTTCTGACGTGGGCCCTTTCCCGTACGCATATGCTACTTCCGTAGAAACGTTTCCTAAGAGGATAAAATGAATTAAACACAGGAAATTAACGAAATATTATCAAAGGAAACATATTACATCTCCAACCTGGGTTTCTTGCAAAATGTTTAAATTGCCTTTTTTAATGGTTTGCTATGAACTACACGGAGCTCCAGGAAAGGCACCTGCACATTTTACAAAAGCTGTGACTACGTGAGCTCATTGCAAGGTCCCTGCCAGTGCCTTGGATACCTGGGCAGCTGAGGGGACTGCAGCTTAAGCCTTGTCAGCTTCTTGGTGAATTTGCCCCCATCCACCTGCCTGTCGCCTCCTGGCTTCACCCCCCACCCTTCACCCAGCTCCTGCCAAACTGTCCTCCCCGCTGCTCCTCAAACCCCTGGCACACTCCCACCGCAGGGCCTTTGCACCTGCTCTTCCCTTTGCCTGGAATGCTCCTCCCCCAGGTCTTCCTGTGGCTCCCTCGCCTCCTTCAGGTTTCTGCTCAAGTATCACCTCTTCAGTGAGGCCTTACCCTCACCACCCTATCTAAGGTGATACCCTTCCCCTCACCTACTCACCTTCTCATGACCCTGCCCTCTGAGATGGAAGCAGTGCAGGTGATCAAATGAGGGCCTCCTGGGAGGCCCCCGAGCCTGGGACCTGAGACTGAGAAGTGGTGATCACGAGGATGAGGGTGTTCAAGCCATAAGGAACAGCAGTGAAAAGCCACAGGGGACTGAGGTTCTCCAAGCCTCAGTTTCTCCATCTGTAAAATCAACTTAGCGACGCCTCAGAGGCATATTGGTGAGAAAATACATCTTGAGCATGTATGCAGTAAGTGCTCAATAAACGTTAGCTGTGATTGTTACATTCAGTTTGCTTCCCTCCGCTGCGAGAGAAACTGTGAGTGAATAATTATAGCTATTATGACAGTTAACCCTGGTTGAGCTCTACTGTTTCAGTTTGGGTCTCCTAAAACAGACCCTGAGACAAGAATTTGGGAGCAAGGAGTTTCTTTGGAGGCGACCCTCAGGAGCCCCTGCAGGGAGATGGGAAGTGAGGTGGGGATGGGAGGAGAGCAAAGGAGCGGGTCCTGCTGCAGGCAGCTGCTCCTCAGGGGACGGGTAGAGCTCACCCCAGAGTCATCCGCCAGGGGCTGCGAGAGGTGGCGTTTGTCCTCATCGGATGACGTTTGCTGCTTTGCCTTTCACCTGGGCTGAGTGTTCTCTGGCAGCCAGAGAAAGCCCTCAGGTGCTCGAGGTGCAGGGTTGCTGCCTGCAGCAAATAAAAATACAAGCTTCCCAGTTAAATCTGAACTACAGATTAACAATGAATGATTTTTAGTATAAGTATTTCCCGTGCAATATTTGAGACATACTGGAGAAGGACTCATTGTTTATCTGAAAATCAAATTTATCTGGCGTCCTGGGTTTTAGCTGGCAACCTTTTGAGTTGGGAACCTAAGGGCTTGTACAGGAAATTCGTGGCTGGCTTGGCGCTAGTGGGGCTGTTAGCTGGAGACTCGGTTCTCCTCCACATGGATCTTCCCATGACTGTGCTTCCTCACAACATGGCAGCTCATTCCAAGCAACAGGAATCAGAAGGTTCTGGTTCTCTGGATGTCTGGACTCAGAAGTCCCAGAACATTACCTCTGGTGTGTTCTACTGGTCTGGGCCAGCCCCGATTCAAGGGGCGGGGAAATAGGCTTCACCTCTTGATGTGGGAATGACAGGTGTCTACAGGGAGGGGAGACCTTGGTGGTGGCCATCGTGGGGATAGTCAACTGCAGTGGGAAAGCATTTCCTTCTTTCCATCTGTTGATTACATCCAGGTGAATTCTCTGCACGGCGTTAGGGCAATTCAAATTTTTCCAGTTATGGGTTGTGACCCCTTAGCGAGTTGTAAAATAAATGTACCAAATCCAAACCTGTCAGTGTTAAAATATTCTTTTAATTTGCAGTTTCTGAACATGCACAAAAATAGAAAGTATGAGCCCCTTGTACCATCACTCAGCTTCAATCCCCACCAACATTTTTTACACATGTGCATCTACCTGCCTTTGAACATTTTTTAAAAATAAAATAAAGTGGGGTGGGATAAATTAGGAGTTTGGGATTAACATATACAGACTACTATATATAAAATAGATAACCAACAAGGACCTTCTGTATAGCACAGGGAACTATACTCAGTATCTTGTAATAACCTATAATGGAAAATAATCTGAAAAAAAAACATATATATATATATATATATATATATATATATATATATATATATATATATATATAAAACTGAATCACTTTGCAGTATACCTGAAACTAACACAACATTGTAAATCAACTATATTTCATTTTTTGTTTGTTTTTAGATTTTTCTGATGTGGACCATTTTTGAAGTCTTTATTGAATTTGCTACAATATTGCTTCTGTTCTGTGTTTTGGTTTTTTGGCTGCAAGGCATGTGGGATCCTAGCTCCCCTACCAGGGATCAAACCCGTACCCCCTGCACTGGAAGATGAAGTCTTAACCACTGGACAGCCAGGGAAGTCCCTACTTCAATTTTTAAAAAAGAGGGAAAAAATAAAGTAGATTGAATAAAATAGAATAGAAAATATCAGAAAAATAAGGGTATTATTTTGTGAACTTGTTTCATTTTTATGTATCTCCTGGGTCGGAATGTTAAAATGTGTTTGAAAGAACGCTTTTCTGTTACTTAGTTAATATCCGATTTGAGCAGAGAGCAGGCCATGCACGGTTTTTGTGAGAAACAGTATCCAACAGCATTTCATAACATTGTCTTCCCCCTTTCAATACATTTACTGACATTTTAAAAGACGTCCTCAAAAAAAAGTCATCTGTTCATGGAATCATTTTCAGTTCTATTAAGTAGTATTAATTCAGGGAGGTGGGGTGCAAGTCCGAGAGTTGCACGAATGACGTGAGGGAAAGGCCGCCGGCCCTGGCCTGGCCCCGCCCCGGTGGCTCGGCCCCCGTGGGACCCCAGACCCCGCCTCACTTCTCAGACAGGAAGGCGGCCTGCAGTTCCGAGCGACGCCGCGGGAGGGCAGACGCGGCCGCCGAACGAGGGATGCGGGCAGAGAAGCTGCGGCGCAAGGAGTAGCCCGGGTTCGATCCCCGGATCCTCCGCTACCCAGGCTGCTCCTTAATCCCTCCCCCGGTAAAACGGGTTCCTGTAAAGGTTAAATACCGTGACTATAACATATAGTTTCTGAACCCGTTTCCCCCCCCAACTTCATCTCAGGTCGGAACTGTGGACCTCCCGCAAGAGCTGGGGGAGGCCATTTAATGAGCTGGCAGAATTTAAGGAATTTTTATTTAGCTGGTATGTGTTACGGAGAGCGTGGGAGCAGAGGAACGACGTGATTAAACAATACAGAAAAAAGAAAAGAGAGGAAGAAAAAAAAGAAGAAACTGCACTTAAAGAAAGCTACCTATAATCCTATTTCTCATCAATAAGCATAAGGGTATTGGTATAAAGCTTTGTGGTCTTTTAAATTTTTTAACCTGCAAACACACATACACAAATAAAATATATGAATATTTGCCCACAAACTCTGGGGTGCAAGAAATGTCACATTAGTTCATTAAAATTTTTTCTTTACTTTAAATAATGACTTGGGGGCTTCCCTGGTGGCGCAGTGGTTGAGAGTCCACCTGCCGATGCAGGGGACGCAGGTTCGTGCCCTGGTCCGTGAGGATCCCACATGCTGCGGAGCGGCTGGGCCTGTGAGCCATGGCCGCTGGGCCTGCGCGTCCGGAGGCTATGCTCCGCAACGCAAGAGGCCGCAACAGTGAGAGGCCCGCGTACTGCAAAAAAAAAAAAATTAAATAATGACTTGTTTTTATAAAATACACGCTCAACAGAAAGAAATCCAAGCAATTTAGAAAGTACAAAGAAAATAAACAGTAGAACATCATCACAAGTGGGACTATATATTTCACGAGTATGTTATAGAACTCTCTCTACCCAGCTTCACTCACTTCTACAGGATGAATGAATAGACGGACAGATGTGACTATTAAGACTGGGGTTGGGCTTCCCTGGTGGCTCAGTGGTTGAGAGTCCGCCTGCCGATGCAGGGAACGTGGGTTCGTGCCCCGGTCCGGCAAGATCCCACATGCCGCGGAGCGGCTGGGCCCGTGAGCCATGGCCGCTGAGCCTGCGCGTCCGGAGCCTGTGCTCCGCAACGGGAGAGGCCACAACAGTGAGAGGCCTGCGTACCGCAAAAAAAAAAAGACTGGGGTCGCGATCCATGTTTTTTTTTTGGTCGCACCACCGTATGTGGAACTTCCCCCACCAGGGATCCAGCCCGTGCCCCAGGCAGTGGAAGCGCACAGTCGTAACCACTGGACCGCCAGGGAAGTCCTGTGTGTGTAGTTTTAAATTAATTGATAGATTGGGGGTGGCGGTTTTAGGTTTATAGAAAAATTTAACAGAAAGTACAGAGAATTCTCATATATCCCCTCACACCCCCCTCCCCCATTTTCCTATTAAATTTTTGCATTATAGTGTGGTGCATTTGTTGCAATTGATAAGCCAATATTGATATGTAATTATTAAATAAAGTTCATAGTTTACATTAGGGTTCACTTTTTGTGTTGTACTTTCTGTGGATTTTGACAAATGTATAATGACATGTATTCACCATTATAACACCATATGGATTAGTTTCACTGCCCCCAAAACCCCTGTGTTCCATGTATTCATCCCTCCCTCCCTTGAACGCCTGTCAACAACTGATCTTTTTCTGATACATTTTCTGTAATGTCATATAATTGGAACCATACAATCATCTAGATTTTCTCCTATGATATCAGCCTATGCTGCTCTTAAAATAAAAACCTTAAAATTAATTTTATTGCAATTTAGAATATGAAGAAGAACAGTAAAACTGAATAAATTCTGGATTTGCGATAAATTTTTTTAACCATAAGAAATGTGAGTTCCAAAATGAAAATAAAATGAGAAGAGGGAGGGAGGGGAGGAGAGGAGAAAGGAAAGAGAAAAAAAGTGAGTTCCTTAAAAAGAATCCCTGTATAGTTAAGATAGAGTTTATGAAAGTCATTTTAACACATTGGAGTGTTTTTTTTTTTAACCATATATTTAAAATTTAAATATGAGTGTCTCTCTGCAACAAAAGATAAGGTGACTGGATTTTTTTTCTTACACTGAACCCCGGCAACTTCTGTTGCTTTCACTTTGTTAACATTTATAACATATTCACATTCTATTCTGCAGCCCTGAATCTCCCAGTTTTGTTTTAGTTCTGTGTTACAAGAGATTCAGTACTCACCTTCAGTCCTTTTCTCACGGCTTTTCTGTTTCTGAGTTCTTTATTTCAATTCCTCATAGGCTGGTCAGATTTCATTACTGAGTAGTTTTTTTCAAGAAGGTCCAAATGGTGCAGGATCTGCTGAGAGTAGCAGTCAGGGTCTAATCAGGAGACTGGACACCACAGTTTAAACAGAAGTCTGGAGAATGAATTATTAACTATGATCAAAGAGTCATATACGGGACTTCCCTGGTGGTCCAGTGGCTGAGACTCCGCACTCCCAATGCAGGGGGCCTGGGTTCGATCCCTGGTCAGGGAACTAGATCCCACATGCTGCAACTAAGAGTTTGCATGCCACAACTAAGACCCGGCACAGCCAAATAAATACATAAATAAATATATTTAAAGAGTCATATAAGGGGTGCCCGTATGATACCCTAGTGCTGAGGGAAGGTACCCCAGGAAGGACAGACTTGGAGGGGGTTCAGACCTCCTGGGGAACGTGTGGTCTGACCACTGGATAACAGAGAAGTTCTGGTTTAGCCAGGCTGAGCTGCTGGGCTGACAAGAGGGTTCTCTCTTCAATTAAAAAACTTTTTTTTAAAATTTATTCTTGTGATGAAGACTTTTAAGATCTATTCTCTTAGCAACTTTCAAATATGCAATTCAGTATTATTAACTATAGTCACCATGCTGACATTACATCCCTATGACTTGTTTTATAACTGGAAGTTTGTACCTTTTGACCCCTTCACCCATTTTGCCACGTCTAACCGCGCCCCCCCCCCCACCGCCCCCTGCCCTCCATCTCCAGCAACCACCAGCCTGTTCCCCAGTATCTATGAGGTTGGGGTTTTTGTTGTGGTGGTTTTGTTTGTTTGTTGTGTTTTTGATTCCACATGTAAGTGAAATCATACCATATGGTATTTGTCTTTCTCTGCCTTGTTTCACTGAGCATAATGCCCTCAGTGTTCATCCATGATGTTGCAAATGGCAAGTTTTATTCTTTTTTGTTTATCGGGGATGACAGGGGATTTGGTAAGGCTCTCTCTCTCTCTCTCTTTCCTGGACCACATCAGCTGTTAAACTCCACCAATTTCCTGCCATTTCTCTATTGTTTTCCAATAACACCCTGGGGTCATAAATCGCTCTACCAACGAACCCCGTCAAATTCTGGCTTTTTTGAAGGAATAGTGTGTGATCCATATTTGATTATTTGTTCTGACCCCAGACGGGCTCCTGCTACTGGGATCATTCCCCAATTGCCTCCTGAAAACTAGCCAGCCTACAGTTTTGCCTGTGTCTTCACTCTTCCCCTCTATGCGTTACCTCTCCGCAGAACCGCCACTGTTCCTAAGAGACCTTTAGGCTTGAATTTCTTCCCTCTCTGTTGCAAATGAGGTCAGTCCCTTCAGGAAGAGAGTGGGAGCTATTCGTATTATGGCCGGTTTCTATCCCCAGGCAAAACCCAGGGAACAATGGCAAGCTGCTCTCTGAGTAACACCCCTGCTTCAGGACCTGAGGTCAGAGGGGAGGTGGGGGCAGCAGCCTGAGAGGCATGAGGGACCACCAGAGTGGTCAGGGTGCCAGGAGGCTGAGCGCACTGCACTCAGGGTGGAGCCAGGCCAGGATGGTCAGGGAGCCAGGAGGCCCAGCGCACTGCACTCAGGGTGGAGCCCTGTTCCATGAGAGGGGCCCCTGCCCACCGCCCACCCCCACCCCCGAGTCTTAGCCTTGGCCAAGGGTAGCAAGAGAAATGCTGACACCCTGCTCCTCCCAGGAAGAAAGGCCTACTGGGAGCTGGGGGAGGGGCCCTGTGTTCCAGGTGTGGGGAGGGGCCCTGTGTTCTTGGTCTGGGGAGGGGCCCTGTGTTCTAGGTCTGAGGGGAAGAGCTCTAAGTTCTGGGCAGGACAGTCTGGAGCGGAGAGTTAACTCACAGAGCTGGGAGGAGACTGAAGGGAGGCAGTGGTTTTGGTTCAAATATCACAGACTCTCACCTTTCTTATCAAATTTTCGTTAACTGTTCTTGAACAGATGTTTCTTCATTTCTGTTTACCCTTTGGGCCATTTCCAGAAACTTTGAATATTTTTTTAGTTTTTTTCCTACTTTTCACGAGTTTCATGCGGAGCAAGTCGGTGGACCTCTGGAGCTTGTTTTGTCAGTGCTGGTCTCTGCAGGCAGAGGTCCTGGCTCGGTTCCATGCACAAGTCCTAAGCTGGAGCTGGGTGCGGGACAAGGCTCAGGGGCAGTTCTCGAATGATCGGGTTTTCTCTCCGTTCTCCTGCTAAACCACCCCTCCCCCCAACAGGATGGAGCCCAGGGAGGTCCCTCGGGTGTTTCAGTCAGTGTCTGATAACAAAAGCCCCCACCAAGCCTCCCTGGAGCATCCGAGGGTCTGGTCCAGTCTCACAACTACTGAGCCCCAACTTCACTGAACTGCGGTCCCCCGAGCTGCCACCCCAGCTCTGGGCCTGGAATGGGAGGGGGCGGTCAATTCCTGCTCTCTGTCCTCATGGCCTGGTCTCAAGCTTCCATTTCTGACTCACCCCGGACCAGCGCAAGGCGGGGGGGCGGTGTCTGCTGCGGCTGCTGTGATGGGCCACCACAAGCTCCAGTGGCTTCGCAACACAAGATCATTCTCTACCTTTCTGGAGGCCAGAAGCCCCGGCTCTGCACCCCTGGCCCCAGGAGAAGGCGTGGGCAGGGCTGGCTCCTCCTGGAGCCCCCGGGCAGAGACCCTTCCCTGCCTTTTCAGCCTCCTGAGCTGCACTCCTCGAAGCCCTCGGCTCCCGGCCCGTCGGGCGTCTCCCAGCCAGCAGCCGGGCATCCTGCTTCGGCCACGGAACCTGCTGCTTCTGCCTGACTCTCATGGGACACTTGAGATCACATTTCGGGCCCACCTGGGTAACCCGGGCCCACCTCCCCATCTCGAGATCCTCAGTGTAATCACCTCTGCGAAACGCTCGCAGGCCCAGGGGGCCGGCCCTGCAGGTCTTTGGGCCGTAATCAGCCTGCCACAGGGGGTTAGGGCCTAAGGACTGAGATAGTCTTATGTGGCCTGTTCCACCATGGCCTGGCATGGCCAGTGGCTAACAATGACTTCTCCTCCTGGGGGCGGCTTTTGACGGGCCTCCCTTAGAGACCCAGCTGCAGCCCGTGATGGGTCTCGACGCCCTCCCAGCTGCCAGCTCTGCCTCCCCCTCATTCTAGGCCCCAGCATCCACCCTCAGTCGGGGTGCGAAACCCACCAGGGGTCCTCCCAGTCAAGCCCCACTTGCGGGGTCCTGGGTGGTCTTGGGGGGTTGGGTGCACGTGCCCTCCTAGCAAGATGTGCTGCTCGCCGCCCACCCTAGCCCCGCGGCTCTCCTGACCCCCTGCAGCGGCTCTGGGCCACGTTGCACAGGCTTCTGGCGCAGGCCAGCTCAGCTCTGCCGCCTATAAACCGTAGCCCTTAGGGAGACCTACTCACCTTCTTGTACCTGACTCGGCACAGAATAATTCTGTTTTTCTTTGAAAAACAGAAAATAAGGGGCTTCCCTGGTGGCACAGTGGTTGAGAGTCCGCCTCTGCTGATGCAGGGGACGCGGGTTCGTGCCCCGGTCCGGGAAGATCCCACATACCACAGAGCGGCTGGGCCCGTGAGCCATGGCCGCTGAGCCTGCGCGTCCGGAGCCTGTGCTCCGCAACGGGAGGGGCCACAATAGTGAGAGGCCCGCTTACAGCAAAAAAAAAAAACAGAAAATAAGCCAGTCCCCAGGTCCTCAGGCCCCAGAGGACACACACTCAGCTTCAGAAGGGGAGCCCTCCTCGCTCTTGCCTCCAGGCACCTCAGATTTGGGGCGGGGTGGATCTCCCCGCTCACTGCACCATTCTGAGGCTTTGAAACCTCAGCTGAAACGGAGCCGGAAAGAAGCGCCTACTAACATCCTGTCGTCCTGGGGTCTGGGCTGACGGAGCAGGGGGTGCTGGGGGAGAGGTGAGGATGGGCCCTGGGCTGAGCCTTGGCTGCTACCACCCCCGCCCCCGGCTTTCGGGGGGCTCCAGGAAGGTGACGGCTTCTGCAGTCTTCCTCTTATTTTCCCTCAACTTTTTTTTTTGTTTTAACTAAACCTTTAATTTTGAGATCTCTGTAGGGTCACATCTATCTTACCAACTTTGTACATGGAAAACTTTCAAACCCTAAGAAAAGCTGTGAGAATGGCACGACATCCACATACCCCTCACCTGCATTCACCGATTCATATCTGATGGAGTTCATGGTTTTTAATCTACTAATCTAATCTAATATTATCCATAGCTATATAGATACACATAGAGATAGACACAGAAATATGGACTCACTCTGTCCACCAGGACACAGGAGATATATTTATTCGTATTATATTTTAATTGGAGTATAAGTGCTTTACAACATTGTGTTACTTTATACTATACAGCAAAGTGAGTCAGCTATACGTATACATATATCCCCTCTTTTTTGGATTTCCTTCTCATTTAGGTCACCACAGAGCACTGAGTAGAGTTCCCTGTGCTATACAGCAGGTTCTCATTAGTTATCTATACATAACATCAACAGTATATATACATCCATCCCAACTCCCAATTCATCCCACCCACCCCTTTCCCCCTTGGTAGCCATACGTTTGTTCTCTACGTCTGTGTCTCTATTTCTGCTTTGTAAATAAGATCGTCTGTACCAATTTTTTCAGATTCCACATATATGCGTTAATATATGATATTTGTTTTTCTCTTTCTGACTGACTTTACTCTGTATGACAGTCTCTAGGTCCATCCATGTCTCTACAGATGACCCAATTTCGTTCCTGTTTATGGCCGAGTATACAGGAAATACATTTCTAAAAATACAAATACATATATATATAATGAGTTTATACATATATAATGAATTTGTGATATATATATAAAATGAATTTGTGTATATATATATATAATGAATGTATATATATATATATATATATATATATACACATTATTATTTTTTTTCTTGCCTCTGTCTGCGGAGAGGGCCTGGAAACAATGACACCTCCGTACTGATGAGCACACCCAACAACAGCTCAATCTTGGGTTCTAAACACCATCCTCCACTAAAAATACCATCTTCAGGGCCTCCCTGGTGGCTCAGTGGTTGAGAGTCCCCCTGCCAATGCAGGGGACATGGGTTCGTGCCCCGGTCTGGGAGGATCCCGCATACCGCAGAGTGGCTGGGCCTGTGAGCCATGGCCGCTGAGCCTGCGCATCCGGAGCCTGTGCTCCGCAATGGGAGAGGCCACAGCAGTGAGAGGCCCGCATACCGCAAAAAAAAAAAAAAAAAATCTTCCACCCCTCAGAGATGCCTGGTTCCAGGGCTGGGGCAGAAGTCCTAGAAGAGCGTGAACCTACCGTCAGAGAGATGGGAAGAGCTCAGAGAATGGTGGGGATGTGTCAAAAGGACAAGGGGACATCTCGAAGGGGGGGTCCCACTGGCCAAATCTGGGACAATGTAAGCATCAAAATTAAATAATAATAGTAATAGATCATAATCCATTGACTAAAATCTGAAAGCATGACGTAACCCTATTGATATAAATGAAGGAAGAAAAACTCTTTTTTACAGGAAAAACCCAATCTGACTTCACGCTGATTCATCCAATTCCCGTCCAACAACACAGGGCTCTTCCTCGCCTTCCCCTTCCAGGTCCAGGTCTCCCTCCTTCCCTGGAGAGAACCCTGGTTCCAAACAGCTTTGCTGTATTTAGTAGTTTATGGTGTTTCCCACGATACTCACACACCTGTCCCAGAATTGCCACACTGATTCCACTGCCCATAGCAAACCTAAGCAAAGGTCAAGATTATTTTCAGTCCTTGTTGACCTTAGGATTGCCATCCTGCTGAAGGTGCCCGGTGTTTAAATCAGAAGAGGCACCTTCTGAACTGGGCTTTGATGGATGAATAGGAGTCTCCTGGGAAGAGAAAGGGGAAGAGAGCACCAGGCAGAGGGCCTTCCATGTGGAAAGGCTGGAGGACGAAATGGACATGTGGGGTGTCTCTCGGCTGTGGCTGGAGCTCGTGTTTGTTCAGACAGTAGGGGAGTAACAAAGGATGAGTCTGGAGAGCTGGGGGTGGGGGTAGCGGCTTGGAAGGGCCCTGGTTGTCAGACAAGGAGCTTGGGGGTCGATGCAGCAGGCAGTGGGAAGTCACAGGAGGCATCGGAGCTTAGAAACTGTGGAGGGGACATCGGCAAATGAGGGGTGGTGGCTGGGACTGCAAGACACAGTGTCTGAGCTGGGGATGGCTTTGCAGCGTTTCTGCTCTGGATCCTCAGTTTTATCATCTGTAATGTGGGTGCAGGAGGAGGACCCACTCCCAGGTCTGCCTGGGGACTCCCTGGGGTCTGAGGTGGGCCTGCGGCTCACACGCCCTGTTCTGGGACATCTCTGCTTCCTGTTTCTCCTGTCAGGGGAAGTCTCCGTCTCAGCTTCAAAAGCACAAACACGCTCTCAAAACAAAGGAAGACGGTCCTCGACTGCAGAGGAAGCAGGAAGCTGCTGGCCCTGCTCAGAGCCCAGCTGCCGGGGCTCGGGGACAGCGGCATGGAGTCCGTGGCCCTGTACAGCTTCCAGGCCACAGAGAGCGATGAGCTGGCCTTCAACAAGGGGGACACACTCAAGGTAGGGTGGCCAGAGCCGGCTCAGCTGGCCTCGCATGGGATGGGGGGGTGCTTAAAACCAGGGCCTGGACAGCCCCCCAAACAGAGTCCAGTCTCTGGAGGAAGATGGGCCCAGCTTCTCCAGTTATCAAGTCTGTGACTCTGGACAATCCACCTCCACCCTCTGAGCCTCAATTTCCCCATTTGGGAAATGGGGAGATAGTGATCCCTCCTTTGGGGGCCATTGTGAGGATTCAAGGAGACATCAGCATAGTGCCTGGCAGGGGTTGATTCAACACCGTTTCCCAGGAAAGAATTTGAAAAGACAGCTGGGGAAAGAAAGAGAGGAAGAGGCAGAGACGGATGCAGAGAGACAGAGAGGGTCTTGGGAATTAAGTACACACACTAACCTATCCGGGCTAAAACAACTATGATTAGGGGTCCAGACGAGCTTCCCTGCAGGTGAGAAAGGGGAAGATAAGCCTCAACACCACTCAGGTCCCTTGTGTAGCTTCTTGAGGAGGACATGCCTTCCAGGGCAACCCAGGCAGATGGGCTCCCGGGCTCTGTCTCTCAGGAAATGTCCCTGCTTACAAGTCTGCATCTGGAAGCAGAGCTCAGGGCCCTGATTTGGGAGGGGCCGTGCCACAAGTCGGGCGCTGGAGCTGCCACCAAGTCACGCTCAGGAAGCCCCTGCCCTTCCCTGGGCCTCGGTCTCTGCACCGGTTCAGTGGGCATGAGGCTTCTAGTCTGAGCCGGGGCCCAGGAAGGGACAGGGCCTCTGTGTGCTGACCCCGTACAGAGCCCCAGGTCCGAGCTCAGTGGTGCCCATCAACATCCATTTAAGCTGCTGAGGCCCCATTTCACAGGTGATTAAATGAGGCACAGGCAGGCGCCACAGCTTGCCTGGTGTGGGGTCAGAGGTGAACCCCTGTCCTTTGACTCTGGAACCTGCATTCTGAACCCCGTGACACTGAACAGCTGGGCTAGGTCAGGAGGTGGATGGTTCCAAGAAGAACCGCATCTTTTTGAGGATGTCCCCCTTTCTCTGTGCTGGGATGCCAGCCCTGGGCCCCCCTGAGTGGCTGGTGGGGGGACCTGTGGACGTGTGGCCAGCTGGGGATGGGGCAGGCTTGACACTGGCACCATCTAGCCAGGGCACGAGACTCTTGAGACCCAGGTCTGTTTCAGAGGCCTCACTTGCCAATCGGAGAGCAGTTTGGAGTCTCTAGTTCCAGACTCTGGGGCTTGAGAGGCAGTGAAACAGTGGGGAACTTGGAATGGGGTGACCGGTGGGTTCTACCTGAGACTCAGAGGGCTGAACCAGGGTGGAGGCAGTAGATCTGCGGGGTCCCCCAAGGCAAGTGTTGTAAAGACGGTGACATCCCCGCTTCCCTCCTGGATGCCTGTGCTCACCCCTGCCCACCCAAGATTGGCCAAGTTTCCCACTAAGCTTTGATAGAGCGTTGGCCAACTCCTGCTGTGTTTGCTTCTAACCAAGGCTCCTGAGGGCAGGGACATAAAACAGTGCCTGGCACAGGGCAGGCCCTCAGCAAGACACGGGGGTGTCGAAGGAAGGAAGGAAGGAAGGAAGGAAGGAGATGTTAGCCGAGACCCTGTCTAAGACCCCAATGGGACTTGCTCCTTGTGTCCGTGGAGACCCAGGAGGGGACCTTTCAAGGAATGACAGGCCACCGGAGGGGCTGCCTTTTCCTTCCTTCATTCAACAAACCCTTGTCAAGCTCTCGAGCACCTGCTCAGCACCAGGCATTGTCCTAAGTGCTGAGGACACAGCAGTGGATGAAGCCCAGTCCCTGCCCTCCCGGAGCGGACATTCCAGAGGGTGCATGCCGTCAGGAGGTGATAAATGGGTGGAAGAAATCACCTGGGGAGATGGAATGGAGAGGGTGGGTGGGAGGGTGGGGCAGGGGGACAGCTTTAGATGGGGGGGTGGTCAGGGCAGTCTCTCAAAAGAGACGACACCTGAGCTGAGACCTGAAGGATGAGCAGGACCCAGCCATGCGAAGAGCCGGGGGAGGAGAGTGGATGGAGAGAATGCAGCAGGTGGGGCTGTGGGGTGTGGGTGAGTTTGCAGTGTGGACTCACCCTAGCTACCTGCCCAGGGGCGGCACAAAATATCACACAGCCCCTAAGAATGCTCTTTGGGGAGGGAGACGTTTAACGACGTAAAAATGCTCATGAAGCAACGTTAAGTGGCAAAAAAGCAGAATGCAAAGGAACATGCACAGAGTCAACTGACCCATAATCAATAGATATTAGTTTTGGGCTTCTCTGATGGCGCGGTGGTTGAGAGTCCACCCGCCGATGCAGGGGACACGGGTTCGTGCCCCGGTCCGGGCAGATCCCACATGCCGCGGAGCGGCTGGGCCCGTGAGCAGTGGCCGCTAAGCCTGCGCGTCTGGAGCCTATGCTCCGCAATGGGAGAGGCCACAACAGTGAGAGGCCCACATACTGCAAAAAAAAAAAAAAGAAAGATATTAGTTTTAGGGATGGGAAACTGACATTCATGCATTGGATTTGTGCCTAGAAAAATACATCAGAAAGAATGTCTTGAGGAGCTAGGGGTCAATCCTGGGAGGCATGCTGTGAGCAAGTCACGCTTCCTTGTTCACACTTCTGCCTTTCCTCACAGGACAGAGATGAGCAAGTGATCCTTCCAGAGCCATACGTGGAGCTAGGGTCCTTCCTCTCACAGCTGTACAGGTGCCGGGTCAAAGCCTGCCCTGATTTAAGATTTTTCTTTTAATTTAAAAAAATATTAAAAATTTTTGGCCATGCTGCCCAGCATGCAGGATCTTAGTTCCCCAGCCAGGTATTGAACCCATGCCCCCTGCAGCGGAAGCTTGGAGTCCTAACCACTGGACCCCGCGGGAAGTCCCTGATTTAAGAGTTTGATGGAGTTTTTTGCAATAAATTTTAAATAGACTATTTTTTTTAATTAATTAATTAATTTTTGGCTCCATTGGGTCTTTGTTGCTGCACGCGGGCTTTCTCTAGTTGCAGCGAGCGGGGGCTACTCTTCGTTGCGGTGCGCGGGCTTCTCATTGCGGTGGCTTCTCTTGTTGAGGAGCACAGGCTGTAGGTGCGCGGGCTTCAGTAGTTGTGGCACGTGGGCTCAGTAGTTGTGGCTCGCGGGCTCTAGAGCGCAGGCTCAGTAGTTGTGGCGCATAGGCTTAGTTGCTCCGTGGCATGTGGGATCTTCCTGGACCAGGGCTCAAACCTGTGTCCCCTGCATTGGCAGGCGGATTCTTAACCACTGCACCACCAGGGAAGTCCCTAAATAGACTCTTTTTAAAACAGTTTGAAATTTACAGAAAAATCGAGAAGATGGTACAGAGGAATTCCAATCTGACACCCTGCCGCCCCCTCCCACCGCCCACACACACTCACACGCACACCCTTGGTAACATTTTATATTATTAACCTGGTACATTTGTTACATTAATGGAGCAACATGGATACGTTATTATTAACTAATGACCATATTCAGAAATTTTGATTTTTTAACATATTCCTTTAAAATATTCTTTATCTTGATTCCTGACTTTTTTGGAGCTCCCTTAAATTTTGTACCCAAAGTGCCTCACCCATCTCATGCTAGTCCAGGGTCTGATTTCTGTAACCATAAAAACGTGGCTGCAATGTCGCCCTGTGTCCCCTCTCCCTCCCCCGGGCCGGGGACAGCGGGTGGGGCTGGTGCCTGAGCTCCACAACCTGTACCTTCGTGAGCATGTTTCCTGCACACGGGCTGTGGGCCAGGCCTTTCCCAGCCCAGCAATGACCGGCGGACATGCAGATCCCAGCCTCTGGGAGCCGGCAAGGATGCTGCTCTTCCAGTCTGAGCTCTGCTCTTAGACGAAAGCCTGGTGGCACGTGGACCCACTCTGGACAAGGGGCCCCAAATGTCACTTCCCTGGAACAAAGCCCCCCTCACAGACGAGCAGGCATTTCTGGGTGCACAGGACCCTGCTGCTCCCCACAGGAGGAAAGATGTGGGTGGTGGCTTCACCTCCACCTCGTCATGCACAGCCTGGCCCCCAGGACCCAGACTCAGGGAGCCCACGGCCTCTTGGCATTTCCATGGCGATGGCCGGTGCACCTTGGGCCTGACCCAGCCACCCTGAGCTTCCCCACCTCCTCTCACAGCTGTTGCACAGCAGCTGGCGGTCACGACCACCTGCCCGCGCTCAGGCCCAGAGCCTGGGGTTGTCTCGGCTGCTTCCTCTCCGTCTCGTGTATCTCGCCTGTCAGCCGCTCTGCCAAAACCTACCCCAGATCTGACCACGTCTCAGCAGCCCCAATCCAGGCCCCCTTCACTGCTCACCTGGGCCTGCTCGTCACGGACCCCTCTTCCCCCCCAGTACCGGAGCACAAGACCTTCAAGCTCTCACCCTCCCCATTCAGCTCACAGCACTGCCCCGCCTCAACCGCAGACACAGGGGCCTCCTTTCTGTTCCAGGGACAGAGCTTGCTCCCACCTTAGGGTCTTTGCACTGGCTGTTCCCTCTGCCTTGGACACTGTTCCCCACATCTTCTCATGTCTCATTCCTTCCTGTAATTCGGGCCTCAGCTCATGTGCCACCTCCTCAGAGAGGCCTTTCTTGCCCACCCCCACCTGTCCCCTGTTGACAATCCCCCTGCCCCCAACCAGGCATCTTCCTTCTATGTCATCCTGACATATATTTTCAGACCACGTAGCAGAACATTAAATCACCTTGTTTACTTGTATCCTTCCTGTTTCTTGTCTGCCTCTGCCCACTAAAATGTGACCCCCTGCTTCCTGCTATATCACTGGGCTGGGCACAGTGCCTGGCACGCAGGAGGTGCTCCATGGCCGCACTGGCCAGGGGACGGTGGCACAAGACAGCACCCAGGAGAAGGGCACTGCAGGGGCAAAGCAGGGGCAGGCCGAGGTGTGAGCCTTCACCTCAGGGAGGGTTGGGAATTCCCATGTCTCAGAAGGTCTGGGGGCTTTGAACAAGGTTAACAGCAAGAATTCAGCTAATACAACCAATCAGAACATTTCTGGGTCTTTCCTTGGAGTGGAGGTGACAGGAAAACAAAACCAAAACAAAACTGGGATAGATTAGATATGTCACATCCACATGTCCACAGAGGATTTTGCAGGTCACAAAACACTGCCATGTGCCGTGTAGGCCATAGATGTGCCCATTTTACAGATGTGGAAACTGAGGCCAGGGCTGTGGAGAGAGTCAGAGGCAGGCAGAGTGGTCTAGAGCCCGAGGCTCCCAAGAATCTTCACTGAGTCTGTGACCCGCAGGCCCTAATTTTCTCATTAAGTTGGGGGAGTTTTTTGTTTTGTTTAGTTTTCAGCAAAAGTTATCCTGAGTCAGCCACCTACTTCCGGCTGTCCCTGGGGACACTGGTCTGGCCCAGACTGCAGGAGCAGGAAGGAGGGGCTCAAGGGACCTGGCAGACAGACAAGGGAGGGGCCAGGCCTGGGCCCAGGGGGCAAATCTCAGCTCCTCTTGGCAAAACCAAACCATCTGAGTTGCTGTCCCAGCCTTTGCTTTGGTGAAGGCGGCCTCGGGGGCTGGTGTGAGAAGGGGTGACACATGGCGAGCCTGCCCAGGGAGTGGGGAGGGAGTCCAAGCGTCCTGCTGGCGGCCCTCGCCGCGGCCTCCGCCACCCGCCCGCCAGTAGCGGTCCCCCGACCCCGCTCAGGTTTCGGTTCCCCTCAGCCCACCTGCAGGCAACGGGGAGTCTGCGACCCGAGCAGCCAGGCCTCAGCCTCGCCGCAGCCCAGAGGCGTCTCGTTTGCTCCCCTGGTGTCTGAAGCCCCCGCCTGATCATCACCCCTGAGCTCAGACGTGAAGCTTGTAAATGCGAGTGAACCCTGTGACCACCGCTCGGCGGGGCCTCCGCAAACCTACCCCCGACCCCTGGCTCTGTGCCTCGTATCAACTGCTGTGGGCCCCCCATGCTCAGGGCCACAGCTCAGGGACTGAGGGGCCCCGGATCTGTCTCCCAGCACCCGGGGGTCCGGGTGGCACGACCTGAGAGTCCGGCTCCAGCTCCCCTCCCTGAGCTCAACCCACCAACCAAATTCTCCTCTGTGACCCCCGGACCATGGAATCACCCCGCGACCTCACTCTCCTCTGGGAAGTGGGCCCCAGGGCTGGTGTGAGCCTTCAGCAGGGGACAGCTGTCCCCAGGTGACCAGGTGACCGTGTCTCTCTCGCCCACAGATTTTGAACATGGAAGACGACCAGAACTGGTACAAGGCCGAGCTCCGGGGTGCAGAGGGGTTCGTCCCCAAGAACTACATCCGCGTCAAGCCCCACCCGTGAGTGGCTGGCCCCACCCCTGCATATCCACAGGGCCCCCCTCACCCCCGGCCCTGAAGCCAAACGTCCACACCCAGCCTGGCCCAGGCTGAGCTGAGCTGCCTGCAAGTCCTCAGCCCGGCCTCCCGCCATCTGTCTGGGGACCCCCATCTCTTCCCCGAGCAGAGGTGGGGGACAGAGATATGAGGACTTGTCCCAAGTGGTGGCAGTCGGGGCCAGCTCAGGCCACGACACTGAGGACCTGGGACACTGGAGAGCATCCTGGTAGGGGCCCTGGATAGGACAGGGCTTTGGGCGCTCAGCCAGCAGGGCCCCTGGCTGCTGTGTGGCCTCAGGCAGACCCCTGCTCTCTCTGTTCCTCAGTTTCCCTATCTGCAACACAAGGAAGGCCAAGGCTCCTCTAAGAGGCCGACTCAGCCCTGTGCCGGGGTGGGGAGTGAGGGGCCATGGAGGGGCGGGAAGGAGGCAGACCTGTGGGCAGGGGAGCTGACGTGGGCCGAGCAGAGTCTGGGACAGGGCGGAGAGGGAGTCACGAGGAGCCCAGGTGTCCTCAGGCTTGGGACCAGCTGGCCCAGGGAAGCCCCCGTCAGGCTTCCAGTGCTGAAAACCCTGTTCTCAGCCCCAGAACAGGCCTAAGTGGCCAAGAATCCGGGAAAAGCCAACTGGATATTCACGGAGTGGTGGCTGAAGTAGCCCCAGGTCACAGTCTCTCGCTCGGTCATTCGCCAAACACCAGCCACTGCCTGAGGGGACCCACCTGGGTGATGCTGGGGACACGTGATGAGATGCTGGGGTCAGAGCAGTTGTGTCCTGTGGGAGAGACAGGACATAAAGAAACTATGACAAGGGAAGGCAGTCAGCATCGAGATAATTAACCAGGGAGGGCTTCTCAGAAGGGGTGGCAACAAGTGAGGTTTTGAAGCATGTGTGTAGGAGTTAGCTAAGGAGAAAAAGAGAAGGGCATTCCTGGGAGCTGGAACAATGAGAACCTCTGGCAGTGGGACCGGCAGGAGGGCCTCAAGCGCCCGGCGGAGGGTGGTGGGAGCCATGGAGGCATTTGAGCCGGGTGGGGAGTGGAACTCCTGCAGAGGTGAAGGCAGGTCAGGGCCCGTGTGTGGCTGTGGGGTGGACGGGAGGGAGGTGCAGGGCCAGGATGGGGCCTGGAGGTCATTTCCTCTTTACCTGTCTTCAAGTTATTTCCAAAGCTGCCACCACCTCAGACTTCCTGTGTTGAGCAAAGGCCCGACCCACCCAGGTCCCCTGTCTGGACTCCAGGCCCGCAGGGTCCCTCTGGGCTGTGTGACCTTGGGCAGGGACCTGTCCTCCGGCCTTAAAGACTTTCTGTCATAAAGGGAGAGAGACAGCAAGAACCCGGCCAGGGCCAGGCCAGCGGAGGACACGGGGGGTGCGGGAGCCTCCAGGTGGAGGCTGTGACCCAGTGAAAGCCAGGAGGTTGGGATGTGGGAGGCCGCTGAGAAGCCTAAGCAGAGGCTTCTGTTTGCTCAGGAGGAAAGAAAAGCTGATAGACTTTGGGGCCACGCCTGTCGGGGCAATGCTGGTGGTTCAGGCAAGCCTCCACCAGGGCAGGTGGGAGCCATGGAGGATTCCAGTGTCCGATGGCCCTGGGCTCCCTGGGGCTGGCTCTGGCCACTTGTGTCTGGGACAGAGTAGGGATGGGGGTCAGGCCCCATGCTCACCTGCCTGAGGCCGTTCCCAGATGCATCCTTGGCTAACCTCAGCCCCTGCCCTGGCCCCGAAATAGCAGTGGGGGAAATTCCAGCTCTGTGCCTGACTCAGCCCGTTGGGCTCCAGGGTGTGGGGCGGGGGCAGGGCAGGGGTCCCAGGGGGCCTCGTGTTTACACCAGGCCACTCTTTCCCTGAGCTCAACCGTCACCTCCTCCTGCCCAGGGAGCCCACGGAGGGGGGGCGTGATGCAGACCAGCTGCTCCCAGAGCCTCTGGGCCTCACGGGCAGGGGTCACCGAGGCACCTGATGCAGCCGCGTGGCTGGTGGGCATTGAGGAGGGCTTCCTGGAGGAGGGTGTCCTGGAGGAGGGCGTGGTCTGCTGGGCCTGGAATGTAGAGTAGAAGTTTGCTGGGAGGGCCGCAGACAGGCTAATGGGTGACACGTGGGAGGAGTTCACAGCAGCAGCGGTGAACACCTGCAGGCGGCAGCGCCCTTCTCCTCCCCAGGGCCCTGTGAGCTGGGTGTTCTCGTCAAGGTCTTGTGGGCAAGGAGGTGGCGGCACAGAGAGGTTGAGTGGCTTGTCTGGGGTCATACAGCTGGCAAGAGGCAGAGTGAGATTTGCCGCCAGTGCTGTGGGCCCCGGCTGTGCTCACTGGGAGGGAATGGGGGAACCGTAAGAGCAGCTGGGGGAGAGGGGTGGGCTGGGGGAGAGTCAGAGGCCAGAGACTTGCGGAGCAACTTTTGGGGATCCCTGCCCTTCCCTGGGCCTCAATTTCCACATCAGTAAAATGGGGACTAAGCGAGGAGTCCACGCGTGGAGCGAGCTGTGCTCTGGGGCATTGGGAGTGCTGCTTCTCCAGCACCCTGTCCCCGAGCCGCCACTGAGGACCTGGTCGGGGCAGGGCGGGCCTCCTTGAGGCTGCGGTTGCAAAATCCTTTGAGGGTGACAGCCGCCCACACGCTGATGCCTCCTGTGGAGTTTTGTGGGTTCTTTGGAAACTCCCACGCAGGGCCCTGTTGGACCCCTGCCCCTGCGGCAGCACTGCACCTGGGTCCTGCTGGGGGCTCCCCGGAGGAGCACCCTTCCGGGGCCCCCTGAGCTCAGCCTCCGGCTTGGAGGCCTCATCCGGGACTCCCAGACTCCAGAGACCCAGGCCGAGCTCTTGGAGGTTCCCTGGAGCCCCGCCTTCGGCCCCCACCTCCACTGCCTCCCCTCCACCCGCCCAGAGATGGGCTCAGGGTCCCCGCCATTTTGGGGGGCAATGATGGGCTAGAACCTCACTTCTGGGTGTGGGGCTCTGAGACACCATGTCAGGACCAGGACTTCATTTCGGACTGGAAGGCGGGCAGAGAGGGAGCCGGTGGCACTGCCCCTACTGGCGCCCCGGGCGACGGGCTCTCCCTGTGGCCAGAACCAGGGAGCCGGCACCCGAGCTGAGCTGCGTGTTTGTCCTCCTGCCCCCCTGTCATCACCTGAGAACATCCGGGGGCCCAACCTGCCCCGCACACAGGCCAAGCACTTTAGTAAAAAACCCTTGGAGGAACTGCAAGGGCTCACACGTGACTGGCGGGTGGGGTTACCAGCAGGACCCGGGCTGTGTGCACCTGAGCCTCTGTCCTGGGCCTGGAGGGCTCGCTGTCAACATCCTGATACAACAGGAAAAGTTCTGCCTCACATCCGCCCGGGGCCAAGCTCAGACTCAGGAAGCTCGATTGAAGGAGGGAAGGGAAACTGTACAGGGAAGGGAGGCTCCGGTGGCCCTCAGGGCACCAAGGTCCCACCAGGAGACTCCACCTGCTCTGGGCCTCAGTTCCCCCACCCAAACCATTAAGGGACTGGGCTCAAATCCGGGGTCCAAGAAGCCAGCCAGAGACCACCTGGACCCTCTGAGGGTGGGCGAGCCCCAAAGAGCACAGTGGGCAGGGCTGGAAGAGAAGCTGGATCCCAGCCTCTCAGCCCCAGGCCCTGCCAGACCCTCGGCATTTACAAGGCACCTTCTGTATACCCAGTTCTGTTTGGTCAGAAAGAAAAGGGACTTGAACCTGTGAGAAAAAGTCCAGGTGGCCTCAGTCTGTGCATCTGTGAAATGGGTACAGGGAGAGACCCTTCCTCACCAGATCAAAGCTGCTATTTTTTTGGGGGGGGGTCATCTTTTAAAATATTTTTTTAAGAATCTGAAATGGAAAAGCCCAGCTGGGGTTGGCTGAGTTGGGGTTCACCGAGGTGTGTGTTTGCCTGGTGTGGTGGGAAATGCTTGGGCTCAGGAGCCAGAATGCTGGGACTGGGCCCAACTCCTGCCTTTCACAGCACATGACCTTGGGTGTGTGACCTTGGGCGCATGACCTTGGCCTCTCTGGGTAAAGTGGGTGCCGTCGTATTTCCTGTGTCTGGGGACTGCAGTGAGGACCTGGCAGTGTTGGGTGCCTGGCATAGGGGCAGGGTAGCCTGGCCTCCCCTGCCCTCACCTGCCCCCTCTCTGCAGGTGGTACTCGGGCAGGATTTCCCGGCAGCTGGCAGAAGAAATTCTGATGAAGCGGAACCACCAGGGAGCCTTCCTGATCCGGGAGAGCGAGAGCTCCCCAGGGGAGTTCTCTGTCTCTGTGAAGTGAGTTCTGACCCGGGGTGTGTGGAGGAGGGTGGCCAGGGACAGGCTTGCAGGGTGTGGAGGGAATGACGGATGCCTGGAAGAAAGCGACCCTCTGGGGGTTGGGGATGATGCAGACCCCCGGGTGTAGCTCGGAGCAGGAGGATTCCATGCGGCTTGGGCTGGCTGCGAGGCCTCGAGCTCCGGGCTGAAGGCTCGGCCATTGTTCTATGAGCAGCAAGTCACCAGGGGAGGTTGATGTGGTGGGACTGGGGGTGGGAGAGCAGCAGGGCACCCAGGGCAGGTGTCCAGGATGTGCTCTGGACAGGGTTCCCCTGTGTGCTACATAGCTGACAGGATGGACCCTGGGGCCAGGCTGCTTGGGTTCAGATTCTGGCTCTGCCATTTCCTGACTGTGTGACTTTGGGCAAGCCCCTTAACCTCTCTGTGCCTGTTTCCTCACATGTAAAATGGGTTATTGCAAAGAATATATGAGTCATTCTACTTAGAGTCATTATAGTAGTAGCTGGCACGGAAGCAGGGTGGCAGCCTCTGGGCAGCTCAGAACCCAATCCCAAAGGCCACAATCAGGCAATGGAGGAATCCAGGCTGGAAGGAAGGGGCAGGAACCGGGGTCAGGGGTGAAGGGGTCAGGGCCCCAGCTGGTCTCTGTCCTTCCTACTCCCAGCGCCTGGAACAGTAGGATCTAGGTGCAGCAATTCAAGGAATTGTCACTGGGCTACATGCCACGTGCCAGGCTGTTCTAGGGATTTGGGAAATGACAGTGAAAAAAAAAAAAGTTGCTGCCCTTTGGGGTTTATGTCTTAGTGGGGGAGACAGACTGAACATATGAAAAAAGGAGACAAAAGAATATAGCAGGAGCCAGTGTTCAGGGATATGAACCTGGCGGTGGAGGCTGCCTGGGGCCCAGGAGTGAGGATCTGCGAGGAGAGGCTTCCAGGCAGAGGGAACAGAAATTGTGGGTGCCCCGGCGCCCTGCCCTCTCCTGGCGTCTCCCTGAGCGTGCAGCCCCGCCACGCCCTGCACAGGGTCAGCCCAGACGGCTCAACCTTTGGGTGTGTGTGTGTGCAGGACAGCGGAGGAGTCCAGAGGGAGCGGGGGCCCGGGGTCTCCATGACGCCCAACTGAGGGAAGTTCAGTGGCAGCAGACACTCCACAGGGTGGAGGAGGTGACATCTGAGCTGGGCCCCGAAGCATGAGTAGGAGTTTGCTGCACAAAGAGGGGAGAGGAGATGCCAGGCCCAGCGAACAGCATGTGCAAAGACCCAGAGGTGGGGCAGAGAGAGGTGGGCTTGGACAGCAAGGCATTTGTCTGACCAGGAGGGGAGACAGGCAGTTCTGGGGAGCCAGCACCAATGCTACCTTGGGAAGGGGTCTGGGAGTGTCCCTCTGAGAAATCCCAGCATATGCCCCCTCCCCGCCACACCCCCGGCATCCTGGCCAAGCCCCCTCCCCCAGCTCAGAACCGGAACCTTGGGCCCCAGGGCTGTGGTGTGCACACAAGACCACCAGGTGGCGCCCTCCAGCCTCGGTTTCATCCCCCAGGGCCGGACCGGGTCCTGCCCGGACTCTGGTGCATCGTCTCTTACGGGGGGAACTTTCAGGGCCCTTGGAGGACCACTGGGCAGAGATCAGAGCAGGAAACAGACTCAGGGCAGCTAGGAGGGGGGCTTTTGAGCAAGAATCTCAGCTCTGGTACTTCTCCTGTATAACCCTGGGCAAGGTACCCCAGCCTGTTTCCTCGTCTGTAAAATGAACATCTATGTAAGGTGCTTAGTGTGATGCTGGCACACAGTGAGTCTTCCCCAAACGCCAGTTATGTAATCATCATCATGTTGACCCTCCCAGGGCCACACCGTGCCTCCTGGCCCACGCCCCAGGGTCCCAGGCTCTTAGAGAAGGGCCAGTGGCCACATGGGGGCGGGAAGCCCAGTTCCCGTCCTGGCCTTACCCTGGACCTGCTGAGTAACCTCAGCAGGTTACAGGTTACAGCAGGTTACAGCAGGTTACAGTCCCCCTCGGCTGTAACGTCCTCATCTGCAACGTGGAGATAGTAGCCCTGGACATCATGAAGTCCAGTGACCCGATGGCCACCCTTCTGGGTGACGGTAAGTGAGAGCATTTCCTCCCTCGCTGGCTGCGCTCCTGGGGACTCTGACCGCATAGGCGTGGCATCTCCTGCACGCTCATGCCACGCCTCATAAAGCTGTCAGAGGTGGGGTTCACGGGCCTTGTTCTGCCTCACGGAGTGATGGTGGCCACGGCTGGCTGCCCTTTACGAGTTTACAGGGGGCTGTCCCCCTCCACCTCTGGGAGCGTGTCTGAGCTGGTGGCCAGTGGGCCGGGGCAGGGGCGCACTGCCTGGGCTGTGTTACTTTTGCCCCACACTCTGATCCAGGCTGCTGTGGGCTTGTCAGAAATGATGGTTTGCTCCCAAGTGAGATGTTTTACTTCTTTTCAGGCCAGGGGTGCCCTGGAGTCAATGATGTGTTTGCTCTACTGCCCTGGTCGCTGAGCCCCTACTGTGCGCCAGGCCTTGTGCCTGGTGCTGGGGATTCAACCACCAACAAATCAGATGAAGCTCCCTGTCCTTTAGGCACTCACGTTCTACTGGGGTGACTGACAATTTTATACATGTATGTATGCATGTATGTATATATATATAATTTTCTAAATGATTAGTAAACTATATAAAATCTTTGAAGATGATACATGCTCTTGGGAAAATGAAGCAGGGAAGAATGGGGGGACACAATTTTATGCCCTCAAAGACAGGGAGGAAGTGACCCTGGAAGCCCAGTGTGCAGGTAAGGAAACAAAAGCTCAGAGACGTGCAGTAACTTGCCCAAGGTCACACAGCCAGAAAACAGTGGAGCTAGAGCCCATTGACCCTCTGTGACCTGAACCACTCTTCTTCCCTGAGGCCTAAAGACCCAGGGGGAGTCTGTCTCCACCAGCAGCCCCAAGGTCAGTTTGATACTATCTCACGTAGGCTGCTGGACAGGGAATCCACCCCCTCCCTTTTCACAGACAGGAAAACTGAGTCTAGAGACGGGCCATGCCTACCAGAGATCATCCAGCGGGCAGTTAGCGCCCTGGCCTCCACCCCGGGGGTCTACAGGCCCTGATTGGGGGTGGGGGTGGGGTGCTGAGGCTCCTGACCTTACCTCAGCCTTGTTTGTCCTCCCTGGGCTACCACTGTCACCTCTGCTGCTGCTGCCACCAAGCCAGAAGAACCTGCTGGGCAGGACCGGTGGCTGCTAGCATCAGGCCTGACTTCATCTTTGGGGTCTACTGACAGCCCAGGGGCCAGGCCCAGCCCTCATCCCCCTGGGTAGGTGGGCATGGGGGTTACAGGCAGGCTGTACAAGGGGCCAGGGAACCCAAGGAGTCCCCCGACTCTGACTGAGGGCACCTGAGGCAGCTTGCAGAGGTTGGGCCATTGTATGCGGGCCTTGAAGCATGAGTAGGAGTTTGATTCAAGAAGAATTTGGAAGAAATAATGTATGCAGAAGCCTGGAGGCATGCTTGAAAATGGAGAGAGAGGTTCTGTGTGGTTTGGTTCCTTGACTTGGGCAGGGTGGGAGGATTCCCCCCTCCTCCCACCCCAGACACACACACAGAACAGAAGGTATTTACCTGGAATAAATCTCTATCTTAAATCTTGCGTCTTAACCTTTAACAAGGCAGCACACCAGCCCCAGGGCTGGTAGGTGGAGGGAGTGAGCCACAGGCAGGGATGGGCGACTGGGGGGATGGACACCATACTCCTGTCCACACCCTAGAAACACTTGGACTGTGGGCCTGCAGGAACTCAGGCTGCCCCAAGCCTGCACAGCCCGTCCTGGCCTGGAACGTGCCGCGTGTTCCAGGCAGGTCCCTCTGCCCTGCTGGCCAGCCTGGGAGATGCAGGCTATCCCCTCCGCTGGGCTGGAAGGCACTTGGTGGTGGTGGGTTGCAAGGTTGGGCAAAGGCTGGGAGAGGAGGCATCAGAGAGTATTTGAAGGAAATGAGGCTGGATGTGTCATCAGAGCCAGAACTTGAGACTGAGGTGTTAAGATTTTGCCCTGAGGGCAATGGGGAGCCATAGAAGGTTCTTGAGGTGGGAGCGGATGTGGGGCAGGGAAGGACAGGAAGCATCCCACAGGCCTGAGCTCCTCTCACACCAGCGGCAGGATGGTCTTAGGACTCACCCCTCAAGGGACTGTAAGGGCTGGGAGGGGACGAGGTGGGGGAGGGAGAGGAGTGCTGAGGCTGGAGGACGTTGGGGAGAAGAGATGCTGGCTGACCACCTCTCTCAGAGGAGCCATTTAATGTTGCCAGCACACGAGCACTTCCCCAGAAGGGAGGTATTATGAGGAAACCAAAGTTCAGAGAAGTTAAGTGATTTGCTTAAGGTCACACAGCAAGAAAGTGGCCTGGTCCAAGGCCCACATCCTTTACCCCACACTCCACTGCCAGGTGGGGACTCACCGTGTCTTTCACGGAGCCGGTCAGTGGGGCCTGGGACCCCCTCCCCACCTCCTGACTCCAAGCCTCACCTGGAGAGAAAAAGGCCTGGTTCCGGGGGGCAGGGATGGGGGGAGGGCCCCAGCCGCCGTGGGCCCCTCTGAGGTGGTCTGTGTCCTCTCCCCTAGCTACGGGGATCAGGTGCAGCATTTCAAGGTGCTGCGTGAGGCCTCGGGGAAGTACTACCTGTGGGAGAAGAAGTTCAACTCTCTGAACGAGCTGGTCGCCTTCTACCGGACCAGCACCATCGCCAAGAAGCGGCAGGTCTTCCTGCAGGACGAGGAGCCCCTGGCCAAGGTGGGTGAGCGGGGCGGGCGGGCGAGGGGGCCTCTCCGCAGGGGCCGGACCCCCCCCTTCCCACGTGGCAGGAGGTGGGTCCAGCCCAGCTTCTAAAATTCTGTCCCGGGCACTGCAGGGAGACACGCAGGGCTGGGAAAGGGGAGGCGGGGAAGGAAGGGAAGGGGCAGGTGGAAACTCCCCGGGCAAACTGAGCCTGCTGGCTCTCAGCCAGGAGCAGTGCGTGGAGCCCAGGAGGTGCTCAGTGGTTGTTTGTTGAATGAGCGAAGGTACTGACACCGGCTGAGCCTCCTGGGAGCCTCCTGGTCCGCACCGTACAGGTAGGACACTGAGGCTCAGAGAGTGATGTGACTACCCAAGGCCACCTGCCGGGTGGGGTCCATGCTGGCTTCCGCTCCGCAGGAGTTGGCCTGGGGTGGGGCGCGGGGCAGTGTGAGCGCCCGTGGGCAAGGTCCTGGCCAGGTGGAGCGGGGTCCGGCCGCCCCTGGTCCTCCTAATAACAGCGATTTGCCAGCCAGCTCTTTTGTCCAAGGGCCCCGGAGACCAGCTCTCACAGTCATTAGGATGACAACACCAGCCAGTGGGCTTATTAGCCCGACGTGCTGTTTTACTTGGGAGGGGGTGTCGGCAAGGCCTGGGGCTGGAGGTCGGGACCCTGGACAGCCCAGTGAACTCGAGTTCTGCAGAGGACGGGAGCACGGCCGTGGCCAAGGCCTGGGGAGGGGCTGCCAGGTCGCAGCTCCAGTCCTGCCTGTTCCTAGACTCCACCGCCTCGCCGTGTGTGACCTTAGGGCCAGTTCTTCCCTCACCTGGGCCTCAGTTTCCTCTCGGTCAGGTAGGGTGAGCCCTGGGATCTGATATGTCGGGGAGAAAACAGTGTCTCAGGAGGAGCCCCTGCCCCTGCCACGCACCCTCCGTCCCATCAGCGCACTCAGCCTGCTCTGCTTGGCCTGCCCCTGGGGGCCGGGCCAGCTCTAGGCTCAGTCTCAGGGACTCTTCGCTCCAGTCCCCGCCGGGCCTGCCTCTCAGACCTCCATCCCCTCCTGTCGCTGCCTGGGCCAGCTCTGCCCTTGGAAAGTGTGAGGGGGCCAGGATGGAGCTGGGGGCCGCTGGAGGGCTCCCCAACACCCACCGCCTCGCTCTGGCCTGGCCCTGGGGTCACCGGCCCCACAGGGCAACTCCAGAGCTGGCTCAGTCTCCTGGGACCCACGCCCCCTCTTCCTTCCTGGGCAGAGGACCGCTAATTAGCCTGTCCGTGATGCTACGGCCCGTGCCGGATAAGATTCCACAGGCTTGGGGCAGAGAGCCTGGTGGGCAGGCAGGGCCAGGGCGCTGGGTGTGACCCTCATGGTGCCAGGCTGATGTGCCAGCAGGGGTCCCTCGTCTAGCTGCCATCTGAAGGGGGAGGCAGGGAACCAAGTCCCCCAGAAGGCAGGGACTCACCCAAGGTCACCTTGGGGCATAGATGGGACTGGAACCAGGCCTGAGAGAGGTAAGCAGTGTAAAGTGACATCCTTGCCCTCGAAGCCTGGCCAAGGGCAACAGCAGTGAACTGCTCGTAGCTACACATACATCACTTTATAGTTTATAAGGCCTGTTCCTGTGGTTCTAGGGCCTGGGGTCAAAAGTTATCATGGCTGCTGCAGAGTCAGGAAAGAGACCCTGAGACGGGCAGGGACCTAACCAAAGTCCCATGCTGAGGCCCAGGACTCAGGTCCCTTGACCACTGGCCCTGTGGTCCCTACTGGGCCACCAGGACACTGGCTGTGCCCTGTGTAGACACAGGGTCTGTGCCGCAGACATGCAGGGGGTGGGCAGCGGGGTGCCCACGGGTGAGGTGGCCATCATCTGGACCTGGATACAGAGCTGAGTTCAACCCCAGTTCTGCCCAAAAGACCCCCTCCACCTGTGGGAAATCGCTTATGTTGGGGCCTCCATGGGGACAGTCCGGCAGGGGCTCCTGAGGGGCCCCACTGACGGCTCCCTCTCCTCGCAGCCTCCCCGGGCCTGCTTTGCCCAGGCCCAGTTTGACTTCTCAGCCCAGGACCCCTCCCAGCTCAGCTTCCGCCGCGGTGACATCATCGAGGTCCTGGAGCGCCTTGACCCCTGCTGGTGGCGAGGCCGTCTCTGCGGGCGCATCGGCTTCTTCCCGCGGAGCTACGTCCAGCCGGTGCACCTGTGACCCAAGTGGGCCCAGGGGCAGAGCCAGTGGACCTGCCATCCACTGGGCACTGAGGTCCAGAGAGAGGACACGGGCACCCCCAGCCCAGTGCCTTGAACTGGAACGTGGGCCTCCTGACTGTCCGGCCGGCCTCCTGTGCTTCATGTCAACTGGGACGGGTCCAGCGCCCCGAAAAGACCGCCTCACTCAGGGCCCCTGGGCTAGGGGAGCTCCAGGGCCTCCGCCGGCCTCTTCCCATTGGCCATCAGCTGTGTGATGGCACAGGCTGGCCGGCAGGGCCCGCCCACTCCAAACACCAATGGCACCACCCCCAGGGAGGGCTGGGGACTCCTGGGTTCCACCCGCTGGGGGCTCAAGCCAAGGAACCACGGGCTGGGTGGGTGACCACCCGCTGGGCCTGCTGTCCCCTCCATCCAAAAGCCCCAAAGGCTGGCTACTGGGGAGGTGGCCAGGGCCCCGCACACCTGTGCCTGGACTTGCTGGACAGACTCGGAGACTTTGGGCTCCACCTGGGATCCAACGCCCCTGCCCACCACAGACACTTCGGGGGAGGCTGGAGGCCCTGAGGGAGGGCGGGCAAGGGTGAAAGTAACGGAGGCTGCTGCTCTTCCGTTGGCCCCGTGGGACGGACAAGCTCTGAGGGGCCAGCCCTGGACGTGGCCACTTGGGAGACATAGCTGCACCTGCTCTTACTTGTTCAGGCCCAGGTTCTGCCCAGACCAGGGCCTCGGGAAGCGTGGGGGACTACAGGCCAGGTGGGGAGTTGCGGCCAGAGCTGGGCTCTGAGGGCCAGCAGCATCCAGAATGGGGCAGGCAGCCTCGGTGGAGCCCCAGCTTGAGGAAAGGCAAGGTGTCCATGGGGAAGGGGCCGTCAGCGCGGTCCTAAGCAGGGGAGCCTGGGGCCCTCGGGGCTCGGAAAGGGCTTTGAATGCCAGGCCGGTGGTGGAGGGGCGGTGAGCAGGGAGAGGGCAGCAGGTGGGATGGGGGCGGAGAGGGGCTCCCTCTGCCCAGCGCTGGCCCGAGACCCTGGAGCCCTGAGCTCTGGCAGATTCGCTGCTCACAACCTGGGCCCGTGAACTCAAAATAAAAACAGTAAAAGAGTAGAAGGATGCTCATCAGAAATCTCATTTTCTTTCCAATTACGACTACTATTTTTGAAGCATCACACATTCTTTTTTCCCATTTCCTCCCTAATTTTTCAGAGCTCCTGCTTTGCTGGCTCAGCCAGCCCCCCGGGCACTGAACTGCCCTGTGGCCACAAGGGGCACCACCCTCCTCTGGGCCTCCGTATTCTTGGTGGGGAAGGGGGCATCTGGGGACAGTGTCAGGCGAAGTAGGCGTAGAAGAAGACGTTGACACACACGAGGAGAATGGCGTTGAAGCCACAGACGCGGGCCCAGAAGGCATGTTTCTGGGATGCTCGGTGGTCACCTGGAGGGGGCGGGAGGAGGGGACAGATGAGGGCCACAGGGTCCCAACCGGGGCCCTTGCCTCCAGCCCCACCGTGGGTGGGAGTGAGAGGGAGCACCTTAGGGTCACACACGCACCTGTTTTGGCTCCCGAGGGCAGGTCCTGAGCCAGGGTCCACCAGGTAAGATTCTCGATCTGCAGGGAAGAGTGAGGGTGAGGGTGAGGGTGGCGGGACGGGGGTGGGCCCAGACGGGATCAGGGGTCAGTGATGGAAAGAGGGCAGCCAAGTTCAAAAAGGGCCACATGGGGCTACGGGTCAAGAGCTAGAAAATTCCTGAGTCAGAGAGGGTCAGGGGTCAGGACAGGCTCACCTGGATGCCCTGAGGGGGTGGCGTCAGCAGGCTCCCAGCCACCACCACGGCCCCGCTGAGCACGAAGAGAGCCACGGCAAAGTGCAGGTAGTGGATGCTGTGGAGGATGGCAGGTCGTTCCTCGGGGTGGCCGCAGGGCGGGGCTGGGTGCAAGAACTCCAGCACCAGCCTGGTGGCACCCACCGCCAGCCCCGCCATCAGGCCCCAGAAGGCGCCCTGGGGGGAGAAGGCAGGGCAGCTGGGGCCTTGGGAGGAAGGCCAGGGTTACCCCCGACCCAGGCACACAGGCGGCAGGGGGAGATGTGCACCCAGCCCCACCCCAGCTCTCCCCATCCCCACCTGCTCGTTGGCCCGCCGCCAGAAGATGCCCAAGACGAAGACCGCGGTCACCGGGGGGGCCAGGGAGCTGGTCACTGACTGCATGTAGATGAAGAGCTGCCCACTGTTGGAGCCCTGCAGGACCGGGATCCAGGCCACACTCACGCCGATGAGTACCACAATGACCAGCCTGCGGGCGGCAGCAGGCAGGCCGTCCCTCGAGACCTCTCCTCAGCCCTCCCTCGCCTCCCACCGGTCCCTAAGGCTCGCTCTCCATCCGTCCCCAGCTGCTCCAACTCCAGCCTCCTCCCTGGCCCCTGTCCACTCCTCCAGGGATGTGGCCCATCTTGCCCTCTCCAGACCCTTCCATGGCTCCCTGCCGCTGGCAGGAGCCACCCCTGACTCAGCCTGTGTTCTCCCGCTCATCCCTGGGGTCTCACAGTGGCCCCTGTGGCCCCCCGGGTCTCCTGTCCACCTTCAAGGCACCGTCCCAACCTCTGCGCTTGCTGTCCGTCTCCCACTCGCGGTGGCCGCAGCCTCACCCTGTCAGTTCACTGCTGCCTCTCCCGGCACACAGTAGGTGCTCAATACACATCCTTGACTGCATGAACGACCCCCTGCCCTAACATTCAGGCCAGACTGACCGCCCAGCATTCCTCTAACCCTGGTGGGCCTTTGAAGGAGCCATGGCCTCTGGTTGGCACCCCCCCACCCCCTACAGCTCTTGGCTGTGGACTCACATCCACTACTGGGCGACCTCCAGCCGGAGTGCAAGGTTTGGAGCCCAGCAGTCTCAGCTGTGAAGCCCCTTCCCTGCCCCATCCTGCATGGAATCCTCCTCTCAGCTCCTGCCTGCCCCCTGCTGGGCGTGCCCCCCTACCCCTGCAGCAGGGACACCCTTCACTCGTTCCTCCACAAGGCATGCATGAGGAGCCCACCGGAGGGCAGGGTGCTGGCTTAGGGACCCAGACTTGGTGACGAGCAAGCCTGGTCCCTGCCCAGCACCCAGAGTGGAGCAAAGAAAACAGATGAGCCTGTTATCCTGCACTCAGGGCAGTGCTGAAGGAGCCCAGAGGAAGCGTCCATCCAGGAAGGCTTCCTGGAGGAGGGGACCCTGCAGCTTTGAAGGGGTATGGAACCTGGCTAAGGGGACAGAGCTGGGGCGAGGTGTCCGTATGTTCCTCCCTGGCTGAGAGCCCCTCGGCTGTGTCCTGGGTCAGCTGGACGCCCCTCACCCTCAGAGGTGGGTGATGCGTGAGACTCCCTGGAACCCCGGACAGCACAATAGGAGTGACAGAGGCCATGTGTGCAGCTGGGGCGGGCCCGCCTGCCTCCTGTCCTTCCCTTCCAGGCCAGAGGGAAAGGGTGGAGGAAGGAGGCACCCCCTTGATTAGGGCTAATTAACCCTCCGCCTGGCAGGCAGCCAGTGCTGCCCGCTTCAAAGGCACAGGCAGGCTCCACCCCGCCCTCCTCCAACAGGCCCCGTGTCCAACACCAGACTCAGCATCTCTTGCGGGGCTGGTGCTCTCCAGCCCGACCTAGAGTGGGGCCCTGGCCCTCTCACTGCCCTCTTGGGTTTGGTCTGATGACTCAGCCGCCACCAGGCTGTCAGAGGGACCCCAAACCCAGAGGCTGTTCCTTCTGCCTGGAATGCCCTTCTCAACCCCTCCCCCAGCAAAACCCCCTTGTCCACCAAGGCCCAGCTCAAGACCCTCCTCCTCCAGGAAGTCTTCCTGACACCCTGCCCCCCCCACCACTCTGCCATCAGGATGACCGGCCCCCTCCATTGCCCCTGGGCTGCAGCCATGGTTGCAGGGGAGTCCCTCAAGGGCTGGGGGGGCTCTGAGACCTCTCTGGGTCCCCTATGTTGCCTAGTTTGATGCAGGGTCCCAGGGAGGGCCAGCAGTAGTGGACTGAATAACAGAGAAGGGTGGACAGAAGGGGCTGCAGGGGAGGACTGGGGAGTGGGGCTGGGGGCTGGCAAAGATTGGGGCCCCAGGCATGAGGTGGTCACGCCCCCAGGCTTATGATAGCTCCTCTGGCCCCCCAACCTGAGGAGACCTGGGTGGGGGGTCCCCAGCATCCCCGTGATGGCCTCGTCCCAGGCTCAGGGGGCCCTCTGCTGCCCTGCGGTCTGGGAGTCCCATCTCTCCTTGGACTGAGGCTCCAAAGATCCAGAGCCCACACAGCTGGAAACACAGTGTGAACAGTGCCGTTAGGCAGGAAGCAAGCTGGAGGTGTTGGGGGCTGTCCTGGTGCTTCAAGACGGAGGGGTGGTAGGGCTAAGCCCTGGCCGCACACCCAGCATTGGGCCCTTTCCATCCCACCGACCTGGCAGCTGAGATAACTGGGGCCCAGAAAGGGTGAGCAGCCCGGCCCACATCACACAGCCGGGTGCCCACAGGCAGGCTGGCAGGGCCCGGGGTGGGCTTGCCTGGGTGGATGGGTGAGAAGGAGGGTCAAGGGTGCCCTGTGGGGGCTGAGCTGGCATAGAGGGGAGACCGGCTCAGGACTCTGGCTTCAGGTGGGAGCGGGAGGCTGGGAAGTAGCAGGCAGGGGACGTGGAGCCGCCAAGGGGGGACTGAGGCTACCAGTGTCCAGGCCAGGGGGCCGAGGCACACCCTGGGCGGCAGGAGGACGTCCGGGCCCCAGTTCCCGGGAAGCCAGGGCTGGAGGGGCTCAGGGAGGAGCCGGTCCAACAGGGGCTGGGAGGGGTGGTCCAGGTGCTGACACAGAAGCTGCCAGTAAGCCGAGGGAGAGGCTCCCTGTTCTGGAGGAAGTCTGAGCTGCAGCTGAGCTCACACTTGCCAGCCGGCATGTCCCAACAGAGGCCGGCTGCTTTGCATCACGGGGATGACTGCCTGGAGCTCCAGGAGACCCCACCCTGAGGATGGGCACCACAGGCTCCCGGCTGGAGGGGGCACTGCTGCCAAGCCCAGCACCAGAGGGCCGGGTCCCCCTCGACCGGCACAGTTGGGGCTGCATGGCTTGGAGGGAGACAGGCAGGGTGGGACTCCTGAGAGGGCATCGACTCCTCTTCATCCATCACTGAGTTTCACCCCTAAAGGACTCTCGGGTACTCGGCCAAGCTTGGGGATGGAGGGCTGTGCCAGGCACAGCCCCCCTCCCTCCATGGGGAGGGGCATCGGGACACCAGTGGGACCGACAAGGCCTACATGTGCTATGGGAGCGAGGCTATAGTTCCTGTGGGAGGCTTTGAGGGGAGGGGGCTCATTCCTTGGTCAGAGGTATCAGGGTGGGCTGCCTGGAGGAGGGGCACTTGAGCAGAGTCTAGAAAGATCAGGTGAGTCATCAAGGTAATAAGGAGGGGACAGGTAGGGCTCGGAGGAAGTGGGCAGAAGCTCAGTGGGGCCAGGGGCACAGGGGCCAGAGGGACAGCTATGGTGTGGGTGTGGCCACACCTGAGTGCTGGCTCTGGCCCTCTCTGGGGCAGCTGGGAACTGTCAGGGGGACTAGGGGCTCAGACCTTGGGAAGGCAGATCTCTGCGTGGTTAGGGAAGGGGGCTCTCCCTGGCAGATTCCCTCAGAGATTCCACTTGAGGTAAGAGATGCATCCAAGATGGGGGTTGTGGCTGTGAAGGGGTGGCCAAGAGAGCGATGTGGAAGGTGGGAGGGGTAGAATGTTCTGCTCTCTTCTCTCCTCTCCTTCCTGGTGTCGTCCTTTCTCCAACTGGCAAACTCCTACTCATCCCTCAAAGCCCAACTCTGCTGGGGCCTCATGGGTTGGTGGTGTGGCCGGGGAAGCCCTCCTCCCAGCCCCTCCCCCATACCGTCCCACCAGCAGCAGCTCCCGCTCCCCGGCGCGGGGCCGCAGCCACTTCCAGATGTCCATGGTGAAGAGCGTGCTGCTGCTATTGAAGATGGAGGTCAGCGATGACATGAGAGCAGCCATCATCACAGCGATCATCAGCCCCCGCAGGCCTGGGGGAACAGGGGCCACTGTGACCCTGCCCGGGCTGCGTCCCCGCCCCCGGGAGCCCTCCTGCCCAGGCCCTGCCGTCTGAGGCCCCTCCAAGTCCCTGCAAGTGGAGGCCCAGGAGGGAGTAGGTGGGGGGGTTGGAGGTGGTGGGAGAGAGACCCCGACATGGGAGGCTGGGGACAACAGCGGGGCTCCCACGTCTGCTGCCCGAGCCTGCGGGCTGCTGGCAACAGGGATCTGTTCTCAGCCTTTCGCTTCTACGGAGCTTCCAGTTGACAGGGCACTTTCACACCCAGACTTCATTTGATGGTGAGGAGGTGGAAACTCAGAGAGAGGAAGAGAGTTGCTCAGGGATGCACAGCAGGCCAGAGGCAGAACTTAGGGGTGGGGTGGGGGAGTGAGGACAGCCTGGACGGGACCCTCAGCCTGGAGGCCCCGCCCT
The DNA here is from genome assembly GCF_964341445.2 of Mesoplodon mirus. NCBI lineage: Eukaryota > Metazoa > Chordata > Mammalia > Artiodactyla > Ziphiidae > Mesoplodon > Mesoplodon mirus. The sequence goes on along the minus strand of NC_138994.1, from coordinate 39,373,154 downwards.
GGGCAGGGCCCAGGGGACCAGGGCCTGGGGTTTCCTGCTACTTCCTGTGAGTGGCCACCCTGTCTTGTTGGCTCTGTGAGAGAGGAGATGTGGCTGCCCAAAGAGGAGAGAAAAGCCACCCCGGTCATGGGCTGAAAACGAATAAGGGGCCCCCACCGAGGTGGGCGAGGCCCTGCTGTGCAAAACCTGCCGTGGGTCGTGGGCTTGAGAGGGGCTGAGTGTGCGGAGGACTCAGTGATGTGTGGCTTCAGGCTGGTCGCCTCCCCTCTCTGGGCTTCACTTCGAGTCTGTCTCCAAGGCTTCCTGTGCTTTTTCTTCAAGTGTCTAAGCACCTCTTCCACCTCTGCAGATTCCCTGTCTGTCCTCCACACCCCTTTCCCCCACCCCAGGATAAGCCACCTCCCCTGAGGGCTCAGACTTGCAGGTGCCATTGCTTGCCTGGCCCTGGTTCTGTATCTGACCTGCTGTGTGACTTCCAGGCATCCCATGGCCCTCTCTGTTCACTTAGGGTGACTGAGATGGGGCCCAGAGGAAAGTGAGTTATATCATGGTTTTCCCCCAGACATTTCTCCAACCTCCTTCCCTTGCTCAGGGAGGTGGATTAACTTGGGGCTTATTCTCCTCCCATTTCTCACACAGGGAGCTCAAGGCCTGGAGAGGGGTTATGGCCCAACAATGGCTGGGTGTCAGCAAGCCCCCAGAACAGAAGGGGCAGACGAGGCCCCGGGGTGGGAAGCCACAGTGCAGCCAAGCCCTGTGCCGGTCAGTTTCCCTGTGCAGCTGCGTTTAATCCCAGCAACCATGCTGAGGGGTGGGTTAGTGTCATTATCCCCAATTTACAAATGAGGACACTGAAGCTGCGGGCAGGGAAGGGACTGGCCCCAAATATCTCAGCCAGCAAGTGGCAGAGCCCAGGTCTGGTCCAGGAGGGAGGGAGGAGCAGGGCGGGGCCAGAAAGCTCCCATGGGGGTGGGGGGACACTGAAGACCCAGAGGTGAAACCAGGTTGCAGAGGAAAGTCGGCTCCTCTTTTTGCTTAGGTGGGATGTCCCTTGCCATGTATTCTGCTTGCACACCTTCTGTGACTGAGGACTCACCACCCCACATCAGACTGGCAGGGAAAGTGGAAGGGCCAAAATCTGCCCCATGTTCTCTGGCCTGCAGGGTCTCAGGGGTCTGCAGAGGCAGCAGGCTCAAGGTGGGCCTGGGGCTCCTGGGTCCCCAGCAGAGTCAGCAGTGGGTCTGGGGCCAGAGAGACTCGGGTTTGCGTCTCAGCCACAAGCTACAAACCCGGGACAAGCCACTTTCCTCTCTCTGTGCCTCAGTTTCCCCATCTGTGAAACGCAGCTAAGAACTCTGCCTCATAACCTTACATAAGAAGCAGTTTGTGAAAGGGCCCAACACCCAGCAGGCCTGAAAGAGGAGACAGTGGCAGCCTTTCTGGAGGGACGGGCCAGCACCGGCTAAGAGGATGAGCCCTGGGGTCAGACCGCCCAAGTTCAGAACCAGCTTTGCAGCTCACTTGCCACGACCTTGGCCAGGGCACCCTGGGTCTCAGTGTCCCCATCTCTAAAGTGGGGATGATGAGGGACTTCCCTAGTGGTCCAGTGGTTAAAACTCCACGCTTCCACTGCAGGAGGCACGCACAGGTCTGACCCCTGGTCGGGGAGCTAAGATGCCACATGCCGTGCAGCGTGCCAAAAAAAAAAAAAATTAAAGTGGGAATGATGATCACAGTGCCCAGGGCTCCTGAGAAGAGGACACGAGTCAGCCGCATGTGACGCCTGGGCGTGGTGCCCGGTGCACGCTGGGTGCCCTGTGCGTTTTCTATTATTATTACTTTCCTCACATCCTGCTCATCCCACCTGGATGTCACACAGAGTCACGCTGGATCAGAGTGGGCTCCACCGCCCCCAGGGCTCCTCCCCGGACCCAGCTGGAGCCTCACCTGTGGGCATCAGCTCCATGACCAGCTTGGGGTAGGCGATGTTGGAGCAGCCAATCTCGGCCCCGCAGGCCCGCAGGCACTCAGAGGGCACCACACAGCCCACGTCATCTGCGTGAGAGGAATGCCTAGTGTCCCCCGCTCGCCCCCCGCCTGCCCTCCCTGGGGTGGGCAAGCCCCGAGCTGAGGACAAGAGCCTGGCGCACCTGCTCTGTCACCATCTGCCACCAGAGGCCGCTCGGCCCTGGGCCTCAGTTTCCCAGCCTGGGTGACGAGGCGGGGGCCAGCCTCAGAGACTACTCTGGCCCTTGACACCCTCTCCTCCAGCCTCTTGCCCATCCCATGACCCCAGCTCCCTGTCCCACACCAGGCCGGCTCCGCTGCAGGCTGGCCCCGCTGCAGGCCGGCCCCGCCCAGGTGAGCCATCCATCCACCGTCTGAGCCCCTCTGGGCACTGGTCTCCCTCCCCCCACCTCCTGCCCCCAGCCCTCTTCCCCAGAGGGGCAGGTGGAGGCGCCCCACCCGGGCTGACCTCTCAAACAAGAAGGGAGCCCAGAGCTCCGTACAAGACCCTCCAGACTCCCAGCTCCTCGGGCTGGTCTCCTTCCCTGCCCCTCTCCCCGCACCCCAGCCTCCTCCCACCCGAGCCTTTGTGCTGGGTGCTGCTCTCCCAGGCCTTCCCAGGGGCGGCTCAGAAGTCATCGCCTCCATCTGAAATAACCCCCCTCCCCCATGACCCCCTCCCCCCTCAGCACTCGTTTTCAACACTTCACCTCCCCTGGACAACTGGGGCTGTCGGCACGGGAGGTGGTTCTGCTGCAGACCCTCCCCCGTGGCAGGGGCAGCACCCACTGCTCGCCCTCTGAGTGAACAAGGAATGAGTGGATGGCCCAGACCTGGCCTGAATCCGGAATCCCAGACTCCCCCACCAGACGCTGGAGCCTGACCCTGTTCAGGGCCTGAGGGCGGGGGACCTGGCTCCCGGAGAGCAGGCAGAGGTAACAGACCTAGGGTCGACCCCACGTGCTCTTGTGCCCCTGGGAAACACTCTTTAAACACCTTTGGCCCCTGCCCCCCTGGATTCTCAGCAGGGCCCGCAGAGGAATGCGCAGAGCAAGCAAACGCAAAGATGCGATTACGGGGAAAGTTCAGAAACAGCAGCCATCGCTCAGCCGCTCGGGCACAGGGGCCTGTTTGGGGGGTAACGTTTCCACGCGTGGGCATTGATGTTTCCGTGACTTGGAGCCCCTGCATGGACCGGGCACTCCTGGGTTAACGCCGCTCCTTAGATGCCCAACCCACCGTGGAGGGTCTCAGGCCCCCTCCCCGGGGCCAGAGGGGCTGGAGCGGCATCACCCCCCTCCCCCATGACCCACGTCCCTGAGCGCCAGGCTTCCAGGGCATCTGCCCCGCCAGGCCCCCACCCCTGGCACCTCCGGCTCAGTGTGTCCCACCGTCCTCCCTCCTGCCACAAGGTGGGCACCAGCTCCTCACGGCCTCCCTTCCATCCTCTCCATCCTTCCAAAGCCACCGCTTTGCTCACATCACTTACTTCTCAGGAACCCCCTCTCCGCCTCCAGCCCCAGAGCCCACGGCTTCCTGGAAAAAAGTCCTTTCCATGACATTCGAGGCCCTGGACAACTGGTCTCAGGTCCTGTCATCCCAGCACCGTGCGCTGGCCACCCCGACCTGCTTGCATTTTTTCACACGCGCCCAGCATGCTGACGCCTCTGTACCTTCGCAGACGCAGTCTCCTCCTGCTGCTCTGTCCCTACCCTTGCTCACCTCCTGCTTCATGGCCTGCTGCAAAGGGCTTGCTCTCCGATGGCTTCCACAGCTTGTCCCCACCCCCTAAGGCAGAGTAGCTTCCTCCCAACGGCTCCTAAAGCCCAGGGTTGAATCACAATTGTTTGTTTGCATATTTTACGCCCTCCACCAGACCAGGAGCTCCCCAAGGGCGGACACTGGCTTTGAATCATCTCCTCTCCCAGGTATCACCCTGTCCAGGGCTGGGCCCAAAGGAGGTGCTCTGTGAACAGTTGTGAATAAATGAATGAGTAAACAAGTGAATGGTTGGGAACAAGAGGAAAGGCACAGAAGGAGAGGAGGAAAGGGAGAAAGGACCCCACAAAGAGCTATGGAGGAGTTCAGGCACTGTTTGATCCAGCTGCCCTACCCTACCACCTCCCACCCACAGCTATGCATATGAGAGAACTCAGGAGCAGAAAGGGCATAGCTTTCCCAGGACACGTAGTCAGACCCGGGACAGAGCCTGGGGTCCCACGGTGGGACTCTGGGGCCACTGGGGTTCAGGTGGGGGCAGGTGACAGGTTCTGGGCTTGGACTGGCTGGCTCTGGCACCTGGAGGACTCAGCCCTCCTGGGAGGGACAGGTGATGCATCACGGCCACATAATGGCTCAAAAAGCCCAAGTCAGGAGATTCTGGCTGAGTTTATTCGGCCTGTTGCAGCCCATTCCAGGCTGCCAGGATGGGGCCTTGCCTCTGGGCACCTCGGGCTTGCCTGCCTGAGCAGCAAGCAAGAACCACCTCTCCTCTGTGACAGCAGGCAGAGGTGCTGCCACCTAAACAAAGTCCCCGTTTGTGCCAACTCAGGAGTGAGCAGCCCCAGGCCAGGGGGACCAGCGGACTGGGCAAGGGGCCTGGCCTCGCCTGAGTACCGGATTCCACGGGCCTGGGAGCTCCCCGCTGGGTTCCACCTTCTCATCAGCACCCCTACCCAGCCGAGGCCCACGCCAGAAGCCTGAGGGCTGCCTCTCTCCTTGCCCCCCACGTCCTCCCTCCCTGCGGCCAATGCCAAGTCCAGCCACTGGGCTTGGGGACCAGGGGAGCTGCACCACCTCCCCGCTCTAACCCACCTCCCCTAAAACCAGGACTCTGCCCACTATCCTCCCTGCTCACAGCCTCCTGTGGCCTCCATCGCCTGCAGGAGGGAGCAAGGGACTCTAACTGTGCACTACAGCCTCTGCCCACTTGGCCACCCTGACCACCACCAAAATTTCACCCTCAACTCCAGGCCTCTGTATTCGCTGTACCCTCTCCCTGGAACACCCTTCTCAAACCCAGGGAGCTCATACTGATTCCTCCCAGCTGGTTGCGGATGTCTGGGCTCTACAGGCTTTGAGGAAACACCCTCCACGGCACCAATAACTCTGTGACTTGTGTCCTTCCTGCCTCTCGATAGACTGTGACCATGAGGCCCATGCAGGAGCCTGGACTCCAACAGTGCACAGCACAAGCCAATGGGTGGCAGGTTCTGCCTGTGTTTGTTGACTGACTAAATGACCCTCTTCCAAGCTGGTCATTGGACACACCAACCCGAGAGGTAATCAAGGTGCTCCCCACTCCCAAGCAAGCCTGGCTTATCCCTGGGAGCCAGTTCAGATGCTGATATCACAGGAGGGAGCACACAGACCTGGCTCTGAGTCCAGTTCTCCCAATCCCTTACTATGTGATCCTGGGTATTTATTCTCTGGGGCTATTTCTTTCTCTGTAAAACCCTTCTGGGGACATCCATAGGCCAACAAATCAACTTCAATCTAAATTTCATACCTTACACAAAAAAATTAACTCAAAATAGATCACAGATTTAAATGTAAAACTATCAGACTTCTAGGAAAAAAGTAGGAGAATATCTTCGGAACCTAGGGCAAGGTGAAGAGTTTTTAGACTTAACGTCAAAAGCATAATCCCTTAAGTGAGAACTTGATAAAATAGAGCTCATCAAAACTAAAACTAAAGCTTTCCCTGGTGGTCCAGTGGGTAAGACTCCACACCCCCAATGCAGGGGCCCCGAGTTCGATCCCTGGTCGGGGACCTAGATCCCCCACACATGCCGCAACTAAGAGTTCACACGCTGCAACTGAGAAGTACACATGCTTCAACTAGAAGATCTCGTGTGCCGCAACTAAGACCCAGCACAGCCAAAATATAAATAAATAAATACATATTAAAAAAAAAAAAAAACTAAAGCTTTTGCTCTGCATAAAACACCTGTGGGAAGGATGAAAAGAAAAGCTGCAGAAACAAATTCAGTAAAGTCGCAGGAAAGAAGATCCATACATAAAACCAGTTGTGTTTCTATACACTAACAATGAACTATCAGAAAAAGGAATTAAGAAAACAATCCCATTTACAGTAGCATAAAAAAGAATAAAATACCTAGGAAAAAATTTAACCCAAGGAGGTGAAAGGTCTGTACACTGAAAACTGTAAGACACTGAAAGAAATTGAAGACACAAAAAAGTGGAAAGATATTCCATGCTCATGGATTAGCAGAATTAATATTGTTAAAACGTCCAAAGTGATCTACAGATTGAGCGCAATCACTATCAAAATACCAATGAGGGCTCCCTGGTGGCGCAGTGGTTGACAGTCCGCCTGCCAATGCAGGGGACACGGGTTCATGCCCCGGTCCGGGAGGATCCCACATGCCGCGGAGCGGCTGGGCCCGTGAGCCATGGCCGCTAAGCCTGTGTGTCCGGAGCCTGTGCTCTGCAATGGGAGAGGCCACAGCAGTGAGAGGCCCGCGTACCACAAAAAAAAAAAAAAAAAAAAAAAAAAAAAAAATACCAATGATATTTTTCACAGAGGTAGCAAAAACCATCCTAAAATGTTTGTATGGAGCCATAAAAGATCCTGAGTAGCCATAAAAGATCCGGAACCTTAAGAAAGAAAAACAAAGCTGGAGGCATCACACTCCCTGATTTCAAACCAAATCACAAAGCTATAGTAATCAAAATAGTGTGGTATTGGCACAAAAACAGACACACAGATCAATGGAACAGAATAGAAATAAACCCCTCACATATATGGTCAACTGATTTATGACAAAGGAGCCAAGAATCTACAATGGGGAAAGGACAGTCTCTGCAATAAATGGGTGTTGGGAAAACTGGACAGCCACAGGCAAAAGAATGAAACTGGACCCCTATCTCACACCACATGCAGAAATCAACTCAAAATGGCTTAAAGATTTGAAAAAAGACCAGGAACTGTGAAACACCTAGAAGAAAACATAGGTGGTAGCTCCTTGACATCAGTCTTGGCAATGATTCTTTTGGATTTGACACTAAACAAAACAAACAAGTAAAAAACCCACAAACAGACCCCAGAAATCTGATTTAAAGATGGGCAGAGGAACTGAACAGACATTTTTCCAAAGGAGACGTACAAATGGCCAACAGATACATGAAAAATACTTGTACAGCATTGCTAATCATCAGGGAAATCATCACACCTGCAAGAATAGCTATTATCAAAAAGACAAGAGATAACAAGAGTTGGCCAGGATGTGAAGAAAAGGGAACAACACTTGTACATTGTTGGTGGAAGTGTAAATGGGTGCAGCTACTATGGAAACAGCATGGAGGTTCCTTAAAAAATTATAAATAGAACTACCATATGATCCAGCAATCCCACATCTAGGTTACATATTTTAAGGAAATGAAATCGCCACTTCAAAGAGACATCTGCACTCCTGATCACTGCAGCATTATTCACTATAGCCAAGATATGGAAACAATCTAAGTGTCCTTCAGTACTTATAATAAACGGATAAAGAAACTGTGACGTTTATATATATAAGAAAATATTATTCAGCCATGAGAAGGAAAGACATCCTGCTATTTGCAACAACGTGGATGGACCTCGAGGGTGTTATGCTAAGTGAAATAAATCAGAGAAAGATAAATACTGTATGATATCCCTTATATGTGGAAGCTAAAAATGCCAAACTCATAGAAACAGAGACTAGAATACCATGGAGTACCAGGCAGCAAAAGAAAGGAACACAGCCATACACACCAACCTGGATGAATCACCAGAGAACAGATTGGTGGCGGCCAGGGTTAGGGATGGAGGTGTGGGTTTGGCTGTAGAGGGACAGCTCTGCATCTTGATTGTGATAGTGGTTACACAAACGTACACATGGGATAAAGTTGCACACATCTACACACATGCACATAAACGAGCACACGTGAACTGGTGAAATCTGAACGAGGTTTCTGGCTGTGGTATTACTGCACTATCGTTATGCAAGATGACACCATTGGGGGAAACTGGGTGAAGGGTGCATGCAAGCTCTCTGTTGGGTTTTTTTAACAGCTTCCTGTGAATCTATAATTATGGGCAGGTAGCTGGAGGGCTGGAGGCCCTTCAGCCCTGAGAGCCAGGACTCCCTTCATGAGCCCCAGGGCCTCTGTGCAGGGGAAGAAAAAAAGGAGCAGCTGGGGCCACAGAAGGTCTTGTCTGGATCCCCAGTGGCAGAGGCTGTAAGTCAGGCTTCAGGACTCCCAGGGCAGTGCTCAGCCCTGGGACCACCTTCCTCCCCCTTCTGACCATGTGCGGGGGCGGGGGGATGCAGGTGTGTGTGCATGTACCTGGGAGGTGCTGGGGGCACTTGAAGGGGCACTATGTTCAGACACAGTGTGAAGCCCCTGGGCCAGGGTGGAGTGCAGGGGTCAGCGATGGGGACCACAGGCATGCTGGGGCTGGGACACTGCATCACTGCTCGGGGCAGCAGACCCAGGGAAGACGCTGACAGGCAGATGGATGGTGGTGAGGGTCCTGAGGGAGGGGGGTTCATGGGCCCAGGCCCAGTGACATGAACAGCTGGCCCTCAGCAGCAAGAGCAGTGTCCTCGGGGCCCCAATCCCAGCTGAGCACAAAGCAGCTCCATGCAGGGCAGGCGAGGTGACAGTGGTGGCAGGGCTGGGCCAGGTGCCTGGCTGACTGCCCGTGGCATGCAGCGGGATGAGGGCCGTTGTCAGGCCAGGTTTCGTGGGCTTTGCTGTCCCCACCCTGGCAGCCTGCTTTCAGATGTGGTCCCCACACGCCCCCAGAACCGGGGTCCCAAGCCCCAGGACGCAGGGCAGAGGGCTGGGCCTGACCGCAGCCCACAGCTGCCCTCTGAGGCCCTCCCTGCCCCCGGGCTCATCATGCAGGACCAGTCCTGGGTGGGCGGGGCTCCCAGAAGGGAGCGGGGCTGGGACCTAGAACTGGGTACCTGCTCTATCCACACCAGGCTCTTTGCAGGCTCCTGAGGTCGGGTCAGACCTGCCCCACCTCTGCCTTGGTGGCTCCCAGCCTGGTCCCGATCCTACTTCCACAACTGGACAGCTGAGCATGGACTTCCGTCCCACCTGGGAAACTGGACACAGTTAGGGTGGGACCAGGGTTACCAACAGGCTGGGGGCTGGGTGTGCTAAGGCTGTTGACTTGCTGTGTGTCCTCAGGAAGAACACTGCCCCTCTCTGGGCTGCAATGTTCCAGGAGCTCTTGGACTTCGGTCCCTGAGCCGTTCAGAATTCGGCTACCTGGGGCTGGTGGCGGCGGAGGAGACAGACACACACCGCCCGACGTCTGTGTCCGTCGCGGGTAGGGGTGAATCGATTTCCGGCTCCGCCCCCTGTCGCACGTCACCGCAGGTGGCGGCAGCGGGGTGGGCGAGGCGGCACTGAGTCACAGGCCGCCTGTGCACCCGCTCCGCCCGCGCCGCCCGGTAAGCGAGACCTGGCCCGTGCCCCCGAGCCCGGGCCCCCCGGCGACCCGCCCGCCCGCGCGCTGCCCCGAGCCTCCTCCGCGCAGGCCCCTCGGGCTGCCGATCGCGGCGCCGGGGTCTTTCGAGACCCCATCCCATCCCGGAAGCCCTCGGGATGCGGGGCGCCGCCGAGCAGGGTCAGAGGTCGTCAGAGAGCGGACTCCGGCCTGTCCCTCTAGGAAACTTCTGGGGAGTCCCCTGCCTGGCCTAGTTCCCCCCAGAGGTCGCCCAGGACCTCTGGCAGCTCCAGAAATCCTCTGGGATGCTGGACCCCGTCCGCTGCAGGTACCGGCACCCGGGTCGGGAGGCGTGCCGCCCACACCACTCCCCCGCCGGCCCCTCCTCCGCGCGGCCGCCCCTCCCCGGCCCCGCCTGCGCTCTGACCCGACCCTGCGACCCGCCCCTCCCGCAGGCTCCCGGGGGCAGAGGATCGGAGGCGGCGGCGGCGGCGGCGGCGGCGGGAGGCCCCAGAACGCGCTGCGCGAGGCCTGCGACCGGGCTCCCGACCTGCTGAGCGTGCGTCCAGCCCGCGGCAGAGGCGCCCGCCATGGCCTTCTCCCAGGTGCAGTGCTTGGACGACAGCCACGTCAACTGGCGCTCCAGCGAGGCCAAACCCGAGTTCTTCTACAGCGAGGAGCAGCGGCTGGCGCTGGAGGCCCTGGTGGCCCGCGGCCCCGACGCCTTCTATGAGGTGCTGAAGCGGGAGAACATCCGCGACTTCCTCTCGGAACTGGAGCTCAGGCGCATCGTAGAGACCATTGAGGTGTATGACCCCGGCTCCGAGGACCCCCGGGCCAGCGGCCAGCCCCGGGGGCCCGAGGACGGCGGGCTCGGTGACGGCGAGGAGGGCAGCGGGGAAGGGGGGGCCCGCACCGAGGCCGAGCCGCTGCCCTCGCTGGAGTACTGGCCCCAGAAGTCCGACCGCTCCATCCCGCAGCTGGACCTGGGCTGGCCGGACACCATCGCCTACCGGGGTGTGACCCGGGCCAGCGTCTACATGCAGCCCCCCATCGACGGGCAGGCCCACATCAAGGAGGTGGTGCGCAAGATGGTCAGCCAGGCCCAGAAGGTGAGCCAGCGCGAGTCCCCGGAGAGGAGGCGGCCCAGCGGGCCTGACCCGCCCAGCCTCTCCGGCGCCGAGCACACTCTCACCCAGAGCCCAGCCTGGTCTCTTGGCTGCCTCCCCTCCTGCCTTCACGGGGCTCCTTGGTTTCTTTGCAGAGGGGTAGGGCCCCTGGGTCCTCTGGCAGGTGACAGCGGCTGCCCCATCTCAAAGGGCCTTTGTGCATTGCTGGGGGGTGTTGCTGACTTCCCCAGACCTGGCGAGCAGGTTCCCCAGAAGAAGGTGCTGCGATGGGGTGGGGCAGAGAGGATCACGCGGCTTTCTCTCACTGCCCCTCGGGATGGCTCTGATTCACACCTGAGAAGCAGGAGGCTCCCAGGCACACACGCCCACATGCCGGGAGCTTTCTGGCGATGCTTTTGTGGGGTGGCGGAGAGAGGCTGGGGCGGGAGGTAGGCATGGAGACTGAGAGGTAGCCTGTCTGAGGCTGGCTTGGAGATCCAAGTTCAAGCGTGCCTGCTTCCTGGCCGCGCTAGGTGACCCTCCCTGAGCCTCTCGGTGAGCTTTGCAATGGTAGAACCTTTCCAGGCTGGGATGTGAGGGATGGCGATGGTGCGGACCTCAGGGGTGGGAGCGGAGCGAGTCCAGATGAGGGTTGTTTGCCTGGACTGGAGGAACCTCAAGAGTTGTCCGGACCTCCCCTGGAGCGACCCCTGCCGAGCTGTGCAGTGTGCCGGCGTGGGTTGCCATTCATCTGGCACACTGACACGCATTCTGAGAAGGGGTCTCGCCACTGGCAAACAGCCAGGCCTTGGCTGGTGAGCGGGTGCTTCTTCACGCTTCCGTGGTTTCAAAGCATATTCTGAGATGACTGATAAGGCCTGCCTCGTGAGCTGTGTTGAGGAGGATTCTGAAGCCAGGTCTGGGCTCAGGAGAGAGCAGTGAGTGCTCAGCAGTTCTGTCCTGGCCTTGGCTTGTGGGACGAGGTATTTCTAGCGGAGTATAACACTTTCAGTCTTCTGGGTCTGCTCAAGACCCGAACAGTGGCTTTGGGGACCGTCCTGGTGGACAGACGGGCCAGGGGAGCTCTTGGACACAGAGAACAGAAGTGGGTGGGAGCTGACAAGGTGGCCATGGCTTAAGTTTCCAGAAAGGTGGAGTCCCTGTCCCCCGAAGGGGCTGGCCGGGTCGGATAGCCTGTGTTGGGGAGCCTGGCCCTTGGCCTGGTCCCAGGCAGGTTTGGGGCTTCGGGTTTCTGGTCTGTAAAATGGAGGTGGCGAGGATGAAAGCTGTGAGGATGGAGTCCGGTGACTGAGTGAGGAAGAGGTGGAGGAAGGCGGGGAGGGGCCTTCACAGTTTTCAGGCTGAATAACCCACACCACTCCTGCTGTGGGGTAGAAGGGTGCTGCTGACGTGGGCGCCTGGCTGGAGGTCATAGGACCCAGTCCCCCGGGAGGGCCTGTTGAGATCCCATTACCCAGCCTCCTCTCCCTTTTTAAAACTGGGGAAATTGAGGCCCTGGGTGGGGACTTGACCTGCTCTGCCCGGGCTCCTCCCCGCCCCCCCATGGCCCTGCTCCCCACCAGGAGGAGGACAGAGGCAGATCCCAGATCCCAGACTGCACGGGAACAGCTGGAGAGTCTGTTCTCCCCCAGACAGAAAGACAGACAGCCTGGTCCAGTGATGGGGCCAGAAAGGGGAGCCTGGGGCCAGGCCGGGCACCGGGGCCTCCTCCCTACGTCTCTCATCTCTATGGCCGGAGCTGAGACCCAGCCACCCCATGCAGTCCCATGCCCCCCCATAACTTAATATGCTCCCTACAAAAGCCCCCCAAGATTATCGGCATCACCTGTGTAAGGTGACAGCCAGGAGGAAGTCCATCCCAGGTCTGAACCCCGGTCTGTGTGGTCCCAGTTGGTGCTGTCCTGCAGCCCCCAACAGGTGGGACAGGTGGGCACTGCCCCCTGCTTTCATCTCCTAGAGGGAGGCTCACTGATGCCACCCCTGCTCACGCTCAGACAGCAGGGAGCCACAGGCCCAACAGGAGGGGCCTCAGAGGCCAAGTGCCTCCTCTCAGACGGGGACACTAAGGGTGGAGGACGGGGATTTGTTCACATCTGACAGCACTGTGGGGAGCCAGTCCCCTGCTTTCCAGCCTGCATCTTCCCTGCCATGTCCATCCTGGGGCCCATGGCCAGTGTGGGGTGTGTGTGTGTACGGGCTGCCCTGATAACCGTAGGTGCTGTTTACTGAGTGCCAGGCACTATATAATCTCGTGTAGTGTCATCTGTTCCATCTTTAAGATGTAGTAACTGAGGCTGCACTGGTTAACCCCTGCCAAGGTCACCTGGTTAGCTCTTGGGTGGAGGGGTGGGGAAGGGACCAGACCCTGTGTTGTCCTCAGACTCTAGGACAGGTCCCCTGCCTGTCCCGCCCTGACCTTGGCAGGATGCAGTGAGAGGCAGGGCAGGGAGGGGCAGCTCATCCAAGCTACCTGCAACCCTCTCATCTCCCCTGCTCTGCTGCTTCCCAGGCTCACAGGGGCCGGGCTGTGACGCTGACGGATGCTGACAGGGCGCTTTGCCTGGGCTGCCCGCCTGTCTGCCGGGAGCTCTCCCTACCTTATCTCTCCCCGTGAATCACCTCTTTTCCCCTCACCCCCGCATCCTCCTCTCACCCCCAGTACCAATGCAGGGACAGTGGCCCCTCTCCCCCACTGGGATGGGGATCCCGCTGTCCAGCTGCCTGGAGAAGATGCTGGCCCCCTGCCCACCAGGGCGCCTGGGCTGGGACTGGTGGTGCTGAGTCAGGGCGGCCCAGCCCACCGCCTCCTAAGCCTGGCCTGTCGTCAGCACAGCGGGCCGACCCTGGGGCAGGGAAGTGACACAGCACACATTCAGCCCGTCCCGCCGGGAGCGGCTGTGTTCCCATAAAGGCTAATGCTGAGTCCCCCCATTTCCCAGGAGATTAGAATGGAACTAATGGGCCACAGTGCCAGGAGCCAGGGGTGCTGGGGTCAGGTCCCTGCTCTGCCTCCTCCGCTGTGTGACCTGGCACAAGCCCCAGTCATCCCATCTGTAAAATGGGTATAGGCATTGAAGCCTCTTAAGGATCCCTTCGGTTCTGACACCCTGCTGCCCTGTCCTTCTGGACTCCTCTGGGATAAAGACCAGTCCAGGGTCTAACTCCACCGGCTGGGTGGCCCTGAGCAGGCCCCAAAGATGGAAGGTCATCTGCTTGCCCCTCCCCCAGCCCCCGGGAGCCAGTGATTTATCCGGGGAAAAACCTGCCGTGGGGTTCCAACTGCATACCAGAGGCCGGGCCTGTAGCATCACGCCTAGGCTGCTGCAGCCTCTGCAAGAGAGGGGTGAGGCTGGACTGGGTTGGGCTGGGACTGGGGAGGGACTGCCTCGGCCAAAAAAGGGGGTAGATGCTCTAGCAAGTTGTTCATCCAGGAGATGCTAAGCACCCTCCCCCCCAGGACCCCTTCACCAGGGACCCCAGGGGCAGGGGTGGATCGTGTGCGCGTGAGGAAACTGGGGGAGCACGAAGGAGAGTGAGTGGTGAAGTCTGGACCAGAACCCGGATCTCGTGCCTGCCAGGCCAGGGGCATTAAGTTTCTTGCCCAGGGCCACACAGCAGGAAGGGACTGGAACCAGGTTCCACAATGCCCAACTGAGCCCACGTCTCTCCTGTCAGGCCCCTGCCTTCCCACACTGCAGTCCTGGCTCACGGCTTGGCCCCAGGAGAATAAAAGAGCTTAATGAGGCATTTATCAAATACCAGCTGTACATCAGGTGCTGAGCGGGCACTTTATCTGCCTGGATCCTCCCAGCTCCATGGTGTTAGGTATCGTCCCTTCCATGCAGATGAGGAAACTGAGGCTTAGAGGGGCTCACAGAGGGCAAATAACCTGTCACCGAGCCGATCACTGGAGGAGCTGGCCCAGAGCCCAGCTCTGAGGTCAATAAGCTCCCGTTTCTCTGGAGAAGCAGCGTCTTGGATGTTCTTGCTGAGCCCTGCCCCTCTTGGGAGCCGTGGAGCCTTGCTGCGGGCCCCCAGCTTGACTCAGGGCAGTAAAAGCATTTTCATGAGGCTCCTAGACTCTGGGCTCCGGCAGGGGCAGAAGCCTGACCACACCAAGGCCTGGTGAGCACAGGGTGATGGGGAGCCAAGGCCCCTGGGACCAGGAGGGGAGCTCTTGCTGTCCCCAAGCAGGCGGTACCAGCACAGCCTCGACGCCCTGAGAGGCCCCAGGGGCAGCCCAGTGGGCTGTTCCCAGGGACACCCTGGAGCCCAGAGGGGCAGCGCCCGCCCAGCCTCATGCAGTGGGTCTGGGGAGCACTTCCCAGCCCGGGGCCCCACCTGCCAGGTGGCAAACCATCTGATAACGTAATCCCAGGGGTTGGCTCCCGTCCTCTCCAAAGGCTTCCTAGCAGCAGTGTTTGCATCTTAATTGAGTCTGGGGAGTCAGGAGCGGCTCTGCCAGCAAGGAGGGCTGGCACCTCTGGGCTGGGTGCACGCCAGGCTACTGGGGCACCCAGGCAGTAGCCCCACCCCGGCCGGCACTGCCCTCCCTCCCACGACCCCGGGAGGCAGGGCCTGTCGTCACACTCATGTCACGGATGATGATACCGAGGTTCAAAGTGGGCCAGGGCCTGCTGAAGGTCACACCAGAGTCTTGGGTGGCAGGTCTAGACTGAGCTCCTGGTCTCCTTGGTCCGGCAGGCTCGCCCTGCAGCCGAGGGTCCTCCCCCTGGACCAGCAGAGACGGGCAGTCCTCTCGAGGCCCCTGGTTTGCCCGGCCCCTTGCCGCATGACCTTGGGCCTCACGTTCTTCTTTTGTAAAATAGGGATTGGGCACTTGTCTTAATTCAGGCAGTAACAGTCATGAGGATGCTCAGCGCGGGGCAGGACTGCGCCCTATTGGGACCACACCCCACGTCCAGGCAGGCCCAGCCGGTGGGCCGCACCAGCCTTCTTCATGAGGCCCCAGTGACCCCCAGGCTCACGCCCTTCCCAGATTAAATGCCATGTGGGGCTGTGGGGGGAAGACAGTCTTTCGTATCACAGGACCCCGGCCTGAGCCCCAGCCACGTTGCCCAAGTTAACCACTCCGCCTCTGACCTTCCGTCCTTTCCTCAGTGCCATGTGATGCCAACACCTGCCCCAAAGTTGCGGCGAGATTTACGTGGAAAAAAAGCGTGGTGTCTGGCACGGATTCAGTTCTTTTCCCTCTGTCCCCATCCATAGCCCCGTTCTGACAGCCTCTCCCTGGGAGTAGTCTGGCTGGAGAAGTGGTGAGCCCCCCAACCTGGAGGGGTTCAAGCAGGGGCTCGGGAGTACGCAGCAGAGAGCACATGGGGCTCCAATGACCCAGGAGCCTCTGCCCTGCCGGGCTGGCTCTGTGACCTCAGGCAGGTCCTCTCCAGGCCAGTCCCTGGGGGGTTAGGATGCTCCATGACCCCACAGCATCTGTTGCTCTTGGATCCTGGAGAGGCTGAGCTTTTAAACATCTTCGAATTTGTGATTCTGCGATTTTCCAGTTTGAAAATCCTTGGCTTGTGCCATCCTCTGAGACTGTGGGGTGATCTGGATCCTGCACCTGGAAGCTTGGAGGACCCCGAGGCCCCTGGGGGCTGGCAGGAAGAGGGAGGGGCTTCTCCTCTTGTCTCATCCGCCGGGCACAGTCCTGGTCAGCTGACCCCATGCTCTGCGGCCTCTGGTCTCTGCAGCATTCCTGAGCTGTGGTGAGGAGGCTGACTTATCTGGGGAAGGCCAGAGACTCCGGAAAGGGCCAACGCCACTGGGCTGGGTGGGACCCGCTTGCCCCCTTCCCGCTGCAGCTCCTTTATCCTTTAATTGGCCTTAATGAGGCTTCTGTCTTAGTGCAGAGGGAAGGTGCCAGAGCTGATAACTGTCAGAGGGGTGGGACTACAGGTCTTCCAATCTAACTCCCCCGTGACTGAGGAGAAGGCAGGTGCTTTGCCACAGACCCTGCCGCCAGTAAGGTGGGGCAGAGCCCCAGGCAGTGCTGATGGCCAGGGCTTAGTTTCAGGACCCAGTGGGAGGGCTCTGGGAGGGGTGGGTGGAGTCACAGCTAGAACCTCCTCCGAGAGAGGAGTCCAGGAACAGGAAGCCTCTGCCACCAGTGGATTGTGTGGCTCTGGAACGGTGACCACCCCCGCCCCCAGAAAAGGGACAGCTGTACCAGTGTCAGCAAGCTGGTCCTGGCTTGGGTCGGCATTGTTACCGCGTACACAGACTCCCTCCCTGTCTACCCAGGAGGCTGGGGCTCCCAGGAGGCCTCCTCCCCAGGCCTTTCAGGTCCTGCTAGCACCAGGGTGGGGTGGGGAGTGGGGCCATGTCTCAATGTGGGAAACTGAGGCACAGCAGCCAGGTCTGCCCAGCCCTGCTGCTGGAGGAGGGGGCTGGGGGCAGGAGGGGTGCTCTCCCTGTCTCCGCTCCACACGCCAGTGAGCGAGGGGCAGCCCGAGCCTCGCTGCACCCTGGGGGCACGTGCAGCCCCTGGGGCCTCAGCCCCTCTGTCTGTGCAGGGGTGGTGACAACTCCAGTGCAGGTCGGCCTGTGTAAATTCTGTCAGCATTTGTGTCCCTGAGGAAATCCTTATTTTCGTTTTGTTTTGAAAGCTATTTTCACTGGGTAGGGAATTCTGGGTTAATCATTTCTCCGTTTAGTTGCTCCGGTGTCCTCTGGCTTGTGTTGATTCTGAGACATCTGCTTATCTTTGCTCTTCAGTATTCGATGATCTTTTCCCTTCTGGCTGCTTTTAAGATTTTCTCTTTGTCACTGATTTTAAGTGATGTGATTATGATGTGCTGTGGTCTGTTTTCTTCATGTCTCCTCTGCTTGGAATTCATCGAACGTCCTGGACTTGGGGATGAATGGTTTCCATCAAATGTGGAAATGTTATGGCCATTTTTTTTTTTTTTTTTTTTTTTTTGAGGTACGCGGGCCTCTCACTGTTGTGGCCTCTCCCGTTGCGGAGCACAGGCTCCGGACGTGCAGGCTCAGTGGCCATGGCTCACGGGCCCAGCCGCTCCGCGGCATGTGGGATCTTCCCGGACCGGGGCACGAACCCGTGTCCCCTGCATCGGCAGGTGGACTCTCAACCACTGTGCCACCAGGGAAGCCCTATGGCCATTTTCTTCAAATGCTTTTCTGTCCCCTCTCCCCCACCCTCTGCCTCGGGACCTTCTGAGACTCCAGTTACACATACTCTAGACCTGTGAAGTTGACCCAAGTTCACTGATGCTCTGGTCTTGGTTGTTCAGTCTTTTTTTCTCTGTGTGTCATTTTGGATCATTTCTACTGATAGGTCTTCAGGATCACTAATCTTTTCTTCTATAGTGTCTAATGTGCTATTAATCCCATCCAATGTATTTGTCATCTTAAATGCTGAATTGTTTCACTTCTTGAGTTTCAATTTGGTGTTTGTTTTAAAAAATCTTCCATGTCTCTAAGTAACTTTTTGAACATATAGAATACAGTTATAACTCTTTACCCTTCTTTGTCTGCCAGTTCTAACATCTGTATCCATTCTGGGTCCACTTTGCTAGACTTTTTTCCTCATGTGGATCATTGTTTTCCTGTTTCCTTGTGTGTCTGGTAATTTTTGATTGGATGCCAGATGTGATGAAAATTTTATGTTGTGGGAGTTTTGTTTTTTCCTCTAAACATTTTGGAGCTTTGTTCTGGGATGCAGTTCTTGGAAACAATGGAACACTTCTGAGGCTTGCTGTTAAGCTTTTTTTTTTTTTTTTTTTTTGCAGTACATGGGCCTCTCACTGTTGTGGCCTCTCCCATTGCAGAGCACAGGCTCCAGACATGCAGGCTCAGCGGCATGGTTCACGGGCCCAGCCGCTCCGCAGCATGTGGGATCTTCCCGGACTGGGGCACGAACCTGTGTCCCCTGCATCGGCAGGCGGACTCTCAACCACTGCGCCACCAGGGAAGACCTGTTAAGCTTTATTAGGTGGGACCAAAGCATATTTGGTCCAGGGTAGGAGTTGGCAAACTATGGACCAAATCTGGCCTATGCCTGCTTTTGTAAATAATGGAACAGAGGTGTATACAGTTGTTTATTAGTGGTCTGTGGCTGTTTTCAGAGTTGAGAGGTGTGTCAGAGACAAGTGGCCTGCAAAGCCTGAGACATTTGCTATATGGCCTTTATAGAAAAAGCTCACTGGCCCCTGGTCCAGGGTCTGTTTGCCCACCATGTAGGTCGTATCCTTCTGAGGATCCTCCTGTGTGCCCTGAGTGTTAGAGGGGCCTGCGCTCTGGCTGTGGGGACGTAAATGACTCCTGGTCCTGTGTGAGCACTGGCCGTTGTTCCAGCTGCTCCTTTCCAGCGGGCCTGTCCCAGCCTCAGTGGTTTCTTCCTGTTCACGTGCTGCTCGGTCTCCAGCTGAAGCCTCAAGAGGCAGCTCCCTAGAGGTCTCTGGCCTTTACTCTGTGCAGCCCTTTCTTCTCCTCTGTCCTGAAAATTCTGGCTGCCAGGCTCTGAGAAAACTTCATCTCCTCAACTCAGGGAGCCCACTCGGCCGTGGCCTGGAGGTGGCTGGGCCGGTCCTACAGCTGACCTCGCTCGTCTCCCTTCTGCCAGGGGCCACTGCACTTGCTGTGCTGCCTGTTGCCCGTGGCTTCATAGGTTCTGCCTGGTGTTTACTGCTAAGGCAGGCGGGCAGGTGTAGGCTCCGTTATTCCGTCGTGGCTGGCAGTGGAATCCCAGGCCTTGAAGGCACTGTCCCCACCTTAGGATAGCGTGCAGCATGCCCAATGTGTTCCTGGGCGTCACTGCCCTCCAGCCGGCACAGAGGGAAGCAGGAGACGCTGAGGTGATGACCCCCGGCCTGTCCACCCCGAGGGCACTGTGGGTCAGTGAGGAGGCAGGAAAGCCGCCGCTGCCGTCTGCTGAGCGCGGCTCCCGGTCCCGAGCGGCTTCCCAGGAGGACAGTCTGGAGCCCATGCTGCCACCGTCCTGTGTCCATCTGAGCCTTACGGTCAGACAGACCCAGAGATGCAGACCCACTTCCTGCTTTTCCAGGTGGTGAAAGTGGCCCAGTGAGTGCCAGGGACTTGCCTGCTGTGCGCTGTGTCTGCAGTGACCTCTGGGCTCCAGGGCGGGTGGGGTGTGTCTCTCTCCCCTTCCGCTGGGAAGCACTGTGAGGGGACAGACCCCGGCCGGCTCCCTCTGGGCCTCCTGCAGGCATCTCCATGGCCTTGGAGGGTGGGGCAGGCAGGACAGGTACAGAGTGAAACTGCCCACGCCAACCTGGGTCTCAGGGTCCGGGCCTTGGGGAGACAACATGCCACTCGGTGGGTTGCTGCCGTTTCTCCAGAAACACAGACGTGGCACTTGCTCGTGGCAGCATTTGAGATTTGAGTCAGGGTTTGGAGGATGGGAAGGAGTTACTGGCTTGGAGGAGGAGAGGGAGGCGCCCGGCCAGGAGGACTGTGTGTGCGGCTGAGGCGGGGTGTTGGGTGTATAGGGAGGGGCCGTAGGGTCAGAGCCCCTGTGGGGCCAGGGCCACCGGGGAGAGATGCTGCTGCAGATGCTGGGCCCGTGGCCAGCGGTCTTCCAGCTGCGTGCAGACCCCTGGCCACCTCACCCCTGTGCCTCGTCCCCCAGCCCTGCTCTACCCACTGGTCCTGTGAGTATGCCTCTGATCCAAGATGGATTCTGTGGTCATGGGGGAGGGCTGCCTCTAAAGCCGCTGCAGGGGCGCCGGAAGCCTCAGGCTGAGCGTCAGCCTGGCGAGGCAGGAGCCCCGGGTTGGTGGTGCAGAGGGAGGTAGGGCGTGGTGGTCAGAACTGCCTCTCCCAGACCCCTAGACACAGCCAGGTGCTCCAGCCGGCCCAGACAGGCTGTGCGGGGCACCCGGGTAGGACACACGGACTCAGGGCTCCCTTGGCAGGGACAGCCTTGGGTATCACGTCCACCTTCCTCCCCATTTCACAGATGAGGAAACCGAGACCCAGAGAGGATGCAGCTCACCCAAAGCCAGACCCCAGCCTGGACCCCAGAGCTCCAACTCTGTCCTTGCCTGGGCCCCGGGGAGGTTGGGGGCGCCCACTCCGGCGCCCCTGACCCCTCCACCAGCACCAGCAGCAGGTGTTACAGGGCTTCAGGCTGTGTCTGCTGGGGCGGCAGCCACAGGTGGGGGGTTGCTGCCCCATGCGCTGGAGCCCCCCAGGAAGCACCTGGGTGATGGACGTGCTCGTGGCGGGGCATCACCATGAGTCCGTCACCTCACGGTCCATCACCTGGGGCCGGTCCCCTCCCCTCTCTATGCCAGCGTCTGCATCTCTCACAGGGTGGTGTGTCCACCATCCCAAGGAGATTTGGGGGATTCTGGAACCGTCAGCGGGAGGACTGGTGGGAGGACGCGAGGAGGCCCCAGAGCAGCCCCGGCTGCACAGAGCGAGGCGGGGGTTCGGGACCCACGCAGGAGGCAGGGTGGAGAGGCCGCGGAGCTGTTGGTGGTGGTGGGGGAGGGAAAGGGAGGTATGGGCGCCGGTGGAGGGGCACGTTTTGAGGGCCTGCCCATCCAGCACAACCCCGAGAGACACACGGGGAGGCCTTTGGATCTGAGGCATGTAGAGCTCAGTGCCGACGCCAGTCCCTGCCTGGGCCCCTCTGCTCCGGCGCCACCCGGCCCCACGCTGTCGGCCCCCTCCCGGCACGGCCGCCCTCCCATAGCCCCCCCACCCTGCTGCTCTGTGCGGTGAGAACCAGGAGGGCTGTCGAGGGTGTGCGGCCCCTCCTGGTTCTGTGGCTGCACCTCGGAGAGGGCTTTCACGTCAGTCACGCACAGGGACCACTGGACTCCCTCCTTCCCTCGGGAACCGGGCTGGGGGGCTGGTGCCGTGACGCCGGGCCTGGAGTTCGGGACACACACCTGCCTGCCGTCCCGCCCCTGGGAACCGGGCACTTGGTCCGGGCGCTCACAGGGACAGAGCTGGTTCCTGCGGTGACGAGGAGCGAGCCTCAGGCTTCCCGCCTCTTGCCCGGTGCGGTCTCCTGACCCACACGGGGTGGGGACATCCCCAGATGCCAGCCTCCCTGCCGTCTTTCCCGTAGTCTTGGCCCTGGCCTTGCCCAGGGCCTCCGCGGGATACGTGTGGGCTTGCGTTGTCCTCCGGGCGGGACTAGTGTCTTTGTGCTCAAGCTGCAGATGTGTGAGCTGGACAGACCACAGGAGCGGGCCAGGCGGACACCCTATTTGGCAGATGGGGAAAGTGAGGGTCTAGGAGGGGCTGTGGCTTCTCCCAGGCCCAGCCATTTGGCACATTCTGAGTTGACAAGCACTCCCGAGGCCGCCTTAGGCGGCCAGAGAAGACCCTGGGCCTCGGCATTGGGGAGCCCTGGCTGGTCCCACGTGAGAAAGTTGGGCCTGGAAAAGCTAGGTGTCTGCTCAGGGTCACACAGAGACTCCGTCCGTGGAGGGCAGGGCAGGGAGGAGCCCCCAGAAGTACCGGCTTTGGTGCCAGATGTGTGACCGGCGTCAGCAGGGGCCCGGGGCCCAGGGGGAGCCCAGAGGGGCCTGCAGGGGCCAGCTGGGTGACCTCACGGGAGTGTGCAGGCACGTCCCTGGCAAGCCCCAGGCCACCCGCCAGGTCACACTCCTGGCAGGGGTGGGGGTAACCCTGGCTCCCTGGCGGGCCTGGGTGGGTTCTAGCCTGACTGTCCCCAGCTTGCTGTGTGGCCCAGCGCATGACCCCTACCCACCTCCCTGGGTAAGGCTCCCCTAGGGGGTTCTCAGACCCAGGATGGTGCCCTGGTGCCGGCTTTGGCGGGTGGGAGGGCTGGACGTCTGTTCGGGTCAGCAGCGTTGGGCCCTGGTCTGCTGTGTTCCCCTTTGCTGCCCAGTGGGACGGGGAGGGGAGGGGAAAAGCGAGACTGAGGGCCAGGGCCTGCTGGCCACTGAGCCCTGCCAGGCCCAGCGCCCTCTGACTACCCCACTCCCTGGCCCTGGGCTACGTGTGCCCCTTCTCTCCTCGTGCCTTGGCTCAGGCCAGGGCATATCACCGCCTATGCTGGGCAGTGGCTGGGCTGGGCTGGGGTAGATGTACTCTGACCTCTGGGGCCCCACCCTGAGCCAGTCCATAGGCTGAGAGCAGCTGTTGTGGCCCAGGTGTGGTCAGATGACAAGAAGATCACATGTAGTGGTCTGGGGTGTGTCCAAACCAGAAGAAGAGGTGGCAGCGAGGGAGCCTGTCCAGGGACCCAGGGGTGACCTCGGTGGGCGGCCCCAGCTTCTGCCTTCCTCCCTGCTGTGGACACATCTGCTCCATCTCAGCATCCTGGCGGGTAGTGGGTGGAGGGCATGGTGCAGCCTGCCCGGCTCGGGAATGCAACCCAGGAATAGAAACAGGGCGCCTGGCCAAGCCCTGAGCCCCGGCAGAGGTGAGCGCTGCCTGGGGACTGGGG
The DNA here is from genome assembly GCF_964341445.2 of Mesoplodon mirus. Classification (NCBI taxonomy): domain Eukaryota; kingdom Metazoa; phylum Chordata; class Mammalia; order Artiodactyla; family Ziphiidae; genus Mesoplodon; species Mesoplodon mirus. Next base: position 39,350,134 of record NC_138994.1, on the reverse strand, counting down.
GTGGGGGCAGGCGCTCAAATCTCAGGACGCGCACCCTTCCCACTCCTCCCGCGCTCCTGCTGCAGCTTCCCCTACACATTCCTCGCCTGGGTTTTGTTTTCTGCGGTCTTGTGTTACGGAAACAGCAGCCCGCGAACTGTGCCTCCCTCCGGAGAGTCCAGCCTGCGCCACCCACTGGGCATCTTGTACCCTGAGTGTCGATCCTACACCTGCAGCTGCAAGGCCAGGACAGCCAGCACTTCCCAGTCCCAGTCCCGAGGCCGCAGGGAGCAGGGCCAGGGTGGGCGCCCGAAGAGGGTGGTGGGCGCGGGAGGGCCAGGTGTCCTGGCGAGGCACCTGTCTCCCCGGCCACGTGCCCTGACGGCCCCGGTCTCCCTTCCCACTCACAGGTGATCGCTGTGGTCATGGACATGTTCACCGATGTGGACATCTTCAAGGACCTGCTGGATGCCAGCTTCAAGAGGAAGGTGGCCGTGTACATCATCGTGGACGAGAGTAGTGTCAAGTACTTCCTGCACATGTGTGAGCGGGCCCGCATGCACCTGGGGCACCTCAAGGTGAGCCGGCTCTTCGTTCAGTCGGTTGACAAAACTTGGGGCACCTGCCTTGTTGGTCCGGATCTGGGAACCTAGAGTTCAGTGTCCTAGAGCCGCCCGCCAAGTGGTCACGCGGCCTCTGCTTCGGTGCCCCAAGGGACAGGACAGGACCTGTGACCAGGTGCTGGAGCCCATGTGAGGCGCTCCTTCGCAGGTGTTTCAGAGCAGCCCGTGCCACAGCGGTTATGTGTCTCTGCTTGCTCACCTCCCGTGACGGGGTGCTCAACCCCCGGCTCTGGCAGCAAGCCCCAGCTGGACAGCTCCACCTCCCAGGAAGTCCTTTCTTGGTTTTAAACCAAAATCTGTTTCTGTATAGTGTCCACGCACAGGCTTTAGGATCCGGCTCCAACAGAGGAAGCTCCCTTGGGCTGAGTCCAGGGAGGGCTTCTTTGGTGGCTGCAGAGTTGACGTGGACTTGAGGAGTGAGCAGACTAGAAGAGGCCTTCCTTCCAGGGAGGGACACTGGGGACAGAGGTGGGGTTGTCAGCTTGGGCCTGGGTTCTCAGCATGGCTTTGCTGTGTGTCCTAGAGCATGTCACCTCCTCTCTCTGGACTCTGGGATCTCATTGGTCCAACAGAGGGGCCGATGACCCGTGTGACTGGGCTCTTCTGCTCAGACACCCTGGCATTTGGTGCCTTGCTTGGGGGTGGAGGGAGCCCTCCTTCCGCCCAGCCATTGCTTGTTACCTACTGTGTGCAGCCTGCGCCCCAGGGTACAGATCAGTATGCGTAACGACAGCGAATACTTCCACGGCTCCCGTCCCAGGCAGGGGACATGGTTAACTTAGGTATCCTCACGGCAGCCAGTGGGAGGAGGCAGTTGTTCCACTTTACAGATCAGGGGATGCAGGCACTTGCCAGGTGTCACTCAATGTTAGTAAGCGAAGTTGATAAGGGGGGTGGGGGCCAGCACCGGGCCCTGTGGCTGAGCACAGGTCAGAATTCCTCGGGGCAACGCCAGCCTGGTTAACAAGGGGCTGGGGTCCCACTCCTGTAAGCTTTCGGCATTGTCAAGTGATGCCCAGCTCAGCTGAGACCTTTCAAGTGGGTGTGAGCTCTCTGGGCTGCGAGTCTCTGGCTGTTGGGACATTTTTTATGTGGCCTCTCTGGTGGGTTGACCCCCAGCCCCGTGCTCGCCCGCTGTGCTGCCCTGCCTGCCGTGTAACTAGCACCAAGGGCCAACTCCCGGGGCAGACAGCTCAGGCCGGGAGGCCCGGAGTGTGGAAGAGGCGTCTTTTCAAAGGTGACTGCAGGGGCCTCAGCCGTGTGGGCAGCAGATCACAGAAACTCAGGGCTCTCCATCCAGCCCTCTGCCGTGCTCAGGAAGAGGCTGACGGGCCCACTCCCCCTGAGCCCCTGCCCCATGCCCGGTGGGGACCCTGCACACCTCGCGTCCCTCTGCCCGCAGGCATCCCCCTGCATGTGGACGAAGAGGCAGGGAGGGGGCTTGTCTGTGCTGAGCGGGGATCCAAACCCTGCGTGACCACTCCAGAGGCCTCTTCTTAGTGGGGAAACCCCAGGTGCCAGGCTCCTGGGAGGGTCTGGAGATCCCGGAAAGAGGGGCGAGGGGACAGGCCATCCAGACCAGGTTTCCACAGGATACCCAGGAAAACCGAGGCCTGAGGGAGCCTGTGCCTTGCCCAGAGGCATTCCACCAAGTCGGGGCTGAACCTAAAAGCCAGCGATGGGAAGCTGCACAGATGGGGTCACACACCCTTGGTGCCCATGCCCTTGGCTGAGGCCGCATCTAACAGCAGGGCCGCCCTGGTGCTGCCCGCACAGGCTTCCTGGCTGCCAACTCCCTGACGCCGGGCCTATCTCTCTGAGCCTCCAGGGCTTTGTGACCACAAGGACACCTCACCAGGTTGTTTGAGGATGAAAGCAGAGGAGACAGTGGCTGTAAAAGTGCTCTGAGCTAAGGAGAGGCACACAGTTGCGGCAACAACAAGAGTTATAAACCCCGGGCCCTGGGCAGAGGGTGGAGGGCTTGAAATGAGGCTACTGCTTGGGGCATGGAGGGGGTTTCTGGCCCAGCCTGCCCTTCTCGCCACCCCCCTGCTCTGGGGAAGGTGGCAGATCCACAGGGTGACATGCCCAGGAGCCGGACACTGTGGGACGGCCAGGCATCTTCATGGGAAGGAATGTGTGACCCTGGCCACCTCATTCTCACCTCCGAGCCTGCCCACTCCCAGCCCAGGCAGGTGGCCAGAGGCTCCTGTGGGCCCAGTCCTGGCCAAGTGTCACCTTGTCTAGAGCCTGCCTCCCTGCCTGCAGGCAGGCTGGGCCCAGACCTGTCTCGGGAGCACTTCCTTTGCTGGTAATCCCTGGGCCCGCCCTCGGCGTCTGCTGCCCCTGCCCAGCTCTGCAGCGACCTGCCCTCAGGTCGTGTGGGCCCAGGGTGTAGGTTGTGCCTGGTGGGGTCATACCTGTGACCAAGGGGGTGCCGGGCACCAGGAGCCAGGCCTCGGCCCCAGCTCTGCCCCTGCACTGTAACCTTAGGCAGAGACACTGAGGTTCTGGGCCTCAGCCTTCTTGTCTGAAAAATGGGAATATCGTCATTTACTTGGCAGGGCTGCGGTGAAGAGTCAAGGAGGCCACGTGGGGGCAGGGCACTCGGTCACGAACTCCCTTCCTATCTGCGGTTGGGGCAGCTGTGGCCCCTCCCGTGAACCCCCAGCTCTGGTCTGAATGCCAGGGGGCTTCCCTTCCCTCTCTGAGCCGTGGTCTGCTGGGGACCCCCCCAGTCTCCCCCTCCGGGCAGCCCCACAGCCTGAACCCCTGAGCTCACACAACACATTCTGGAAACAGCTGCAGTATCACTTGGGTCCCCTCCCAGTTTCCAGGTGAGGCGGGAGGACAGGCACCAGCACCTCCCTGGCGCGAGGCTCCCAGCTGTCCTGAGCGTCCCCACCTGCCGGCTCAGCTGGGCCCCGACTCCCCCAGGCAGGGAACATGGGAATGAGTGCCCATACTACACATGGGAACGGGCCTTGAGAAGACAACCCAACCCTCTCATCCCAGGGCCCAGGGCCCTGGGGGTGACACTGGGTGCTGAGGGATGCCGAGGGCCGGTGGGAGCCAGGCCTCGAGGCTCACAGCTTAGCACGGGACTGGATCTGCGAGATGCCTGGCTGATCTGAAAAGCTAGTCTGCTTTGTGCAGCTGAACTGGAAAAACCAGCAGCCACTTGGGCGAAGGCTGGGCCCATTTCTGATGAACAAAGAATCCCCAGGCAGTGTGGCCACGGGAAGGCGCTGGGTGAGGATTCCGGCTCATGCTGGACAGGCCAGCACTGGCTCCGTTCTGGTGCCTGGGCCTCCTCCTCTCCCGACCTGCCTTCTCTGAGCCTGGCCTGGCTCTGTAATGGACTCAGGGCACTGCTTCTCAACATTTGGCAATGTCCAGAGATGTTTTTAATGGCTGTGACTACGAAGGTACTACTGGCATCTGGTGGGTGGTGGCCCGGGATGCTGTCCAACAGCCTACAATGCACAGGACAGCCGCTAATGGAGAACCACCGGGCCCAGAACATCACAGAGCCAAGCAGCCTGGCCCGGGGGAGAGCCAGGAGCCTCCCAGCCCTGCCCGGTCCCCTGCCCCCAAGGGTACTCCCCATCTCAGCTTCACAACAGCCCGGGGGAGGCCAGGGTGAGTACTGGTCCCCCTATCCCATTACAGAGAACGAAACAGGCCCTTTAGAAGAGAGCAGAGGTTGGCTGGCACACGGAGACACGGCTCTCCGTCCCTGACCTGGCCTGATCTTGCTGTCACCGCTCAGGCCTGCTCAGGATAGTCTCTGGGCCTCCCCACTCCTCCTCCGGCCCAGAAGGTGCCAGCGGACCCCTGGAGGGTGAAAGGGCCGCCAGGGTGCAGCTGCAGGCTGTCCTCAGTCCCAAAGGGCCAGACCCTATCCACTGGGAGGCCCTGGGGCAGGTCACTCCTCTCCCCGAGCCACCTAACCATTGCATACGGCCGACAGTCCTGGCCTCCCCGGGCCTGAGTCCACACCATTCCAGATGTTCTCCTGTCCTCAGTGTCGGTCCCTCATTGGTCCCCCACCAGCCCCCCGAGAGGAAGGGATCACACCCCCGTCCCACTGCATGGCACAGCCCCGTCGTCCCCTCTAGTTTAGGGAGCAGCCGCTGAGTGCTGGGCCCCTTCCCGGCCCCTCCCCCGATGCACTGAGTCTTCACAGCAGCCCTGAAGCCGGGGGTGGGCAGGCCCATTTCACAGACGAGAACCCCGAGGTGTGAGGAGGCCAGGTTGCGTCCATTTGCGCCAGGACTGGAGCCGTGTTTGACCAGAGCTCAAGAGCAACCCACCTGCTCCAGTGGGGGCCTGGGCTTGTCCCCCAGGCTCCCACCAGCCCGGTGTGAGCACAGGAGGCCCCGTGGAGGTGTGGGGTGTGGTGCTGAGGCTAACCCAGCCCTCGTGCCCACCACGGCCTGCCCTGTACACGCTTGGGGCAGAAGCACCCTTGGAGCAGATGAAACTCTGCCATCCTCCCCGGACGTCCTCTCAGGGGCGATCACTGCGCCCCTCACATGTGAGGAAATGAGGCCCCAGAAAGTCTGGGCACTTGCCCAGGGCACCCCACTCGTCCTCCCCCTGCCTGCCACATGGTCTGCTAGGGGCGTTCCAGGCTCAGAGACAACGCGGCTTTGTGGGATCCTCCACCTCCGCTCGCCCGAGCCCTGGCTCCTGAGACGTTACCTCATCTGGGCCAGGCCCCACGGGGCGTTGTCACCCAGGAATAAACAGAAGCTGCAGAGCTGGGCTGCTGTCGGGCACAGGTGACAGGGGAAGGCCTCACAGGATCTTTGCTCAGACTTCTGGCCCCCAAGCGTGCTCCGTATTCAGTACAGTCACAGACACTAATTGTCCTGGGCCTCAGCCAGCTTCCTGCTGTGCAGGCTGTGTGCAGACAGGCAGCTGGGGGAAGGGCGGGCAGGGAAGCCAGCCTGGGAGCAGAGGCTTATCTGCCTTCTGGGCCGGGCCCCATGGCCAGGCGGGCATCCATGGGACCTGCCCCTCACCCTCTGTGGGTACTGCCCTGGGGCTGCCCCAGCTGAAAGGTCCGGGACCTGTCACAGACGGGATGGGCGCCGGAGCACCCAGGGCTGTGGGCTGGAGTGCAGATGGTCTCCAGTTCTCTCTTTTCTCCCCTCTGCCCCTGCCCGGACTCAGGCCCACATCCCTCAGGTGCAGAAGCCCCTCCCTGTCCTCTTCCTCTGCTCCCTGTGCGTTTCGTGCACATTCCCCGCTGGACGCTGGAACTGGACGGCTCTGACCCCTCACTCCCTGCTCTAAGCCCTCTGTGGCTCCCTACTGCCCCCGGGCCCCACCAGGCCCCTCAGCGACCGTAGGGTCTTTCATCGACATCTGTCTGGGCCCACGCTGCCGGCTCCTTTGCCCGCCCCCCTCCCCCGAAGTCCTCCCATGTCTGAATCAGGCCTTTGTAGTCCTGGGTCTGGGATGCTGCGTCCTCTTCCCACTTGACCCACTCTTCCTTGTCTTTCACACGTCAGCCCAGACACCAGCCTTCCCAGGAGGCGCCCCACAGCTGGGGTCATTACTTATCTGCTTCCCTCTCTTCTCCAACGAGGGATCCGTGTCACAGTCATGTCTGTGTCTGCGCTGGGGACCTCAGCAGGGGTCAGTGAACGAGTTAATAAGCTGGGGCCGGTGAGTGGGTGAGGGTCAGGGTTAGGGGATGTCGCAGAAGATTTAACAGACCAGCACCCCCCATAGGCACATACCCCTCCGAAAGGAGTGAGGCTCCCGTCACCGGGGCCTACAAGGCGTTTCTGTCCTGGGCAGGCGTCAGATTCACTGGGGCTTATGTTAAAAATGGAATTCCTGACCCCAGTCTCCCTGGGGCAGCTGCGAGCCTGAGTTTCTAACACACTGCCTGGGTGATGCTTGCACCCCCTGAGCCCAAGTCTGCTTCTTGCCCTGAAGGAAGGTGCGGGGGAGACCGGGGGAGAGGCCCGGCTGGTCACCCGTCCTGGCAAGGCCACCGATCTGCCCCAGCGCAAGACCCAGATTCCCTCAGGGCAGCCCCCTCCCCTTCCCAAGCTGCACAGCCCCCAGCCATCAGGGGGACCTTCCTAAAATGTGTCTGCATCCCCCTCCTGCTCGGGACCCTGTGGCAGCATTTTCCAAGCTGGCCCGCACACGGGGCCTGTCTGGCTGGGCTGCCCTGTGGACCCCCTTCAGGCCACACCAAGACCATACTGCAGCCCTTCATCTCCAGCCCCCGCCCTCCTCCCACCCCTTCCCACCTCGGCGCGTCCCCACATGCACCGCCCCTTTCCCCAGGCCCATCGGCAATCCCCCGAATCCCTCCCTGAGCCCGGGCAGGGTGGTCAGTGCTGGGTTGTGTAACTCCGCCCCCTGTCCCCCGACACAGAATCTCAGGGTGCGGAGCAGCGGAGGGACCGAATTCTTCACGCGGTCGGCCACCAAGTTCAAGGGTGCCCTGGCCCAGAAGTTCATGTTCGTGGATGGAGACCGGGCCATCTGCGGCTCCTACAGGTGACTCTGGCTTTCGGGGGGCCGGGGGAGGGGCGGCTCCAGTTCCCAGCTGGTTTCTGCCCTTAATCCTGCTTTGTGACACCCCAGTTATTCCAGTTCACTGGTCCCCAAACTGCTGAGGTGTGAGCGGGGCTGGGCATGCCTGCACGCTGCCCACCTGTCTCGGAAGCAGGCAGAGCGAGGCTTTTATCCGTGAGACTGTTGTTCCTGCCTCGAGGTGTCAGCAGCCAGACGTGGGGTGTGGGCCAGGCCGGCTGCGTCCTCCCAGGCCCACAGGGCGGTCACTCGGAGAGCTCCTCTCAGGGAGGGGCCAGGATGAGGACGGTGCGGTCTAGCTCTGCCAGCCCTGCCACGCAGGGGGCAGCAAGGCAGGGGCCATCCACGGCCACACGGGGTGGGCACAAGTCACTGTGCCGACGACCCCCGCTGTCCAGGCTGCACACCCGCAAGGAGCTTGCCACACAGGCGCTGCCTGAGGTCCCACACCAGGCCTGACGCTGGGGCTCGGGCCCCGTCGGGCCACGTCCTCTGCCCCTGCTCGCTTCTCTTTAATCCCTTCTGTGGCCACGGTCTGACGGACGCTAGCCTGTGTGTGCACGCGGGTGGGGGGCTCGGGACTGGGGGCTGCTCCCTCTTCCCGGGCCCTGGGCCCTGTGCCTGACCAGGCTGCCGCCCTTTGTTGCAGCTTCACGTGGTCGGCTGCAAGGACAGACAGGAACGTGATCTCCGTGCTGTCAGGCCAGGTGGTGGAGATGTTCGACCGGCAGTTCCAGGAGCTGTACCTCACGTCACACAGCGTCAGCCTCAAGGGCATCGCCATGGAGAAGGAGCCCGAGCCCGAGCCCGTCATGCTGCACTCTGTGGTCCCGCAGGTGCCCTCAGGCACCATGGCCAAGAAGCTCGTCAACCCCAAGTACGCGCTGGTCAAGGCCAAGAGCGCTGACGAGATCGCCAAGTTGTCCTCCGAGAAGCAGGAGGCCTCCAGGACCCTGGGGGTGCGGGGCAGGGCCCTAGCTGAGCTGCCGGGAGACCTCCCCGAGTCGCCCTTGCCTATCCACCCGGGGCTGCTCAACCTGGAACGGGCCAACATGTTTGAATACCTGCCCACGTGGGTGGAGCCGGACCCGGAACCCGGCAGCGACATCCTAGGCTACATCAACATCATCGACCCCAACATCTGGAACCCCCAGCCCAGCCAGATGAACCGCATCAAGATCCGGGACACATCCCAGGCCGGGACCCAGCTATGGAGGCAGAGCCAGGACTCTAGCCCCGCCCCCCAGCCCAGATCCCCCCAGGACGGGGTTGATGCCAAGCCACGGCCTCCTGTGCCCAAGCCCCGGACAGTCCCGGTGGCAGACCTGCTTGCTCAGGAGGGCGGCAGTGTTGGCTGGGCCCTGGCAACCCCAGAGGGGCAGGCACCCCATAACTGGACGGACCACGGGCTCCCCAGGACGGCAGGCCCAGGCCATGCCCCGCTTCAGCGCCAGCTGTCTGTGACCCAGGATGACCCCGACGGCGGGGGGCCGGTGTTCCCCAATGGGCTAGAGGAGGAGGAGGAGGAAGACGACGATGACTACGTGACCCTCAGTGACCAGGACAGCCTCTCGGGCAGCTCTGGCCGTGGCCCTGGCCCCCAGCGGCCCTCGGTGGCCTCCTCGTCCGTGTCAGATGAGTGTTTTGAGGTGATGGAGCGCTCGGCCACCCTCCGGAGTTGCCACTCAGAGCAGGTGGCCAACGGGCCAGCCCAGCACCCCCACCGACATCTGAGTGCTCCCCACATGACCCGTGGGACCTTTGGTGGACCCCTGGGTGGCTCCTCGTGGGCCCAAGGTCAGGAGAGAGAAGAGGCAGGCGCTCTGAGGATGCAGGCCCCACACCTGGCAGACAAGGAGGCACAGGTGGGTCGGGGCCCCTGTGCACCAGGGTCCTGGGAGCCCCTCCCCCACGCCTGGGCAGCCGCCTCCCCAGGTCATTACCCAGCATCCCATAAAGGCAACCTGAGCCAGCTACCAGGAGCCGAAAGGAAACACACATAACACACCCAGCGGTTTCAGGGGTGTGGTGTTACGTGGGTGGTCTGCTCCCTAGTTTGTGGATGAGGAGATGGCGGCGGCACAGAGATGTTCCTTCACACCATGAGATCACACAGCAGTAGGTAGTCTTTGCCCGGACCTTATGTCAAGCCACCTCCGTGTCGATCCCTTTCACTGTGGCCCTGGGGACCACTCCCCTCCCCGCTCCCCCAGGCCGGGAAACAGCTTGCCTCTGTCCTTGACCTCTCCTCCTGGTGACCTCTGCACCCTGCAGCCAGCCCAGCCCCCAGGGCCCGTCCTACCTGGGAACAGCACGCGGCTGATCATTCCCGGCATGATGATCAGGCCCATGGGCAGCATCTTGAGGTAGCTGGCCAGGATGGAGCCCCCCTTGGCGTGGTTCAGGTCCCTGGCGGACAGTGACCGCTGCACGATGACCTGGGGGCAGGGGGAGGGAGTGAGCCCCAGCCTCCTCGGGATTTCTCCCCCGTGGGCCTCAGGGAGTGTGTGAGATAGGTGCTGTCCCACTAGCCCGAGACCGGCCTGAGACAGCCGCGCCCACCCTGACACCCAACAGCATCCCTGCCAGTTGTCTGAGCACGTGGGGCCAAGGTTCTCTCCAGGGACTCAGTCTGTCGAGGAGGGAAGGTGTTGGTCCTGACCAGTCTGTCACCCTGGCAATTGTCAGGGCGGGAGGAGACCCTGGGTGGGTAGGTATCAGGGACACCCCCCCACCTCCTGCACCCTCACGAGAGGCTGGCAGGCTCATGCACGTGCCAAGAGCAGACGCTGGTTCCAACTGTGTTGTGTCCCTGGCAGAGGTCCGGAGCTTTAGGACCTGGGTTTGGGGAAGCTTGCGTTTCAGTAATGGAAGGAGCTAGAAGCTGCATGAGGGCAACTCCTCATGTAGCCTAAGGCAGCTCCTACCTGGGCCTCAGCTTCCAGATCTGCAGAATGGGAGGGGGGTAGTTGGAACTGATGGCATCTGAGATCCCTCCCAGTTCTGACACCATGGTTCTACTTTTTTTTTTTTTTTTTTTTCTCGGTACGTGGGCCTCTCATTGCTGTGGCCTCTCCTGTTGCGGAGCACAGGCTCCGGACGCACAGGCTCAGCGGCCATGGGTCACGGGCCCAGCCGCTCGGCGGCATGTGGGATCTTCCCGGACCGGGGCACGAACCCGTGTCCCCTGCGTCGGCAGGCGGACTCGCAACCACTGCGCCACCAGGGAAGCCCCTGTTCTACTCTAGAATGTGGGACTTTAAACAGCTTTACTGAGACATGATTCACACACAGTTCAGCCACATAAAGTGTACACCTCCATGGTTTTTAGTATGTTCACAGAGTTGTGCAACCTATAACTTTTAAATACAAGTATTTTTCCTTCGGTGTTCTGCAGTTGAAATCACCTCCTGCAATCCAGAAGTAGGAATTCTTTGTGATTTTAACTTATTTTCCAAACACGCGAGTTTGACAGGTAGCTCCTAGCATTTCTCTCTAGACACAGCTCTTGGTGAAGCATTAATTACAGGGTGCCAGGGCGGGGCAAGCTCTAAAACAGATTTTTCTCTGGTAGATCAGGCAGGGATGGAGTCATTTTCAAAGCTCTCAGGGTGCAGCCAATTGAATCCACTAGACTATTCCTTGGTGTCCATTGGGAGACTCCACCCTCCCCGGCTCATCCTCCAGCACCTTTTCATCAACGGGAGAAAATAACCTGGGTTTACATCAAAGCAAAGGGGCTGCCAGGGCATTCTGGGAAATAGTGGCTTGTAGCCTGTTCTTCATCATAGGACCTCAGATGCTTTCTCTATGTGATCTTTTCCATCTTTTCCCAAGGTCTTACCTGGCTGAAGACAGTCAGTACTTAATAGTCGGGGACCTAGTGGGCCATGCTTGATCTAGTGTCTGATGCCTAGGGAACAGTTAACATCCAACGGAACAAATGCAGACTCATCATGTCAGGCGTAGGAGTGGAAACAGCCTTTGTTTTAGGAGAAACCTGTTTCCACCACTGTACTCGAACTCCCTCCACTTTCACAAAAGTGGTTTTTGTAAAGGCCCAAAATTGTGTGTGTCCATCTCAGAGGCCCCTCAGTGCTCATTTGTGTTTAGGGTCCTTAAGAGAAACTGTTGTGTGCTTCTTCAGAGGCCCATCTAAATGTCTCAGAGAAAATGAGATGAAAACTGTACTCCTGTAAAGGAGCTCTGGATCAGAGGTGATTATCCCTCAAAATTTAGGCTTCTGAGCAGTTTGTAGTATTCACCTCAAGATCCTAAAGCGAAGGCACATCCTTGGAGGTGTGCTCACTCGCACTTACTGTAGTGCGCAGTCCCACAGAGGCTAAATAGCACTTGGATGTTGGCTGGACCGCGTCTAAAAATAGAACTCTGGGACTTCCCTGGTGGTCCAGTGGTTAGGACTCTGTGCTTTCCCTGCCAAGGGCGTGGGTTCAATCCCTGGTCGGGGAACTAAGATCCCACAAGCCCCGTGATGCAGCCCAGCGGAAAAAAAAAAAAAATAGAACTCTGACCTGCCCGGGAAGCCACCCCGTTATGTATAATAAACAGCTCTCAGAGCCGTGCAGGAAGACCGACGGTTCTCTCCAGCAACCACTCCGGAGGCTGCAGGACGACTGCTGTAACACCCCCAGGCGGCCAGGACCTAATCAATAACTGACAGCATCTCTAACTTCTGTCCCCTACTCGCTTCCTACCCCCACCAAGCACACGGTCGCCCCACCTCCCGTGTCCCCAGGCCGTGGCCTCCCATCAGGGCCTCTGCAGAGCTCCCCGACTCATCTGCCTGCCTTTCAGCCTCTGCCAAATGTGAGGGACGGCAGCTGCCTCCCGTTTGCTGTAGCTCAGAATAAACTGCCTTTGCTTTTCTTAAAAAAAAAAAAAAATGATAGGGTGCCAGGGCTGGCGGCGTGGGGTCTGCAGGGCAAGCTGATTCCAATCCTGCCTCTCCGCCAGCTCCTGTGACGTGCCGTAAGTCCTTTCCTCACTTTGGGCCTCAGTCTCCCTGTCTAGACAGTGAGGGGGTCAGACGTGCTTCTCTGTAGACCCTTCCCCTGTGATGGCCTGTGATTACAAGAGCCCAGGGCCACGCTCCCCACGGGAGAGAAGAGTTTCCCTAAATCCCTGCGCGTCTTCCCTTATTTTGCTCCATGCTCTTGGCGGCCAGCCCCGGGAGGTGGCTACAGCTCCTACAGCTGGAGAAGCTGAGGCTCGGTGCCCCAGCAGGCAGGGCCGGGGCCTCCCCGGCAGCATCCTCCCAGTGCATCTCCGCACAGGCCCCGCCGGAGGCCAGCTCCCTCTCCCCGCCCAGCCGCTGGACCTCCCCGAACCGCTCTGTCCTCGCCTGCAAGATGTGACATGACCCCCGACCTGCAGGGCTGCTGCAAATCCTGGATGAGGCCGCGTGTGGACAGCCCAAGCCCGTGCCTGGGTGGCTGGCTGCGAGTCACCAAGTTTAGGCATCCGTCAGGGCCACCCCGGGGTCAGCTACGGCCCGGTGCCACCAGGAGCATTTGGACCCCTTGGCTGTGAGATGGGGACAAGAGAGCCCACGGGAACACGGGAGAAACGAGGTGATGGGGCCCATGCACTTGACACTGCGCCTGACCTGCGCAGGAGCCTGGAAGGTGGTGGCCGCCATGAGGACTGACCCAGCTGCTGCCTGAAAGACAGCCCGTCTGAAACTGCAGCAGCGGCAGGTGACGAGAGAAGCACCGGCACCACCGGAGCGGGCAGGCCCCAAGGACCCTCTGGTCTGTGCGCCTCCCAGGGGTATAGACTGAGCGGCTGAGGTCGGGGAGGGGCGTGGCAGCTCTCTGCCCACCGGGCCTCTGCCTCCTGTTTTACTGGATTTGTTGGGTTCTGATCGTCACCTACGCACTGTGACCGAGCTGGGAGACACTGAGAAGTCTAAAGAAAACGAAAAGCGCCCATGGCCCCAGGACACAGAGCTGCCGCTTGCCGCTGACCACACCGAGGGTGTCCCGGGGGCCAAGTAGAGTCCTGCCAAGCCCCCAGGACCCAGTGGGTCGGTACCTGCGTGGCGGGGGTTCTGGTCCAAGGCCCAGCAGTCGCCCAGGCAGACCCAGCCTGAGCAGGAGGACGATGGGGAGGGAAGGCTGAGGCCAGGCGTGGGCCCCCAATGCCGGTGGCACTCTGGACCCCCTTGGGGTCAGCTGTCTCCTTGTGTGACCTTCTTATCCAGGAGGCAAGCCCAGTCCAGCCCTGACCTCCAGGCCACTCACTTGGCCTTCATGTGAGCGCTGACTCACCTGGCCTTCATGGGAAAATCTCCCGAATGCTGCCCCATCCAGAGACGCCAGTGCCACGCCAGGCCATGCCGAGTGCGGAGGGAATGAGAGGTGCCCTGGGGTGGAGGGGCCCCGGCTGGCCCACAGGGCAGTCCAGACACTTCCCCGCACGCCCTCCACCACCAGCCTTTCAACCAGCCCCTCGCTCACCCAGGCCGGCGGCCCTCAGGCCTCCCAGAGATGCTAGACAGACACCTGTGGTGGGCGCAGCCTACAAGGGACTCTCCGGCACCATGTCACAGATGGGAAAACTGAGGCCCAGCCTCCCAGGGTTTCTGGACCCTCCCAAGTTAGATTGCCTCCCACTGTCACAGCCCAGGCAGGGTCTCCCAGCGAGCACACAAAACACCTATGCTCGGGAGATGTAGAGTGCCCCTCGCTGGGCAGGCCCTCCACCCTGGGCCTCAGTGGTCCTGGCCTGTGGATGGGGCCGCCGGGTGTGCCTCACAGGGAAGCTGCCCCTATTCACCCCACAGTGACTGGCTGGGTCGACTCTCGGGCTGGCTGCCTCACTCCTGGGTGGGGCCCTCGAGGCCATGGGTCCAGAGGCAAGGACGGTCATCAGGCTCCTGCCCGCTGAGCCTCTGGTGCTCACGAGGCCCCTTCCCGCCCAAGTGCCACCTGGAGCTACCCATGGCCCTCGAGGCAGGCAGGGTGGGGGTATCGTCTGCTTCTTCCCAGAGAGGGAGCAGGGCCGCCTGGTGCCACCTGGTACGCGCCCATCTCGGGAAGGACTAGAGTCAGACTCCGGAGGAAGACCTAGCCGCCACACTCGCCAGACACGCAGGCGCAGGGGGAGGCGCTGTCTCTGGCATCCCCGTCCGTCCCTCTTCGGAGGGCGTGGAGGAGGAGGGCGGGGCATGGGGAAGAGTAGGCACTGGCCTTAATGCGACCTCGCAGGCAGGACCGTTCCCCTGGGACATGTGGGGAAACCGAGGCACGGGGGACTGGACGACACTTGTCTAGGACCACCAGTTGGTGAGTGGCAAGGCCAGGAAGCAAACCCAGGTGTGCCGGCTGCAGCCTGCCTGGCAAGGGCCCCTGCCTCGGGAGGGGGCAGAGCTGCCCCAGCCCCCGGGTCTCACTCACTGCTCTCTCTCTCTCCCAGGGCCAGCGGTTCCACCACTATGGAGTCCCTAGGGATAAAGATGCCTTCCCGCAGCCGTCGAGGACCCTGGGACCCCCGCGGTACCGCCCCGCCGCCAATGGCGCCCAGAGCTCCAGCAGGAAAGCGGGCCTGGCTGTGGCAGGTCCCCAGCACTCGCAGGCCAAGGGTGGCCCGGGGCCCTGTGAGCTGCTGGGTCCTGGGACCCCAAGACTGGCCCGAAACGCCAGCCCCCAGCCCGACGGCAGGGCCACCGAGGAGCATCCTAGCCCCCTCGGAATCCCGTACTCCAAACTGTCCCAGTCGAAGCACCTGAAGGCCAGGATAGGTGGCAGCCAGTGGGCTTCATCCAACTCTAAACGGCAGGCCCAGGCCCCCCGGGACTGCAAGGACCCCTAACACCTTGTGCCCGGGCCTGAAGCCATGCCATCCACGGCTTCCACCCCAGCCCGGGCTCACCGTGCAGGTGTCCCCCGGCTGCCCTGACCTCCAGAGCCACCCTGGAAGGCAGGAAGGTAGGGAGGGCGGCGACCTCACCTGGTCGGTGCACCAGTACCAGGTGGCCATGATGGTCAGGCCGAAGGTCATCCCGGTCCACGGGAGGTCCCCCGTGTAGGGGTCTCGGAACATGTGCATGGCGTCTGCCCGCGGCATGTGGCAGGTCGTGTTGGAGATGATCCTGGATGGGACGGCCCGGGCGTAGGCTGACGCCAGCTGCTCATACCCGCCGATCTGCTCGAAAGCTGGAGGGGGCGGGTGGGACAGGCACGGTTGGTGGCTGGTGGCTGTGACTCCCAGCCCCACTGCCCTCATCTCACGAGTAACTTCTTCATGCATCAAACTCGACTTTTTCCCACTTCACCTTTTCCAGTGTCTGGAAAGGTATGGAGGTAGAGGGTTTTAAAAAAGGTGAATTCAAAGGACTATTTTATTTGTATTTAAAATGATAATATTAAATGAGCATTCCACACGAGGGCACCCCAGTGTCCTGCCGGCCTCTGGATGCCCACTAGCCCCAGGCGAGGAGCTCTCTGCCAGGCTGTCGACTCAAGGAAGCAAACGTGTCTTTTCTTGGCATTCGAGGACCTTCCTGAGGAATCTGAAGGGCTAACGTCCTGACCCAGGGGCTTCCAAAGGACATGGCTTCGGCAGAGCTAAGAATGGCTGGGGGATGTGGCACGGAGAAGGGACACAGAGTCCCCAGAGGGGCAGGGGCGCCACCAAGGCTACACTGCCAGCTGGCCGGCGCGAGCCGACCACGTTCACCCACTCACTGCTCCTGTCTGCCTCGGGGTCTGGGCCCACCTGTGGCTTTTGCTTTGTCTGTGGTCACTCCCCCGCCCCCATCCAGACCGGGCCTGGCTGCCTGGGTGCCTTTCCCGCAGTGGGCTCCGGGGGCACAGGCCCCTGGTCTGTGAGGAGGCTGGTACACAGAAGGCTGGGCAGCCACAGGTCCCACTGCCCCACCTTCCCCAGCAGGCAGCCCGCTGCCCGGACTCTGGGCTCCCGCCATCAGTGCCACCTGTAGCCCAGGCCAGGCCAGGGTGAGTGCTCAGAGCGAACAGACGAACACTAGACACGGGTTGGAAACTGCCCAGCCACAGGGTCCTAGAGTCTGAGTCTGGAAGAGACCATTTGCCCTCTATGGGATCCTCCTGGCTCTGCTTGCATACTTCCCAGGATGGGGACCTCACTACCTCTGGGGCAGCCCCTCCCCACCCCGAGCTTCCTCCCTGTTCCCAGACCAGGAGATCCAAACCCCCCCTTCTCTCCGCCTTGCCTTTGTCCCGCTGGCTTCTTGAGATCTTGGACATGCTTTGAAACAACGGGGGCAGATGTCCAGGTAGGTCTGTGGTCTCCCAACTGTGTCTGCACACCCACCCGCAGCCCTGCTCCCGTTGAGCCCCGAGCCCGCGTGGGTGTGGACGGCCCTGCCTCCTGAGTCAGGTCCACAGCCAGATGCCAGCCGGCCCGGAGCTGGTGACAGAAATGCTGCTGGGCAGCAGGGGTGGGAAGGGAGCAGGCCTCCATCACCCAGGGGAGGCCGGCGGGGGGCTGACTGCCTCGTGGCTTGACCTCCTGAGGCCACCCACCCCCAGTGCGGACACCGGGGCCCCGACAGGGCGGCACCCAGACCCCAAAGCGCTCGCTGCTGTGGCAGCCCCCATGGCCTCTCACCTTTGACCGTCAGGATCACGGCTCCCACCACCATGATGAGCGTTTGCAGGGCATCTGTGTAGATCACAGCGGCCAGGCCCCCTGTGGGTGGAGACAAGAGAGCTGGAGGGGCCCTGGCCTCGACGGGGGAGGGACAGGGAGGTGACCAGAGCTTCGGGAGGGACAGCTATTCCACATTGAAGTCCCCTGCCCTTGCACAGGTGGGCGAGCTGTGGACGCAGCAGCCGGGCCAGTGGAGCCAGCTGCAGAAGCCCGGGTGCCTGACACAAACTGGCCAGGTCCCAGGCTGTGGGAGGGGGCGGCCCCCTGCCCCCTGCTAGCCTCTCGGGTTCCCGTGTGCGTCCACAGGCCACACCTGCCACCCGCAGGCACCGTACCTGCGATGGTGTACAGGGCCGTGACGCTGAGCATGAGGATGGTGGACAGGTAGAAGCTCCAGCCCATGCAGATGTGCACGAAGAGGGCCCCCGCGTACAGGTCCATCTGGGGACGGGAAGGGGGTGTGTGCAGGGGCCCGAGGTCACCGCAGGACCCGGAGCGCCGCACACCCAGCATGTGGCCTTGGTGTCCCACAGGGGAAGAAGGGGAGACCCCCCCCGCCCACATGCTAGGGACTGTCCTGAAGGGCAGGAAGTCCTGGCTGTGGACAAGCAGTGTGCAGGGGACGTTGCTGATGTTAATAAAGTCCTGAATGGCCTCTGCCCACCAGGGAGCAGTGTTGCTGTTCAGTCTGGCCCCTGCCTGGGGATGGAAAAGGGAGTCCGGGAGGGCTTCCTGGAGGTGGGGGGTCCAAGAAGACGAGTGAGCCTCCATCTCCAGACCCACATCTGTCTGGGTCCCTGTTTTCTGCTCCCTGTTAAGCAGGGCACCCCAAGAAGAAACCAGATATGTGAAAGGGGTGGGCTGGGGGAACAGAGGGGCCGTCTTGCTTATTGACCCCCCATGGGGCTGACACTGAAGCCAGGACCGTGTCTCAGGCCGAGGCTGCTTCCTAGGGCTGAACTGGACACAATCCTGCCATCCCAGGCCCTGGGGCAGCACAGGGGCAGGAGTTGAAGCCCTGGGACGAGTCTTCTAGCCTCAGCACTGGAATGGGCCTTACGGACCACAACTGCGCGCCCCCTCCCCACTGCACAGTGGGTGACCAGGGAAGGAGGGAGGACCCCATCCTGCGGGACCTAGGGGCTGGGCCAGGGTCCCTCCCCCACACCAAGTTTCCGAAACTGCCACTCTGGGCTTGCTTAATGGCAGGGAGATAACCCAAAATACAGCCTTGGGGCCAAGAGGCTCCTCAGAGAGCTGGGCAAGCCCGCGAGTTAGCTGAGCTTGCTGAGTGGCGGACAGTCTGCCTGAGGCCTGGAGCACCGGCCCAGCTAGGAGCTGACCAGCCCCGCTCGGAGTCAGGCTTGTGGAGCCCCTGCTTCCCCCAGGCTCCTCCCCTCCCCTCTCCTGGAGAGGGCACCTGCCAGCGTGGGCACTCAGACAAGCTGTTCTCGGGAGTCGGCGGCCCCTCACTCTGGCCCCCCTACGCCCCGGCTATGAGTGTGTGTGTCCACCTCCAGCCCAAGCTAAGAAACCCAGAGCTGCTGAATATCAGAGCAGGAAGGACTCTCCAAGCCCCCTGCCCCATCAGACCAGGGACAAACTGAGGCCCATGGAGGGCAAGCGATCTCCCCAAGGCGAGGCCCTGGCAGGTATCAGAGATGGAGGGGACAGGAGACGGAGCAGGGTGGGGCTCTAGAAAGTAGCAGCCCCTCCTCCCACCTGGCTGTCCTCCAGCCACTGCTCAAGACCACTCCCTGGACCCCATCTGCCTCAGAGGACAGCCCTGGTCTGTGCGCCCAGCCTTCAGGCTCTGGCCACGCATCCCTTTAAGCCCAGGTAAGTCTGGTCACACAGACTGGCCGACATTCCACGCCAGGCACTTTGCTGCCTCCAGGCCTTGGCTCGCCCAGGTCCCTCTGCCCTGGGACCTCCCAGTCTCTGCATCTCATCGCTCAGGACCCAGCCCGCCCCGACGTCCTGCTCCCCGACTGCTCTACTGCTCAGGGGCTTCCTTTCAGGGCAGCGGATCTGAAGAGTGATAACGCGGGCAGCGGGAACAGCACAGGCTCAGGTGTGGAGGTGGGACTTTAGCCGCGGTCCCCCCTGGGGACCTTACGCAGCTGCCGCTGGAGGCCAGCAAATGCACGGTTGCCTGCCGGCTCTAAAGGCTAAAGGAGACCCCGCGAGGAGCCTCAGACGACCCCCGGCCGGATCTGACCTCTCCTTCTGCCGACGGAGCTCCCTCTCCTGGGGCCCCATGTGAGCTGCAGCCTGCTAGAAGCTAAGAGCCCCGCTCAGACCTGGGTCTGTGTCCCTGGTAAGCACGTCGCCTTACCTCCTGAGCCTCTGGGTAAAGTGCGGGTGCAGATGTGGAGAAACACAGGCACTTGTGCTCGGCCCCCTCTAGCCCTGCTGGCCTCTGCAGGCCCTGCGCAGGGCAGGCCGGGGAGGCACAGGCAGGACCCCTGAGGGAGCCGCTCCACTCCACAGAGCAGGGCACGGGCGCAGAGGCATGAAGCAACTGGCCCAAAGCTGCACGGTTGTGAGCAGGGCCACGGGCTGCAGGGCTGACCCTCGGGACCCCTGAGAGGGTGGACCCCCCCCTTTCTGCACCATCCCACGGGCTTGCAGGGGCCATGAGCCCCGGACATGGGAGGGAGCTGGGCTGAGCTGACCTGCAGGCTAGGGCTGATCCGCTGGCTCGTCACAGCTTCTCAGGACCCCGAGTTCCCCACAGGCACGTGCCCCCTGGCTGGGCCCTGCCTTGGCCACCTTCCTGCACGGGACCCTATTGCCCCCTCCCTTTGTGGGTAGCAGAGAAGCTGGGCAGGTTCCTGCACCGACATTTACCACAAGTTTACCCTAAATCATCCTGTGTCCCCGACCCCCAACCTCGCCCATCTCCACAGAGGCCGTCACTGTCCCTTCAGTGTTCTGGACACATCTCACCTTTGCCACACTCCCTGCACCCACCCCACCGGCCACGGCTGTTGATTCCCAAAGTACTCCTGCCCGCCTCCACTGTCCCCACCCTGGGCCCCATCCCTTTGGAATCCCCTCGCTGGTCCCTCCTGCACTCGGCTCGTTCAGAGGGAGCTCCGAGGTCTCTGCATCTCCACTCACGCAGAATGAAGCCCACCTCCCGGCCCAGAAGCCCTGCATGCACCCTCTCCCCAGCCCCATCGGCTTCCCTCAGCGGCTGGACCACCCTCTCCAAAGCAAGCCTGTCCCTTGCTCCTTCTCTTCTGTCCAGATTTCAGCCCTGCATTTGCTGCATTGATCACCCTTGTACCACTTAGTGTGGATGCACTGCTCTGTTTACTTATCTCATCTGCCTGGAAGGAAAGGTCCTTGAGAACAAGAAATGGGTTCATCATGGGTGCCCACCCAGGGCCTGGCACACAGTAGGTGCTCAATAAACAGGCACGTTTGCAAAGACCAGGGGCTGGCACACTACAGCCCACAGGCTTGATCCCATCAGGCGCACTGGTGTGTCTTTCAAACGCCAACAGCAAACTTGAGTGGTGTGTAAGTGGCGTGCAAAACTGAGCATACTTTCTATCTGGCCCCTCACTGAAAACCTAGCCAAGCCTGACATAGATGATTCCATTCAGTCCCATGAGGTGTGCCGGGCACCTAGTACCAATGGGGATACACCAATGAACAAAGAGAAAAAATGGGGGAGGCGGGCCGTGACCATTCTAAAGAAATCATTCGGCGTAAGAAGGTAGCACGTGTGTGAAACACAGGGGGCGCAGGTCTGCACCTGCGGGACAGCCGAGGGCCTCGCTGAGAGGGTGAGATGTGAAAGACCTGAGAGGCAGGGGCGTGAGCCACATGAATATCCAGGGGAAGAGGTTCCAGCCAGAGGACACAGCAGGTGCAAAGCCCCTGTGGCAGGGTCATGCCTCGGGTGTGCTCAGTGTAGCTGGAGTGATGTTTGTGTCGGGAGAAGCAGAAGTGAGGGTCTTGTTGGCTACGGTTGGCCTTTACCCTGAGTGGCCTGGGGTGTCAGGCCGGGTTTCTCTATTTCCCAAAGCACACGGTGATGGAGCTCGGTTCCCCCCAAGCCCGTGTGAGGCCCCCTGCCACCCATGGCTTGCTCTCTCTGCAGACCACTGTCCCCACATGGGGGCTGGCAGCAGGCAGGCCCTGTGGTCTCTGGACAGGCTGCAGCTGGTGAGGGTCCTGGGCGTGCAGACATGTAGGGACGTTCTTGGGGCTCCACCCAGTGAGGTCAGGGCCTCTGGGGGCCAGCTGGGCACACACACTGCAAACAGCTTCAGCCCAAAACATTAGCTGGGGGGCCCCAGTCACTCCCAGACCCAGCCCGGCAATCCACATTCCTCCTGCTTCCCTGTCCGCTTCATCCAGGTAGCCCCAGCATCGGCACTGAAGCCCCAGCCTTGAGGTTCCCCATTTTATAGGTGGACAAACTGAGTCATCCCATCACAAAGTGGAGTCTGAAGTGCCACGTCCTGGCTCCTTCAGTACCACAGGGCAATGGTCGGGCCCACTGGGCTCTAATGGTTGTCTGTGCCCGATTCAGCAAGTGGTGACCTTGAGCAAGTGGTGGCCACTCCCTAGGTCTCAAATCGTCTTGTCTGTAAACAGGGCTGCGCACGAGGTGGCCTCTAAGGACCCCCCACTTGGCCCCCCAACCCCGACATTCTGGACGTCCTGCCCAAGCTCTGAGTGTGAGGTGTGAGTTCTGCCTCAGAGTCACCAGCAGGGCGAACAGGGGGGTGGGTGGGGAAGAAACCCCTATGCCCAGGGGTTGGCCCCCGGCCCCCCGCCTCTCGCCCCTGTCCCCTCCAGTCCATCCTCTGGGGGTGCCGGTGGCACTAACACAGACCTGACCGTGTCACCTCTGCTCAAAGCCCCCAGGGCCCCTTGGGCACTCCTCACTCATCTCTGACGGAGCCCCCTGGGCCAGGGGGGGAACTGCCACCCAAGAGCCAGCTATGGCCCTCAGGTCTGGCTCGTGTGATGGCTGGTCCGCCTCAGCCACCACCGCTCCCGGTCACCTCCCTCCCAGCTCCTCCTCTGCTCCCGAGGCGCTTGACCCCTGCAGTCTGGGCCTCTGGACGGGACAATCCCAGATGCACCCTACGCCATGCACCTCTCTCCTTGGCGTTTGCACCCCCCATGCCGTTCGTACCCCCTTCTCCACTAGACCCCAACCAACGCCACCCCGGGAGGCGCCGCCAACCCCTCTTCTGGGTCCGCACTGTCCCCCCACCCCCACCGTGACACACCTGCGTCCCCCTGTACTGAGGCCCTGCTGCCAGGGAGGCGGCCGGCACGGGGCGGGGGGGAGGGGAGGAGCCCGCGTGGGAACCGGGCCTGGAGAGCAGCGGCGCCGCCCAGAGGAGAACTCTTAGGACCCGTCCAGGGAAGAAGGCGGCGCCTGCTCTCTAAACACCCCGAAACCCACCCAGAAGGAGACGTGCAGACGTGCAGCTCCGGTGGAACCCCGGACGGCCGAGGCTCCCGAGGCTGCGGGGGCCGCGAAGTAGGAAGCCCTGGCCACGCCCGCAGAAGCGCCAGGCCTCACGGGGGAGGAACCGGGGGAGGAACCAGGCTCGGGGCTGGGCGGGCCCGCTCGGCCGGAAACAGGCCGCCCAGGACCCGCCGTCAACTTCTGAGCCCTCGCAGGGGCCGGAGCTGGAGCGGCTGGACGGCCTCAGGGGACCGGCAGGCACCGAGGACTCGGGAGGGAGAACCCGAGGCCTGGTGCTGCCGCGGAGTCGCCGCGCTCTGGGCACCAGCTCCCCGCCCTCCCGGCCTCCGTTTCCCTACCTGTGAAACCCAGGGTGTGGACAGGACGCGCCCCACGCTGGCCCTGCAGCGGGCCCAGGCCAGGCCCCCAAGGGAAAGGGGGCGCCGCGGGGTCAGCCTAGCGGAGGACTGACGACCACCCGGCATCACGGGCCAGAGACCTCGGGCTCTGGGCGCCCCCTAGTGGGCGGTTCCGGCTCACCCGGTGCCGGCCCTTAACCGTAACCCCTGACACCGCGTATCCAGAACATGGGCAAAGCAGGAGTCATAGGGCCTGCGTTCTGCCCCCAGATTCGCCGGCTGCTGAGCCCAGTCCCAGGGTGCTGGGCCAGCTATGTGACCCTGGGCAAGTCAGTGTGCCTCTCTGGGCCTCAGTTTCCCCAGCTGTTAGACAAGGCAGAGACAGATCAAGGGATGTCAAGTCCCTTCGAGGGCCCCAGAGCAGGGATGTTCCAGCCAGAAGCTGGGGGTGGGGCAGCTCACCGATATCTTGGTGAAGACAGACAGCAGCAGCGACAGGACAGACAGGTACATGCGTATCCGTTGGCCTCCATAGCGCTTCTGGATGTATTCAGGCATGGTGACAATCTGGCGGGGGCACGGGGGCAGGGGTTAAGCATGCTGCGAGACCATGGCCCGTGTTCAGGACCGGGAGCTTCTCGCAGTCCCAACAGCAGGCCTGGAATTCCAGGCTAAGCGCTCTGATCGCATCCTGAGGGGCTCAGGCCCGGGCGTGGCAGGCTGATACAGGAGGAATGGATTCGGGGGACTGTGCCTGGGGGCACAGGCATGAGTTTGGAGGCCGTGGTGACAAATCCAGATGAGCTTCGGCTGGTTGAGGAAGCTGGCTGTGCTAGACTGAGACAACCAGGAAAGGGGATCCCCTGGACTTAGCGACAGCCCAGCTGGGGCTGAAGGAGTGGCGGAGTCAAGGACAGTGTCTCCTGGGTGTGCCACCCAGGTGTGCAGCCCAGGTGTCTCACCCAGGTGTGTAGCCCAGTACACAGCCCAGGTGTGCAGCCTGTGTGCTCGGGTAGATGCATCATCCCCCAGATGCAGCATGCAGGTACAGTAGAAACGAACAGACGAGGCCCATGGGCTGAGGTCCGAGGGGATCTGTCTTCGTGGGCTGATGGGAATGTTAGTTGGACTAACAACAAACCCAGAACTGAGAGTTGTGGGTTCACTCACCTTGTGAGTGAAGCCAGGGGTCCTGCCCATCACCACCACCCACTCCAACCAAGGCCCAGACGCAGGTGAGGCTGTCCTGAGGCCCCAGGAGCAGACTCACCTCCGAAGAGATGTAGATGGGCACGAACACCCATGCCAGGGCCAGCAGCACGTACGTGGCCTGAGGGGGACAGAGGCAGAGTAAGGACAGCAGATAGCAGGGGTCTGGAGGCCTGAGTTGCCATGAGAACCTGGGGCGGCCCCGCCCCCTGCAGCCCTATAAACAGATGGCCAGGCAAAGGCTCACGGCTTCCCACTGCTCTTCAGCATTCTGAAGACCCAACTTCCCCAGGAGCACTGCCTGCCTGGACGCTGGCCACCCCGGTTGCTGGGAGCTGCCCCTCTGGCCATGGAGGGGTAGGCTCTGATGCAGCCCCATCCAGCGTCTCTCAAGGTTGCTGTGCTTCCTCCCACGGCCCCCCACAGCCTGGGCCCGCCTTCCAGGAGCTCACATGCCACTCGAAGCCTGCCACCGCCAGGCCTCCAGCTGCGCCCGAACCCGCCAGTCCGATGAAGAGGCCCGAGCCCTCGCTGCTGGCAAATAGGGAGGCTCCCATCTGGAGGAGAGAGAGGAAAAGGATCTAGCAAGAGGCCCACCCTGACTCCGAGCCCCACCCTTTCCACGTTTTCCAGCACTCCAGCTTGGGGACCCCCTGCCACTCTCAGCCTGCCCCATCACTGCCTGCTTGGGCTGGCCTGGGGGGTGACACTGGGTGAGGAGGACACACATAGTGACCGCAGGGATGCAGATGAGGGCTGACCTAGAGGTCAGATGCGGCCCCACCGGAAGGAGGGGCGGGAGGAGACAGGGTGCACTCACCGGCCCCCACGTCATGTCCCGGCCCGCCAGGAAGTAGCCGCTCACCGTGTTCCTGCTGGCCCGGCACGAGGACTGCAAGGACAGAGGTGCAAACTGGAGCCCTTGCGTGGCTCATGCCGCTGCTGCGGAAACAGTCTGCTGGCTCCCCAAAGAGACACACAGATTATCCCAGGACCCAACAAATCCACTCCCAGGATACAGAGAACTGAAAACAGGTGCTCGAGCAAAACCTGTACTTGAATGTTCACAGAGGTGTTATTCACAACAGCCAAAGGGTGGCAACAGCCCCAATGCTCATCAGCTGATGGCGTTAGGAGTAGACAGGTGGAGGCCCTCCCCTCTGTGCAGGGTCCTGGGGTTCACTGCGCAAGTTCCTGTCCCCTGAAGCCCCGGGGTTCACCTGTAAACGGGGCTGGCCTTTGGCCCGGGGCTGTGGGAGGGTTAGGGTGAGGTGCACAGTGCCTGCATAGAAGGGGCCCCGCTGCTGCCTGTGATGACCTAAATCGCTTCTCTCCTATCAAAGCTGGGAGAAACCGGCTTATGAACTAGGCTAGGCTGGTGGACACGGAGTTGTCAAAACAGAGACCCCCAGGTCCTGCGTGCCCCTCCCTGCCTCTGGATTCTGGCCCAGCTGGTGTGGGTGCAGCCGAGAACCCCTGTGATTCTATCGTTCAGGGTGATGTTCGCCCAGTGAGTCCATCTGACATCGGAGGCGAGGGCAGGAAGACGGCGTGCTGTGCCCGGGCCCCCAGCTTGTCAGCCGCATAGAAGGCCCCGAGCCTCCCACTCGGCCTGCCCTTAGAGAGGCTTCCTATTCCTCACTTTAGAGACTGAGAAGCTGCTGCCAAAGAGCGAAAGGGGCTTGGTCAAGGTCTCCAACAAATCTCCCCTGGGGCTGGGAGGAGGACCCCGCAGGCCTCCAGGGAGAGGATGAAATGCCCAGGGACATGCCGGCCGGTTCCCACACCCCACCGCCCACCCCAGCTGGTACCACCACCGTCCTCTCACCCATATGCCCACGGCCACGTTCAGGGCAAAATACACGGTTATGATGGTGATGTCGACCGCGCTCAGCTGCGGCCCGGGGGCGTGGGGACCGCCGGTAGAGTTGTCCGCAGCCATCCTGCTGCAGGGCCAGCTCCAGCGAGAGGGACTGAGGCCAGACTAGGGCAGAAAGGGCTTCCCGGCAGGAAATAAATTGATGATTAAACCGAGCCGACGGTGCCATCTCCTGCCCGCAGTGTGGCCGCGTGCAGGGAAGCTGCTTCAAAGTGCAGCTACATCTCCTCCACCCCCAGTGGGGATAGAGGGAGTGGGGAGCGCTCGGGGGAGGCTTGGGAAAAGTAAAGGGAGCCTAGTGGATCCAAAGGCAACCAGAATAGACCCAGAAAGGGGTCGTTCCTGAATGGGTGGTTGAACCTGTATGTAATTCGGATAAGAAGCATGGAGGGTTGGGGACAGATGCCCCACTTCTGGGGACACTGCCATGATGGCAGCCACATCCTTCTGCAGCCAGCAGGCCGTAAGTGGACCTTGGGATAGTGACTTGCGTCACATGGTTCACTTCCAGCCACGGCAGTCCTGGTCCTAGAACATCCTTCATTGGACAATAAAGGCCTGTCACCAAATTTCCTGCTCCCTTTTCTAGACCAGTGATCAGGCCAAACCGTCCCATCCTGACCATCCTCTTGGGTCCCCAGGGTTACCCAGGACCACAGATACCGGGTCCCAGTATCTAGCACGCGTCTGCCAGGGGCTGAGAGCCACCATGCTTAGCTTTTCTGCACACGGTCCCCTTCTGGGCTCAGAGTAGGTGGTATGGGTCACAGTCAAGGAACGAAGGCAGGAGGCTGGCCACCTGTCCCTGCACGACCACTTGAGGGCCAGAGCTGGGCTTCAGCTCCACATCTGATCCCAGATGCTCCCTGTTGGTGGCAATGATGTCTCTGGTTCCACTGGGTCCTTCCTGCTCAGATTGCTCACTAATTAAATCAGTGTGTACAGCCGGGTGGGTCTCAGTGTGTGACATTTGGAGTTTAACCAGGACACGCAGCCCCTCCAGAAGTGTTAATGAGTGAACGGCTGGCACTGGGAACACACTGGCCTGCAAAACCAACTGTGCCTGTTACTGGGTAACCGAGGTGGAGGGTTTAAAGATTAATCACCTCACATGCAGGACTAGACAGGGAAGAAAAAGTAAGTCACTGCTTACAGTAAAGTCAGGCAGGCTCAGACCACCCCTCCCCAACTACCCTCACCTTCAACAAACTAGCCTCTCAGGTGGTTTTACTTCCCAAGCCATTGCTAGAAATGTATCGTGAATCAAAAGATCACTTTGTACTGGTCAGAAAGACACAACGGGATAACGTCCAGATTTATTAAACTGGTCTCTTAAAGATGCAGTAGCTGAAAGAACAGTATCTGGTCCCCGCTCCTCAGCCTGGGTCTCGGAAGGAAATAAACCACTTAGAGACAACCCTGCCATCCACTCCACCTTCTGATCAAAAGGCCTGGGGAAAGGAGGCCAAGAAGAGCTGATAGATGGGGACAGGGAGAGGGCGGCAGTGGAGGAAATGAAGGAAGCCTTTATGTCCTGTTTACAAACACCACTTCTGACACCAAATGTGTGTGGGTTTTCTCCACTCCGACCAATTCTCCATCCCTCTGGACACCAACTGGGTGTCCTGTGACTCAACTCAATTCTGACATTATCTGCGAGTTAGCACAGACCCCACAGGCTAAGGGCTCAGTCCAGCAAGACTGCTCCCACTTCAGATGCCAGGTGCAAGTCCTGGGCCTCCTGTACTTCTGCTGACCGTCTGTAAATTGGGAGCTCCCATACCCCTTCTTCAGGTTTGATAATTTGCTAGGATGGCTCACAGAACTCAGAGAAACACTCGATTCCTTATGATTATTATAAAGGATATTTATAAAGGATTCAGATGAAGAGGTCCATTGAGTGAAGTCCAGAAGAGTCCTAGCACCAGTGTGTTCACCAACCTGGGACACTGTGTTCCCTTCATCGTGTGGGGTTTTTATGGAGGTGTTATCACCTAGGCATGATGGATTAAATCACTGCACTAATAATTAGCTCAAGACTGAAAGTTTCAATCCTCTAATCATGCCTTGGTCTTTCTGGTGTCCAGCCCGCATCCTGAAGCTCTCTAGGGGCCACTGGATTGTATACTTTAAAATAGTTTAAGTGGTGAATTTTATGTTATGTGCATTTTACCTTGAGAATAAAATAAATAGGCTTCTGGAATTTAAAAGGCTTTAGAGGTCTTGGCCTCCTGCAGAGATGTACTGAACCAAGGTAGAACCCTGCACCTATTAAGATTTTCTTCAAATAAACAGCAATACAATAATAGTAGGGGACTTTAATGCCTCACTCTAACAATGGATAGATCATCCAGACAGAGAAGCGTAAGGATACAGTGGATTTGAACAACACTACAAACCAGTAGACCTAACAGACATATGCAGAACATCCTATCTAATGACAGCAGAATACATATTCTCAAGTGCATACAGAACATTTTCTAGAATAGACTATATGTTGGGCCACAAAAGAGGTCATAGCAAATTCAAGAAAAATGAAATCATACCAAGTATCTTCTCTGACCACAGAGGTATGAAACTAGAAACCAATAACAAGAAGAAAACTGGAAAATTCACAGATACATGGAAATTAAGCAACACTCTCCTGAACAACCAGTGGATCAAAGAAGAAATTATAGGGGAAATAAAAAAGTTTCTTGAGATGGATAAAAATGGAAACACAACATACCAAAACTTATAGGTTGCAGCAAAAGCAGTTCCAAGAGGGAATTATATAGCAATAAATGCCTCAATTAAGAAGCAAGAAAGATTCCCCCAAAATAACGTAACACTATGACTCAAGGAACTAGGAAAAAACAAATGGAGCCCAAAGTTAGCAGAAGGAAGGGAATAACAAAGACTAGAGTAGAAATAAATGAAATAGAGAACAGGAAAACAATAAAAAAGATTAACCAAACTAAGAGCTGGTTCTTTAAAAAGATTAAAAAATTGACAAACCTTTAGTTAGACTAACCGAGGAAAAAAGAGAGGACACATATCAACAAAATTTTAAATGAAAAAGGAGACGTTACAACTGATACAACAGGAATACAAAGGATGACAAGAGGCTACTATGAACAACTATATGCCAACCAACTGAACAACCTACAATAAATGGAAAAATTCTTAGAAACATACGAACTACCAAGATTGAATTAGGAAGAGATAGAAAGTCTGAACAGACCAATTACTGGTAATGAGACTGAGTCAGTAATCATAAATTTCCAAATGAAGAAAAGCCCAGGACCAGATGGCTTCACTGGTGAATTCTGCCAAACATTAGAGAATTAATGCCAATCCTTCTCAAAATCTTCCCAAAAACATCAAAGAGGAGCTTGAACACTCTCAAGGTCATATGACAAGGCTAGCATTACCCTGATGCCAAAGCCAGAAAAGGACACTACAAGAACCAATATCCCTGATGAATTTAGATGCAAAAATTCTCAATAAAATACTAGCAAACCAAACTCAGCAGCACATTAAAAGGATCATTCACCATGATTAAGTGAGATTTATACTGGGATGCAAGGATAGTTCAACATATGGAAATCAATCACATTAAATCATATTAATAGAAAGAAAGAAAAAAATCATATGATCCCTCAATAGAGGCAGAATAAGCATTTGACAAAATTCAACATCCATTCATGATAAAAACTCTTAACAAATTAGGTATAGAAGGAAGTTCCTCAACATAATAAAGGCCATGTATGAAAAGCCCACAGCTAACATCATACTCAGTGGTGAAAGGCTGAAAACTTTTCCTCCAAGATCAGGAACAAGACAAGAGTGTTCCCTCTCCCCACTCCTATCCAACACAGCACTGGAAGTCCTTGCCAGGGCAGTCAGACAAGAAATATAAACAACAGGCCTCAGAAGTGGAAAGGAAGAAGTAAAATTGTCTCTATCTGAAGATGACATTATATGTATAAAAAATCCTAAAGACTCTACCAAAACAAAACAAAAACAAACAAAAAACCCTGTTAAATCTAGTCAACAAATTCAGTAAAGTTGCAGAATACAAAATTAACATACAAAAGTCAGTAGCATTACTATACACTAACAACAAATTACCTGAAAAGGAAATAAAGAAAATGATCCCATTTACAATAGCATCAAAACCAATAAAATACTTGGGAATAAACTTAACCAAGGAGATGAAAGATCTCTACTCTGAAAACAATAAGACATTGATGAAATTGAAGAAGATGCAAATAAATGGAAAGGTATCTTGTGTTCACAGATTGGAAGAATTAATATTGTTAAAATGTCAATACTGCCAAAAGCCATCTACAGAATCAATGCAATTCCTATCAAGATTCCAATGCTGTTTTTTAGAGAAGTAGAAAAAAACAATCCTAAAATTTACATGGAAACACAAAAGACCCCAAATAGCCAAATCCTGAGAAAGAAGAACAAAGCCGGAGGCATCACACTTCCTGATTTTAAGCTATATTATAAAACTGTAGTGGGCCTCCCTGGTGGCGCAGTGGTTGGGAGTCCGCCTGCCGATGCAGGGGATGCGGGTTCGTGCCCCGGTCTGGGAGGATCCCATATGCCGCGGAGCGGCTGGGCCCGTGAGCCATGGCCGCTGGGCCTGTGCGTCCGGAGCCTGTGCTCCGCAACGGGAGAGGCCACAGCGGTGAGAGGCCCGCGTACAGCAAAAAAAAAAATAAATAAAATAAAACTGTAGTAATCAAAACAGTCTGGTTCTGACATAAAAACAGACAAATAGACCCATGGAACAGAATTGAGAGACCAGAAACAAACCCAAGCATGTACAGTCAACTAATATTTGACAAGGGATCCGAGAATACTCAATGAGAAAAGACAGTCTCTTTAATAAATGGTGCTGGGAAAATTGGAAATTCACATGTAAAAGAATGAAACTAGACCCCTATCTTACACCACTTACAAAAATTAACTTGAAATGAATTAAAGACTTAAATGTAAGACCTGAAACTATGAAAAACTCCTAGAAGTAAATATAGTAAAAAAAGCTCCTTGACATGGGTCTTGGCAATGATTTTTTGGATATGACACCTAAAGCACAAGCAATAAAATAAAAAAACAAGTGGAACTATATCAAACTAAAAGATTTCTGCATATCAAAGGAAAAAATCAACAAACTGAAAAGACAACCTACAGAATGGGAGAAAATATTTGCAAACCTGTATCTGATAAGGGGTTAATATCAAAAAAAAAAAAGAACTCATACAATTCAATAGCAAAATAAATAAATAAATAAAAATTTAAAATCTGATTTAAAAATGGGCAAAAGGCCTGAATAGACATTTTTTAAAAAAATGATATATGAATGGCCAACAGGTACATGAAAAGATGCTCAACATCACTAGTTGTTAGGGAAATGCAAATCAAAACAATGAGATACCGCAAAATGAAAATTTCAAAACATTGCTGAAAGAAATTAAAGACCTAAATAAAATGGAAACACACCCTGTGTTCATGGATTGGAAGATTTAATATTGTTAAAATGGCAATACTCCAAGTATTTCATTCTTTTGGATGTTATATTTTTTGGGGGGGCAATACTTGATATACATCAGACATTTATTAGTGAATATCCCTCTGAAATCAGCTACGATATTAAAAAAAAAATGATTGCACTATTCGGTCAAGCAGAACCAGGAACTTTCAATAAAAAAAGTACAGGACTTCCCTGGCAGCACAGTGGTTAAGAATCCTCCTGCCAATGCAGGGGACACAGGTTCATTCCCTGGTCCGGGAAGATCCCACAGGCCGCAGAGCAACTAAGCCCGTGCTCTACAGCCCGCTAGCCACAACTACTGAAGCCTGCGCACCTAGAGCCCGTGCTCCACAACGAGACTCCACTGCAATGAGAAGCACACACCACGACGAAGAGTAACTCTTGCTCACCGCAACTAGAGAAAAGCCCGTGTGCAGCAACGAAGACCCAATGCAGCCAAAAAGAAAATATAAATAAATTTACTTTTAAAAAAGTATAAATCGGGCTTCGCTGGTGGCGCAGTGGTTGAGTCCGCCTGCCAGTGCAGGGGACACGGGTTCGTGCCCCGGTCTGGGAGGATCCCACGTGCCGCAGAGCAGCTGGGCCCGTGAGCCATGGCCGCTGAGCCTGCATGTCCAGAGCCTGTGCTCCGCAACGGGAGAGGCCACAACAATGAGAGGCCCGCGTACCGCAAAAAAAAAAAAAAAAGTATAAATCTGTTAAAAATTTCAATTAGTATACACATATATATAACATACTATTTATGTTACATGCTACAAACCAAGGTGAATCCAATGGAATGGAAAAAAAACATACATTTTCTTTTTTAAAAATATTTATTTGGCTGCACCGGGTCTTAGCTGCAGCATGCGGGCTCTTAGTTGCGGCATGCAGGATCTAGTTCCCTGACCAGGGATGGAACTCGGGCCCCCTGCATTGGGAGCACATTAATCACTGGACCACCAGGGAAGTCCCTCAAAGTATTTTCTAATTCACCTTCTGATTTCTTCTTTTATCCCAATGGTTTTTAAAAAATGCTTTCTAATTTCCATGCATTTGTGAATTTTACTGATTTCTTTCTGTTACTGATTTCTATTTCATTACATTGTGGTCAGAGAAGACACTTTGTATGATTTCAATCATTTTAAATTTATTGAGAAATATTTTGTGGTTTATCATGTGGTCTATCCTGGAGAATGTTCTATGTGCACTTGAGAAGAATGTGTATTTTGCTCTTGTTGGGTGTATTTTGCTTTTGTTCTGTACATGTCCATTAAGTCGAATTGGTTTATACTGTTGTTCAAATCCTCTGTTTCCCTATTGTTCATTTATCTAGTTCTATCCATTATCTTCAGCGGGCGCTTAAGTCTCCAACTATTATTATTGAATTGCCTATTGTCCCTTCAATTCTGTCAGTTTTTCCTTCACATTTATTGGGGGCTCTGTCGTTAGGTGCATATATATTTATAATTTTTATATCGTCTTAATGAACTGACCCTTTTATAATCATATAATGTCCTTCTCTGTCTCTTGCAGGAATTTTTGTGTTAGAGTCTACTTTTTGTGATATTTGTATAGCCACCCCAATTCTCTTTTGGTTACTCTTTTTTTAAAAAATATTTATTTTTCCTTATTTTTTTGGCTGCATTGGGCCCTAGTTGCGGCACGTGGGATCTTTCAGTACAGCGCGCGGGCTTCTCTCTAGTTGTGGCGCATGGGCTCCAGAGCACGCAGTTTCCCTAGTTGAGGTGCACAGACTCAGTAGTTGTGGCACGCAGACTTAGTTGCCCCGTGGCATGCAGGATCTTAGTTCCCTGACCAGGGACAGAACCTGCATCCCCTGCATTGGAAGGCGGATTCTTTACCACTGGACCACCAGGGAAGTCCCTCTTTTGGTTACTCTTTGTATCAAATGTCTTTCCATCTTTTCACTTTCAACCTTATTTGTGTCTCTGGAGACAATTCTTTTGCACACAGCATATAGTTGGATCATTTTTTTTAATTTTTAATTTTTTTAACATTGTGTAAGTTTTGTTTGTTTGTTTGGCCACACTGCATGGCTTGTGGGATCTTAGTCCCCTGACCAGGGATTGAACCTGGGCCCTAGCAGTGAAAGCACTGAGTCCTAACCACTGGATCCCCAGAGAACTCCCAGTTGGATCTTTTTTTTTTTTTTTTTTTTGTGGTACACAGGCCTCTCACTGTTGTGGCCTCTGCCATTGCGGAGCACAGGCTCCGGACGTGCAGGCTCAGCAGCCATGGCTCATGGGCCCAGCCGCTCCACGGCATGTGGGGTCTTCCCGGACCGGGGCACGAACCCATGTCCCCTGCATCGGCAGGCGGACTCTCAACCACTGCGCCACCAGGGAGGCCCCTGGATCATTTTTTTAAAATCCATCCTGCCAATATCTGCCTTTTGATTGGAAAGCTCTATTCACTGACATTAATGTAATTACTGATAAGGAAACACTTCTGCCAGTTTGCTATTTGTTTTCTATATGTCGTATCTTTTTTAGTCCTCAATTCCTCCACTACTCCCTTTTTGGTGTTGCATAGATATTTTCTAGTCTACCATTTTGGTCCCCTTCTCCTTTCTTTTACTATGTATTTTTTACTTATTTTCTTAGTGGTTGCCCTGGGGATTACAATCAATATCCTAATACGATGGTTAGTTTTACTAGTCAGCTTGGCTAGGCTATGGTACGCAGTTTTTTGTCAAACCAGTCTAGGTTTTTTTTTTTTTTTTAAAAGACTTTATTTTTTTAGAGCAGTTTTAAGTTCGCAGCAATACTGAGCAGTAGGTACAGAGATTTCCCACATGGCCCCAGCCCCCAACATGCACAATCTCTCCATTATCAGCAACCCCACCAGAGTGGTACATTTGTCACAATTGGTGAACATACATGGACACATCACCACCACCCGAAGTCCACAGTTTACATTAGGGTTTACTCTTGGTGTTGTACATTCTATGGGTTTAGACATATGTATAATGACATATATCCATCATTACAGTATCATAGAGTATTTTTCACTGCCACAAAAATCTTCTGTGCTCTCTAGTCCTCCCTCCATCCCCCCACCAACCCCTAGCAACCACTGATCTTTTAGTCTCCATAAAGACTGTCATATAGTTGGAGTCATATAGTATTATAGCTTTTTCAGATTGTCTAATAAGATTCACTTTAGCTTCCTCCACATCGTTTCATGGATAACTCATTTCTTTTTGCTGCTTGAATAATATTCCACTGTCTGGAAGTACCACAGTTTATTTATCCACTCACTTACTGAAGGACATTTTGATTGCTTCCAAGTTTTGGCAATTACGAATAAAACTGCTATAAAATTCCATGTGCATGTTTTTGACTCCTTTGGGTAAATACCAAGGAGCATGATTGCTGGATAACATGGTAAAAGTGTGTTTAGTCTTCTGCCAAAGTGGTTATTTTGCATTCCCACTAGTAATGACGGAGTTCCTGTTGCTCCACATCCTTGTCAGCATTTGGTGTTGTCAGTGTTCCACATTTTGGTCATTCTAATAAGTGTGTAGTGTATCTCACTATTTTAATTTTTAGTTCCTTGAAGACATACGATAGAGAGCATCATTTCATATGCTTATTTGCCATCTGTATATTTTCTTTGGTGGTGTCTGTAAGGTCTTCAGCCCAATTTTTAATTGGATTTTCTTATTATTGAGATGTAACTGTTCTTTTTACCAGTCCTTTATCAGATAAGTGTTTTCCAAAGATTTTTCTGTCTGTGGCTTGTCCTTCACTCTCTTAACAGTGCATTTCACAGAGCAAAAGTTTTTAATTTTAGCTAATTCCAGTTTATCAATTATTTCTTTCATGGACCATCCCTTTGGTGTCATATCTAAAAAGTCACTGCCATACCAAGGTCATCTAGGTTTTCTCCTAGGAGTTTTATGTTTTTGACTTTTACACTTAAGTCTACATTCATTCTTTTTTTCCATATGAATATCCAGCTATTCAAGTACTACTTGTTGAAAAGATTATTTTTGGCCCACTATGTTGCCTTTGCTCCTTTGTCAAAGACTGGTTGACTATATATATGCGGGTCTATTTCTGGGTGCTCTGTTCAATTGGTCTATATGCCTTTTCTTTCAACAATACCACATTTGTGATTATGGTAGTTTTAGAGTTGTCTTTAAGTTGGGTAGTGTGAATACTCCAACCTTGCTCTTCTCCTTCAATATTGTATTGGTGATCCTGAGTCTTTTATCTCTCCATGTAAACTTTAGGATCAGTTTGTCAAAATCCACAAAATAACTTGGTGGGATTTTGACTGGGATTGCATTGAATCTTTTTATTTATTTGTTTATTTACTTTTGGCTGCACTGGGTCTTTGCTGCTGCGTACGGGCTTTCTCTAGTTGTGGCGAGCAGGGGCTACTCTTCATTGCAGTGCATGTGCTTCTCATTGTGGTGGCTTCTCTCTGTTGCAGAGCATGGGCTCTAGGTGCATGGGCTTCAGTAGTTGTAGCTCATGGGCTCTAGAGCACAGGCTCAGTAAGTGTGGTGCATGGGCTTAGTTGCTCTGTGGTATGTGGGATCTTCCTAGACCAGGGCTTGAACCCGTGTGCCCTGTACTGGCAGTTGGATTCTTAACCACTGCACCACCAGGGAAGTCCCTGGGATTGCACTGAATCTTTAGATCAACTTCGAAAAAACTGACATCTTGACAATTCGTCTTCCTCTCCATGAACATGGACTATCTCTCCATTTATTTAGTTCTTTGATTTTTCATCAGTTTTGCAGTTTTCCTTATATAGATCTTATACATGTTTTGTTAGATTTATACCTAAGTATGTCGTATTTGTGGTGCTAATGTATATGCTATTGTATTTTTATTTTCAAATTCCACTTGTTCATTGCTGGTATATAGAAAACCAATTGACTTTGTATCCTGCAATCTAACTATAATCACTTATTAGTTCCGAGTTGGGGTGGAGGCATTGTTACTCTTTCAGATTTTCTACACTGATGATATTATCTGAGAACAAAGCAGTTTTATTTCTTCCTTCCCAATTTGTGTACCTTTTAAATCCTTGTCTTATTGCATTAGCTTGGCTTTCCAGTACAATGTTGAAAAAGAGTGATGAGAGGAGACATCCTTGCCTTATTTCTGATCTTAGTGGGAAAGCTGCTCATTTCTCATCACTAAGTATGACGTTCACTGTAGGTTGTTTGAAGATATTCTTTAACAAGATGAGGAAATTCCCTCTCTACTCCTGTCACTCAGTTTTTATCGTGAATGGATGTTGGATTTTGTCAAGATGATTTTTCTGCATCAATTGATACAATCATGTAATTTTTCTTTTTTTAGTCTGTTGATGTGATGGATTACACGAGTTGATTTTCAAATGTTCAGACAGCCTTGCATATGTGGGATAATCCCACTTGGTTATGCATAATTCTTTTTATACACTGTTGGAATTGTTCTGCTAATATTTTGTTGAGGATCTCTGCACCTATGTCCTTGAGATATTGGACTTTGCTTTATCTTTCTTGTAATGTCTTTGGTTTTTGTAGTAGGATAATGCTGGCCTCATAGCATGAGTTAGGCACTATTCCTTCTTCAACTGGAGGAGGAGGAGCTTGCAACAATGGGGGAGGTGAAGTAACAATGGCTACCAGCCTCTGCACTTCTGTGATCAGAAGCCAGTATCAGCTATCAGAGCACAGATCCCTGCTATCTGGAGGAGGGGGCCTTTTTGCCTATCCTGGCTCCCACAAGCTGGTGCAGACTACTCCAGGAACGTGTGCAGAGCTGCCTGCCACAGGGCTCGGAGTGGGGGCCGGGTATCTCCGACTGTACTACGAGCTGGTTTTGACCAAAATTAGCTATAATCTACTGTCCAACACTTCCCCTGCAAATTACAAACCTTCAATAGACTCCAGAATTCCAAAATCATCAGATGTATTTGCCACTGCAACTGTCTCGGTGGCAAGACAGATTCCTGGTGCTTCCTACTCCACCATCTTCCTCAAATCCTCTCTGTCTGGTTCATTTTTATTATTTCTCTCTCCTTATTGATATTCTCCATTTGGTGAGACATAATTCCCATGATTTCCTTTAGCTCTTGAGCATGTTTAAAATAGTTGACTTAAAGTCTTTGTCTAGTAGGTCTAAAGTCTGGGCTTCCTCAAGGAAGACCCCGTGTATGGGCCCAACCTTCTTGTTTCTTTACATGCCTCGGAATTTTTTCTTGTTGTTGAAAACTGGTATTTTAAATATTATAATGTTAAAGTCTGGAAATCAGATTCTCCTCCCTCCATAGGCTTTGTTTGCATAGTGGCTTTTCAAAACTGATTTTGTAAAGTCTGTATTCTTTGTTGTTTGTGGCAACTGAAATCTCTGGACAGTCAGCTAGTGAGTCATCACACACTTCCGTAAAACCCTGAAACCGAAAAAAAAAAAAAAAAAGAGAGAGAGAGAGAGAGAGAGAGAGAGAGAACAACTCTCCCAGTCTGTAGATGGGCTGTGTGTCCTGGGGCATGCCTTCAACACTTAGCCAGAAAATTTACAACCCTGCCTTGGCCCTCACTTCTTGCTTACACAGAACCTCAAGGGCAGCCAGAGGTGCAAGCTTAAAGGCTTTCTCAGGTCTTTTCTGAGCATGCACTCAGAAAGCAAAGGTTTAAGTTTTTTTGGAAGAAAAAGTAATCTTTTTCTTTGTAAGAAAGTCTTCATTCTTTCCTGCATGAATTGGAGGGGACTGCCATTACATGACCTTAGTGGCATAAATCATGGGACCCCAGTGTCTCCCAGCCTGATAAACTCTAAGGTAGAGTTCTGAGTTCTGAACTCTGACAGACAGTACTAGATGCCTGACACTCACAAGGCTCACATTGCTTGCCCTCTGTAACTCCCTCCCCGCCAGCATCTCATTTTCCAGAGCATGCAGTGCTGCATTTTGTTTAAACAAGGAGCAGAACAAAGATGCCACGCCAAGGAGCCACACCAAGATGCAGATGGCAGCTCACGCCAACTCCTGACCTGCCCCAGTGGCTCACAGCTGGTGTTCCAATTCCTCTCCTGCTGCAGTCAAGTGACTACGCGTCGAGAACGTGCAGGGTCCTGGACAAACAGAACAGGGAACATTACATCCCGAAGAGACTACTGTATCACCCCAAAGCTGCAGAAATCTCAACAAGCTGATGAACATTTCAACATCCACAGCATGTATATTCAGCTCTCATTTTATTTTAGTTATAAAACAATTGCCAAAACATAAAAAAAAACCACACAAATACAGTTTTTATTCCTTCTTTTGTTGCAGAAAATAAATAACGGTCACATATTCCATATGCATGTCTATAACAGCATTTCTAAAAATGTAATTTACTGGACTTAACAGAATAATCTTTTTGGCTTTTCACCTGCAGTATCATACAGTATATCATTTTATTTTATTAACTTTTTAAAGCACCTGGGCTCCAGCAACTTTGGGAAAAGGTTGTTTGTGAGCTTAAAATCTTTTTTCCAAGTTATTTTTTCAACAGGTAAACTGAACACAACCAGGTCTTATTTTATTCAAGAGGAGAATATAGTTTTTCTTTTATAAAAATTGCCCCCATAGGGCTTCCCTGGTGGCGCAGTGGTTGAGAGTCCGCCTGCTGATGCAGGGGACACGGGTTTGTGCCCCGGTCCAGGAAGATCCCACATGTCGCAGAGTGGC
The DNA here is from genome assembly GCF_964341445.2 of Mesoplodon mirus. NCBI lineage: Eukaryota > Metazoa > Chordata > Mammalia > Artiodactyla > Ziphiidae > Mesoplodon > Mesoplodon mirus. The sequence goes on along the minus strand of NC_138994.1, from coordinate 39,311,190 downwards.
TGGGCCCATGGGCCATAGCCGCTGAGCCTGCGCGTCCAGAGCCTGTGCTCCGCAACGGGAGAGGCCACAGCAGTGAGAGGCCCGCCTACCGCAAAAAAAAAAAATTGCCCCCATAAACTCACAAACACCCAAATGGACTTAAAAAGTTGGTCTCTCTTCATAGGAATTAACAAAAGGAAGGAACAAGACACAGATGGTCCCTGTGAAATACATCAGTCAGGCATGCGCCTCACAGTGCTTATTCTTACTATTCCAGTTTGGCCCTCGAGAGTTTTAAGAGAGGAAAGCTGTTCAGTCATCTAAACCTATGTTTCTGAAAAGGTAGGACATGGACTCCCCATTGTGAATCCGACGGATGGCTTCTGAAAGGATCATGCTTATATCCACAGTTTTAATTTTGGGGCACTGGAGCTTCTGGATTTCATGTGGAATTGTATTGGTAACCACCACCTGCAAATCAAGAGAAAAACAAGAGATCATAAAACCAAGTAGCTTCCTGGCTTGACCTGAAAATCTGATATATTCTCACATCTCTGAAATGGGTCTACTGTGCCTTCAGCAATGTTTTCAGTCAGTGTGAATTCTACCTGTATCTTAGGTTAAGGTTTGAAAACCTTACACCCACTATGACAACTACAGGCAAAAAGATAACAGCAAGTGCTGGCAAGGACATGGAGAAACTGGTCCCCTCATTCACTGCTGGTGGGAATGCAAACTGGTTCGGCTGCACTGGAAAACAGTCTGGAGGTTCCTCAAAAGGTTAAACATAGAGTTACCGTGTGACCCAGCAATTCTCCTCCTAGGTAGACACCCAAGAGAAACGAAAACATCTCCATTTGAAAACATGTACATGAGTGCTCATGACAGCATTATTCATAACAGTCAGAGTGGAAACAACCCAAATTATGAACAGAGAGCAAAAAAATTACAGGCATGCAGCGAAATACTACATGGCAATAAAAAGGAATGAAGTACTGACACCTACAGCTACAACATGGATGAACTTTCAAAAAACATTATGCTAAGTGAAAGAAGCCAGAGATCAAAGGCCACATATTATATGATTCCATTTATATAACATGGCCAGATTAGATAAACCTATTGCAGAGATAGAAAGCAGATTAGTGGTTGCCTATAGCTGAGTGGATTGAGAAGAAATGGGGAGTGACTGATAATGGGTATGGAGTTTCTTTGTGGGGGGATGAAAATGTTCTAAAGTGATTGTGTAACGGTTGCACAATTCTGTGAATATACTAAAAACTACTGAAGTATACACTTTATTTATTTATTTATTTATTATAATATTAATTCCTTTATTCCTTTATTTATTCCTTTATTTATTTATTTATTTATTTATTATAATATTAATTCAGTTAGTTAGTTAGTTAGTTAGTTAGTTAGTTAGTGGTGTGCGGGCCTCTCACTGTTGTGGCCTCTCCCATTGCGGAGCACAGGCTCCGGACGCGCAGGCTCAGTGGCCATGGCTCACGGGCGTAGCCGCTCCGCGGCATGTGGGATCTTCCCAGACCGGGCCACGAACCCGTGTCCCCTGCATCAGCAGGTGGACTCTCACCCACTGCGCCACCAGGGAAGCCCTGAAGTATACACTTTAAATGGGTGAATCATATGGCATGTGAATTACAGACATCCCCCACAGCCCCCATCCGAGGTTTCACTTTCCACAGTTTCAGTTACCCACGGTCAACCTCACTCTGAAAATACTAAATGGAAAATTGCAGAAATAAATAATTTATACGTTTAAAATTGTGCGCTGTTCTGAGTAATGTGACGAACTCTCGGGCCGTCTCACTCCGTCTGGGATGTGAAGCGTCCCTCTGTCCAGCAGATCCTTCCCGTCAGTCACTCAGCAGCCATCTCGGGTATCAGGCCACAGTGCTTGTGTCCAAGTGATCCTTCTTTTACTTAATTTTACAAAAGTAGTGAGGCTGACAATTCAGATATACTAAAGAGAAGCTGTGAAGTGCTTCCTTTAAGTGAAAAGGCAAAAGTTCTCAACTTAAGGAAGGAAAACTGGGTGCTGAGATTGCTAAGATCTATGGTAAGAATGAATCGTCCATCCATAAACTTGTGAAGAAGGAAACAGAAATTCATGCTAGTTTTGCTGTCACATATCAAACTGCAAAAGTTGTAGACACAGTGTATGAAAGTGCTTAGTTAAGATGAAAAAGGCATTAAATTTGCACAAGAAGGTATATTGCCATAATTGTTCTGTTTTATTATTAGGTATTACTGTTAATTTCTTATTGTGCTTAATTAATAAGTTAAACTTTATCATAGATATGTATGTACAGGAAAAAACAGACTACACATAGGGTTTAGTACTATGCATGCACGGTTTCAGGCATCCACTGGGGGGGTCTTGGAAGGCATCCCCTGTGGATAAGGGGGGACTACTGTATATGTCAATAAAGCTGTTATTTTAAAAAGATTTGATGAAAATCAAAAAAGGGGAAACAAGCATTTTTCAACAGCTACAAATGGAAAAAATAAATACTCAGCCTTCTTAAAAAAACAGATGGGAATATTTTTAAGTTATTATTTATAATACATACTCCCTACTTCCAAAATAAGCCTCAAGACAGCTTATAATAAAAAAACGTACATACACCATGAGATTGTTGAAACAGACGGACGATCGGGAATCATTCAGAACCAGCAGCAGGGCCATGAAAACCTAGACCATCATAATTACTGTGTGACTCCTTTTCTGTTTGACCTTCCTGGTAACTAAGGCAAACATGGGAACATGAAGGGTCATGTAAGTCTCATGACCTGTAAAAGAACAGTTCCCAAAGGAAAAACACCTACCCACTGGTATCAAACACAGAATTTTCTGCTCCATCCACACGGCATCAGTGTGAAGGGCGACCCCAGGCAGGGCTGCACCGGCTCTGAGCACAATGCCTTGGGGCCGGTGCCCCCAGAAGGGACTGTACCACCTGGTCACCCTGGAGGGTCAGTTTTCTCACTAGATAACCACCCTCAGTCGGGAATGAATTTTCCAAATGTATTCTAACCACTTTTAAAAATAACAGCTTTTTGGTGATGTAATTCATACCATACAATTTGCCCATTTAAAGCATACAATTCAATGACTTTCAGGATACTCAGAGCTGTGATTAGTATCTCCCCCAAAAGAAACGCTGTACCCCCTTCGGCCACTCCTCATTTCACCCTTCCTCAAACCTCCCTGGCAACCACCAATCTACTGACTTTATAGAGGCCTATTCTGGATGTTTCATTTAACTACTTTTAATTAAAAAAACAAAAAGAAAAACACTTCAAATCTTGATTTATCAAGCCCTCCTTACTGACTCCTCTTCTGAAACACAGGGAAATCAGCCTCTCTCCACTTCTCCCACCTCCTACCCTGTCGATCCTGCTGTTACTTTTACATTGTTCATAGCTTTATCATCTACTGGGCAACTGTGCTTTGTCTACAGGTTTATATGGAACCCAGCTTATCCATCAGTTACCGACCCGACTCCCCGGTATGGGTATCAGTGACTGAGCCCCCATGGCCCCTGCAGAGGCCCCCTGCTGGCCTAGGATGTGCGACCTCTGCGTCCGGGGCTTCATGCATCCTCTCCAAAGTCCACTCTGTTCCGAGGGCCTGGCTGCAGCAGCCGCCCACACGCTCTTGCTAACCTGCCCACACACAGCACCCGCGAGAACCCCGCCTAGTGCCATGCAGACAGACCAGTGAGCACTGCTGTGGGCCTGAAGTCTTTCCGCTTTATGTGTGTTTCGTGCAGCAGAGAAAGGAGGCCAGATCGAGCTAAGCCGTACAAGCCTGGCTTTCTCTCTGTGCTAAAGCATCCTGAACCCATCAGAGATGAGTATCGGGCCAGGCTCAGGGAGACTGACTGCTGAAGAGGAAAAGTGTGGGCCTCAGAAAAGTAAAAGGAGTCCAACTAGTTTAAGATTCAATACCCAGGAATATACAGGAGACAGCATTTTTGCTTCTTAAAAGATAATAAAAACGTGATTCACACAATCAACCCCCGCAGCTAGCTGGCCCCTGGAATGAGGGGTGGACAAAGGAGGGCGAGGAAACCTGGCTGGCCTCACTTCAGCCACTTTGGGAGCTGCAGGCAGTTTAGGAAGGTGGCCCCGTGTGCCTTCCTCTCCCGACGTCATGCACGGGCCTCTGTACCAGGAAGAGAGCTGGGCTTTAGCATCGGGTAAACTAGGGTCTGAACCCTACGAGCTTGGGCTTGTAGCTGCCTGGCCTTAAGAAGTCACTGAACTTCTCTGGTGCACAATTTCTCACTCTCCCTGCAGGGCTGTGCCGGAGCTCAGGGACGGCATGTGCCCAGCATTAGGCAGTGCCCTCAGGGCCAGGGGCTCCACTTACAAGAGTCACTAAAACTATCACCCACTGCCACGGGCAGAACACAAAGGCTGCGGGCAGTGACACGCAAACAGAACCCACTCTGAACTACAGAGCTTTCCACCTGCTCCCGTGACCACAGGTCGGGATGGGCACGGGCACCAGGCAGCTGTGGCCACACTCAGCCCGGCTCTGTTACCTCATCAATGGCAGATTCCTCGATCAGTCGAGGGGCGTCGGAGGATAACAAGCCGTGAGTCGCCATCACGAAGATCTTATACGCACCCCTTTCCTTCAGGGTCTCTGCTGCAGCGAGGAAGCTGTCCACATCATCAATGATGTCGTCCTGGCATTACAGATTCAGCAAAAGACATGAACACTTTTGTAAAGGTGGGTCTAGACCACGGGGAAAAAGGCTGGACTAATTCTACTGTGACACACCTGCTGTCCACGTTGACGTGTCCAGACAGCGAGGTCACTGGGCTCCCACTGCATTCCCTCCAGGCCTCCCACAGTGCAGCACAGGCGCCCTGGGCCTATAGTTCTCTATCCCTACCGTCTAGAGCTACACCCCACCAGGCAGGTGCTCCAGAAATACTCACCCTAGATTTTTTTAATGCATAGTAAAGCACCTGTTAGAAGATGCTTTTGACTCTAGGTGGTTCTTTCCTCTTTTCTTGCTACTTTTCCTTATTTTCTAAATTTTCTGCACTGGGTGGATGGGAAATGTGTTTTTTCCATATATTTTTATAATGGGAAAAATAATAATAATTATTATTTTAACAAAATACTCAGTCCAGTGGTTTCTAATCTCACAGACTCCCAGTATGAGTTAATAGAAAATATATACATTGGTCTCTTCTAAAGCCCTTTTACATGTTTTAGCGGTAAGAGCACTAGAGGAACCTCTTGATGAGATGACTCCGGGTGGGCTCTTGGATGGGGACTGGTCACCAGAAAGACCAGGGAAGCTTGGAATTTGCAGCACCCGCACGGCCAGCCCCAACTCCTCCACAGAGGGGAGGGGGCTGGAAATGGGACTGATGATCCATCAGGCCTCCAGGAAGAAGCCCCCATAACATCCCAGTAGCAGGGGGTTCGGGGAGCGAACCAGGTGGGTGAACATTCCACACCGAGTGGGTGATGCACCCCAACTCCACGGGGACCCTCCCCGGCCTTGCCCTGTGCCTCTCTCTCTCCATCTGGCTGCTCATCTGTGTCCTCTGTCACATCCTTTAACGACCTGGTGAACCTAAGTGTCTCTATGAGTTCTGTGAGCTGCTCTAGCAAATGCTCCAGTCCAGGGGGGTCCTGGGAGCCTCGGATTTGTAGGCAAGCTGGACAGAAGCTGTGGGTCACCTGGCGAGTCTCAGGTTTTGGACCAAAGTAGACATTCAGCACCAGGCGCCCGTGAGACCTACCTGGCACCGTCCCCAGCATGACCGGCAAGCCGGTCAGCAAAGCACCAGCGGCAAGCGCGACAGAGGGACAGGAAGAGAGGCCTGCGTACCACAATGACGGCGGTCCTTCCTCCCACGTCACCGACCACTGTGATCGGGGGCTTCTCCTTGGGGATCAGCACTGCCCAGGACAAAACACGCACACACGTTTCTCGGTTAAGAGCCAAGCCGAGGCCTCAGCAAGTTACTGTCTCATGACAGAGGCCCAAGAGACCAGCAACAGAAGGGAGCTTCCCCCACCCGATAAAGGGCAACTATGGAAAAAGCACTGCTAACGTCGTATGTGATGAAAGACCTTTCCCCTAAGATCAGGGACAAGACAAGGATGCCCACTTTCACCACTGCTATTCAACAGAGCACCGGATGTGCTAGCCGGGGCAGTCAGGCAAGAAAAAGAAATAAAAGGCATCCAGATCGGACAGGAAGACTTAGTACTGTTAAGACGGCAATGCTCCCCGAGTGATCTAGAGACTCAATGCACCCCGTCAAAACCCCAACCTCTTTTTTTGCAGAAATAAAGTGACCCTGAAGTGCAAAGGACCCCAAAGAGCAAAAGCAACGCGAGGGACTCACTGCCCTCAGGAGCGTTCTGCTGCCACCTTATCCCCATGTCTTCCCTCCAGGGAGCTTCGGTGGTCAGGGTGGCATCCTTCCTGGCCACCCACGGCCACACACAAAGCCCAGCCTTTGCCTCTGCCATCCTGTCCCCAGTTGAACCCATGCCTGAATGCCTTCAACGTCCACCTCAGCTAACCGGGATCCACAAGGCCCAGCTGCAATCTTGCTCCTTCATGGCCATCCCAGGACCGTATTTCCTTCTCTGAGGTTTTTTGCTTATAAATGAGCAAACTCCTAGGCAAAGTGAGAACCCGAAAGGGTCCAGAATACACCACAGTGGCATGAAAATTATTTTAAGCTGAAGGCATTTGAATTCCTGAAGTCCCTTATCTGCCTAAAAGCAGAGCTCCCCAAAAGAACTCAAAAGAATTCAGTTGTCCTAAACCACCCCCCCAGCAACGACAGCAGGAAGACTGGCTCTCATCACCCAGACCAGAAGTCGGCACCACTCCTACACAGACACTGTCACGCACTGTCCTTTCTCCCATCCATCCTCCCTGCGAGCCACTGGCCCTCCCAGCAGCGCCCTTCCTCCACTCCCCTTCCCCTATGAAGACCATATACAAGCCCCGAACTCCAACCTCCTCTTAAAATCTATCTTTTCTCTTCTTGATCTGTCTTTTGTCAGTTTTACTTGCAGCCTCCTGAGCACTGAAGCTACAGAGGGTAGAGGAAAAGTCTTTTCTCCCCAGCAGACTCAAACAAAAGCAGTATTTTTTTTTAACTGAAAAGATGTTATTAAAGCTTGAGGGAAGTTTCTTAAAAACAAAAACAAATTCATGCATAACTCTACCACCCAGTCACAACCACGTTCATCCTTCATATTCCCTCCTGGCCCGGGCAAAAGACAGGCCTACACTCCTGTATTCTGCCTTATTCACACACATTCCATAAATTTTTCTCTTGTTTACAGAGTCTTAATTATTTCAAAGGGCCGCATAGTGAGTTGTGCTGATACGACATTCTTCACCAAGCCCAGCCCTCCAGTGAACCATTTAGACTTTTCCAATATTTTGCATTAGAAATAACACTACAGTGAATAACTTGTGCACCAAAAGCTTTCTGCTTGTGTTAAACTTTACTCTACTCTAGGACATGTTACTGAATGAACAAGTGAAATCCCTGATGTCCCACAGATGCGTCTAAACTGAGCATGTGCATAGGTCTTGGTATGACCAGACAGACGGCTTCTAAGAGGCCACCAGAAGTGCACTTGTCACAGCCAGGCCTCGAAAGGTATCAGTTTTTGCCAATTTAAAAAACAAAAAGAGAAGTAACACTTTACATTCGAAAAAAAAATTAAGTCAGCCTTAAAATCAAAGAGGAAAGCGACCCGGGGGCAGCTCACTTACTGGGGATCTCCAGGCTGGGGTGGATGGCGGCAGCGCTCCTGACCATGGGCGGGGAATGCCGCCCGTCCACCAGGTCGGACTCGGCGTCCTGAGCTTCTCCGTGAATCACTGCGATGCCCAGTCGCAGGCGCTCAGCAAAAGACTGTGCCCTGGAGGAGAGCAGGAGACCCGTTCACAATCACGCAAAGCTGGTTTCTGATAACATCTACGGAGAAACATCACGGGAACTTTAAAAAGGTAATTTCCAAAAGGGTTAATGAAAAAGGAGAATGAATAACCTTAGACTCTCAGAATCCAAGACCAAGTGTGGAGACCCCACATGACCACACATCCCCCTGGCAGCCGGGCCTGGTGTGCACTTGGCCAGCGAGTGAGCCCGTGTAAGTAATAAGTTAGTTCACCTCCTCTAAGCCTCCGTTTCCTCACTTGGAATTGTTAATTAATTCTACCTATCTACCTAGTTAACAGTGAGAACCAACCACATGATACAAAGTGCACTAACTACTCATCAGAGTATGAAGCATCAAGGTTTTGTTGTGTAACTGAGATACGAGACACTGTTCACACTTTAAACCATATGATTTCATAAGCTCAGATGTGTTTCTATATCCGTACAACTGTCAGCACAACCAAGTCACTGAAAGTATCTACCCCTGCCAAACATCACCTGTGCCCCTCTGCAATTTCTCCTTCCAGCATCAGCTACCAGTGAGTTGCTTTCTATCACCATAGTTTTACCTTTTCTAGAATGTCGTAAGTGGAATCGGAGTCTGTAGTCCTTTTTTGTCTTACTTTGTTCACTCGGCATAACAGTTTGGAGATTCACCCACATCACACATTCATCAAGAGAGCATCCCTTACATTGCTGAGTAACAGTCCATGCATGGTGTGGGTCTATCACTATTTGTCCATTTACTTGTGGGTGGACTTTTTTTAAGATTTATTGTTTACTTATTTATTTCATTTATTTTTTGGCTGCATCAGGTCTTAGTTGCAGAATGCGGGATCTTCACTGAGGCACGTGGGATCTTTCTTTGCAGGGCATGGGCTTCTCTCTAGTAGTGGCGTGTGGGTTTTCTTTCTCTAGTTGTGGTGCGCAGGCTCCAGTAGTTCGCGGGACGTGGGCTCGCTCTCTCATTGAGCTCAGCAGTTGTAGTACATGGGCTTAGTTGCCCCACGGCATGTGGGATCTTAGTTCCCTGACCAGGGCTCGAATCTGTGTCCCCTGTACTGGCAGGCAGATTCTTAACCACTGCGTCACCAGGGAAGTCCCTGGATAGACTTTTGAGTTGTGTCCAGTCATGAGTTGTTACAAAACCGTGTGAACACTCATGTACAAATCCGTCTGGACTCATGTTTCCTTTTCCCTTGGTGTGACTGGATCACACATTACCGTTTCCCAAAGTGGCTGTCACACGCCCACAAGCCATGTGTGAGCACTTGGCTCTTCCACGCCCTCTCCAGCACGGGCCGCTGTCAGACGTTTCAATGTACCCATCCCAGCGGTATGCAGTGGGTCACTGTGGTTTCAGTTTGCATTGAACCCTCATGAAAAATGGCACTTATCTGCCACCTATATATATGCTTTGGTAAAGGGTCTGTTTCTCTTTTGCCAATTTTTTAGTTGGGTTGTTAGTTCTCTTAGTAAGTCTGGAGAATTCTTTATATATTCTGAATTTAAGTCCTTCATCAGACATATGCTTCACAAATATTCTCTCCCAATCTGCGCTTTCTCCTGTTATTCTCTTAATGATGTCTTCTGAAGAGCAGTTTTAATTTTCATGACATCCAATTTAACCATTTTTTCCTATCAGTTGGGCTTTTAGTGTCATATTTAAGAAATCTTTACCTAAACCAAGGTCACAAAGATTTTTTTTTCCTCTGTTTTCCTCTAGAAGTTTTATACTTTCAGGTTTTACATTTAGGTATATGATTCATTTGAAGTTGATTTTTAAAAATGATGTGAGATATGGCTCAAAATTCATTATTTTGCACACAAACATCCGATTATTCCAACACTTTTCATTTGTTAAAAAGACTAGCCTTGGGCTTCCCTGGTGGTTGAGAGTCCGATGCAGGGGACACGGGTTCGTGCCCCGGTCTGGGAAGATCCCACATGCCGCGGAGCGGCTGGGCCCGTGAGCCATGGCCGCTGAGCCTGCGCGTCTGGAGCCTGTGCTCCGCAAAAGGAGAGGCCACAACAGTGAGAGGTCCGCGTACCGCAAAAAAAAAAAAAAAAAAAAAAAAAACATCAAAAAGACTAGCCTTTCCCCATTAAATTGCCTTTGCACATCTGCTGAAAATCAGTCTTCCAGATACCTGTGGGTCTATTTTTGGACTCTATTCTGTTCCACTGACCTATTTTTCTATCTTTATTCCAATACCACACAATCACGATTGCTTTAGCTTTATAACAGGTCTTGAATTCAGGTAGTGTTAGATCTCCAAACTTTGTTCTTTTTCAAAGTTTTTTTTCCCCCCCCGAGGGGGCATTATTCTAGTTTCGTTGCATGTCCATATGAATTTTGGAATCAGCTTGTCAAATTCTATAAAAAAATGCCTGCTGACATTTTGATTGGGATGGTGTCAATTCTACAGACCAATGTAGGGAGGAGATACGCTATCTTAACAATATTCAGTCCTTCAAGCCACAAACACAGTATATTTCTCCATTCATTTAGGTCTTTAATTTCTCTCGGCAATGTTTTATATTTTTCAGTGTGCAAGTCTTGAACACCTCAGGTTTATCCCTAAGTGTTTCACTTAGTTTGATGCTATTTGGTTTTATTTTTCATTTCAGTTTCCAGTTGTTCATTGCTAGTATACAGAAAGACAACTGACTTTTGGACAGTGTCCTTATATCCTGCAACTCTGCTAAACTGACTTATTAGTACTAACAGCATCTTTACAGATTTCATCAGATTTTGCTACATAAATAATCATGCCACTTGCAAATTAGGATTGTTTTGCTTCTTCTTTTTCACACTGGATTCCTTTTCTTTTCTTTCTTTCTTTTTTTTAATTGCACTAGCCGGAAGCTCCAGTATACAATGTTGAGCAGAAGCAGGGAAAGCAGACATCCTCTTCTTGCTCCTGATCTTAGGGGAAAGCAATCAGTCTTTCACAGTAATTGTGCTGTTAGCTGTAGGTGTTTCATAGATACCATTTACCAGATGAGGAAGTTCCCTTCTATTCCTAGTTTGCTTCAAGTTATTATCAGGAAGAGAAACTGAATTTTATCAAATGCTTTTTGCACCTACGGAGATAATCATATGGTTTTTCTTTTTTAGTTTATTCCTAAATGGTCATGATGTATTATCCTTTTTATATATTGTTAGATAAAATTTGCTAAAATTTTGCTTAGAATTTTTTTTTTCTTTTTTGTGGTACACGGGCCTCTCACTGCTGTGGCCTCTCCCGTTGCGGAGCACAGGCTCCGGACGCGCAGGCTCAGCGGCCATGGCTCACGGGCCCAGCTGCTACGCGGCATGTGGGATCCTCCCGGACCGGGGCACGAACCCGTGTCCCCTGCATCGGCAGGCGGACTCTCAACCACTGTGCCACCAGGGAAGCCCAGGAATTTTTATACCTAGGTTCATGAGGAATATTGATCTGTTTTTCTTTTCTTGTAATGTCTGTGTCTGGCTTTGCTATCAGGGTAATGAATGCCTCATAAAGTGAGCTGGGAAGTACTAGCTCTTCAACTTTCTGGAAGAGTTTATGTACAGTTAGCATTATTTCCCCCTTAAATGTTTGGTAGAATTCACCATTGAGGTCTTACTCCTTTTTCCGTCTTCAGCACCTAGTGCACAAAAAAATGTTTAAGTGCTTAAAGATCCAACAAGTTCTCCCAACCTTGGTTTTCAAACATCAAAAAATCAAAACAAGTTCCTTACAGCCCACAAGAGCAGCTAAAAAGAAACAAAAACAAGGGCTGTGGTCATAAATTAGGGATTTAACAGAACCCCATCATCAGGACTACCTGCACTAGACACAGCCAAGGCACTGCAATGCCACAGGGAGGTGCTTAAAGGCACGACTGTGCTCCCTGGTGGAACAGAATCTCCCCTGTGCCAGGTTTCCCGTCTGCACTCCATGACCAAAGAGAGTTTTGTCACAGTGTTTGCAATCAGTTCAAGAAATTTAAATGGATGCTACATCCATTGCAAATTACTTTCTTACGAAGTTACACTTTCCTCCCTCAGTAGAAGATGTCATTACGCAGCACATGCAGTTAAGTCTTCTGTGGTTTTGAAAAAATCTCAAATGCACATAAAGAAACGTCTACTGGTCTGGCCCTTCCTACAATCAATCTAATTTATATTTCCAAGGAAAAGACAACAGACTTCACAGGAGCAGAGCTGTACTGCATAACCTGATCCAGAAAAGTGTATCTTTGTGTGTGTGTGTGAATATTTTTACTTAAGGAAAAGAGGGAGAGTCTCAGGGGGAGAATTTTTTTTTTTTTTTTTTGGCAGTAGGCGGGCCTCTCACCACCGTGGCCTCTCCCGTTGCGGAGCACAGGCTCCGGACGCGCAGGCCCAGCGGCCATGGCTCATGGGCCCATCCGCTCCGCGGCATGTGGGATCCTCCTGGACCGGGGCACGAACCCGCGTCCCCCGCATCGGCAGGCGGACTCTCAACCACTGCGCCACCAGGGAAGCCCCAGGGGGAGAATATTTTTAATAAAAATTGTTAAAGATCCTAACAGTTAAGATGTAGTATTTGCATAACTTTAAATTCACCCTTAAAAAAATTCAAAACAGTTTTTAAAGATGTCCTCAGAAAAAGATATGTTCAGACAAAGACCATGGCAGAGCCTTCACTGGCTTTGGCCCCACGCTAACCTCACAGCACCACAGAGATTAAGTGCTCCTTCAAATCCAAGATTGGCTTCACAAACAAGATTACTGTCAAAAGTCCTGAGCTCTCAGTTATCCTCTAAGGAAGTCTTTTTCCATCGGGAATTCGTAGAGGTTTGCCAATTCCTAGAATAATGCTGCTTCAACACTACTAACCTACTATAACACTACTAACTATAAACCACAATACTTTCAAGATAAATAAAAGCATTACCTGCACAATGATGTTAGTTTCTGATACTTCATATAACAGTAACGTAACTTGGGTTCCCACCTGATTCCAAAAAAGGAATCAGGATGGTTCCGGTAGGTCATACTGCTTTAGACACTGACGGTCACAGAGGAATTCCAAAGCAACTCAGTCTCGCTTCTGGTTGTACAATGATGAGGGTAAATGTACATCATGGGTCAGAACAAAACACAGGATCTCAGACTTTTTTTTTTCTATTCACTCAATTATTCTAGGAAAACAATTCCAAACACTTGCTCATTAAAGCAAGTTCTGTTTCTTGTTAAAGCAACATTATGTTCTCAGATGACCTCTTTTATTCAAGACAACAGCTCACTGCCAAAGGGCTACACAACCACAGGTCTGCCCTCAACTCCACCGACAACTGCAGAACTGCAGGGCACACAGTGCTGCTCAATCTGTGAAGTCTCTCCCGCCTTCTTCGGCGCGCACAGCTCTGTAAGATAAGCAGTGCAGGCGTCACCCCACCGCTCTGCCGACGAGGAAATGGAGGCCTGCAGGGAGCCTGGACCGTGGTTCTCAGCTCTCTCACAAAGACTGGGTAGGCACCAGCTGGAAGCCGGCGTCTCTTGACTCCTAGTTTAACTATCTTCCTGCTGCCTTAGGGTGTCTCTTAAATGAACTGTAACAGTTTTCTAAGGTGAGGCGCCAAATAAAAAACTTGCAGGAGGAAGCCGGAAACAATCAGACCAAAACCGGCATGTTGCTGAGCTGGAAATGCCATCTCAAGCCCTAACTCTGGATGAGTATGCAAATCAGGACATCAAAATGAGGGGAAATCACAGCACAGCGCTGTGGGAGATGCCATGGCAGGTGCTACCAACCAAGAGCGCTCAGCACACCTTCAATGTGGAGTGCAAAAGCCATAACTACACTATTTTATACCCTCATCCCCTTTGAGGCAACCATCTCCGTCCTAAAACATTTATTGAATGCAGTGTAACCTATGAGGACTCCATTACAGAAGGCGGGAAAAAGAGGCTGGATCCTTCATCCCAACCTACCTAACAACCTACTGGCCAAACAGCACACGGGGTGATCTGCGAGCCCCAGAGGGGAGGAGCGGGCTCTACTGCTCACCCCTTGGAAAACGGCTGGCACAGCACACACGTACCGAGCGAAGACGGACTGAATGGGCAAGCCAACCTCAAGCCTATTCGGCCCACGCCCAAATCCCAGAATCACTGGTGGGGAAGACATTCTGAGAAGTCATTAGCTGGGGCTTCCCTGGTGGCACAGTGGTTAAGAATCTGCCTGCCAATGCAGGGGACATGGGTTCGAGCCCTGGTCTGGGAAGATCCCACATTCCACGGAGCAACTAAGCCTGTACACCACAACTACTGAGCCTGCACTCTAGAGCCTGCGAGCCACAATTACTGAGCCCGCGCGCCTAGAGACCGCGCTCCGCCACAAGAAAAGCCACTGCAATGAGAAGCCCACGCACCGTAACAAAGAGTAGCCCCTGCTCGCCGCAACCAGAGAAAGTCCGTGCACAGCAACAAAGACCCAACGCAGCCAAAAATAAAAATAAAAAATAAATTAAAAAAAAAAGAAGTCATTAGTTGTGCTGCTACCTTCCTGTAAACAACACAGCAGAATCACCTTGGATCCGTTTCCTCACCTCCCTGATGTGTCTCACCTGTGAGAGGAAACACACAGTGGCGGGTCCTCCCGTCTGTCTTTCTGCCTCATTACCCCAGGCTCACAGCTGTGCCCAAACAAAAGCCAGACCAAGAAAGGGGCAGCCTCACAAGCCAGGAAACTTTAAGACAAAAACTGTGCTACTCCAGCCAAAACCCACAGGCTTTTGGGGGCAAAGAGCAGTTCAGTTTGGGGTATGTTAAGTTTAGTGGTCCCTCAAAAATGGAAACATAGAATTACTATATGACCCAGCAATTTCAATCCTAGATATATATCCACGAGAAATGAAAACATGCCAACACAGACACTTGTACACAAATGTTCACAGCACTGCTATTCCTAACAGCCAAAAGGTGGGAATAACCCAAATGCCCATCAACAGATGAACAGATAAACAAAGTGTAGTACATCCCTACAACGGAATAGTATTCAGCCATAAAAAGGAATGAATTACTGATATATGCTACAATATAGATGAACCTGAAAACATTATGCTCAGTGAAAGAAATCAGACACAAAAGGCCACATGTTATAGGATTCCATTTATATGAAATATCTAGAAGAGGTAAATCTACAGAGACAGTAAGCAGATTAGCAGCCGCAGGGGATGGGGGAGAAGGGACCTGAGAGTGATCACTCAGTGAGTACGGGGTGGTCTTCTGGCATAAGAGCAAGTTCTGAAACTAGAGAGAAGTGGTGGTTGTACAGCACTGTGAATGCACTACATGCCAGTGAATTACACACTTTAAAAAAGTTAAATGTATGTTATGTGATTTTCAACTTAATTTAAAAAAGCATGTAAGAGAAAAAGAAATTACTAAATTAGCATTAATCCAGCCTTTGCACAAATCTCTGGTAAGGCTGTTTGAAATGTGTATGTTCCACATGAGTCCCGGTTTACCTGACTTAATCAAATGGACACTATGAAGCTCCATGACAGAGCTTCTTGAAGGAAGCCTGTGCGGGCACAGCCCTGGCTGACTGCGAGGTTGGTCCCACGAACATGGCAACTCCATGGCTTCATCACAAATGCCAACTTTATTTAATATACTAACTGCTATTCCTACTTTGTAATGGAAAACCACTTATCTGTAACACCTGTGAAGTCAACAGCTTACGACGTGCAAGCTGTCCTTCATCCTTCCACATTAACAACAGTGGGTACAGGATGGAGGCACCTCCGCTCTCTCACGCCATGGGCTCAACAGTGATCCAGGGAGCAAAGGTATTCAATTGTGGGATTCAATTTTTTTTAAGAAAAAGCCTTCATTCCTACGTTTGATTTTGTTCTTTCCCTCCCCAGTGGAGCGGCTTCTCCAGGGGACATTAGTACAGGCAGACCTCGATTTACTGCACTTCGCAGACATTGCACTTGTTACAAGTTGAGGGTCTGGGGCAGCCCTCCGTCCAGCAAGTCTATCGGCGCCATTTTTTCCAACAGCATCTGCTCACTTCATGTCTCTGTGTCACATTTTGGTAATTCTCAAAGTATTTCAAACTTTTTCATTATTATTAAATTTTTTATGGTGATCTGTGATCACTGATCTTTGATGCAAAAAGACTGCAACTCGCTGAAGGCTCAGATGATGGTTGGCATTTTTTAGCAATAAAGTATTTTTAAATTAAGGTATGTACAATGTTTTTAATACATAATGCTATTGCACACTTAGACTACAGTATAGTGTAAACATAACTTTTATATGCAGTGGGAAACCAAAAATCCATGTGACTCACTTTACTGTGATATGGCTTTGGCAGAGGTGTGGAACCCAACACACTATCTCCAAGGCGTGTCTGTGTGTGAAACCCTTTCAATTCAAACACAACTTTAGGTTCTGTACCCCTGACTCATCAGTTACTCCAGGTTACATGTAACTCTCAGCACTGCCCCATTTACACACCTTGTAGTGTTTGTAAATTTTGTAAAATGTCACCTTTTAACACATACCAATCCAGCCTCTTGGCTGGATACAATAATAAATTACTGAGTTCTCTGAATAAAAGGCAGTAAACAACCTCAAAATACATTCACTGGTAATTTAAATGGCAGATATGAAGACGAACAACAAGCAGCCGCCTAAGCACTGGGCTGGGATTCCCCAGCCCTGGACAGCTTCTGTTAAGAAATGTGATGGTAGTCACAGACTGGGACTGGAAAAAAGGGAGGAAAATAAATCATCACTTAATACATGAAGCTAGCAGACAATCTTTTAAACTATCAGTTCACAGGATAAAAAATAAGAGACACAGTGGGAACCGCTGAGATAGAATCCAGAGCACCTGGGATTTGACGGGGCTGGGACCCCGGGTGTGGCTCGGAGGAGCTCCCACCTACCTCTTAGCTGAGGCTGGAGACTTGGCCACGATCACTGCATTTCTGTAATCTGGGATCTGTGACAGAGGAGAGGCTGGGGATTACTGCCATGTCTCCACAGGGCTATTCACACCAATACCCGGTAACTGATAAAAATGAACATTCCAACAGACTCAAAAATGTCATCCGGTCACTTCAAAGTTTTCCAAAACGACAAAAAGTTCAAAGTAAATTTCCTCTTTAGAAGATGAAGAAACGCCTACCTAGGAATAAAAAAAATTATTATCAAGGCATGACTCTCATAGACTTATTTTAAGAAAAAAGTAGGGTTAATCAGTAATTAGCTCATATCTATGTGACAGCAAAGATGTTTTTATGAAGTCAGCAGGAAGTACTCTCATGAATCCCAGTTACATGTAATTTCACCGGGCAAGGATGATGTTCATCGAACCTGAATTCAAGGCACCTGTTGAATTCCAAATAAGTGCGGTCCAAACAAATAACCACTTAATGTGTCTCTGTCACAGCATAATGAAGAAACCAATTTGTTCAAGGAATCCCCCGCCTAGCACTGTTTCATAAAGATATTAAGAGCTCTTAAGAAAATAAGCAAAATATCAGTCTACTTTGGAGTTCTTTAAACATTTGAAGTGATCTGTACTAGGATCATTACAGTTGAAGATACACCCATTACCAACTTCTGAGAGTTTAGAAGATAGAACTACTTTTTTTTTTTTTTTGCAGTACGCAGGCCTCTCACTGTTGTGGCCTCTCCCGTTGCGGAGCACAGGCTCCGGACGTGCAGGCTCAGCAGCCATGGCTCACAGGCCCAGCCGCTCTGCGGCATGTGGGATCCTCCCGGACCGGGGCACGAACACGTGTCCCCTGCATTGGCAGGCGGACTCTCAACCACTGCGCCACCAGGGAAGCCTGACAGAACTACTTTTAAGCTGAGCAGTAGTTTGTTGTTTCTGATTTCATCTTGGCAATATTTTCAAATCATGTTCTTAAAATCTAATCATTTCATTAAATTATACTATTTCATTCAAATATATCCCCACTGATTTCTCACAATTACGCTAGATCAATGAATTTTAATATAAGCACTTAATAACATCTAGCACCTTGTACAATACCTAGCACATGGGAAGCACTAAATAATCAATATTTAGTAAACAAAAAAACTGATTAGTTTGAACAAGGCTCTATTATAGATATATCCACATGGATAAGAAATCTCTACATCTGATCCATCTATACACATAAAAAGCCTAACTTATCCAACATTATCAGGGAGTAAAGTAGCAAAAAATATTTTCATTTAGGCGTTTTCCTTATTTTTGCTGGAAGTCTTTCTAAACTGCTTTATGCACTTCTTTGCCTCATCAAACATCACCAAATAGCACCAAACCCAGCCAAGAGAAAAAATAACAAATGAAGAAACAGTTAAAAGAGCAAAGAAAAGGAAACTTTAAAAGAAAGGACTCTTTAATAAAAGCAGGTCTATTTTCTCCTCAGGAGTCAAAACAGGAAATCATACGCATAAAGAAAGAACAAGTTGTTATGAAAATGAACCAAAAAGAAATCTAGACGGTGGAAGTTATTATGGTCCAAATAAGAAACTCAGCTGGCTGAAGGGCAGGAGGGACGCAGCTGAAAAAAACAACGTGGGTGAGATTAAGCCATGGAATTTTCCCACCAGGCAGCATGTAAGAATGTAAAACTTGAAAAAAGAAAAAAAAAGTTAAACAATATACAGACTAGATCCAAGATTTTCAACTTCTAACAGTTCCCAAAGAAAGGAATGAAAAAATAGAAGGGATGAGATACTCAAACTACAGCAAACAAAATTCATAGAGAATGAAAGGGACCCACTGAACATCTAGTGAGGTGAATGGAAAAAAGATCCACCTGGACACATTGTGCTGAAATTTCAAAACCACAGCAAAAAGATAAAACACTGTTTTACATGCGGAATTCTGTCCAAGTGTAAATGAATACAGCCCCTTCAGACAATTGCAATTTTTGTAACATCTATTAAAATACGAAAAATGTAGATACTTTTCAATTAAGCAATTCCACTTCCTAATATAGCTCAGAAAAAGACTTGCGTAAGTACTCAGAAGGGCAGGTACAAGAATTTTCAATGCAACATGACTTAAATATATTTTGAAAATAAAATATTTCACTTAAAAGAGTGAAAAATTGGGCTTCCCTGGTGGCGCAGTGGTTGAGAGTCCGCCTGCCGATGCAGGGGACACGGGTTCGTGCCCCGGTCCGGGAGGATCCCACATGCCGTGGAGCGGCTGGGCCCGTGAGCCATGGCTGCTGAGCCTGCGCGTCCAGAGCCTGTGCTCCGCAACGGGAGAGGCCACAACAGTGAGAGGCCCGCGTACTGGGGAAAAAAAAAAAAAAAAAGAGTGAAAAATTAAAACAACCTAATATCCAAGCAAGAGGGAAATGGCTGAAAAAATTGTGGCTCATTTAAACTTGTGCTTTAAACATCTAAACAGGTAGCTATTTTAATTTAAATTAATTAAACTTAAATAAAATGAACGATTCCATTCTCCAGTCACAGCAGGCACATTTCAAGGACTCAACAGGTACGTGTGGCTGCCAATCTGACAACAGATAGAACATTTACACCACCAGAGAATGATGATCATGTACTATGTAGCAATCATGAAGAAAGAAGTAATCCCATATAGCTGAACATGGAAAGACCTCCAGACACCAGCACAGGAAAGGAAACAAAAGTTACAGAACAACCCAAACAATATATCAATGTGTTTTTTTGTTTTTTTTCCAAAAAGCCCCCACAAATCAATTTCTGTAACTAGGTGTACAGAAATGGGAGGTAAATCAGAGGCAAAGGTCTGAGAGGATTCAGGACACTATGCAAGCTGGTAACCAGGGTGAGCCCTTCAGAGGGCCTGGGCCCAGGCTGGCGGTCCAGGGAAGCTGATTGTTTCATCACTTTTCTCACAATTTCCCTAACTGCCACTGTAAACATAAGTTTTCATTTTTCACATTTTAGAAGATTATTCTTATTAAATCTTATCAAGTGGAGGGGAAAACACACCACATGTCATGCGAGTCTGACTTCCAAACCCTGCAGTAATTTCCCCAGAACCATTAAGGGAAAACATCACCAGGGCCACTGTGGGACCACAGAGAATCAAATTGCCTGACACCCACACTCCTTTGCTACACCCCTGCCTGTGCCCCTGGTTTTCCATTTCTTGCCAGATCTCATTTCTCTAACAGTGAGAGTGAACTGGTATAAAGACACTAAGAAGAACAAAGCGGGGAATAAAGCAACTCAAGAATCAGAAACAGGCCCACTTTATAAGTTCCTATTTTAAAAACTGATGGGATGGGATCTCTCGAAACACCACAAAAGTACACTTGGTAGCCTCCCCTCTTCATAATTTCCTTAAAAAACCCCGGTGCAGACCAATGATTACTAGTACTATCACTATAATACTTAGTCATTATTTTAAAAGCAAGCACTATACTTAATCAATACCCAAACCTCTTTTGGGTTATATTTTATTATGTCTACAACTTGGCTGTCTTACACTCAGTGCTGCCTTACAGCCGCTGTCAGCCCAACAGCAGCTGCACCGTGTGCTTTCACCCCTTTGCGTGCATGAAGGTGGCCACGGTGTTCCTATGTCCTCCATTCACATGAATCACAGGCACTGTTGGTTCTCTCCGGGCTGGGCTTAACTGACATTTAAAATGTCGCCAGAAAAAAATAAATAAATAAAATAAAATAAAATGTCGCCAGAAAGAGCTCACTATCATTCAGTATTAAAATGACAAGTTACCACACACGCAGAAAGACACAGGAAGATGGCAGCACGATGTACATTTCATATTCATGAATCAAAGGGTCATCACTGGAGGAATGACCACAAGTCCATATTTTCTTGCAAGGCAACAATCAAATGCTCTCTGGGACCTACGAAAGGAAGACTCCCTGCCAGGAGGTGAAGCTGTGGAAGGACTAAATCTGAAAAGGATGCTTGACGCATGCACAGCAACACGGCCAAGGCTGGAGAACAGTTTCCAGGCAATGAGCATCCATTAGCTGAATGCCCGCTTTTGGCAGAAAGTGCTCAAATTCCCTTGACAACCCAAGAAAAACAGAGGGTGAGCTGTCAAATAGGATGACATCAGTGTCAAAGCTTGCAGATAGAGCCACTAGGTGACACGAAGGCAACGCATCACAGCAGGACTGGCAGTGCTTCCTTCTTTCTTGATGACATGAATAACATAAACCTTAACTGACGGCAACTTAGATTCAGTAAAATGTGGTGAGTCTACCACCTGCCTGAGAAACTCCAGTGCATGAAAACAAAAGGCATAAAGCAAGTACATATACCATAAAAAAGTAAACAGTGAGCTCCCATATAGTATTTCATTCTCTATAGGCTGTTTTAATTTATCTCTATGAATGAAGAACAGAGAATTTAAAACTAAAACATTTGAGGTTACCACTGTTAGCTTACCATCAGAAACAAGGACCCCACTTCCCTAATCTGCTGAACCATGAGCAGTTTAAGAGGGTTCAGGTCCAACTTCTTTTCAACAATGAAACCTAAGACGGGATTCTTCAAGTGGCAGGCAGCCTTGCACTGAGGCAGACACCTACATGAAGGGCAATGACCTTGGCCTGACCTCTGGATCAGCGCCAAGGGTGCTGTGGCCTTGACTCACCAGGCCCACAGGGGCCTCTCAAGAGGCGCTCTTGCCATGTACGTATCTAGATGTCAGCACACAGCACTGCTGGCGTCTTGAGAGGAAACATCCCCCAGACCAAAAGATGAACACTAGCCTATAAAAGTGCATACCGAGGGCTTCCCTGGTGGTACAGTGGTTAAGAATCTGCCTGCCAATGCAGGGGACACGGGTTCGAACCCTGGTCTGGGAAGATTCCACATGCTGCGGAGCAACTAAGCCCGTGCGCCACAACTACTGAGCCCGTGCTCGAGAGCCAGCGAGCCACAACTACTGAGCCTGTGTGCTGCAACTACTGAAGCCCACGTGCCTAGAGCCCGTACTCTGCAACAAGGGAAGCCACCGCAATGAGAAGCCCGCGCACCACAATGAAGAGTAGCCTCTGCTCGCCGCAACTAGAGAAAGCCCGTGCGCAGCAACGAAGACCCAATGCAGCCAAAAAAATAAATTGATAACATAAAAAAGAAAAAAGTGTACACTGACTGCTCTATTTCTTCCAAAACTAGAGGCATCATTGAGATGGCTCTTCCCGGGACCATGTTCTGTGAACCCCAGCCTTGCCCTCACGCTCCTCCCTCTGCCTGGACCCTCTTCCTCCTGTGAGGACAGGAGCTGCGCTCTTGCACCCTTTCTCTCTCAACTGAGAATCATATTCAGGTAAATTACATTCATATTGTTTTTTGAATGTATTAGAGTTTGTATGTTTCTTGTGCATAACTTTAAAAAAACAAGTAGAATATTTTCTAGTGTTCCCTTTCAAAAATACTTCAATCCATTTTCACTACTGAGGGCCTATGTTAGTTTCTGGAGGATGAGGAAGGCCTGTACTCTTGACAGAAAGAAACTGCTCAGAAATCTACAAACTGCTTTCTTTTAAATACTGTTAAAAGAGTTCTCTGTAAAAGTTATTAAAGAGACAAATAATTCACGTGAGGAAGAGAGTTCCTAAAAAAGCAAAATAGCTAAGTGCATTATAAGTTAACATTTAAAAAGGCTTCTTAAATAATGAGTCACAAAAATGCTATTATATCCAAGAATAACAAATGTAACTATATATATATATATATTTTTTTTTAAATTTATTTATTTTTGGCTGTGTTGGGTCTTCGTTGCTGTGTGCAGGCTTTCTCTAGTTGTGGCGAGCAGGGGCTACTCTTTGTTGCGGTGCACAGGCTTCTCATTGCGGTGGCTTCTCTTGTTGCGGAGCACGGGCTCTATGCACGCGAGCTTCGGTAGTTGTGGCACGTGAGCTCAGTAGTTGTGGCTCGCGGGCTGTAGAGCGCCGGCTCAGTAGTTGTGGCACACGGGCTTAGTTGCTCCGCGGCATGTGGGATCTTCCCGGACCAGTGCTCGAACCCGTGTCCCCTGCATTGGCAGGCGGATTCTTAACCATTGCACCACCAGGGAAGCCCAAATGTAACTATATTAAAATTACATATATCCGATTTGTCCCAGGAACACGAGTGATTCAAAATGAGAAAAATCAATCACTGTAATACATCACATTAATAAAATGAAGGAAAAGAATCCACATGATCATCTCAAATGATGCAGAAGAAGCATCTGGCAATCCAACACCTTTTCATGATAAAAACAGAAAACTAGGAATAGAATACAAGGGAACTTCCTCAACATAATAAAAGGCATTAATGAAGAACCTACAGCTCACATCAGACTTGACAGTGAAAAGCTGAAAGCTTTCCACCTAGGAGCAGGAACAAGACACAGATGCCCACATCCAACACTGCTACTCAACACTGTACTGGAAGCTCTAGCCACAGCTGTCCGACAAGAAAAATAGGTACCCAAGTTAGAAAGGAAGAGGTCAAACTGTGTCCATTCACAGATGATACGATCCTACATGTAGAAAACCCTAGAGAATCCACATACAACACAAAACACTATTTGAGCTAATAAATGAGTTCAGCAAAGGTGCAGGATCAACACACAAAAGTCAGTTTCGTTTCTATTCACCAGCAGTGAACAGTCCAAAAGGAACAACTCCATTTACAACAGAGCCAAAAAATAAAACACCTGGGAATAAATTTAACCAAGGAAATTGAGAGAAAGAAGAAACAAGATTCAGGATAGTGGTTCCCTTGGGCGGAAGGAGGCAGGGGGATGGGA
Organism: Mesoplodon mirus; assembly: GCF_964341445.2. NCBI lineage: Eukaryota > Metazoa > Chordata > Mammalia > Artiodactyla > Ziphiidae > Mesoplodon > Mesoplodon mirus. The sequence goes on along the minus strand of NC_138994.1, from coordinate 39,287,466 downwards.
CACAAAAGGACCACACGTGTGGACGTAAGTTATTATGATGATGCTAGTTTTCTTGCTGGGTGGTAGGATCACAGATGCTGACGACTACAGATGGATGATGGACAAAGATAGGCAGGTAGAGGGACACATAAAAGAGGCCCAGGACCACCCATGGACCAATGATGACAGTGAGATATTTGTCACAATCACGACTAGGTGATTCTAGGTACCTGAGATCCAAAAAAAAGAAAAGCAATTTTAACAGCTTAGCAAAAGAAATAAATAGCAGATTAAGAATTTAAAAATACACCGAATTCAGTGCTTTGTGACCACCTAGAGGGGTGGGATAGGGAGGGTGGAAGGGAGACGCAAGAGGGAGGAGATATGGGGATGTATGTACATGTATAGCTGATTCACTCTGTTGTAAGGCGGAAACTAGCACACCATTGTAAAGCGATTATACTACAATAAAGATGTTAAAAAAAATGGTGTGTTAGTTTCAGGTGTACGGCAGTTATGCATATAAAGGTATCTATTCTTTTTCAAATTCTTTAATTGGGAGCTTGGGATTGACATATACACGCTACTGTATTTAAAATAGATAACCAACAAGGACCTACTGTATAGCACAGGGCACTCTGCTCAGTATTCTGTAATAAGCTAAATGGGAAAAGAATTTCAGACTGAAAAAAAAATACACTGAATTACATTTATAAAGTAAATAGTACTTTAAGCAGAATACATCAAGTTTTAATCCTTCATGGACAGCCCAAGGAAATGGAAATGCATCTTTCAACCTTAAACAGAATGTTAAAAAGTTTGAGCTAGCTCACCTCTTCTTGAATATACTGTAATAAGAAGGGAGATGCTCTTAAATTATCAACAGGAATATTGAAGAAGCCCTGAATTTCCTTCTGGTGTAAATCCATAGTAATAAGATGAGTCAGACCTTTGAAAATAAAGCAGACACAAACACACAAATAGTTTCATAACCAGTTGCACTGTATGAATAAGTACTACATAAAACAAGATACCATATATAATAAATTACTATTAAAAATTGCTCATCAAAAACTCAGCATCTTTATTTTTTTTTAGTACAATGAGATTATAAGATAAAAGAAAATATAAATATAGGTCTCTGCCCCCCGGTTCCCAGCTCAGAGCTCCTAAAACCCTTGCCATTCCCTCAGTGCTAAGAGCACCGGGGGCATTCTTATTCTTATATCTGGTCTTTGACCCCACCTCCGACACAGAGCTCCTGAAAGCCTTATGAATTCCTTAGTTATAAGAGTACCAGGAGTATCTTTTGTTCTAATGAGGCGACCCAGGATGGGCTCCGGGATGGGGGCCGGTCACCACGATTTTCAGGCTCCCCACCCCCACTCTCGAGAGCGGGGACGGGCTGGAAATGGAGCTAATGAACGAGCACGCCCTTGTGAGGACACCTCCATAAAGTCCCAACAGCGCGGGCTTCGGGGAGCTTCCAGGCGGGTGAACATGGGCACAAGCCCCACCCCATGCCCTGCCCCACGCACCTCTTCCACCCGGATGCCCACCAGGATCCTTTATCATGTCGTTTTATGATAAACCGGTGAATAGTGACAGAACAGTGTTCCCGAGTTCTGTGAGGAGTTCTAGTAAATTAATCGAACCCAAGAGGAGGTCGTGGGAACCTCTGACTTATAGCCAACTGGTCAGCACAGGTGACAACCTGGACTTGCAGTGAGCATCTGGGGGGGTCAGGGGAGCAGGCGCGTGGGACTGAGCCCTTAACCCGTGGGATCGGACGCCATCTCCAGGTACACAGTGTCAGAGTGAAACTGTACGGCACCCAGCTGGTGCCCTGGAGAATTGCAAGGTGTAGAGAAAACGCCTACACATGTGGTGACAGAGGTGAAGTGTTCCCTGCGAGGAGTAAAGGAAACTCAGAGGAGGTGGAGAACTGGGTTTCCCCCCTCAGAAGGGAAAGACTGGGTGGCTTTTCTTACACAGAGATGCATGGTTTTCACATCAATTTAAAGTCTTAAAACAGCCAAGATCATAGCAATGAAGAAATGTCTCTGATAATTCTATGAGAGTGGATTTCATCTCCCAAAGTTTTTTCAATAGGCATGACAAAGCCAGGTTAAGACAAATATTTGTCTTAATATATTAAGACAAACTGCACAGGCCTGTCTGTAATTCAAAAAAATGAAGAATCTTCATCCCATTGGCTCCTTAAAGGATATTTGAAATGGAAATATATATATATATATATATAAACATACATATAATTCAACTGGAAAAATTTTTTAAAGCAGAACTTGCCCAGATGAACAGGACAGCAAGCCTGGTGGCCCCCAGGAGCAAGCCTAGGAAGGAAGGGCAGGCCTGCTCCCTCCAGCTGAGATCTCAACTGGGTACGCTCTTCAGGTTGCTGGGGTTCAGGTTTATTCATTTGTTTGTTTTGGTTTTGCCTTCTTTGAAATGGTACAGTAGAAAATTTATTCTGCAGTAAGTGTCTGTGTTAAAATGTAGTGATATGGGGACTTTTTATTCTTTTCTCTGTGCAAACGCTCTGTGATATGTGCCTTCTATAATCATACACACATACACAGGCACGCCCGTGCGCGTGGGCGCAGAGCGCACACACACACACACACACACACACACACAGAGTAACAACTCTGAAGATTATTTAGAAACAAGGAGGAGACACTTAGGATGTTACCTAAAAATGCACAACACAAAATAATTTGTATGGTCTGCAAAGTATGCCAGTGTGTACTGGGAAAGGGAAGAGACGAAAATAAAAACAGTTGCTGTGTTATTAGAGTTGTTGATTCCAAATGCTTTCTTCCCCGTTAAAAACAACCTAAATATGATTGTAACTTGTCACTTCAATATTAATTTTTTAAACAAAGAATTTAGGAAAAGATAAGTTGTTCTCCTCAGCTTTGTGTTTAGGGAGTTGGGAACAGGAGGGAACTCTGAGCACTGTTGTCTCATTACAAATTAGCCATCTTAAAGCTGTATCACTATTTCTACTGTTTAACAGCCTAATTTAGTTAAGACAATGCTTTACAATTTCTCAGGTAAAAATAAAACTCCCAGACCCCCAATAAACCAGCAAATATCTGCCTTTCTTACCAGCTTTGCACATCATGGAAGCTAGCAGTTTAGAAACAATGGAGCCTCTCTTTCTCATCTTGCACTGTTTGCTGTAAGGAAAGTAGGGGATCACGCCAATGATGCTTTTGGCGCTGGAGGTCTTACACGCGTACACCATGATGAGGAGCTCCATGATGGTGGTGTTCACATCCCTGTAACCCAAGGACAGAAACCAGCAAGGAGAAACGTCACATACACGATGACCTCTCTTGGTTCCAACTAAGCGTTAGCCATGTGTCACGCCCGCCTCGACCAAGACAGACTCTAGACCCAAAAAAGAAACCACATCCCTCTCTTCTAGGGCCTCCATCAGTCGCCCCCATGCTGCCTCTCAGCCGATGACCCTACTTCCTTTTCCACTGAGAAGAGCACTGTCAGAAAAGAGCCCAGGGCCCCCACTGCAACATGCGCGTGCAGCTCCCAAGTCTGCCTGCCCTGAGCCATTAGCCAGAGACGAACTTTCCACACCAAAGTCACTCTAAAATCAGCCCTCCCGTGACGCAGGGATCTCATCCCCCCTGCCCACTGAAACAGGGCTCCAGCAATTCCCCCGGCCACCCCATCAGTGTGTCACTCTCCCCTGCTCATACCCATGGGCCGTTTCTCCCATTAACAGCAGCTCAGGCCACTTTCCCCACTGCCCCATTTCTTGGCTCCCCTGTGCCGCATATCTCAAGACAGTCGTCCACACTTGCTTCCAACTCATCTCTCTCATCTTCTCCCACCCACGCTCCGATCCAGGTCACGGATGACCTCCACGAGGCCAAGGCCAACGCTGGGTTCTCACTCGGCCTCTCTCCGTCCTTGCCCTGACACACTCCATCACTCCCCCAGCGCTCCCCTCCCGCCCCGCTTCGTTTCCTCTGCTGGTTCCTCTCCTCCCCAGCTTCCTGCCCTGACACCTGATCATTTGTCCTCTTCTCCTCTCTCCTCCCTCCTCCCTCGCTCGGGCTTCTCATCCAATTTCAGAGCTTTGTAAATGCTTGAGACTCAAATTTATAGCTCCAGCCCAGGCTTCTCAAGTCCAGCCTAACAAATTCAGCTGTTTCTTGACAATTCCACTAGAAAGTCTGTTAAGACATCTCAAAACGTACCCCAAACTGAACTGCTCTTTGACCGGCAAGGCTGCCTCGTCATAAACCTCTGCCATCTCAGCTGATGGCAGCGCTGCTCCTGCAGTTTACTCAGGACAAAACCCCCAGAGGCGTCCTTACCTGCTCTCCTGTCCAGAGCGACAGCAACCCACCACTCCACTGCTGCCCTGGGGCCGAGCCTCGACCCCCGCCCAACAGTGACAGCCCACCCTCTGCACAGCATCCAGCTGGAGCTTAAAGCAAAGGCAGATCATGCGCTCTGCTCAGGAGCCAGCGATGTTTTCCCGCAGACGCCAAGGCCCCACAACGGCTCCCGAGGCCCCTTCAGGGTCTGACCCCACCCCAGCTCTGCCCTCCACTCCTCCTCCATGCCCTCCCCTCATGCCAGTCCTCACGCCCACCTGAGGGCCTTCGCTTCAGGGCTGGCTCCCTGCCCCTGCCTGGAGTGCCCTCGTCGCCAGCCGGCACCTTCTTCCAGTTTTTGTCAGATGCCACCTCCCCAGCCTGCCCTCTCTCCATCCTTTACCACCGTCACGTCCGACTCCTTGCCATGCTGTTTTGGTTTTTACCCATAGCGCTCATCATCTTCTGACAAACTAGATAATCTACTTATTCATTATGTTACCTGCATGTCCTAGAATATAGGTTCCATGAGGACAAGGATCTGTGAACTATTTTAATCCTTCACGCATCTCACACACCTGTAACAGTGGCTGGCACATAACAGACATTCAATAAATGTTTGTGAATGAGCAACTGCGTGAAAGAGTAAGGGAAACACAGAACAATTGGGTGAGTAGGTTCTCTGCTGATACCTAACAACAAGCCTGACATGGGAAGTGTTAAAGTAGCCTTTCAGAAAGCATTCTGTGTGAGGGGTAAGAGCAGGGGAACCAACAGCAGGTGTAAAGTTACACCAAGTTCCCAAACTATACTCCCAGGAACACCATTTTTCTGTGAACTGGTACAAGGCTTTCCATCCCTAAATTCAAATAATAACTTGTCTGAATTACAGGAAAAGTTAAGTTAATGGACAGAATTTTCTTAATTTAAAATTTTTCTTATACTTTTAGTGCCTACCACCAGTCTACACTAAGACAAGGTACAAGGTGTATCTGACAACACCAAATCTCAATGTTAACTGTTTCTTAAAGACCACAATATCTAAGCTTTCTGCAACCTGGACAAGACAAGCCTATGGCACAGGCTGGAGCACTCCAAAATGAGGCATGTAGAGAAAATTAAGGGAATGGTTTTGGCTAGAGGAATAAGAAACTGACAAGAGGCAGGGGCAGAATGAAAAGAGTATTGAAGGAATGAATGAATGAATGAATGAATGGAAAGAAATGGAAGGTATACACGTACTGCAAACACCCGGGAGCCAGAAGGAAGTCAGCTGTTCTGTGCTCTGCACTTTCCCCTCCTTGATGAGGGCATGGGCATGGAGAGCGCTCTACCAGCCTGGCGTCTGGCCCGGGAAAGAGAGCGGCAGCAGGGGCAGCACGAACTCTCGCCCCACAGCCCAGCCCTGCTGAGGGTCCTAAGCGGAGGGAAGACACGAAGCCAGGGCCCCGCCACAAAGGCCCCGCCACAAAGGCCCCGCACACTTGCGCTCCAGGACGATGGGATGCAGTGACAGGTCCCCTTCGGCTCCTCCTGCCAGAAGAGTCAGGTGGCTTTGAGATTTCATCCCCATGAACCAAAGACCAGGACAGAGATGTTCAAAATTTAGGTGAAAGTTCATGTGTTCCAAGTCTAAATTCTCCCAAAATTTGGCTCTTCTTCACTTTCTTTGGTATTTATCTTACATGTAACCACAAATTTAGCTTGCAGCAATTTCTGGAATCTCTAGGCTAAAAACTGTTGCACTACACAAACCGATTTCTAGACATTATTAAAAATTGTACTGAGGGGCTTCCCTGGTGGCGCAGTGGTTGAGAGTCCGCCTGCCAATGCAGGGGACATGGGTTCGTGCCCCGGTCCGGGAAGATCCCACATGCCGTGGAGCAGCTGGGCCCGTGAGCCATGGCCGCGGAGCCTGCGCGTCCGGAGCCTGTGCTCCGCAACGGGAGAGGCCACAACAGTGAGAGGCCCGCGTACAGCAAAAAAAAAAAAAAAATTGTACTGAGTTAAAAATTTCATCTATAGAGGCCTTGAGGGACACCTGTGGACAAAGTGGCATTTGATCAAAGAGCAGTGCAGACACCCTCACTGCACTGAATCTTCTATCCCCAGCGTACACATTTGTGACTTCAACAATTTCCAGAACAAGCAGCTATCAAATGTCACAGGAGACAGGAACGCACATGCCTTCAACACACCGTCTATCTTCTCAGCTCCTTTAATTTATGCAACAGGACAGTACGTTTAAATTATCTGCAGGAAAAGCTTTAAGAACCCCAAGTAAGCAAATTCCTCTCCTCCCGCCTGTTTTCTTTTTTGGAACTAGAAGAGCTTCCCTACAAATTTTATGAAATTCTGGCTACTGAGAGCAAACATAATGGGCTCTCTTATCGTTAAGCGCCTCCACCCCAAAACTTGGTTATTCCCACCCTTGAGAACACTGAAAGAACACAAAAAAGTCAGCAGCTATGTCAGAAAAATTAGCAGAGTAAGATCATGGCAATTTTAAAACAATCGTCATTCTCCCTGTCTAGGCAACTCTTATTATTCTAAACATTCATGCCCAAACAGAGACCCAGAAAGCAACATTTCTGTTGGATAAGTTACTCACTTTGAAACAGTTTGGATGATGAAAACATCTTTCCCCCTCACAGACTCTTGAATTTGTACTCTTGTTTCTGGCAGGAAAAGGGGAAAAGAGAAGAAGGGTGAACAAGGCACATAACTTTAAAAAACACACACAAAAAACCCTGCAGCATTCCCCAATGTTGTGAAATATGGAAACTGGAACTGTTTCAAAACTCACTAGGTTTTCAGTTCTATGAAGGATAACGAACACAGTTCGATTAATCACATCTTTTAAACATGTTAAGTTCTACGACATGCTTAAGAAGGAATCACACGTGTCACTTAAAACAACTAAATATCCCCTCCTCACTTCCTGTACATAAACAGTGAGTGCTGGGGCTGCTCTGAGCCCTGTATCCTTACAGGAAATGACAGACTCATTCATTCAACCAGCAACAATTAAGAACCTATTAGGCACAAATGTTAGAATAACATTGTGAAAGTAAAGATAAATAAGGCCCAGTATCCCTACTCTCAAAAAACTTGTGATCAGCCACGAGGAAACAATTAGACAAATCCAGAGTGGGAAATTCCTCAAGACAAACTCTTCAAAAAGTCAGTGCTGTGGGGGAAAAAAAGAAAAGGTGAAGGGACTGCCCTAGTCTAGAAGAGAATAAAGAGATATAAAAAACACCTCACTTGAACCAAGAATCCTGGTTTAAAAAACAAACAAAAGGGACTTCCCTGGTGGCTCAGTGGTTAAGAATCCACCTGCCAATGCAGGGGACACGGGTTCGAGCCCTGGTCCGGGAAGATCCCACATGCCATGGAGCAACTAAGCCCGTGTGCCACAACTACTGAGCCTGTGCTCTAGAGCCCGCAAGCCACAACTACTGTGCCCACGTGTCACAACTACTGAGCCTGTGCTTCTAGAACCTGCAAGCCACAACTACTGAGCCCACGTGCCTAGAGCCTTGCTCCGCAACAAGAGAAGCCACCGCAATGAGAAGCCCGCGCACCGCAACAAAGACCCAATGCAGCCAAAAATAAAAAAACAAATAAATAAATTTATAAAAACAAAAAACAGCTAGGACAACTAGGAAAATTAAACCGTACATTAGCTATTAGATGATAGAGAATTATCATTAATCTCTTTAATGTGACAATGGTAGAGTATCTACATGGGAAAAGGTCCTCCTTCGGAGACACATGGTCAAGTATTCAGGGGTTAAGTGTCAATGTCTGCAACTCAGGTCCAAATGGTCCCACAAACACACATTCATACAGCAAAGTGTTACCTGCTGAATCTGGGTGGTACTCATTCATATGGGTATTCATGGCACTACTCTTTCACATTTTTTATAGGTTTGAACATTTTCATTAGAAATGTTGGAAAAAATAGAGTACATGTTTACAAAAAAGTGTGGTACCATGGAAAGAAAATGAGCTTTAGAGACAGGGAGATTGAGCTTTGAATCCCGACTCTGTCCCCTCTGGGGCCTCGTTCCTAACGTCACCCCTGAACTCAGTTCCTCAGTACCTGGTAATGGTAAGGACTCTAGAGACGTTAGTTCCCTCCTTCCTTCCCCTCGTTCATGAACCCGGAGGGTGGACAGGCTCCTCCTGAGTCTTCCGCCACCAGCCTCCCTCAGCCCCCCTTCTACACTAGACCAAGGACTTCATTCAATTCCCTTTAGCAGCAAAATCTTCTCCAAACTCCCTGTATATTTCCCTCAGTTATACTTTTTTCCCACTGAAGCCACATGGGGGAACTTGGGAGATAGGGAAGAGGAGGCAGTAATGGAGAAATAAATAGGGGAAGAGCAAATTTGTGCCTTTTCATCTAAGTGTCTTGTAAGTTCTCTAATATTTAAGTATTAGACAAAATCCTGCAGTGGAAAAGGAGAGGGAACCAGTATTTACTGAGTGCCTACTATGTGCCAAAAACTGTGTTAGGCACACAAATTATCCCACTTAATCCTCAGAACAGCCCGAATTATTTGCAGTTTAGACACCTAAAATAACTTGCCAAGGAGAAGTTGTCTGACTCTCACACCTATGCAGGTCATCTGTCGCTCCTGCTAGAATAATTTCAAACATCTGCCATTTCTACAGAAAGTACAAAGGCTAAATAACACGTGATTTTCACAACTTGAGGTGTTTATACATCATCATAAATCAGTTAGCAAAAAGCACTTCCTGACATGACATCATGGAGTCTAGCCCAAGGCAGTGCAGGTTGGCGTAAAGAATACCCACTACCCGATACCGTGGCTACACAGGGCATACGCACCCTGCCTAAGGGGACGTATTCAACCAAGCGCTGAGCCAATGCTTCCTTCAGTTGAACAGCTTGTTCACGCACCCACGCAGCTGTTATTGGATGACGTCTAAGGACTAGACTTTAAGGCCCCAGATGTGACTGCCCCAGAATTCTCTACCGAGCTGGTATTAGCGGGAGCAGGAACACTGCGCTCGCCCCCATTGCCTGCCTGTCTTCCTGCTGGCAGAACTAACTGGACACTGAGGCCGACTGTTTCAGCTATGGAGGATGAAGGACTGGGCCAGCACGGCATGTACCACAAAAAGGCCACCGTCACGAAAGCACAGGATCACTCACCTCTGTCAGGCTCCTGGTAAACTTGCACTTTGCCCATCTCCACCCCCAGCCGCCTAGAGAAGAGAAAGATGGAAAATGCTGAAAAAGTAATAGAACAGATGCAACATCTTTACTATCAAGGATGATTTAGAAATTGATAAAAATAAAACCAATTTTTAAAAATAGAGGTATTCCTATTACGAGATTGAAAGTGGACGTAGAATTGTTTGGTCACCTAACCCATCACATGCCAACCCAAGAAGGCCTCTCAACCCTGTCCTGGTTCTCCAGGGTCCTGGTTCTCCGACCTGGGCTCCCTGCCCTCCAGCCACATTCCTGCTGTTCCCTCTGCCTGGAGGGCGCTGCCCCAGACCTTCACTTGGTGTCTATTCAGGTTTCTCAATTCACATTCCATCCCCAGGGTTTAAAGGCACGTGAGCACTAAGGCAGAACAACCTGCCCTTGCCTCTCTGTTCTCCCCACGTTTACCACCATCTGAAGTGATCTTGTTTGTTTTGCTGACTTGCTTCTTGCCTGGCCCCTCTACTAAGGAAGGAAGGGTTCTGAATGGCTTGTTCACTGTTACTCCCCAGCATCTAGATCAAGGTCTGGTACACAGTAGGAGTTCAATATTTATTTAATAAATAACTAAAATTATACTGAACTGTAATCTATAAACTATCTCCATATAGTATATACCCTTCATTGTTCTTTATACCCAAGTAACTCTATACATATGTAGCACCTAACACAATCTCTGGCACTCAGGAGTCACTCAATAAATGTCTGCTGAATGAACGTGTAGGAGTGACAACAGTTTACAAGAAGGTGAGCCTTTAATACACAGATGATGAGCAGATTAACTACAAAATATCTGCTTTCAAATTTAACAATCAGTGCCAATCCGTTTATCAAATGTAAAACACCACGTAATGAGTACAGATTTTAATACTATGATTATACTCACTCAGCGATTTTCTTTGAAAGTTCCATACATGATGAATTAGAATTTGCCGAAAACAACACCAGACCCCCTTTGGTTATGTTCATCTTGGCTTCTGATTCAGGTGGCGCCACACAAAACATCAAAACCTTCTTGGTTTTCCAATTCTCAGAGCCTGGAAAGATACAAAATATATTAAGAACTGTCATATGATATGGAATACACCTGAAAATTTTTTAATAGCAAGTGACTTAAGCTGAAGGAAATTAGTTTTTACCATGATGGAGTCTTTTATATTAAACGTGTATATAGACAAATAGAAAGTCTATTTGAGTTTTAGGGTTCCAAATTTATGGAAAGATGCTATCATATGACTCAATTATTTTCATGACCACTGGGAATAAATGATAAACTTACAAGAAAGGTGGAGCTGAAGAGCTCAGTGTTTTACTGTTTGCTGCTTAAAGTCAATTACGACAACCTCCTTTTAGTCTCTGACAACAAAATTCCTCCTGGATTAACACACAGAAAAATGGCAAAGCCATTAGCAAGGACAAGGACTGACTGATCCTTAAACAACGAATAAAAAACCCGTCCATGCCCAGCTTTCCCTGTAATGCCTGTTCACCATGAAACCTCCCCCTGGCCTTGCAGCTGCCCCAGGTCCTGTCTAAGTCTCAGCTTGTCATCTGCATTTTTCCTCAACTAGAACACAAGGTTGACCAGGTAACAATAACCTTGAAAGAAAGTGACTCAGCCACGCAACTGACCAGCAGCAGGGCACCGACAGACAGAGCCTGGCCTGCAGGTCATCAGAACCCCCCATGCTCTCCTCCTCCTCTGGGCACTCTCTGGGCTGAGCGTCCTTATGGAGAAAGGCAGGCACGGGTTAGATGCAGGAGCACAACCCACTAGGCCTTCGGAGACAGAGGCACCTTCCCAGCAAGCCCACTGCACTTCCCCAGTCATATGTTTACGTGTGTGGCTCTGGGAAGGCTGGTGGACAGGAGCAAAAGGCTGAAGCCAATTATCTTATTTGTTATTCTTAAATTTTAATTACACAAGTAAGAAACAAATACATTCTCCTTGTAAAAGAAACTGAAACATGAGAGTTTAGGCTAACGTCACTAGCTCCGATCCCAGGCTCCTTCTCACCCACGTCCTTGGACCTGACAGTTCTTTTTTTTTTTTTTTTTTTTTGCGGTATGCGGGCCTCTCACTGTTGTGGCCTCTCCCGTTGCGGAGCACAGGCTCCGGACGCGCAGGCCCAGCGGCCATGGCTCACGGGCTCAGCCGCTCCGCGGCATATGGGATCCTCCCAGACCGGGGCACGAACCCGTATCCCCTGCATGGCAGGCGGACTCTCAACCACTGCGCCACCAGGGAGGCCCCTGACAGTTCTTATTATTAGTTTGAAAGAGACACCATCAGGCTGTTACACGTTCACACATGTGATCCCCATAAAAAATACATAAAAAATTCATTTCTAACATGAAAAGGGATCATCGTACAAATATACCTATAATCTGCTTTTTTAAAAAGCAATATAGGGACTTCCCTGGTGGCGCAGTGGTTAAGAATCTGCCTGTCAACGTAGGGCACATAGGTTCGAGCCCTGGTCCGGGAAGATCCCACATGCCACGGAGCAACTAAGCCTGGGCGCCACAACTACTGAGCCTGCACTCTAGAGCCCGCGAGCCACAACTACTGAAGCCCACGCGCCTAGAGCCCGTGCTCCACAACAAGAGAAACTCCCGCACCACAGTGAGGAGTAGCCCCCACTCGCCGCAACTAGAGAAAGCCCGCGTGCAGCGACGAAGACCCAACGCAGCCAGAAGTAAATAAATAAATTAATTAAAAAAAAAAAAAGGCAATATATTTTCAGATCCCAGGTAGAAAGTATAGAGTCATCATGGCCTTTTTAACTGCCACCAGTGCTCCCTGGTGCAGGCACGCCACACTTAGCAGGTCACCAACCCAAAGAGGCCTCCTTATGCATGTGTGTGTGTCTCTCTCTGCAGTAACTGCCAGTGGGGGCCAGTGGGTCATAAGGTGGGTCACTCACGGTCCCCCACGCAGGCTAGAGCACATTTCCTCTTCAGAGGCATCCCTCAATGGGAAACACAGGCCACCCCAATGCACTTGACCTAAAGCCTATGAATTACAAACAGAAATGTATAAACAGCTGGCCAAAGCCCTAAGGAGACCAAGAAGGACCACTGGTGTGTACCGTGGAAAGTGGCTTTGGAGCAGGGATTGGCCAAGTACAGCCCACGGGCCAAAACAGGTTATTTCTGTAAATAAAACTGTACTGGAACACAGCCATGCTCACTGTCTACAAGTTGTCTGTGGATGCAGTGGTAGAGTTAAGTATGGGCTGCAAAGCCTAAAACATTACCTGGCCCTCTACAGAAAAAGTGTGCCGAGCCAGCTTCACAGCACAGCGTGGGGCAGGGTGACTGGCACAAAGGAAAGAAATAATATTTAACCATCAACACTCAGAATCGGAGGAGATCCTAGGTGTCTTCTAACACCACCTCTCAACTCTCCTATGCCTGTGTTTAGGAACAGAGTCTGGAAAAGGAAACCACAACAAAAATAAAACTCATTCTCCTGTAGTCATGAATACAGGCTTTGGAGTCAAAGCCAGGTTTGCATCTTAGCTCCTACTTCCCCTTAACTCACTGTGAGGCCTCGCGTAAATTAGTCACTCTCAGCTTCCGCCCCCTCATCCATGCAACTGCGAATAGGAATACTGACCGTACAGGGTCACTGTAAGATGAGTTCCTGTACAGCACTTAACACAGTGCCCCACATACAGGATACGCATGGTAAAAGGAAGCCTCTGATGAGTCAACTTGTTAATATTTTGGTTACCTACCGAATGAGTACATAATATGCATGGAATGGCCACTTTTTTACATCCCCTAACCTTCAAATAAGAAGCTTCTTAAAGGACAACAGTGTTCTTGAGAGGACGTGGAACACTGAGAATCAAACTATCTGAGGGGAAGGAAGAGATCTTGGAAGTAACTCAGTCCATCTCTAGGACTCCCACCAAGGAGCCACTCCAGATACCTGAACAGCCCCGGGCCTGATGCCCAAATCCTGAGGGTCCAGCCATTCCAAATTCTTCCTTAGAACACGCAGATTCCTCTCCCAGCAGCCTCCCCGTCCTGAGCCTTGTCCTTTCTTTGAAGATTTATGGGAAACCCCAAATTCCTTCTCCCCAGGGCAGCCCTCAACCTATCTCAAGATGGCTCTCTTGCCTCTGTGTATTCTCTTTTCCTGGAACCTTTCATTAATGGTCATGGTTTAAATGTCCTTCATCACTGACTATGGTCTCTAGGGTTTCAGTCTCCAGATACCAGGTTTCAATAATGGAAACCTAACCTAAGACCTCAAAATGGCACAGGCGGGCTTCCCTGGTGGCGCAGTGGTTGTGAGTCCGCCTGCCGATGCTGGGGACGCGGGTTCGTGCCCCGGCCACGGAGGATCCCACATGCCGCGGAGCGCCTGGGCCCGTGGGCCATGGCCGCTGAGCCTGCGCGTCGGGAGCCTGTGCTCCGCAACGGGAGAGGCCACAGCAGTGAGAGGCCCGCGTACCGGAAAAAAAAAAAAAAAGGCACAGGCTGGGAGTCCCTTTGGAAACAGTTATCAGTATAGTCATGTTCTGTGACTACCCATCTCACAAGTCGGTCAAACAATAAAACTAGTTGCTAGTTTTAGTTCTCAGGCCACTGCTAGTTTCAGTTCTCCTTTTCTTATTGGAAATTCAAGTTGTGCTCTTTACCAAGCTTTAAGAAAAGAGTATTAAAGATTATCTTCATAAACAAGATAATCGCCAGGATGGGGCTGGCAGAAGGCTCATTACTACAAGGCTATAGTGTGAAATGGAGAGTAAAGAGAACATTCCCATTTTCCCCCCATAAACTACAGTTGCTTTTACATTTATCCTAAATTCACTCTAGAATGTGTGAGAATTATATACAACACATGAAACCACAGCCTTTTCAGAGAATCTCAGAACCTTACGAAAAGCAAATCATATTCCTCTTTGATTGAGACTGGGCAATCTGTTAAGTCTCATGAAGGAAACCAGTCTGAAAGACCACTCGCTTTTCGAGTGCTGGCAGTCATTTCAAAACGACTCATGCACATCTCAGATGAGCAAGGCTGGCATCAAAGTGTGTTGCTTTCCATCTAGTGCGTCTGCTGTGTAAATACCTCCCATCTAAATATGGCTGGAGTCACAGTGCCTCACCAGAATTTAAGGTCCAAGACAGCAGAGATTTTTTCCACTATTATTTTCTCTGCTGTACACCCAGGGCCTAGAATAGTACCTGGCAGAGGGAGAGGCTTAACAAATGTCTGTTGAATAAAGCCTGACCTCACTGAGTTGCAATGATTAACACATGGAGTTGAAAGAAGTCTGCAAACTATAAGGTGTCAGAAAGTATAAAGAATTATTATTTTTATTAGTGATGTACCTCACTCAAGGAAAATTTGCTTTTTGGGGGTCAGTATTGAAGAGAATTAGAAGGGTGAAGCCTAGATGTAATTAATCCTCCAGGACTCTGTGACCCCAGGCACCTGGCTATCTCTTCATCAGAATGTTTTCTTTCGGCTAAATACCATTTTCTGAGTGCTCCGAATTCTTATGACAACTCAATAAAGCAGGTACTACAAGTCCCCTTTGAGACACGGGATAAGTGACGCTTGAAGATGAAGACACCTCATCAAGGCTGCCCACCCGGAAGAGCAGACACCAGTTCAGCTTCAGCCTGTCTCCCAACACCACGGAGAGTGACCCGACACCCCGCATTTCAGGGGGCAAGCCCGACAAACACCCAGATTTAGAAAAATGTGCGTAGTAAAAAAGCCTTGTTTGGAAAACAATTTATATCACGTGTCAAAGAAAGAACACATAACTCTGATTCAGTATTTCCCCTTTGGAGAATTTATCCTACGGAAAGAAAAAGCTCAATGACGGTCATTGCATGGTTTTTCTAAGAGGAGGAACACAGAACATATGCAGAAGTTACATAATGGGGTAATTAAGTAAAACTCTGAATGTACATTCAATACAATAAAAACGGTAAATATCCAGGACGGTACGAAAGTGCTTACGTTAAGTAAGAACAGAACTGCATCTCCTCCAACCCAACCTGGGAAATAACGGTATAGACGAGGTCGGGACAGGAATACGGACAAGGGTAGGACTTCGTGGGGTTCAATAATGTGGGTGAATCACTTATATTTGTGCATGGAACAGTTTTAAACATTATAAATCACATTTTCTCACACCCCAAATCCCCATCCTGAATTTCCCATTCCTTGCAAAAGCTAAACACCCAAACCGCGTCAATATTAATAAAAGATGGGGAAAATCGGTATCATCACTGTGCAATACTGCTGGAAACCATTTCAACGCAGAAGAAAGCCTTAGAGCTACATCCTTGCCCTCACTCAAGCTCCGCGGGGCAACAGAAAGGGCCGCGCCGCAAGGCCAGCCCAGCACCGCCAGGGATGTCAGTCTGCGCGTGAGGCTGGGCTTCCGCCCGCAGCCGCAGGTCCCGTACCCGCCGGACGGGCCGCGCGCCAGGCCCGCGGACCCCGACGAACCGGACCGGGCTGAGGGCTGCGCGCGGCCGGGTCCCCGTCGAGCCCCCCGCCCCTGCACCTGTGCCCCGCAGGGCCGGCCCGCCGGCCGCGCCACCACCATCGCCGGCTCCCGCCCGCCTACCTGGCCCCGACCCCAGCCCCGGCCCCGCCGCAGCCTCCGCTGCCGAATGAGGAAAGCGCCGGAGCACAGGAAGCCTCTACAAAAACAAAATGGCGACGCCAATCCGAGAACTGCGTCCGCAGCGACTGCGAGGCCTGTGGGCGGGGCCGCTCAAGGGGGCGGGCCACGTGAGGCGGGGCCTCGGTAGGGACCATCCGCGTGATGGGCGGGGCAGGGAAGGGGCCCATAGAGGGGAGGGGCGGGGCCTTCGAGTCTAGCCGGAATACTCCAGGCCGGACGAGGGGCGGGGCCATGGGCGGGGCGAGGCCATGGGTGGGGCGGGGCTGACTGGAGGGGTTGGACCAGGCTGGGAGAGGGGCGGGGAGAGGGGCGGGGAGCAGTGGGGCTGAGCCTCGAGAGCCCGAGTGCGGACTTTTTTTTTTTTTAAACAAATTTATTTATTTATTTTTGGTTGCGTTGGGTCTTCGTTGCTGCGCGCGGACTTTCTCTAGTTGCGGTGAGTGGGGGCTACTCTTCCTTGTGGTGCGCGGGCTTCTCATTGCGGTGGCTTCTATGTTGCGGAGCACGGGCTTTACGCATGCTGGCTCAATAGTTGTGGCTCTCCAGCTCTAGAGCGTAGGCTCAGTGGTTGTGGCGCACGGGCTTAGTTGCTCCGCGGCATGTGGGATCTTCCCAGACCAAGGCTTGAACCCGTGTTTCCTGCATTGGCAGGCGGACTCTCAACCACTGAGCCACCAGGGAAGCCCGCGACTGTGGACTTTGATGTCTGGAGTTACAAATGTCTGGGTTCAAGTCTTTACTGGCCTGTCACTTTGGGCAATGTCACTTCACCTCCCTGAGCCTCAATTTCCTCAGCCTGTGCGTCCGGAGCCTGTGCTCTGCAACTGGAGAGGCCACAGCAGTGAGAGGCCCGCGTACCGCAAAAAATAAAAAAATTAAAAAAATAAATAAACAGCAGCTATAATGAATACTTTGGGTACAGTTGAGGAAACTTGAAAATAGACTGGATGTGAGGTGGCATTTTAGAATTTTAAATTTTCTTGCATGTGATAATGCCTCTTTCGCTGTGTAGGATATCCTTATGTTTAAGAGACGCATGCCTAAGTACTTAGAGGTGAAACTCACGCGAGATCTCAGCAGTGGGTTTGGTTTAGGGCTGACAATCAAAGTCACACTATACAATGCTCACACAGCACCTAGCTGACTTAGAAAGGATGTGGAACAGGAAGCACAGCAGTACTTCATACAGCTCTCCATCTCCCTGATCCCTGCATATGGGGCAGGTTCTAGTCCCAGGGGATTTCAGCAGAGGAGCCACTGGTCCCATGGGGCTGGTCCCGTGGGCCTGTGAAGGTAAGAGGCCACTTGCATTCTCCAGCAGAGCTACAGCCCATACATTTCAAGTTGTGCCAGGACAGCTAAGGACAGCAAGCCAAGGGGTGGCCTTCAGTCAGTTTAAGAGCACACACAGGTCCTGCAGGAACCTCATCCAAGTGCAGACCACAAGTCAATTCTTGAGGCTGGAGGAGGGATTCACATTTAGCTGTGAAAGTTCTCCTTCTAGTCATGATGTCTGCGCCTTCTTTTGAAGTGGCTGAACAAAAAAGTTAACGTAAATATGACAAAAGGCTGACACTTGTTGAATCTAGGTAATGAGTTAATCAAACTATTCTTCCAGTGCTTCAGTGCTTGAAAATTTTTATTACAGGAAATCAAAAGAAATAAAATTTAAAATGGAGGTGTTCACCTCCTGCTTTCATTTCCTGTGTGGTTTACTGGTGAGTTGATTCTCCCTGTTTAAAGCTCCCTGCTCTCAAGTCATCGCACAGATCTCCCCCCTTTTGCACAGCGCCCCGCCCCCATCTCCTGACTACCATCGCTCCCTCCAATCCAAGTACTTATTCTTCTGGAAGCACATGCCATTAGACTTTCTGTTGCCTTCCTTCAGGCACAGAAAAAAAAAGAGAAACTTTTCCACATAACCAAGTAGTGCCGTGTCAGGCAGGCTTGGACCCAGGGATCAAAGCATGCGGCCAGGCCCCATTGCTCTGGTTCCATCACTTGGCTGCTGCACCTTGGGGTTGCGTCCCTTTGCAGAACCACGCTCTGCGCGCCAACTACCAGCTCCCGAGGCTGCTGCTTCCGTGCAGCAGCCTTTGCCCCAGCATGCTCAGTGATAGTCCCAAGGCTTGCTCTGACTGGCCACGCTTAGTCACATGCCCACCCCTGAACCAATCAGGGAACGTCGGCCCTGACTGGCCCCCCACCCCCCCGAGTCATATGCTCCACACCTGGCCCTGAGGTGAGTCCGCGACAGCATCGACCCGGCGAAGGCGAAGCCTCGGAGCCAGGTGACTCTGGGGCTGCGGTTCTGGCGTCTGTGAGAGACGAGACCGGAGATGGGGGTGCCTGGTTGGTGACCTGGTCCAGCCCACTTCAGAGGCCGTTAGCGTCCTTGCTGGTTCTGAGCGCTTTTTTGTCCTGTGAGTCCCGGACGTGAATTTTGGACGCGGAAAGGGCTTGGCTGATTGGCTGGACTTTTCTTCTGAAAGTCCTGGTGAACCTGCTTCTCTGGAGCTCAGCCGCAGTGTCAGGAGCCGCGCCGCTGGGGCTGTAGTTCACAGAGCGGCCGTCAGGTGGCAATGGAGAGGCAAGAAGCCAGTCTCCAGCCTGTTCTTTGGGTTTTGCTTTTTAACTTTGTGGACTTAAAAAAAATGCACAACGTGAGAGTTGTGAGTTCAGTTTTATTTGGGGCAAAACGAGGATTGCAGCCCGGGAGACAGCACTTCAGAGAGCTCTGAGAAACTGCTCCAGAGAGGCAGCGGGGAAGGTCAGGATAGAGGTGACTTTGGTGAAGGGCGAGTACATGCAATCGAGCACATATTTTTTTGCAGCAGGTTTCTGCTAGTCACGAGGAGCATTCGTCACCATGAAGGATTTTAGTGCTTTTCTAGATAAGAGGAAATACAAGAACTGGGCTTATAAAATCGGCTCCTGAAAATATTTAACTCTCTGAAGACCTGTTCTGCCAGTTTTTCCCAGAGCACAGAGGCCTCATTTCTGCTCTCCACCCTGAACTCCTTTCAGGGGGTGTTGAAAGTCAGCAGCTGCAGAGCACATGATTTAATCCTTGTAGAAGTAGATGGCAAGTGCCAATGGCAGTTGACAGGGCCCCCTTGCAGTCATAAATTTGACCATGCTTTGGGAGGCATTTCATGACCAATTCGTCCCACAGTGCTAGGAAGGCTCATTCCTAGGTCTGGCGAAGATTTCGCTGAGAGGTCATTCAATGTGCTGTTACTGGACTAGGTCTTATAAGCAATAACTAAAGACTCTAGACCACCTGTCTTACTAATGTATTATGGTCCAGGAAAAATTCCCTCTTGTTGTATCTTCCCATATCTAGAGTTACGCTAGTACAATCATTGATCTCACACATAACTATATATTTTTGTCGGTGGCTCAGTCACACATTTGGTAATGCAAGAAACAACAATCTTGTAAAACAGGTAAAATACAGGTAACATAGCTAGCAGTATTATTCAAGTCGTAAGTGAGAATTTAGCCAAGAACTTCCATTAGGTGCAGCCCAGTATATCCTTAGGTCATCTGACTTGGTCTGTTCTGTACCGATCCTTATCTTTCAGGGAAATGATATATTGGCACTGTCCATAAGACCCCCAGCCCAACCTCCTAGTGTTACTAGGCTGGTTATCCTTAGTATAATTTAATTGTTCCCAAGATAAAAGGGGGGCTTAAAACTTAAATGACCGTAGCCTGGTGTTAACCACATAAATCCATCCCATAATTATAGGAGGTTTTATTCCTTGGCTGAAATTTTGCTGTTGCTCTGATTGAGCTTGAATAACTTTAGAGGAAAATTCATTTTTTTGGCCAGGGTCAGAGCAGGTATTATTAATTGGCTAGGTGAGGGGGTCCTATCTAGTAATACCAAGAGTAGCCTGAACAGGACTGAACTTTCTTTCTTGCAAAATAAATGTTCTAAGGGCCATCCAGTTAGAGCCTTGGAGTGGAGAAATCCACCAAGGTAATCCAGAAGGACTAGACACAGGTAATTGGCCACAAACCCAACAATTGGATTGATTTTTAAAACTAGCATAGGATCGTGTCCATGATAGAAAAACATCTGATTTATATGCAAGGGTCCTGGAAGACAAGAAAACATTATAAATGATCCTACGAATCAGGTCCAGCATCTTGGGTAATCTGTCTGCTTCTGATGTCGTCTTATCATCCTGCTGTGAGTGTAGTTTCCTCTGTTTGAGCATCATTTTAAGCTGAGTTTGAGGTCAGCAGTCCTCTCTATAGACCAGTCCAGTGCAGGGGCCCTTGGTGAGTAGAAATTAATCCAAGAATCAATTCCCTTCAGTTTCGCTGTGCATGAGCTAGTTAAAAGTACCTGATAAGGGTCCTTCCATCTAGGTTGGAGATAGTCCTTTAAACTATGTCTTCTCGGGCTTCCCTGGTGGCGCAGTGGTTGAGAGTCCGCCTGCCAATGCGGGGAACGCAGGTTCGTGCCCCGGTCCGGGAAGATCCCACATGCCACGGAGTGGCTGGGCCTGTGAGCCATGGCCACTGAGCCTGCGCATCCGGAGCCTGTGCTCCGCAACGGGAGAGGCCACAACAGTGAGAGGCCCGCGTACCACAAAAAAAAAAACTATGTCTTTTCCAGTATGCATAATCCCCTGGTTGCATGTCGTGGGGCATCTGATCTTCATCCAAAAGTAGATTACTGAGATAGGCTTCAGAAACAAACTGAGAGTGTCCTTTTAACAATTCAATTAAACTTTACATTAATATAACCTAACAACAAGGAACTATCTGGGAAGTGAGTCTTAGTAAATATAGACCTCCATTAACAAAACTGGAACTTAATATTCACTGAAACATAATCCTTTTCTCTCTAAAATTACCCTCATGTTTACCAAATATAACCAAATTAAGACTAGTTTGTTTGCAAAATAAGTCTGGTCTCAATAAACTTGGCCTGATAATTTATATAACTATCATTGATCATACAGGCTTTTAGCTTTGCTGAAACTTTTATAAGGAGTCTCATACTGAACTTTTTTTTTTTTTTTTTTTTTGCGGTACGCGGGCCTCTCACTGTTGTGGCCTCTTCTGCTGCGGAGCACAGGCTCTGGACGCGCAGGCTCAGCAGCCATGGCTCACAGGCCCAGCCGCTCCGCGGCATGTGGGATCTTCCCGGACCGGGGCACGATCCCGTGTCCCCTGCATCGGCAGGTGGACTCTCAACCACTGTGCCACCAGGGAAGCCCTACTCAAATTTTTAAAACTTAATTTATAAATTTATTTTTTATTTTTGGCTGCATTGGGTCTTCATTGCTGCGTGCCGGCTTTCTCTAGTCGCAGCGAGCGGGGGCTACTCCTCGTTGCGCTGCGCTGGCTTCTCATTGCAGTGGCTTCTCTTGTTGAGGAGCACGGGCTCTAGGAGTGTGGGCTTCAGTAGTTGCGGTGCATGGGCTCAGTAGTTGTGGCACATGGGCTTAGCTGCTCCGCAGCAGGTGGGATCTTCCTGGACCCGGGCTCAAACCTGTGTCCCCTGCATTGGCAGGCGGATTCTTAACCACTGTGCCACCAGGGAAGTCCCTACTCAATTAAATTTATTTTAATCTTAGTCAATCCTGACCGTGCACATAACTCTTTTCTTGGGGTCCACTTTCCACAAACGTTTCCTTACTTTCTGTATCCATCATTTTATTTTCCCATTCAGAAACAGCCACCTGTAAGTCAGACCTACTTCCTCTTCCCTTAATAAAATGTAATTCCATTCTTCATCCCTTCTTTACTGGAAACACACACCCTACTTTCCTACTGTAGACTGAAATGTTTCCTTTATTATTTCTATTAGCTTTAATTACATGTTTAAATTAGAATCCTCAGCTCTTAAAACCTTAATTTCTTGTGAAAACTAAAAAGTAAGCAATTATGAACTGTCCTTTACATTGGCATTCTGTAGATTGGTGAACATAAATACCAGTGATATTTTCTAAAAAATATTTGCTTTCTTTAGAGAACGTGACACCAAACATATTCATTAATAGTCCTAAATACCTTTTGTTTCTCTGTAAAAGGAAGCCAATGTTCAGTAATTAATGTTTTGGTATATTATTTTATTTGGGAATGCTAGCTATTCAATAAGCTTCCGTCACTTAATTTAGCACAGCTCTAGAATTTCAAGTTACCAGAATCTGGAGAGACTATTTTATCTTATTTTATTTTTTAATTAAAATACTGAGTTTAGGCCAGCCAGGGCCCCGGCTGAGCTGCACTTAGCTCCGCAGGGGCGGGCAGGGGGATGCCCAGGGGCCCATGGGCCCCGGGCCCTGAAGCCTCCGGGGCCACATCCCTCTGAGCAGCGAGTGGAATCTGGGGCGGGGGGCCGAGCATTCACAGGCCTGGAGAGAAAAAAAAAACAGAAAACAAAACCTGAGTTTATTTCACATGTATATTTTTGTCTCCCCACCATTTCTATTTGTCTGACCACCACTACTACTGTGTCCTATCATAACATTCCATACATACTTAAAACCAAGCAAAGGGTGGAGTTCCATCTTTAAAAACTAAACAGGCATTTTGGACAACACATTCTTGGCAATGGAACCGGGACATCTATCAGACACAGTAGGGAAAGTTCTCACTCTGCACTATAAAAAGGACAGCCAGATAGCAACTGTTACAGAAGTGAAATAAGATGGGAAATTTTTAAAAACTGTTTAAACTATTTTCTTAAAGAGACTTCCTCCACTGCCAGAGATCTTGAATAGCCTCCTGGTCAGTCATCCGGAAACAGTTCTTCACATAGTTGATTAATTTGGCTTCCACTTTGGGAAGGGAACCACCTTTTTCTATACTTGCTTGCATTTTTGCTTTAATGTCTTCTAAGAGCTAGGTCCTTTCGGTGTTTTAGGAGTTTTTTCCTGTTTTTTGAAGGATTCTTGACCTTTTGATCTTGGTGTTGATGGTTTTGAGTCTTTTCCATTCTGGTTTGATTTTTGATAACTTTTGGCTGGAGTATCTCATACAGATTTCTTTACTGGAGCTTTTTCTTCAGCTTCCTCATCATCAAAGTCATCATCATCATTGTCATTTTCATCATCATCTTCATCTTCATCAGCAGCAAGTTTTACTTTTTTCTGTGGAAGCTTGCTACCACTTCCAGGGGCAGAACGCTTTCCAGATATACTTAGGAGTGTCACATCCTCCTCCTCTTTGTCTTCTGACTCTGCATCTTCCTCCACAGCTACTAAGTGCTGTCCACTAATATGCACAGGCCCTGAACCACACTTCAACCATCAGACCACAGGTGGTGTTATTTCAAAGCCCCCAAGGGAATCCGTTGGCTGCACAGAAATTTTCAAAGTTGCCAGTGGTAGTTTGATTGGACTGCCTTCATAATTCATCACCTCTGCTTCGACAATGTGCAGTTCACCCTTTGCGCCAGCCCCTAAACTGACCGTTCTTAAAGATAACTGTGCCCATTTTCATCCTGATCCACCTTAAAGTGATAATCTTTGTCGGCCTTTAGTTCACAACAGAAAAGATAGTTCTGGGGCCTCAGGGGGCTCATGTCCACGTCCATCGAATCTTCCATGGGTTGGTGGCACGCACTTAGGTGGGAGAGAAGGCAGACGGAGAAAAAAGACTACTGCTCCAGGGAACAGGTGCACAGGTCGGAATCACACCAGGTGCAGAGACTATTTTAGATGGACATTCCTAAAGCATAATTATTCTTAATAGAGTTTATCTAAAAGCTCTTTTCTCATTTATATTTTCTTTCCTTAAAAGTTTTTTCACATCAAATTACTTTCCTTGCTGACAAATTTGTAACAGATATAACAAGATTTTATTTAGCGTATACTAAACTGAGGCACAATAAAGTATTATACTTAATGTTGATGACTCTAAAGACATGTCTATATTAATTAGATCAACAAACAAACATTAATACCAGGTATTAATTTAATACTATTTCCCAGTTCACGTGAACCTGAAATTCATTTAGCTTAATTTCTCTTGCATTTAGGATTGTTTGATTTGTAAGCACTTACTTTTCTTTAAGCCAATTAAATAGAGCTCATTTACAAATTAACCACAGCAATATTAACCAAAGACAAAGACACATACTAAGACATCATATATCCAGACAGACACAACAAGAAATCTAGCTGCATTTTCTAAACTTAGTCATGAATCAGATATTACAATATAAAACTCACTAGTTTATAAACAACACTTGGAATAAGAAAAAAATTTAAAGTTTTTTTTTTTTTTGTCCTTTTTATCCCTCAGTCTCAGGAATTAGAGACGGTCTAGATAAGGTAAGTGATCCTGAGAGCTCTGGTCTCAAGGCACAGGGAGAGAAAATCAGGCTTTCCTAGTAGAACTCATTCCCTCAGGGTCAGAATTCTGAAGAGATTTTATTTCCTTCAAGCTAGCTTTCTCTACTGGTTGGGAATTAAACAGGGGTTGGTTAACCTTTGACTGGCATTGTGTACTTAATTGGCACAGTTGAAGGTTCATAATTTTCGTAGATACTCCCTTTTCTTTCTTTCCTTTTTTTTTTAAATGGTCTTCAAAGGTTGGTCAGCCAGTGTATCAAAGGTGTTTGTATGTAACATGGACCAACCTAGATTGTGTTTTTGACTAGAGTAGATAAATCCTCATCTAAGCCTTCTAAAAAGGCAGAGTTAAGCAGAGGATCATCTTTGTGGTTAGAGAATGATTCAGGTGTCAAGCCAGAATGTTGCTTAAAAGTTTTTTTTTTTCCCCTCAAACCTTCCCTAATAGTCCAGAATTCATTCATCCGATCTTTGCTTGCACTGTTGAATCTCTGTCCAGTCTACGGTTTTTGGAAAAAGCTCTGGGATAAATTCGAGTAATTTCTGAGCTAATTCCTTGTATTCAGTGCAAGCCTCTGGACTATGTGATTCAAAATCCGTTAAGGGGCGTTTCCATCCTGCCTTCCCTATCCATTCCCTTGCTTGGCTTTCAGAAACCAACAGCTGTATTAGTTGATATAGATCTGGAAACCCGGGCTCGTAGGTCCGGATGGTTAATTCAAATTCCTTAGCAAATCCCAATGAATTCTGACTTGGATCGGGAAATTCCTTAGCCAAAACTCTAAGTTCTACTTGGGTTCAGGGTGTGTACATAAGCACCAACGACGGTTCACCTCTCCCTGTAATGAGTTTCTCCTTAAAGGGAGCTGTAGGGCTTCCCTGGTGGTGCAGTGGTTAAGAATCCGCCTGCCAATGCAGGGGACATGGGTTTGAGCCCTGGTCCGGGAAGATCCCACATGCCACGGAGCAACTAAGCCCATGTGCCACGGCTACTGAGCCTGCACTCTAGAGCCCGCGAGCCACAACTACTGAAGCTTGTGTGCCTAGAGCCCACGCTCTGCAACAAGAGAAGCCACTGCAGTGAGACGCCCGCGTACCGCAACGAAGAGTAGCCCTCACTCGCTGCAACTAGAGAAAAGCCCGCGCACAGCATCAAAGACCCAATGCAGCCAAAAATAAATAAATAAATAAATAAATTTTAAAAAGGAGCTATAATCAATTCTGATTTTTTAGTCCTCCTTTGCTGGGGAGAGGGCAGCAGCAAGAGGCAGAAGAGTTGGGAGAGAAAAAGGAGATGGCATCTGGACCATTCAGATAGAAGAGGCCACGTGGGAGGAGCAGAGGGAGAGACGGAGTCAGAGACAGAGGGCCAGCAGCCTATTTAGAAGCTTCTAGACACCAATCAAAGTAAGCATTCCATGCAATCTGTTTGATCTTACGGCGGCTTTTTCTAATTCTGTGCACAAAACAGCAATTTTGGGATAGCAGAAGAACCCCAATTTGGCCATTTTATGTTGAGATCTCCTTTAGTATAATTTTCCCAGTTATGTAGGTACTTGCATGTATAAACCTGGCTGAGGTGTTAGCCAGAGGCTGGCTTTTTGATGCCCCTTGTTTCTGTGTTTGAGAGGCTCTATTTCCCATATTTAAAATTTTTATTTATCTATTTATTTATTTGGTTGCACTGGGTCTTAGTTGCGGCAAGCGGGCTCCTTAGTTGCCGCTCGCCGGCTCCTTAGTTGTGGCATGTGAACTCTTAGTTGTGGCATGCATGTGGGATCAAGTTCCCTGACCAGGGATGAAACCCGAGCCCCCTGCATTGGGAGCGCGGAGTCTTAACCACTGTGCCAGCAGGGAAGTTCCCTATTCCCCATTTTAAGGTAGAATTTGTTAGGGATAAAATTTACTAGTGAAACTGTGTGGCTGCCAGTGTGCTGCTTGTGAGCTTAACTCCTCTAGGCATCCCCCCAGAGTCGTTTCAGCCCTCCTACATGTCTCAGTTTCTCCTTTTGGTGGTCTAAGACCACCACAGGTGCTCTCTGAATGGCCGATTCTTATCTGCGACCCCTGGATGAGCAAATGTTTTAATTAATGAGTGGGCTTCCCTATGAGACCACTGCACGGTATGAGGACTCTGCCTCCAAGCCGTGACCAGCCGGGAGGAGTCTTGTCCCTTTTCTTCGGAGCAGAGCTCTCATGTAATATCTTCACTTTTATCCCAACAAACTCTATTAAGGCGGCCAAATTGAGGAAAAGCGTCAGATCAGCCTCTTACCTAACCACTCGGCGCAGACCACTCTGTCTTCTACAACTGAGCAAACCCTGGTACCTTTCAACCAAGCCCCCCGCACCCCAGTATCTCTCAACGGGGTGGGTACTCCCCGGTATCTTTCAGCTAGGCCCACCGCCCCCCAAGTATCTTTCAACTGGGAGGGGTCAGGTACCTGCTATACACCCCCAAATAAAACTCAGGATCATCAACCAATACGGGAGATCTGAGAACCAGGAGAGACTCACCCAGATCCATCTGGACTCTCCAAGGTGGCAGATGGGCGCAGGGAGCCTCTGCTGGTACCAAGGCTCTGCTTCCTCATAGAGTTCCGGCCAAGGAGAGAGGTCCATTCTGGATCCCTTCGTGGTTGCCATAAAAACTGTCAACTAAAAAAATTCACAGGGCTTCCCTGGTGGTGCAGTGGTTGAGAGTCTGCCTGACGATGCAGGGGACACGGATTCGTGCCCCGGTCCGGAAAGATCCCACATGCCATGGAGCAGCTGGGCCCGTGAGCCATGGCCGCTGAGCCTGCGCGTCTGGAGCCTATGCTCCGCAACGTGAGAGGCCACAGCAGTGAGAGGCCCGCATACCACAAAAAAAAAAAAAAAAAAATTCACAACATAAGGGTTGCAAGTTAAGTTTTTTGGGGGGCAAAATGAGGACTGCAGCCCGGAAGACAGCATTTCAGATAGCTCTGAGAAACTGCTCCAAAGAGGGAGAGGGGAAGTTCAGGATATACGTGATTTGGGCAAAGGGGGGCGTACACTCAGTCGAGCACATATTATTTTGCAGCAGGTTTCTGCTAGTCATGAGGGGCAGTCGTCACCATGAAGGATTTTAGTGCTTTTCTAGATAAGAGGAGATACAAGAACTGGGCTCATAAAATCTGCTCCTGAAAATATTTAACTCTCTGAAGACTGTTCTGCCAGTTTTTCCCAGAGCACAGAGGCCTCATTTCTGCTCTCCACCCTGAATTCCTTCCCAGGGGTGGCGGGGTGGGGGGGTGTTGAAAGTCAGCAGCTGCAGAGCACATGATTTAATCCTTGTAGAGGTAGATGGCAAGTGCCAATTTGTTGTTGACACTTTATAGTGAATTATAAACTATACATGGAAAAGCATATCATGCAGTCGACAAATCCTCACAAACTGGACAAGGCTGCAAGGCCAGCGTCCAGCTCAGGAAGCAGACTGTGACCTCAGGAGCCCCCCTTGTTCCCAGCCACTCCGCCCCCACTCCCCGTCCTGACTCACAGTTTGTCATTTACACTTGTGCCAGTTTACAGTTTCGGCTTCTTGTGAGCTTCCTCCACGTCGTCGTGTGTAGTCATATTTTTGCGTGAACAGAGCTAACTTCCCAGGTTTCTGTGGTTCCTGCGTTCATTTGTCCGCTTTACTCCTGATGGGCATCTGGGTGATTTCTGGTTTGGGCCTTTATGGATAAATAATGCTGCTGGGAGCCTTTCACATATGTTTTGATAGACACATACATACACATTTTTGTTGGGTGTATACCTGTGAATGGGATTGTTGGGACACAGGTTGTACAGATTTTTTAGCATCAGCGGATACTGACTGCCATGCCCTTTCCAACGCAGTTTAGCTGATTTACACTCCCAACAGGCCCAGTTGCACTGGGTACTTTCTGTCTTTTCCATGTTAGCCATTCAAGTAGATTTTTTAAAAACAGCGTTACTGAGGTATTAATTTACATACTGTAAAATTCATCTGTTTTTATGTGTACAATTCAACGATTTTTAGTAAACTTACAGAGTTGTGCATCCACCACCATGAACCAATTGTAGAACATTTCCATCATTCCTGGACCCCTCATGCCGGGTTTAGTTTGGCTTTTAACCTCATTTTTTTCAACAGTCTTTGGGCGCTTATTTGATGCCAGGCACTTTGCTAAGCAACATGAATGATTGAAAAATCAGGAAGACCTGGTCCTTGTAGCCTAGAGAGAAACAGACGTGTAGCCCAATCACTGTGACCAGGGGAGGCACAGAGCAACGTGGCATGTGTGGTGACCCAGAAAGAGCTGAGGGTTTGTGACGCTTTAACTGCAATTGTGTGTGTGTGTTGGGGGTGGTGGTGGTGGTGGTGAGGTGACAGCAAAGGAGCATCAGCTTGGCCACCACCTGGGAAAGTGTCCCTCCAAAGGAGAGCTCAGCTTTCCAGGCCTTGGGTGGGCACCTCCTCCGATAGGACTTTCCCGACCACGTTAGGAAGAGGGGTTAGGGGTCTCAGCCCTTTACCCCCAGAACCTCCTGGGCTTTGGTACAGGTCTGCCTCCCTCCTGGACTGAGAGCTCTGAGGCCAGGATCTTAGCTTTCTTCACAACTGTGTCTCAGGCTCAGAGCAGCATCTTAGCTTCCTGGGCTGCCGTAAACAGTGCTCCAACTGGGGGGCCTAATGCAACAGAAATTTATTCCCTCACAGTGAGGAAGGCTCAAAGTCAGAAGCCAAGGTGTTGGCAGGGTCCTTCTCCCTCTGAAGCCTCAAGGAAGGTCCTTTATTTTTTTATTTTTATTTATTTTTTTTGGCACAGGGATGTTTTGTGTATGTGTCTCTGTGTCTCTCCTCTTCTTCTAAGTACCCCAGTCATACTGGATTTAGGGCTCCCCTACCCCAACATGACTTAATTTTAACTAAGTACCTGCAAGGACACCGTTTCCAAATTACGTCACATTTTGAGGTTTCAGATGGACATGAATGGGGGGCACTATTCAACCCAATCCAGTGCCCAGAAAGTTTGTTGGAAAATGCCTGCCATTCCCTGTGCTCTGAGCTGGCGCTCACCCTGGAGCCTGCTGCTGGCTTTGGTGTGACAGTCACTTTGGTGGTGGGGGGGGTGTCCAGGAAGTCTGTTAGATCATGTCTGCTGCATGCAGCGGTGTCCTGGGTGTTCAGTCTATTTTCTCCTAGAATCAGCTCCCCTGGGACGGCTCTGGACGCAGTGAGTCACTACACCCCAGTTTCC
Source organism: Mesoplodon mirus (assembly GCF_964341445.2). Taxonomy (NCBI): domain Eukaryota; kingdom Metazoa; phylum Chordata; class Mammalia; order Artiodactyla; family Ziphiidae; genus Mesoplodon; species Mesoplodon mirus. The sequence goes on along the minus strand of NC_138994.1, from coordinate 39,257,625 downwards.
CTCACCTATTCATTTCAGACATTAAAAATAATAATAAATTTATTTATTTATTTATTTTTGGCTGTGTTGGGTCTTCGTTGCTGCGCACGGGCTTTCTCTGTTTGCGGCGAGCGGGGGCTACCCTTCGTTGTGGTGCACGGGCTTCTCACTGCGGTGGCTTCTCATTGCGGAGCACCGGCTCTAGGCACGCGGGCTTCAGTAGTTGTGGCTCGCAGGCTCTAGAGCGCAGGCTTCAGTAGTTGTGGTGCATGGGCTTAGTTGCTCCGCGGCATGTGGGATCTTCCTGGACCAGAGCTTGAACCCACGTCTGCTGCATTGGCAGGCGGATTCTTAACCACTGCACCACGAGGGAAGTCCTCAAACATTTTTTCAATACACAGATAACATGGTGATTTTTATAAACTTAAAATGTTTTTGTTTTCCTTTTTATTCAGACATTTCCTTATGTATCCACAAATAATGCATGGTGATATTTTTAAAACTTTTTAACCTTTTTTTGGTTTCACTTTTCACTTCAAACATTGAAAAAAAATACACAAATAAGGCACAGTGTTGTAAAATGAAGACAAGTGCAAGGAGATAGCACAAAGAGATAGCTAGTTGCCAACCCCAGGATCTGTTATTCCCATCTTAAAGCCCCTGATTTTCAGCTGGTCAGTTGGTCACCTGGAGTAGAGCCTACACTTCTCACTTCCTAGGTGGCGGGGGAGGCCGCATGAGTAAGTTCTGGCCAATGGGATGAAACACAAATGTTACATGATGGTTTCTAGAAAGCTTTCTCAAATGACAGCTCCTGGGTGCCCTTTCTTCTCTGTTGCTTAGAAATGGGATGTGGTGCTGGAGTGCCTTCTGGGATTATGAAGTCAGGGATGCACCCTAGGGATGAGAGAGCACAAAGCGAAGTCAGCCTGAACCATGGTTGTCTGTGGAGATACTATGGCCGCCCTGGGCTATTCACACTTGGCCTCTGATATGTAGGAGACACCAACCTCTGTCTTGTTCAATCCATTTCTATGTGTTTCCTGTGGATCGCTGCACGCGGGGTGGCCTACAGCAACAGGCATTTATTATCTCACTGTTCTGGAGGCCAGAAGTTTGAAGTAAGCATCGCTGGGCCACGTCAGGTCAACAGAGCCTCTCTCCCTCCCTCCAGAGAGGCTTTAAGGCAGAATCTGCTCCTGGCCTCTGTCAGCTTCGGGGGCTGCCAGCCTTTCTTGGATTGTGGCTAAATCACTGCAATCTCTGCCTCAGTCTACACACTGCCTTATGTGTGTATGTGTGTTGAATCTCCCCCTGCCTCTCGCTTAGAAAGATATGTGACTACATTCAGGGTCCACCTGTGTGATCCAGGAAAACTTCCTCATCTCAAGATCCTTAACTTGATTATATCTGCCAAGACCCTTTTTCCAAGCAAGGGAATATTTGCAGGTTCCAGGGATGAAGACTTGATATCTCTGTGGGGGCATTGTCCAGTCTATTACACCACTGTTATCCATGTCCCTGTTACTTAGCCCTGAAGGGAGACCCCAGTGAATAGAAAAGAATACACGCAAAAGAATGTTCTGGGCAGCAATCTGTGTTGTAGCGATAAGGATGGACATGATCTCCATGATGAGCTGACTTTGGGGAACATACAAACAGATCATGGTCTGATATCATGGGGCCTTGTACAGTAATGAAAAGGAATGAGCTGTGGCTACATTTATCAGCCCGGTTAAATCCCCTGCAGGCTATGCTGAGCTCCATGCTGGGGGTTGAGGGCCAAGAGTTGAATTAGACCCAGTCCTCCCCAAAAGGAGCCCCCAGTCCAGTGATGGACCCAGACCCAGACCCAGTCATAACAGCACAGTGTATACACAACGGCAGTGTGTCCTGGGACCTGTGGTTGTGCTGGGAGCTCAGGGAAAGCTTCACTGAGGAGGATACTGGAGGATAAGTAGGTTTGCACCAGACGGGCTTGGGGGAGGGGCATTCCAAGTGGGGAGAAGTACAGGGGCAACAGGGTGGCTGTGTGAGAGGAGTGAGGGGAGCAGCTGCAGGCAGGGTGGTGCCAGGGTCGGGCAACAGAGCTCCCAACAAGAGAGGGGACTTCGTGGCCCAAGTGACTGAGTGTCACGAGTGGTGTGACCAGGCTCTGCCCACCCCTGCAAGTGTCAGCGGTCACCAGGGTGACAACCTTCCTCATTCAGTCCAGGGTGGAAAGATGTTTCCACAACCAGGGATGACAGTCCTGAATTTTCCCTGTGTGCAGCTGTTTTCCCTTTGCCATGCGCTTCCCTCCCCCAGCGACCCAGTCATTCCCCACTGTTCTCTGCACGGCTCTGCATCTGAGTAGCTACACAGGTAAATACAGAAGCCACTATTGTTGCATTTTTGGTTGGTAACTCCTCTCCTTTTTCGTATCTGAAAAAGACAAGTACATCAAGCAATAGTTAGAAATCCATGAGGCTGGGCACGTAATGTGTAAAGATGAACGTTTTGACAATAGCAGCATGAAGGGGGGAGCGAATGCAGCTACTTAGGAGCAAAGTTTTAGTAAACCATCGAAATGAACATTAATCTGGAAAACATTATGTTAAGTGAAAGAAGACAGACATAAAAGGCAACGTATTTTATGATTTTATTTATCTGAAATGTCCAGAATAGGCACATCCATAGAGACAGAAGGTAGATTAGTGGCTGCCAGAGTCTGGGATTGTGGGGGTTTGGGGGAGAGAGGAATGGGAGTGACTAACTTCTTTTGGGAATGAGGAAAACTCTCTGAAATTGGATTGTGGTGAGGGTTGCACAACCTTGTGAATATACTGAAACCCACTGCACTTTATACTTTAAATTAGTGAGTTTTACAGTATGCAGATTATTTCTCACTTAAAAAAAAGAAACCAAAAACCAACCCTACCACCCTGTGTGTAGCAATAGGAATGTACTCGGGTGCAAGTAATGGACAAAAACAAACCCCGAGAGCAGCTGCACCCGGGTGTCTACTCCAAGTGCCCCTCCGAGTAGCAGCCAGGCTGCACGGAGCATGGTGTGTAAACGTGACTGGAGGTCAGGCTGCAGTGCAGATTCAGATTCTCGGTATAGCCCAGAGAAGCAGAATTTCTCGTGCTCTCCCAGATGATGCTGGTGCTGCTGGTCTTAGGACCACACTTCCTGTAGGAAGGCAGTTCTGGTTATCTACTGCTGTGTAACAGTCCTTCACAAAACATAGAGGCATAAAACAATTGTTTACATGTCACGGTTCTGTGAATTGACTGGGCTCGGGTGGCTCCCATGGGGTCTTCTCATGCAGTTGTAGTCAGATGGTGGCTGGGGCTGGAATGCTCCAAAGGCTGCTCACCTGGGCTCACCTGTCTGGTACCTGGGCTGGGATGGCTACAACCGCCAGGGGCTGGTCAGGCCTTGGCCTCTCTCTATGCAGCCTTCTCACATGACTACCTTTCCACATTCCTTAGAGTAGTCTGCTCTGTGACATTCGCAGCTAGCTTTCCCCGGAATGAGTGTTCCAAGACAGGAAGTGGAAGCTGCAAGGCCTGCTGGCCTGAGCCTAGAAATTGGATGTTTATCATCATTCTTTGGGGTTCTAATGGTCAAAGCAGTCACAGGGCCCGCTTGAATTCAGGAAAGATCACATAACCCCTTAGTGGGAGGGATTTTAAAGAGCTTCACCTCCATTTTTAATCCTCCAAAAAGGTTCTGCTAGGTTCCTCGGGAAGAGCTTGTAGGTGCACTGTTCCCTCCTGAGTTCTCGTACCTTCATGGCAGTTTCATTGCCACCTGGTTTTGTTGTACATGTAGTCTGTGAGATTGGGTGTGCTATCCTGGCTGAACTGTTTGTATGTAGGAATTTGTGGATATTGAAATGCTATACCACCACTGACACCATCATCCAAGACTCTTCCCTCTGTGTTTCAATTTGAACCTGTATATTTTTTTCATTCCTGATACAGGTCATTACCCAGTGTGGGAGCCACAGGGCTCATAGAACATGTAGGAATATTCTGGCCAGGGAGCCCTCATCTGCCTTTGGCTGTGTGACCTCTAGAGACTTGAACTTTCTGAGTTTCTTCATTAGAAAATGAAAATACTTACTTTGAGGAGATGTATTAAGAGATGGCAGATTAAAAAAAGAGAAAGAGATAGCAGATAAAGGCATCTGGCACATGTTAGACAGCCAGTAAAGAGTAGACATGAGAAAAATAAAAAATGAGACAGTTGCCAACAGATTGAAGAGGAAAACAAAGACAGATTGGAGGTGTGGGCAGGATGCTAACTCAAGCCAATCCTTCTAGAGCAATTGGTAATATTTTACAAGAGCTGGGCAACTATTCTTTCCTTTGGCCTGGAATTTCCCCATCTGGGAATAAATTCCAAGGAAATCATTCCCAAGGGGAAAATATGCAGTTTCTCTGCAGATGTTTTTAACAGCACTATTCACAATAGGAAGTAACTGGAAACAAAACAAGTGACTAATTTAAAAAGTCTTGAAAAAGCAGAAGAAGAGAGCAAGACAGCAATAGAAAGTTGCTGTCTTGGGAGTTCAAGGGGTTAGTCCCTCCACTAAAGCAACCATTAAGCAAAAACAGACAGAACTAACTTATTTTGGAACTCTGGAATCCAACCAAGAGCTTACAGCAACCAGGGGAGTGTTTAATGAAGGAAAAAAAAATGTTAAGTTTCAGTAAGAGGGGATTGTGGTGTTTTTTCCTTCCCACCCACCATCCCCCATTGCCCTGACACAGGTGGCTGTGGAAATGGCAGCCCATGTCCCTGGTGTGACATGCTGAGCCAGGGGTCAATGTGGACTTTGTTTTCAAACACTGTGCTGGAAAGTTTCAACCAATTTGGCAGTTCCCTAAGGTACTGGTGCTGAGGTTTTGCTTGGTTTTGCGCCCCCTCAGGTTGAATCCACTTTCAGGAAGTGACTGTCAAAAGCATTTAAAGACATAGAATCCCCTTAGCCATCTGGGGCAAGGGTCAGTGGACAAGGATATCAGCAGATGTACTAAAAGACCTGGGAAGAAGGAGGCTGAGGAGGAAGATACTGGGTGGAATAAGGGCTTTGAAGGACTGTAGCATATACCACGGTATTTGGACTACAATGAACATGCCCAGGGCCAGATGCATACACAGAAGGGATCTCATAGGATCCTAGGCCTACAAGTCTAGCTGACCTGTAGGCTCTGCATAAGCAGGAGATGAAGCAGAGTCCTAGGTGGCCTGGCCAAGCATTGTAGGAGCACCCCACGTCAGATCCAATCTGCAAAGACTGGGAGAAGGGTTATTTCTTCTTCTTTTTGGCTCCGGGCTTTTATGAAAATTTCTGTCCACTGAGATAATAGAACAGAGAGTTCAGTGATGACACATGGCAAGAAATACAGTTTTTACAAAATAGTTTGGAAAAGTCACCAACAAACCCCACACAAAACAGAAAATGTCAGTTCTCCACAATCAATAGCAACAAACTCTGGGGAGAGGGAAGAATCTGATTTTCAGAGTTATCATGTTATAAAATTCAAAGTATCCAGTTTTCAACAACAACAAAAAATGACGAGGAATGCAAAGAAAGAAAAAAGTATGTCCCATTCACAGGAAAAAAAGAAATTAAGAGAAATTGTCCCTGAGAAAGCTCAGATATTCAACTTACTAGACAAATACTTTAAATCAATTGTCTTAAATATGCTTAAAAAGCTAAAGAAGTCCAGGAGAATGATGTATGAACAAATGGAGACTATTACTAAAAAGATATAAATTATGAAGAGGAACTATACGGAAATACTGGAGATGAAGAGTACAGGAGTTGAAATAAAAAGTTCGCTGGGGTATCAGAACCAGATCTGAGCAGAAAGAGGAAAGCATCAGCAGACAAAGACAGAGCAAGTGAAACCATCCAGTCTGAGGAGCAGAGAGAAAAAATCATGAGGGAAAATATTCAGAGCCTGAGGGATGCGTGGGCCATCGCAAGATATACCAATATATGCATTATGAGAACCCCAGAAGAAAGAGAGAAAGAGAGACAGAGAGGAAGGGGCAAAAGAATATTGGAAGAAATTAAGGCCAAACACTTCTGAAATTTGGTGAAATCATAATCTGCATATTCAAAACCTCAATGAGCTAAAAGTATGACAAACCCAAAAAGATCCACAAAAGACGTATTATATTCAAATTCTCAAAAGCCACATACAAGGAGAAGGATTTGGGAAAGTTAGAGGGGTAGCAAGCACCAGAAACTTGTCTCCCCACCTAGACAAGAATTGCCCAGGCAAAATCTGTCTCTTGTAACTATTTTGGAACTCTGGAGTCTATTGGAGGCTTGTAACTTCCAAGTAAAGTCTTGGACAGAAAAGGGTGGTTAATCTCAGTCAATCTTAGCTCTTAGCAGCATATTAATTCCTCCTCCTACCCCTCAGTGCCATGGCAGGCAGCTGTTCATGTGTTCTTGGAGCAGCTTGTACAAGGTTGGCAGAAGCCAGGCAGAGGGGAGGACCATGTACTTCAGATACTGCACATCTGCCCTCTAATCACTGATTGCTGCTTCTGATCACACAGGTGCAGACCCAGAGGCAGGGCTATTGTGGATCCTCCACCTAGTGTTGCAACCCACACGCTCTCTGGCTGAAGTGACTTCCAGGGGATGTAAAGGACCAGGCCTTTTTTTTTTTTTTAACTTTATTTTTCTCTTTTCCCCATTTTGGGAGCCAGACATTGAAAAATAAGACATTCAAAAGCACCTGCAATACAGAAGAAATTAGAAAGTCATTGTGCGTGACCAAGGGAAAATGCAGACTCAAAAAACAACAGACAAGGGATTTCCCTGGTGGTCCAGCAGTTAAGACCCCATCTTGCAATGAAAGGGACGCTGGTTCAATCCCTGGTCAGGGAACTAAGATCCCACAAGCCACAGGGCAACTAAGCCTCAGTGACGGAGCCTGCGTGCCACCACTAGAGAGATGCCCGTGCACTACAACGAAAGATCCCAGGTGCCGCAACTAAGACCCGACACAGCCAAAATAAATAAATAAATAAATAAAAACAGAAACAAACAAAAAAACAAAACAAACAAAGAAAACCACCAGGCAAGACTATAAGTTTACACCTCAGGCTGATCCTCAACAAAGAGACAGCTACAACAACTAAAAAATCAAAATCAAAACCAGCAAGTTCTGGGGAAGAGAGGGAATCAGATTTCCAGAAGTATCACATTATTAGGTTCAAATGTCCACTTTTCAACAAAAAATCACAAGGCATTAAAAAAAAAAAAAAAAAGGACAGTATGGCCCATTCAACAAAATAAATAAACAAACAGCCAGGAGAAATGGTTCCTGAAAAAGACCTGGTGGCAGATTTACCAGATAAAGACCTTAAAACAACTGTCATAAAGATGGTTGAAGAACTAGAGGAAGATGTGAAGAAAGTCAAGAAAACCATGTATGAACAAAATAGAAATATCAGGACTTCCCTGGTGGTGCAGTGGTTAAGAATCTGCCTGCCAATACAGGAGACACAGGTTCGAGCCCTGGTCCAGGAAGATCCCACATGCCGCGGATCAACTAAGCCTGTGTGCCACAACTACTGAGCCTGCATGCTGCAACTACTGAAGCCCGCTCACCTAGAGTCCATGCTCCGCAACAAGGGAAGCCACCGCAATGAGAAGCTGTGCACCGCAACAAAGAATAGCCCTCACTCGCCACAACTAGAGGAAGCCTGCATGTAGCAACGAAGACCCAATGCAGCCAAAAATGAATGAATAAATAAATAAGTAAATTTATTTATTTTAAAAAATAAATAAAGCTAATGGGGCAAAATATTAGCAATAGGAGAATGTGGGTAAAGGAAAGGGTACACGAGTATTCTTTGTATTATTCTGATTCTTGAAACATTTCTGTACATTTGAAATTATTTACAAATGAAGTATTTTTAAGGTATCTGTGTACACGGATAAAGTTTTCGTCACTTACTCATCCCTTCACTCCTGCAGTGTGTACTGAGTTCCTTCCATGGGCCATGCGTTGTGTCAATGCTGGGGATCCCCCTGAGCAGCCCCAGTTCCTGCCTTCGAGGCCTGTCCTGTCTCAGCAGACGTGTCAGCAACACATCGCATAGATGAATGGCTCCGTGCAGTTATGGTGTGTGTGTATATGGGTCCTAGCCGGGTTTTCTTCTCACTACATTTCTCTGACTCCAGCCTCTCCAGGGGAGAAGCTAGCCTTTTATCCTCATGGGTTTGGGGCTGCTTGGCCATTTTAGAAAAGGACCAGGGGAATGGCCTTGGGCAAAACAGGCCTTGAAACTAAAGAACAAAGGCCCTGGGGGCCTGAGTCCCAGAGACAAAAGCCAGGCTCACAAGAGTAAAAGATTAACTTTGTCTCTGTTACACTCACAAGTATACCTAGTTGCCACAAGACAAGAAGCTCAATTATCAATTTTAACCTTATCTGTTCCTGTGCTTTCTTGAAGAAAATTCTCATTCACTTCTTTCCCCTCACAGAAGCAGTCCCTATTCCCGATAGGTAGCCACCGTGGCTGCTGATCCAAGAATTCTGACGATTTCTGAAAATTACCAGTGATCATGAGACAAAACCTCCCTTTTGTTATAAAAGCAACTCAACCCTTCTGCTCAGGGAGCTGGCACTTTTTTTCCCGCCGTCTTCCTTGTGCACAAGCTGTCTCCTTTAATAAAAAGCTTTGCTCAAGAGCCTTGTGGAAGCGATATTCATTTCTAGGGTATTGCTGTCCAAGAATCTGGAAAGGGCCCAGTAACAAGGACACTTGAAATGAAAATCTTCCTGTCTCCATAGAAATTCTGATGTCAGGGAGGACGATGATGATGAGAGTAAAGACAAGGACCACATCCAGACTGGAAAGTAAGAAGTGAAACAATTTCTCTTCCCGGATGGCATCCTCTTGAATATAGAAAACCCTAAGGTATCCACCCAAAATTATTACAACTAATAAGTCAGTCCAGGAAGATTGCCGGACACAAGATCAGTGTGCAAAAATCACTTATAATTCTACACACTTGCAACGAACAATCCGTAAGTAAAGTTAAGAAAACGACTCTATGGCATTAAATAAAAAAACAATAAAATGCTTAGGAATAAGTTTAACAGAAGAACTACAAAACTTACATTCTGAAAACTACAAAACATTGTTAAAAGCAATTAAAGAGGTTCTAAATAAGTGGAAACATGGTTTTATCGACCTCAGCTGTTTCTGGAACTCTGTGAGTGTGTAGGGTAGTCATGCAAAGCAAGGAGCAACTCGTGAACTGAGCTTTCAATAATTATCACAAGACCAAAAAAGAAAAAAATGACAAAAACCTGTGCTTTATTCTGGGAGTGATTTTGTAGGATTAATCCATGCTTTGCCCAACGAAGCTTGATGCCTGAACTTGTCACGTGTGGATCTGTATGCCCAGTGGTAGCCACACAGCAAGTGCTTTGCCAGATTGAATGACATTGTGAAGATAGTTTCTTCCTTATTAGTTTCCTGTCAACATTCTCTTTTCCTTACTCTGGCTCCCTCTGCCTTCCTGCCCTGTGTGTGCAAACACAGGTTTACAAGGGAAGATGTAGGATCTCAAATGAATTGAAGGTGAAATGCAATCATGATGCAGCATCTTTCCCCATTCTATTTTGTACCAGCCTTGCTCATTTCTCTATTAAAATCATACATGTTAGAGATGGATGAGCTCGCATAGCCTCCAGCACGTGGTAGGACCTCAATCCCCATTTGTATGCAATTGAGTCAAAGACAGAATCACAGAAGACATGGTCTCAGAGGATGGGGAAGATTTAGACAAGCATATTCCATGGAGGTGACCTCTGGGAATGTCTACTTTTTTACAAAGATGTTAAGCCCACGGGAACCATACCATCTTTTCGACTTTTCACTAAAGTAATTGACTAAAACACCTGATTATCATGAGATTTGCACCATTTTAAGCCATTAAGTTTGTGGTGATTGTGTACAATTTATACACTTTAAATATGTACAGTTTGTTATAGATCAATTATACTCCAGTAAATTTTTTTTTTTTTTTTTTTTGCTGTACGCGGGCCTCTCACTGCTGTGGCCTCTCCCATTGCGGAGCACAGGCTCCGGACACACAGGCTCCGCGGCCATGGCTCGCGGGCCCAGCCGCTCCGCGGCATGTGGGATCTTCCGGGATCGGGGCACGAACCCGTGTCCCCTGCATCGGCAGGCGGACTCTCAACCACTGCGCCACCAGGGAAGCCCTCCAGTAAATTTTTTTAATGGCAAAAGATCTGAACAGACACTTCACCAAAAAAGAGACATAGGAGGTAAATGAGCAATGTCATGAGTTCGTAGAAAGATACAACTAAGAATCACAACAACATTCCTCTACCCTACTAGGAGGGCTTAAAATAACAAAATAAACAGAAAAAAACACTGACAAAACCAAATCCTGATGCAGAAATGCGACAGCTATAACTCTCAAACCTTGCTGATGGGGGTGCAAAACGATGCAGCCACTTTGGGAAACATGTTGGCAGTTTCCTATAAGGTTATACAAACACTTATCATAAGACCCAGCCATCCCATTTCTGATATTTACCTAAGTGAGATGAAAACTTATGGTCACATGAAACCTGTACATGTGTGTTTATAGCAGCTTTATTCATAATAGTAAAAAACTTGGTGCTGAATTTGACCAATGCTTTTTCTGCATTTATTGTGAAGATCGTTTTTTTCCACCTTTATTCTATTAACATGGTATTTGAGCTAGAGGTTATCAGTTTTGTTGATTTCTCAAGACAGCTTTTGATTTCATTGATTTGTCTTCTCAGTATGTTCATGTATTGGCTTAAATGGTCGAGCGCAATTATAAAAGCTGTCTTAATGTCCTTGTCTGCTAGTTTCAACACCTCTGTCATTTCTGCATGTTTCTATTCATTTATGTTTTTTCCTAGTATGGGTCACATTTTTCTGCTTCTTGGCATGTCTACTAATTTTTTGTTGGACACAGGACATCACGGATGTTATTTGTTGAGTATCTGGACTTTGTTGTCTTCCTTTGAAGGGTGTTGGACTTTGCTCTGGAAGGCAAGTAAGTTACTTGTTGATGTGTTTGATCTCTTTGAGACTTTTAACAATAGTTTATTTCAAAATAATTACGGATTCACAGGAAATTTCAAAGATAGTACAGAGAGGGCTCATGAACCCTTCACTGTTTTCCCCATGTCTACATCTTCCATAACTATTGTACAATATCAAACTCAGGAAATATATGTTGATAAAATATGTATGTATAATTCTGTGCCATTTTATCACATGTATAGATTCATGTACAGCCTCCCACCCTTACCATGGTTTTACTTTCCAGGGTTTCAGTTACCCACGGTCAACCTCAGTCCTAAAATACTGAATGGAAAGTTCCAGAAATGAATAATTCATTAAGTGTTAAATCGCAGGCCATTCTGAGCAGTGTGATGAAATCCCCCACTGTCTCGCCCGGGATGTGAGTCTTGCCTTTGTCCAGCTTAGTCCACCTGTTAGTTGCTTAGTAACCATCTCAGCTGTCAGACCAGCTGCCTCAGCATCGCAGGACTTGTGTTCAAGTGACCATTATTTTACTTAATAGGTCCCCAAAGTGCAAGAGTAATGATGCTGGCAATTCGGATATGCCAAAGAGAAGCCCTACAGTGCTTCCTTTAAGTGAAAAGGTGAAAGTTCTTGACTTAATAAGGAAAGAAAAAAAATCATATGCTGAGGTTGCTAAGATCTACAGTAAGAATGACTTTTTTTAAAATTGAGGTATAGTTAATGTACAATATTATAAGTTTCAGATGTACAGCATAGTGATTCACAATTTTTAAAGGTTATATTCCACTTAGTTATTATAAAATATTGGGTATGTTCCCTGTGCTCTACAATATATCCTTATAGCTTATTTATTTTATATATAGTAGTTTGTACCTCTTAATCCCCTACTCCAATCTTGCCCCTCCTCCCTCTTCCCTCAACCCACTGGTAACCACTAGTTTGTTCTCTATATCTGTGTATCAGTGAGTCTGTTTCTTTTCTTTCTTTCTTTCTTTTTTTAGGCCGTGCCACACGGCACGTGGGATCTTAGTTCCCTGACCAGGAATCAAACCCGTGCCCCCTGCAGTGGAAGCAAGGAGTCTTAACCACTGGACCACCAGGGAAGTCCCTCTGTTTCTTTTTATCTTCACTAGTTTGTTTCATTTTTTTAGATTCTGCATATAAGTGATATACAGTATTTGTCTTTCTCTGTCTGACTTAATCCACTTAGCATGATACCCTCCAAGTCCACCCATGTTGCTGCAAATAGCAAAATTTCATTCGTTTTTATGGCTGAGTAATATTCCATTGTGTATATGTACCACATCTTCTTTATCCATTCGTCTGTTGACGGGCATTTAGGTTGTTGGAGATTTTCGTATTATCTTCCTGTTATTGATTTCTATTTTGGTTCCATTGTGGTCAGAGAATACACTCTGTGATTTCAATTCTCTTACATTTGTCACAGTTTGTTTTGCGGCCCAAGATGTGGTCCACCTTATTTGCAGTCACTCGAAAGCACGTGTAATCTGCTGTTCTGTTGTTGGGTGGAGTGTCTGAGAAGTGTGAATCGGGCGCAGTTTGTTGATGGTGGTGTTGGGTTCTTCAGTATCCTGGCTGGTTTCTATCTGAGGCTTGTTTTAAAGTTTTGCTAGAGGAAGGTAGGTTAGCTTTCACCCAGGGGTAGTTTGGACTTACTACTCGGACATGCTGGCTCCGGGGTGTCTGCTGTGTTCCCCTGGCCAGCACTGAGGAAGCTACTCTGGCTGCTCAGAGCTTGAACATCTTTCCCTGTGAACTCTGGGAATTTGTCAGCTCACAATTCCCTGGTTGTACGTCTCTGTGAAGTTTTACTCTGTGCATGCAAGTCACACACTCGGCAAAACTCCAAGGAATTCCACACACAAAGGAATGCCTCATTCTCCCCAGCCCTGATCTCCACCCCCTCCACCCACTGAGACCACCAGCCTCTGTGCCGTCCGCTCTCTGCACCCAGGATCGCCTCTGCTCACCCGGCCAGGGCAGACCCAGGCTACCCCTTCCCCTTTCTCATGAGTCCGAGCCCCTGACCCCTGGTTGTCCAGAGTTTTCAAAGAGCTCTTTGATAGGTTTTGCCCAGTTTCCTAGTTGTTTATCAAGGAGGGTTAAATGCAGTCCTTTCTACCATATCATGCCTGGAAGAGGAAGTCTGTTCCATATTGTTAACATTCTGAGAATAATAATGTCACATGGCAACATGGGGAAGTGATGGTAGTGGAGTTTCAAGTTCTCCTTTTATTTTAAGTGTTGCTGAATAGGGAAAAAAGAAAAGGCAGTTACATAGGCAACCTGATGTCAGGGATGAAGCAGTGGATGGAACTCCAGCCGTCCTGCATGCTCCCGCGTCCTGTCCACCTCCCTTCCACCTCCTGTCGTCTGGAGTCAGACCTGTGGGTCTGACGTGATCCTCACTCGGGGCGGGCTTCCTTGCCCCCCGCAGCAGAGTTAGTGGGTCTCTTCTTTGCCACTCCCTCTGCTGCCTCATTCACTCGCTCCACCCTCACCCCAGTATTTGTCTCCTTCTCTTCCAACACCTGTGATCCTTCACCCAGATGGTCACCTCAGCCTGGGTGTGGATGAGCTGGTCTGGGGAGAATGTGTAGAACAAAGACCATAGATGGTGTCTGGAGATCCCAACGCCTGGAGGAAAGCAGAGGAAGAGAGAGGAGCCCAAAGTGGACTTGATAAAAGCTCAGAGAGGTCAATCGACTTACTCAAAGCCACACACATTCACTTCGCATGCCTCTATGTGCCTTTGTGGGAAAATCAAGGCTAACATTAGCCAGTTTGCACTGGTTTGGCCATCCTTGTTTCTAGCTGGCATCCACTCTCACTGACCTCTGTGGCCTCTCCTAATTGGTTAGATCCACTCTGCACGAGACCTGCCCCCCACCCCCGGCCCCGGGCAGGTAACATTTTGATCTGCTTATGGAAGTGTACTCTCCTCACCCAATATTGGTTGTGACTCCAAATCCTCCTCCCGCTATAGCCTCAGGAAGAGACAGCACAGCAGAAGGCAGAGAGAAGAAAGGCGTTCTTGATTTTTGAGTCATTTGGGAACTTCCTCACAGAGCAAATGGTTTGAGAGAAAAGGGTTTGAGTGGCAGAGGGGAGGCCTTGGGCTTACAAACACCTTCCTTCTCTTGAGATTTAGAGCAAACAGGACACCTGGTGAGTAAGACAATTTCCCATCCCACCCAAGCCTCTAAAATGAAAGGAGTTTCTCTGTGCTGGAGAAACAAGTGGTCTGGAGGGGAACAGCCAGGGATGCAGGGAGCTGCTGCTCCTGGCTGTGCTGTGTGGCTGGCTGCTGTGGGCAGTGGGTAAATAAAGACCCCTGATGGCTTTGGATGGGCTGGGAGTGGAGAGGACTGTGCTCGGGGAAAGGCAGGACCTGGGGGTCTGGGTCCAGTCTCGAGTAGAGACAGTCATGTGGGCTGACTCATAGCCTAGCAGGGCACTGAGGGGGTAGGCACAGGATTTCCCAACACCGTGTGGGCACAGGGGAGGTGGGGGCGTTACAAAGCCAAAGAGGCTGGGTGGTGGTAGGGTACACAGAGTGGACATGACTGAACACCTCAGGGACCAAGGCCACGAATGCACCAAGGATGCCAGTAATTTGCGTAGAAGTGGACACTGCTGGCCCAGTCCATGCTGGGCACCACATAACCCTTGAACTTCAATGCAGCAGCAGGAATAGTGGAGGAGACTGTTGCTGACTGAGCACCAGCTCCAAACACTTGGCAAGGTGAGACTTCAACGTAAGGCAGTATCAAAAAAGAACACAGCTGCGTTTCTTGTCCATCCACATTTGTTGTTTGAGATCCGCACGCGCTGCACTCCAGTCTCAAACATTCAGATGTATTTCTTCTGCACTACTACGTGTCGTGCCGGGCTCCAGGATGGCTGCAGCACTTGCCACACAGCACTGTGGACCCAGCCAAGCTCCAGAGACTGACCTCACTTTGCATCCCGTCTCCATCACACTAACCATGTGATTGTGGGTTGTCTGACTCTCAATTTCCTCATCTGTAAGTGAAGCTAATGATATAACTTGGCAAAATAGAACTAAAAACAAAACCTTCCCCCAGCCCAGACGTCTCCACAAAGGCACTAGAAAAAGAAAACTCTTACTGTTGAATAGGCATTAAACTAGAACGTGATAAGCATCACAGACCACCCGTTAAGAGTTTGCAAAGACAGAAAGGAATCCACTCCTTACACAGACAAGCGCACTCTCCATTGCACATGTGTTCTTGAGCTAAACAATAACCAGCCCTCTAGTAAGAGGAACTCAACTGTACCATCTATCACATGTAATTCATCCTAATTTTACCTTGTAACTGGGGAGATTAACTGTGTCTCCAAGTGAGGGTCTTAGGCAGGAAAGAATTCAAGGGTGAGCCATAGTAAAGTGAAAGAAGGTGAGAGCAGCCCCAGTGTATGGGGTTGTTAGTTTTATTTATTTAATTTTATTTTTGGCTGCGTTGGGTCTTCGTTGCTACGCATGGGCTTTCTCTAGTTGTAGCAAGACGCAGCTACTCTTCATTGCGGTGCATGGGCTTCTCATTGTGGTGGCTTCTCTTGTTGTGGAGCATGGGCTCTAGGTGCACGGGCTTCAATAGTTGTGGCATGTGGGCTCCGTAGTTGTGGCTTGTGGGCTCTAGAGCGCAGGCTCAGTAGTTGTGGTGCATGGGCTTAGTTGCTTTGCGGCATGTGGGATCTTCCTACACCAGAGCTCGAACCCACGTCCCCTGCATTGGCAGGTGAATTCTTAACTACTGTACCACCAGGGAAGTCCCAGGGTTGTTAGTTTTTATGGGCTGAGTAACTTCATAGGCTAGCAAGTGGGAAGATTATTCCAACTATTTGGGGGAAGGGGCAGGAATTTCCAGGAGTTGGACCATCATTGCCCACTTTTGGGCCTTTTGTGGTCAGCCTCGGAACTATCATGGTGCCTGTATGTGTGTCATTTAGATGCTAATGCATTACAGTGAGCATATAATGAGGCTCAAAGTCTAGTGGAAGTTGAATCTTCCACCATCTTGGGCTTAATTTGTTCTAACCAGTTTTTGTTGTATCCTCAAAGGCTGTGTCATTCTTCTAATGGTTGTACCCTTCCCCCTTCCCTCCTGTCTCATTCCTCTCTCAGAGATTTCACTCCCATATTCTTATCGGAAGAAGAGGAGTGACAGTCCATCTTCTGTAGCTTGTTTCAAGGCTGAGTAGGGGTGTCGACCCTGCCTGTCAGGGAGTAAATATCTCTGGATGCCTGATCCAGGGGTCCCAGGGGCAGGACAGCTCCTTGTTTTGAGTCAGAGGGCAGCAAGGGCTGGAATCCTGGCATAATCATCATCTTGATGAGGAACTGTTGTAACTGCTCCATAGCCTTCCTACAGATCTTTTTTTTTTTTTTTTTTTTTTTTTGCGGTACGTGGGCCTCTCACTGTTGTGGCCTCTCCTGTTGCGGAGCACAGGCTCCGGATGCGCAGGCTCAGCGGCCATGGCTCACGGGCCCAGCCGCTCCGCGGCATGTGGGATCTTCCCGGACCGGGGCACGAACCCATGTCCCCTGCATCTGCAGGTGGACTCCCAGCCACTGCGCCACCAGGGAAGCCCCCCTACAAATCTTCTTGATGAAGCACTTTTGCAACAGCATCAGAGTACAACGGTAACTATCTATAGATGACAAAAGACTTAAAAAGCCACAGTTAAACACTTGATTACAATGTAATTGACAAAGAAACTTGATTACTGCTGTTACACACAACATTTTAAGATAATAACCAGAGGGACTTCCCTGGTGGTCCAGTGGTAAAGAATCCACCCACAGTTAGTTGAAGGTCAATGAACTTCAGTTAGAATTTGATATTTGGGAAGTTTGTCAAAAATATCAAAAAGCTTTCAAAGCACTTTGTCAAATAGGATCACGGGTCACTGTGAAACACTTATTCACTTAACCAAAATGACAGAATATTTCAAAAGCAAATACAGATCACTTAAATGCAAAGAACCTCATACAATCTGTCATCTAAAACAGGATTCCAAGAAAACTTTGTTCTCTTAACAGAGAGAGAACTAAACTCCAGTCTTGTACTAGCCTACTCTTAATAACAAAATCCATTTACCTAATGAAATTTAATCCAATCTTAGCCAATCCTGACCATGTACAAAAGCTTTTCTCAGGGTTCCTTTTCCATGAGCCTTCTACAACTTTTTGTATCCATACTATTTTGTCCCTTATTTTCTTTTCCATTCAGAAACAACCAGCTCTAGGACAAAACTAACCTTTTTCTCTTTAACAAAATGCATTTCCTCACACCTTCTTTTACTGAAAGCACACATCTTACTTTCCTGGATATAATGAAATGTTTCCCTTCTTGTTATTTTTAAAAATATTTATTTATTTACTTGGCTGCATTGGGTCTTAGTTGCGGCACACGGGATCTTCGTTGCAGTCTGCAGGATCTTTTGTTGTGGCACACAGGTTCTTCATTGCGGCACACATGGGCTTCTCTCTAGTTGTGGCGCGTGGGCTTCTCTCTAGTTGTGGCGCATGGGCTCTAGAGCATGTAGGCTTAGTTGTCCCGCGGCAAGTGGGATCCTAGTTCCCCGACTAGGGGTTGAACCCGCATCCCCCGCATTGGAAGGCAGATTCTTAACCACTGGACCACCCAGGAAGTCCCCCCCTTATTATTTTAATAGCTTTAATTACATACATTATAATTTTAACCCTTAAAAAGCTTAATCTCCAGTGAAAATCAAGAAGCAAGTAATTGTGATCTGTTTCTCATACCAGCTTCTCCTGATTGGGAAACTTATGCTTTAGTTTTCCTCTTCTAAGAAGGCAAGCATAGGTAAACTTAGACCTGCCCAGCAATTAATGTTCTAGTATTTTATCCTATTTGAAATGACCCAGATAGTCAATGAGTTCTCTTCATTTAACTTGGTTTAGTTTCAAGTTATCAAAATCTGGAGAGACCATATTAGACATTCCCAAAACATAATTATTCCTATAGAGTTTACCTAAAAACTCTTATCTCATTTACATTTACTTTCCTTAGAAGTTTCTTGGGAGTTCCCTGGTGGTCCAGTGGTTAAGACTGTGAGCTTCCGGGACTTCCCTGGTGGCACAGTGGTTAAGAATTCACCTGCCAATGCAGGGGACATGGGTTCGATCCCTGGTTAGTGAAGATCCCACATGCTGCAGAGCAACTAAGCTCATATGCCACAACTACTGAGCTCGCATGCCACTACTGAAGCCCACGTGTGCTCCACAGCAAGAGAAGCCACCACAATGAGAAGCCTGTGCACCGCAACGAAGAGTAGCTCCTGCTTGCCACAACTAGAGAATGCCTGTGTGCAACAATGAAGACCTAACGCAGCCAAAAATAAATAAATAAAATTAATTAATTAAAAAAAAAAAGACTCCGGGCTTCCACTGCAGGGGGCATGGGTTTGATCCCTGGTTGGGGAACTAAGATCCTGCATCCCATGCAGTGCGGCAAAAAAAAAAAAAAAAAAAAAAAAAAATCAAGTTCCTTAAAAGTTTCTTCACATTGAGTTACTTTCCTTGTTGGCAAATTTGCAACAGGCATAAGGTCTTATTTCACCTCTAGTAAGCCTAGGTACAGCAGAAATAGTATACTTAACATTGTAAAGACACATCTGTATTAATCAAACCAACAAGCTTAAGCAAGCTTCAATACCAGATATAGATTCAGTATTGAGTATTTCCCAGTTTCATTCTGAAATTCATTCTGGCCAGTTTCTTTTATATTTCTGAGTATCTATATAAGCGCTTAATTTCCTTTAAGCCACTTAAAAAATATATTTATTTATTTATATTTTTTGGCCGCGTTGGGTCTTAGTTGCGGCACGCGGAATCTTTCGTTGTGGTGCGCTGGCTCTTTGTTGCAGCGCATGGGCACATTTCTAGTTGTGGCATGCAGGTTTTCTCTTCTCTAGTTATGGCCTGTGGGCTCAGTAGTTGTGGCGCACAGGATTAGTTGCCCCGTGGCATGTGGGATCTTACTTCCCGGACCAGGGATCAGGGATCAAACCTTGTCCCCTGCATTGGAAGGCGGATTCTTTACCACTGGACCACCATGGAAGCCCCCTTAAAGCCATTTAAACAGAGCTCTTTTACAGATTAATTTTGGTAAGATACATACAAATATGCAAACAAACAGAGACATCATAGTTCCCATTCCAAAGTTTTAGCCATGAATCAGGTACAACAATGTAAAATCCATCAGTTGCAAAAGAGGTAGAATTCAAATCGGGTTTCTGGTAGATGGAACAAGTCAAGGTCACCGGTCTGGATGGTAATCCCTTTTAACTAATATTTATGAAAGACACTTAAGACCTCTATTTGTCCTTGACAGTCAAGCTCCAAATTACCTACCCCCTTTCCTGAAATTTGCATTTTAAAAAGAAGGCAGAGATAAGGGTTCCAGGAGAAGATCAGGTAGAACATTTGCATCTCAAAGGCGTGAAGAGAAAGGCATGTTCCTCCTAGGATAATTTTGTTCCCTTAAGGCCAGAAAAAAATTTTTCCCTCAATACTTACAAGCCTCTTAAGATAAGTAGGGGAGGTTTGGGGAGTGGTAAAAGGATTTGTGGGTTTCGGATTATTTGGAGCCACACCTCTGGTCCTGTAAAGACTAGATTTGTAAAATAAGGACAGCTTTTTGTGTTTTCTCTCAAAGAATTTGGTGGCCACCTCAACGATACCAAAAGACTGACACCTAGGTTGGAATGTTTCACTTTCCCTCATTTACCTTAGGGGAGAAGGCCCTCCCCACCAAAATTCCTATCAGCTATGGTCAGTTTAGTCAGACTGGTGACCTCCCATTTTGTTAATCTATTTGCAAACACTTTTGAGCATCTACCCTGGGTTGAAGACATTTTCTAATTATGGCCCTCAGTTCGGCCTTTGATCTGAAGAGGCTGGCCTACAGCCTCACGTGGTCCCACTTCTAAAGGTAGCCTGACTATTTTTAGTCCATTCCACTTATCCCATGGTTACCCTCTACTACAGAGTGGAGGCATTTGTGGCATTATGTGGTTGTCTGGATTTGTCCACTCAAAGGCAAAGAGGTATCGGGAGTCTGGGTGCAGGGGGATGCTAGAGAAAGCATCCTTTAGGTCTAGCACTGCGAACCAGTTTGCAGTCTCTGGGACTTGGGTCAATATGGTATATGGATTAAGGACTATAGGGTGAGGGTGAACTGGAACCACTGCCTCATTAACTGCCCTCGGGGCTTGAACAAACCTGTATTCTCCACTCTGTTTCTTATGGGCAGAATGGGGGTATTACACAGAGATCAGCAGGGTCGGAACAGCCCATATTTTAAGAACTTGGTTATTAAAAGTTGGATACCTGTTGAGCCTTGGGCCTCAAGGGACCCTGTCTCTTCCACGGGTAATCAGCATTGGGTTTTAACGAGATATGAACTGGGGGCACATTAGTAGCTTTGCCAGGACCTCAGTGTCCCAGACAGTGAGGTTCAGTTGAGATACAATATGGGGTGGAATGGAGACCTCCTCTAGCTCGAGACTGAGGCAGGTTCCCATGGCTGGGTGCCTTCTCTGTGAGGGTCTCCAAGTTTGGAGTACTGTTTGGAATTTAGTGAGCAAGTCCCTTCACAGCAGGGGATGGGGCACTCAGACATGAGCAGAAACTGATGCGCAAGAGTAAAATTTCCTAGCAAGCAGCTGGCGGGGGGGGGGGGGCAGGGTGTGTGTGTACTGAGTCACTTGGTTTGGGCCATCCATAAACCCCCGTTATCATACAGGATTGTACAAGGGTCCAGGGAAATCGGTCAGCACAGAGTGGGCAGCCCCCGTATCTAATAAGAAAATAACTCTCGTACTGGCCACGTCAAGGGCTGCCCGAAGCTCCTCCGGAGACATGACCAGGAGTCCTTTGGGAGCCATTGAGGGTCCCAGGCCCCATCAGTCTTTGGTCCTGTCAGCCATCGTTGGTGTGGGAGCCCTGAGTCGCCTTTAGGACTGAGGGCAGCCCCACTTCCAGTGGTCCTTGTGTTTACATTTTGGACAGGGTACTGCTGGCCCTCTTTCTCATGGGTGACATTCATCTTCCTGGCTGAACTTCAAACAGATCCCTTCTTGGCAGGGCCGTGGCTCAGATCCAGACTTCCTGGATCCTGTGCCTGCCATGGGCTTTCTCAAGGGAGGGTAACCCTGAGGTGGTGCAGGGGCTAGGGCTGCAGCCAATAACTGTGCCTTTTCTTGTTGGCCCTGATATCCCAAAAATGTAAGAAGGGAGTATGCTGCCAGAGACTCTAGTGGATGGAGCTCCTCAAGGGAGTGTCACAGAGATAAATCCTGATGGCAGTGTAGGAGATAGTATAATTGGCTTGATCCATGTTGGCCCCCAACTCCAGGGTAGGGGATCACGGCAAAAGAGGTGTTTAATTAAGCAGGGGAAACTGGGCTTGTGGCTGTCAGGCCATGAGAAAGGGTCTGTTTGGCAAAGACAACAGTGAGGTCCCTGTGGGCACCTGAAATCTTTCTGAGAAAGAAAAAGAGAAACAAATAGAGCTGAAGGGTAGGGCTGGAGCTGTAGTGATAACAATGCAAGGCAAAAGCTCCCCTCAGGATATGGTCTTTGTGCTGTTGAGGAGGGGCACCTCTTCACAGAAGTAAAGCAGAGGTAACACTCCACCTGCTGGCAAAGCCTGGCAAGGAGGCTCCAGGACCTGTAGACAGTCTAAGAAATCAGGAGGGGATGAGAAAAGGAGGATATAAGAGAAATCTGGGACAGGAGGGAAGGTGTACAGCCAGGACACTTCCCAGGCCAGAGACTCATCGGCCCACTGAGAAAGGAGCTCCACCACTACCTCTGCTCAGGGGTTGATAAAGTCCGAGACCGCCATGTGTGACCAGGGGTGCAGTGAGGCCGTGAGCCCTGAGCGGCACCCAGGGAGGGCCGAGCCACACATCTAGCTGGAGGCTCCTGTAGTGCCCCATTTGGGCCCCCTGATGCAGTTCTGGCATTCTGGAACCAGGCTGAGACTAAGAACGAGTAAGGAGGCGGAATCGGGCTTGAAGAGCCGCGGACGGGAAACTCACCCAATCAAGTTGCCAATGGCTCGCCACGGTCTTAATTTGGAAGTCCGAGTGGTGGTCCCTGTGGATCATCTCGGGTCCAAAGAGATAGAGTGATGGGGAGAATGAGGGAGATTGAGGGGAGAAAAGCCCTGGGCCTGGAAGGCTCCTTCAGGGCCAGAGAGCTGCTCTCTGCCCAATCTCGCAGGCAGCGTCAGCCGCCGCCTAAGGGACAAGTCCCGGCCACCCTCCGCAGAGGGGAGCCATAGCTCAGTAGGCGGATCAAGACTATGCCCTTTGACGTCCCTTTTGTGGTCGCCACAAAAGATGTTGCAGGAGAATGGGGGAGTGAGAGGATAGTCATGTCTCAGGTGTCGCGCGAGTTCCTGGGACAGGACAGACCAGCAAGTGAGGGTCCTTGGCTTCACACAGGAAAGAATTTAAGGGCGAGCCATAGTAAAGTAGAAGTGAGTTTGTTTAGAGAGATATGCACACATTCCTCGGGCAGAATGCAGTCCCTTTCAGGTGAGAGCAGCACTGGGGTGTGGAGTTTTAGTTTCTCTGGGCTGGGTAATATCATAGGCTAACAAGTGGGAGGATTATCCCAAGTATTTTGGAGAAGGGGCAGGGATTTCCAGGAATGGGGCCACTGCCCACTTTTTGGTCTTTTATGGACAGCCTTCGAACTGTCTTGGTGCCTGTGGTGTGTCATTTAGATGCTAATGCATTACAGTGAGCATATAATGAGGCTCACGGTCTACTGGAAGTTGAATCTTCCACTATCTTGGGCCTAATTGGTTCTAACCAGTTTTTATTGTATCCTCAAAGGCTGTGTCATTCTTTTGATGGTTTTGCTCTGCTCCTTCATTCCTGTTTCAGGAGGAACAACAAACTTCTCCTATCTTTATGACAGGAGGTAGTTTTGCAACTTAGAAGGAGGCTCCTACCCACCCACAGTCACTTGGAAATAGCTGTGCTGGATCCTTCACGTTTCCGTTTCAAAGAGATGGCTCCCAGGTTCTTGAGAACGACATTCCTGGTCATAAATTTGACAAAAGACCTATCTAGTCTTCAAAAGGATGTATATACATTTCAAAGAGATGTTACCAAACTGAACTTGCATCTGCTCACCTGATGCACAGCAAAGCCAACCTACTGACACAGGGTTGTGGTGAAATAAAGTATAGCATTTACCGCAGGGCCAAGTAAGGAGAATGGCAGCTCATGCTCAAAAGACCCAAACTCCCCAATGGTTTTCAAAGACAGTATTAGGGGTGAGGGTTCAAGGGTGGGTGATCAGCTCGTGACCATTCTTCTGATTGGTTGGTGGTGAGGTAACAGGGTAGTGTTTTGGGAATCTCAATTATCAATTTTTTGGCTCTAGCTGGTCTGGGGTCTACGTGCTGGTGGGCAGCATGCAGCTAACTTCTTCCACCTGGTGGGGGTTTTAGTTTCTGCAAAACAGCTCAAGGATACTGCTCAGGATGTTATCTGTAGCCCTTGAAGAGGAACTAAAGGTTCTTAATTTGTTTATGGATAAACTATTATTATTTTATCTTGCTTGACTGCTTTCCTTTGTTTCTGCATTTTCTCACTTCTCTGATTAAATTTGCTTTTTGGAACTTGGGAAAGCTTAGGAGGCTAAAGCCTTTCTACAAACAAGAAGCAGGGGACACGGGGGTGGGGTGTCTGTCCCGTTGAAGGTCCTGCAGGGTCCTGCTTTGTTTCAAAGAAGAGAAAGCACTTACAAGTTTTCTAAAGTAAATGCTCAAAGAAAATGGAGGGGAGGGAAATCTCTTATTTAACCTGAGGAAATTAAGCCTTTTATTTAAAATTTGTATTTATCTTTACAATCTACTTCCTGCTTGATGCTCTAAATTCCAAAAATCCATGGGGGAAGGGGGGAGAATGGAGGGCAGGGGAACTAGGGGAAGGAAGGGAGTCACTAGGCAAAAAAGCATTTAACAAAATCATTCTCACTACAGTTGATCCTCGAGGAGGATGAGTTTGAACTGTGCGGGTCAACTGGTACGAGAGTTTTTTTTTTCTCTCTATAAATACTTACTACAGTACTACATGATCAATTGTTGGTTGAATCCTTGGATGTGGAACCACGGACACAGAGGGCTGATCTTAAAGTTGTAAGTGGATTTTTGACTTTGCAGGCATGGGGGCCCCCAACCCCCAAGTTGTTCAAGGATTAACTTTATATGCATTGCAGTGCATGACTCCTGGAAATAACAGTGCCTCCTCTCTGAATTGTTATGGATCCCTACTCTCTCATTGTCTTTCCCTGGACTTTTCCGAATCAGCTTTGAATCCATTCACTGTGACATCAGCGACATTTGTTGCAACATTTTGGAAGTTGCTTGACATTATAAGAGGTAAAGTGTTGTAGGTACGTTGAGAACTGAAAGATCAGGAGCTGCTAAAGAAAAAAATATTCAATGACACAGTAAGGCAAATTTTATTCAAGGGGGCAGGGATATTTCAGTAGGTGTAGGGACCACTGCCATGGAATCTTGCAGTTGGGGATAGAGATTGGGCTCAACTCTGAACACAGCAGGAGCAGTGGAAATTTATAGCCAAGGAACATGGTGAGGTTGGTGGATGGAAAATTACTAAGAGGAAACATCAGGGGGGTGGTCAGGGTTTCTGACATCACATCAAGTTTCTGATGTGATGTCAGAAACTTGATGTTTCTGGCTAAACTGACCAGGCCTGGGTGATCAGACATCACCGAGGATCGTAGAGGATGAGGATCCAATCAGATAGGGAGAATGGGGTGGGGGGTAGTCAACTGACTTAGCAGGATTCTTGCTTAATTAAATCCGACAACACAGAGACAAACAGGAAAGTCCAAAAGTCAGGCTTCTGTCAGGGAGAGAACTTTTGTCAGCTCTTTCCCTATATCGTGCAGGCCCTCGGTTTTTTAATTCTTAACAATGGTTTATATTATTGAGCCCTTACTGTGTGTCAGGCACAATGTCAAGTGTCTTAGATATGTCTATTATGAGTCCGCCCCACAGCCCTGCCAGGCAGATATAATTATCTCCAATTAAAAGATGAGAAGTATGAAACTCAATAAGTGAAGTGACTGGTCTAGGATTCTGTATGTGCAGAGTAATAGTGTCGGAGTTGGAACCCAAGTTTGTCCTATTTAAATGACCACTGTGCTAACCTGTAGGTAGGACAATGCAGAAGTTAAGTATAGCAACAGAATTCACCCCTAATCCTCGGTCTTCTCGGAAATCCCCCGCCCCTAGCCGGCAGCCCGGGCGGATGGCACCATGTCCCCTGGCCCAGGTGAGCAGGGGCACCTCGCCACCGTGCTGGGCGGAGCCCAGCCCGCTGCAGCCAATAGCGCGGGCGCCTCCGGGGGCGGGACTCTCCCGGTTTCGCGCTCTGACTGGACGCCTCGGGGGCAGGGCTCGCCGGGATGCGCGCTCTGATTGGGCGTTCCTGGGGCGGGGCCGGGCCGGGGCGGTGCGCGCCAGGTTCTGGTGCCTGCCTAACGCGCGGATCACGTGGCGGCGGGCGCGGGACTGTGGGTCTGGACTCCAGTGTCGCCGGCCGCAGCGAGGGGCGCGGTGTCCCAGGCTGCACTTAACCGCGGCTCCGAGAAGCGGGGTCGGGTGAGTGCGGAGCGCCTTGCTGGTGCCTGGAGTGAGGGGCCCGGCGGCAGTGCGCGCGCGCGGCCCCGGGTCGAGACCCGTGCGTGGGGGGAGGGCGGTGGCCTCGACCGCAGCTGCGAAGGCTCGCTTCCCGTGCTGGCGGCCGCGTTGCTCGTGGAGCACTTTAGGTTTCAGTACAGCGCGTCACCTCGCCACAGTATCCTCACGGCGGGGCTGCAGCCGAGTGCTGTCCTGTAGCCCATTTCGCAGGCGGGGAAGGGGAGGCTCGGAGAGGGCGGCGGGCCTGGGAGCCGTTCTGCAGCCTGCACAATGGCGTAGCCCGCGCGGTGCCGCTGCACGTGCGGTCGCCTTACGGGGCGGGCCTGCGCCTGGCTTCCCCATCCCTCATCCCGGCCTAGGAGACAAGCGCTGCCCTGTGGGGTTCTTGGCCCGGGGCCCTGCGCGTCGAGGTCCAGGAAGTTAAGCGACCCTTGGTCAGCTTAGGCTGGCACAAACATGCGCTTCAGTCGGGCAGAGTTGGCGGACTGGAAACACCAGTTCAGGTTCTTATGGACTCATAATTTTTTTACTTGAAGGAACATGCAGTGGACGTGGGCGATTGTGCTTTTATTTAGTGCAGTGTCACGGAAAAGAGTTGATTCTGACTCTCACTATTATAAGCCACTTAGCTTCTGAACCTGTTTCCTCCTTTATAAAGTAGGGAACACGGACAGATAGTTGTTCCCTCAGGAGACTCCTGGCTGGTCCCACTGTGTGACAAAGGCCCAGGGAAGATCTGGGGGTATGGAGAGGCTGGTAACCTTGGCAAGTGAATTCACGTACTTGGACTGTTTTGTTGGAAGCCATCCTGGAGCCATTGCACCATGACAAAGTCATGAAGCAGCGGAAGGTGAAACTGCAAGGCAGCGCCATGCCAGGAAGGTGGACTACAGCTCTGTTGTTATGTTTTATGATAATAAATTTACATATGGGGCAATTTTGGGGGGATGTTGCTCCACGTGAAAGAAAAATTCCTCTAGGACTCCCCCTCCTGAAACTACCACAGAATGGGAAGTACCCACTAAAGCCCCGGGGAAATAGGTAAAGAATTAAGAGCCTGGAACTAAGGGGATGTTTTTATGAAAAACACCCTCTAGTATGGAGTTATGGCCATGGGCCGGAGTTCCTGATGACATAGGAAATTTATGGTTCTATTATAAAGGAAGATTAATTATAAAAAAGCAAATGACTAGAGCAGAATTGGTTGCTAGGATAGGAAGAAAAACACTGTCTCAGTTGAAGGAAACAACGAGAAAGAGCATGCAGGGTATATTGTAAATATTTTCGTGGAACCATTGTAAAAGTTTGCCCATGCAAGAAGAGAAATAGGAACAAGTAGCTCCAACTTTTACAATTAAAATAATCATATAACTGCTTGGCTTGGTTACTAAGAAATAACCTGTGATTAATGGGAACTTGGGGAAATATTTTAATAGGACATCTAGAAACTAGGGGATATTTTTTAAAAAAATCTTTAGAATATTTTGAGATTTGATTGTGTTAAGATTGTTTGGCCACGTACCTGGTAATGTAATCAACTATAATATATAAACCTGTGATTGTAAACAATAAAGGAGAGGGTGAGAGAGAGAAACATGCAATGCTGATACTTTAAGAAGTGTAATAGATTTATTTCCTTCGCCGACGCTATCCATCCCTCAGGTATCCCTGGACTCGCTGGAGTTGGACTCCGGCACTGTTTCCCTGGGGTTGAGGTGAGGATCTTGCCAGAGGTGAGTGACATTTCTCCAGTGGAAGCACCAACAGTGTAACATAGTAACCGCTGCAGTGAGTTGTGGTTTCCTGGGGTGCTCAGCTGGGGTTACTGAGTGGTAGTAACAAGGCTCTAAGATCCCCAGGTGTCTTTCATAACAATAGTAGCTGCTGATTTTTGAGTAGTTACTCTGCCTGGCCCTGTCTGAGTGCTCTGTCTGGTACCTCATTTAACTCCCAATTAACTCAGAACTGTCATCCCTGAGTCATATATGAGGGGACCGACAAACAGGTGTCAGCACCTGGGGCTGCACATTAGGAAGTGGGGGCGGGGCTTGAACCCCACAGGCTGCCTCTGCAGTGAGTTCAGCACAGCTCCCCCGGGTGTGGTCTTCACCGTTGGGAAATGGAGAATGGGAGGGGTCCAGCCCGTGAGATGTCCACCTGCTCTTCCATAAGGAACCTGGATCCTCTCCAGTTGGGTTTCTCTAGTTGTTAGTTTCAGACAGTTATTTCTCAAACAGATGCACTGGGAAATAACTTGCCAGCTCTGTACTGTCAAGGTGAGACTCTGTTCTCCCATCCCAGCTCTGGCCTTTGGGCCCTCAGATCTCATCTCCTGTGTCTCTGTTTTGTTCCTGATTTGTGCCCCTCAGCAAGTGAAACCTCTTCCCATTGTAGGGCCTTTGCTCTTGGTGATGGCTCTTTCCCCCCATCTCATAAGCTTGGCTCCTTTCCGCCGTTCAGATCTTAGCTCAGACACCTTCCACGGCCGGTCTACAGAAGCCCGCCACCCATTTATTGCCCTCATAACAGTCAGTCATCACCCCCTGAAGTTATCCCGTGTATTTCTTGTTTACTTTTTTAGGGCCTGCTTTTCATAAAAGCAGGGCCTCTGTCTTTTTTTTTTTTTTTTTTTTTGGTACGCGGGCCTCTCACTGTTGTGGCCTCTCCCGTTGCGGAGCACAGGCTCCGGACGCGCAGGCTCAGCAGCCATGGCTCACGGGCCCAGCTGCTCCGCGGCATGTGGGATCTTCCCGGACCGGGGCACAAACCCGTATCCCCTGCATCGGCAGGCGGACTCTCAACCACTGCGCCACCAGGGAAGCCCAGGGCCTCAGTCTTGCTGACCCTAGTATTCTTAGCGCCTAGCTCAGTGCCTGGGATATAGGAGTCACTCAATAAATATTTGTTGAAGGAATGAATGAATCCATTGTAGGCTAATAGTAGTGAAGTAAAGCTCCTAAATACCAAAAGCTTATTTTGGATTAAACATAGAATTACTATATGATCCAGCAATTTCACTTCTGGGCCTATACCCAAAAGAATTGAAATCAGGGACTTGATATTTGTACACCCGTGTTCATAGCAGTGTTAACTCACAATAGCCAAGAGGTGGGAGCAGCCCAGGTATCAGCAATGGATCGATGGATAAACAAAACATAGTCTATCCATACGATGGACTATTACCCAGCCTTTAAAAGGAAGGAAATTCTGACACATGCTCCAACATGCGTGAACTTTGATGACGTTATGCTATGTGAACTAAGCCAAACACAAAGGAGACATATTGTGTGATTTCATTTACATGACGTACCTGAAATAGTCAAATTCATAGAGATAGAAACTAGAATAGTTTTTACCCCAGGCTGGAGGAGAAGGGAACAGATTATGTTTAATGGGGACAGAGTTTCAGTTTGGGAAGATGGAAGCGTCCTGGAGCTGACAATGGGGATGGCTGCACGACAGTGTGAGTGTATTTAATGCCACTGAACTGTGCGCTTATATCAAAAAAGATGATAGAAGTTCAAGGTGTACTGTTTTCCAGCCAACCTCCAGACTCAAAGAATAGATGGTAGGTATGTCTTCCCTAGATATAGTATCAGTTAAAAATGATCTTCCCTCTGATCTAAAAAAGCAGTCTCAGGATCTTTGTCTCACTTGTTTGCCAGCTATCTGGGTGTCCCTCAGCCCTGACAGGCTGGCACATGAACTAACCATCACATTCAGGATCTTTGCTTTTCTTACTGTAGTTTAGAATGCCCCAGCATATAATAGATTATATCTGTAATAGATAGTATTAATTTAATTGAAACAAGTCAAAGAACTTTGAAGTTATTGTTTGAATAAAGAATTCAGGCTTCTTCGTGGTTTTAAAAAAAAGCTTAATTAGAACTCAAGTTGGGTGTGGACTGAGTACTCCATTTGGGGGATGACTTGACCTGAGTGGGAACAGGATACATGGTGGAAAACTCCCCCACGGGGTTTCAGTGAGAGCAGGGGGGCACTGCCCGCCTAGGAGGGGGTGCCGGCTGCACAGAGAACCCTCCCTGGGGTCGAGAAGGACCTGGGACTCCGAGTTTGCAACTTGGGTAAGAGAAGGGATTGCAGAGAGGGCAGAGGGCCACAGGTGGTGATTCCGAGTGAGACGAGCGAGACCACAGCTGGAGAGCAGAGAGCAGTTTCTTCCTGAGCAGAGCCGGTCTGAGTGCCTCTCAGGGACGGTTGTAGATCTGACTGTCCCCGGGGGGAGGGTGGGGAGATGGGGCTCCAAACGGACTTCAGTTACTTGGGTTGAGAAATACCTGCTCTGTGTTGCTTGCCACCTTTGAATCCTCTTTAACCTTGAGTAGTCAGTATTTAAAAGAAGCTTTTCTTTGAGATTCTAGGACCAGAGGGCCTGTTTTGTCTCTTGTGCTTTTTCTGTGGGTTTGCCACCTGCTGAGGGCACGTGGGAATCCGGGCTTGAGTTAGGAGGAGCCGTGGGCAGGGTGCCCAGAGCACCCACGTCTCTCCACGTCTGGCACAACGTGGATGAGTCCCCGGCACGGTGGCCTGTGCTGCTTCTGCTGCTGAAGCATTCGTGGCATTTAAGTCCCAGCACTCACTGTTGGGTTTGTGGGAGCGGCCGTATTTCTAATCACGCTGTGCTCGTGTGTTAAAATAACGGCTGCTTCAAAAGCCCCAGTTAGGGATTTCCTGGTTAAAGTTTACTGATGGTGTCTTTTCAGTAGCTGTCCCAGAGATTAAGGAGGACCCCTGTGAGTGGGGAACTATTAGCCTATTTATTTACTGGGTATATTTGTCTAGCAAATTATACTGTCTGTACTTGTGTAGGAAAACCTGCTCTTTCTGCTGTGTCTCCCCTTTACTCTCTCCACTACCAGTCACAGCACTTCTGACACCAGACACTTCCTTACCCAGCACTCCTGCCACACCAGCTGGTGTCTTAACAATTGAACTCAGTTCTGACACTAACCAGAGTTAGCACAGACCACACAGGTCGTGTTCCGTCCCAGCAGACAGCCTCCCCCAACCCACTTCAGGTGCCGTTGCGAGTATTGGGTCCCCAGGTGACCCACAGCTTCTGTCCGGCTTGTCTACAAATCCGAGGCTCCCAGGAACCCCCTGGACTGGAGCATTTGCTAGAGCAGCTCACAGAACTCAGGGAGACACTTACGTTCGCCAGTTTATTAAAGGATGTGACAGAGGACACAGATGAGCAGCCAGATGGAGAGAGAGAGGCACGGGGCAAGGCCGGGGAGGGTCCCTGTGGAGTTGGGGTGCATCACCCACTCGGTGTGGAATGTTCACCCACCTGGTTCGCTCCCCGAACCCCGTGCTACTGGGATGTTATGGGGGCTTCTTCCTGGAGGCCCGATGGATCATTAACCCCATTTCTAGCCCCCTCCCCTCTCTGGAGGAGTTGGGGCTGGCCATGCGGGTGCTGCGAAGCTTCTCATCATGGCCTGGTCTTTCTGGTGGCCAGTCCCCATCCAGGAGCCCGCCTGGAGTCGCCTTATCAGGACAAAAGATACTCCCATCACCCAGGGAATTGCAGGGGTTTTAGGAGCAGAGACCTATATATATATTATATATATTATATATACACACCCAGTGCCCCGTCTGGTGTCCTCTCCTCCAACAGCCACTGTCCAGACTGAGCCCGCCCCCAGCTCTAGTCCTCGTGGCTCGGTTATCCACCTGCATTTAGTGCGCTTGCTCTGTTTCCTGCTCGCCTCCCCCGGTAAGCGCCATGAAGGTTTGGCCCGTTTGGTTCCCACTGTGTTCCCAATCCCAATGCCATGGCTGCTGCAGCCCTCCATCAAGTAATTGTTGAGGGAAAGAATTTGAAATGAAAACTTAACCTAATTCATGGAGAGCATTGAAAAGCTGCCAACTATTGATTAAAGGAGGTAAGTTCCTGTAAATATTTAAGCTCTCACTTGAGCAGAAATACCACTGAGCTCAAATGCTCATTCTTCGTGGGAACGCATGTTAAGACACACGCCTGTCCAGTTGGCTGTACTGCAGTGATGCCGAATCCAGGCGTGTGCCTCTGACCATGGTCCTTACGGGAGGCCTGGTTCCAGCCAGCGCGCGCTTTACCTGCAGCCCCGGCGGCGGGACACTGGGTGCGTGGAGTGTGAGCTGGGGTTTGAGTCCGTCCTTCGTGGCCAGTGGGCTCTGCAGCCCTTGGCTAAGGTACTTTTCTGAGTCTCATTTTCAGTACTTGAAAAATGGAAGGAATAATACATAAGCCAGCAATTCACTTGCTCATTTGGCAAATATTACTCCTGTATGGCTGTGCCTGGTACTGTGGAAGATTTTTAAAAAGTAACCCTCAGTCCTTGCCTTCAAGGAAGCTGGCTTAGAGCTAAGCCACAACTAGGATAAGTTCAGCTGTGAACAGGGGATGTCGGGCTCCCTGAGGCTGGTTCGGCCTCGAGGCAAGGAGGGCGGGTCTCCTGATGAACCGGTGACCAGCAGGGAGCCCTCGTGGTGGTTGTGCGACAGAGTCCTCGTGGTCTCCAGGTGTGTCAGTACTTTGGCGACTTGGGAACTGACAGGTAGTACTGAGCTGTGACTGAGGGTTTTTTACTTATTTATTTTTGGCTGCGTTGGGTCTTCGTTGCTGCATACAGGCTTTCTCTAGTTGCGGCGAGCAGGGGCTACTCTTTGTTGCCGTGCACGGGCTTCTCATTGCAGTGGCTTCTCTTGTTGCAGAGCAGAGGCTCTAGGCGCACGCGCTTCAGTAGTTGTGGCACGCGGGCTCAGTACTTGTGGTGCACGGGCTTAGTTGCTCCGCGGCATGTGGGATCCTCCCAGACCAGGGCTCGACCCGTGTCCCCTGCATTGGCAGGCGGATTCTTAACCACTGAACCACCAGGGAAGCCCCAAGCTGTGACTGAGTTTAATGTTGGAAGTTTTCCCATTTTTAGGCGACTCTGAACCAGCGCGATGGCGACTCCCGTCAATGGAGCCCCCATGGATGCCAACTTGTGGTCCTCGCATGAGAAGATGCTGGCACAGCCCCTGAAAGACTGCGACATGGAGGTGAGGCTGCGGGTCCTCTCGGGTGTTCTGATGTTGGAGGCCCTTGTTCAGACCTCTAGTTCTCACTAGAAATAAACCGTGTTTGGGACAGCCTTGTGGTTCGGGTAAGAGGGCAGATTTATAGGCAGTGGCTGCAAAGTGGCTAAAAGTCCTTTGAGGGTAAATTTAAATATTTGAGTTTCTGCGAAGTGCAGAGCACTGTGCTGGCTGCTCCCGAGGGAAGGGGGGCCGGCCGGTCATTGAGATTTGACCTTACGTTTTTCCTTACATTCAGAGGAGTATTTCAGTTTTATTTATTTATTTTTATTTTTATTTTTTTTGCGGTACGCGGGCCTCTCACTGTTGTGGCCTCTCCCGTTGCGGAGCACAGGCTCCGGACGCACAGGCTCAGCGGCCATGGCTCACAGGCCCAGCCGCTCCGCAGCATGTGGGATCTTCCCGGCCCGGGGCACGAACCCGTGTCCCCTGCATCAGCAGGCGGACTCTCAACCACTGTGCCACCAGGGAAGCCCCAGAGGAGTATTTCTAGAAGCATCTTTTATTTACGTATTTTTACAACAGCTTTATATGTGAGATGAGTGAATGCACTTACCATACGAGTCACCCATTTAAAGTACACAATTCAGTGGTTTTTAGAGTATTCACGATCACTTTTAGAACCTTTTAATCCCTTCAAAAAGAAACCTCAAACCCATTAGCAGTCACCCCATCCACCCCCCAAATTCCCAGCCCTAGGCAACCACTGGTCTATTTTCTGTCTCTGTGGATTTATCTAAACATCTTTTATTTTAAGGAAGGGGAGCAAGGAGCAAGGTTCAGGAGGGAAAACTTGGCGAACTGTAGGGATGAAAAGAACAAGATGGGGGCTTCCCTGGTGGTGCAGTGGTTGGGAGTCCGCCTGCCGATGCAGAGGACACGGGTTCGTGCCCCGGTCTGGGAAGATCCCACATGCCGCGGAGCGTCTGGGCCCGTGAGCCATGGCCGTTGAGCCTGCGCGTCCGGAGCCTGTGCTCCGCAACGGGAGAGGCCACAACAGTGAGAGGCCCACGTACCGCAAAAAAAAAAAGAACAAGATGGTATAGAATTTAAAATTCTGTGGGATATGTGTTTTAAGGATCATCTTCTCTTCCATCGTTTTGTTTTCCTTAATTGATTTCCTATTAATTCCTTGCCAGGTGCTAAAAGCTTTGAGGAAGATTTCCTCTGTTCCTTAGGTGCTGTGGGAATCACCTTAGTCTGGTTATGCTCGGCTTCTGAGGGCAGAGTATGAGTGTGTAATAGTGTCTCTTCTCTTTACTTGGTTATAGCTTTGATCAGAGCAAAACGTTCAACTGAAACGTCCCAGTGTTCATCGCCTGTTTTCTTCTCGTCAGGTGTACAGCATCATTAAGAAGGAGAGTAACCGGCAGAGGGTCGGACTGGAGCTGATCGCCTCAGAGAACTTTGCCAGCCGGGCTGTTCTGGAGGCCCTGGGTTCTTGCTTAACCAACAAGTACTCCGAGGGGTACCCGGGCCAAAGGTACGTGAGTGTCATCCAGGCCTGCCTCCGAGGCAGTGAAATCAGGATGGAGTCTAAAACTGTGGAAATTTCAGCAAACAGCTAGGTTCTCAACAGTGGGGCCTTCTGTTTCCTCTCTTACAATTCCCAGAGGGTGGCAGCACCAATGCTGTCAGGGCAGGATAGTCGGGGTCCGTTGGAACCATCCCCCTGGGGCCTTTCTGGAATAACAGCCAGGCCCGAAGGTGCAGCTGCCGGCTGTGGCTGAACCTCCAGAGGAATGTCAGTGCTTAGTGGAAGGTTGTGTGGGGAATCGCATCCGTAGCAGGAAGGGGACCCCGAAGTGAAGATAACCTCTCATACTAGAAAGCGTTTCTGCATTTTCAATGCTGGATTTACCTACCCAGTGATTTCAGTCAACTCCTTCACCCTGAGAACCACAAGAAGTCATATTCATTTTTGGTTTTTATTACGGTCATCATCAGGCAAAGATGGTGATTCCAGAATTTAACACGAGGTTTTTGCAAATTTGTACACTTGTGTCCCAAAGGACACGGAAAAGGGAGGGTCACCTTGGAGTGGAGATGCCATTCTACACTGATTAGAGGGTCAGCACTTTTGGCCCCCGATACCCAACCCCCTGGGAGGGGCAGGGCGGGGCAGCCAGAGGGCAGTGGTTGTGGCTCACACACCTCCCTTGCCTTGTCGCATGCATCTCCTTCATTAAGCTGTTCCCAAGGTGAGTCCTTCGTGATAGACCAGTGATCATAAGTAAAGCACTTTCCTGAGTCCCGAGTTGCTCCAGTGAATTACCCAACCTGAGGGGGTTGTGAGCACCCCAGAATTTGTAGCCACCTTGGGCAGCAGTGCGGGTGGCCTGGTGACCGGGGACTTTCTCCTGATGTCTGAAGTTGGGGGTAGACTTGTGGGCCTGAGCCCTCAGCCTGTGGGTCCGTGCTGACTCTGGGTGATCAGTGTCAGAACCGAGTGGAATCACTGGACACCTAGTTGGTGTCCGAGAATTGGCCGTTGATGTTGGAAAACCACACACACTCCAAACCCCAGGCTGCCCCGGGGGTTCCGGCATTTCCAGCTGACCTTGTAGAAAATGCTTAGGTGCCTCTGCAGAGAGGTGTGGTACAGAAGCCTTGCTGCTTCCTGCTGGGGCTGAGGGTGCCGTGGCCACAGCAGTACCCCCCCAGCCCTGTTCCCATGGCGACATGAGTGAGGGGCATCCGCTCTGGAGGGTCACGTCGACTTGAAGGTCGTGGCTTGGATCCCAGGCCAAAACCGAATCCCTAGCTCAGAACAGAATGGGGCGCCAGGGCAGGTGGGGGCAGGGGGGAGGAGGGGATGGAGGGGAAAGTCGGGGTGGGGAGGGACAGCAGCCGGGACCGCGTTGCCGCTCCCTGAGCACTCTCTGACTTTCTTCACCCCCGAGCCTCATTTTCTCACATTTTAGCAGCGTGAAGCGTGGTCACATGCCCTCATTTTTAGGTATCCACAGCCCGACCACAAAGTAAGCATGCTCACCCCTTTTCAGATAAGGAATTGGGGAATATGTGAAGGAGGCTGCTCCAGTCCTATGGGCCCTGTTGCCACGTGGCTCCTGCCACAGCTCCCCTCCCAGCTGCCTCTGTGGGAGACTTGCAGTGACCTCAGATCCCGTCCTGTCTTTGCTCCCCTGGAAAATGGTGCAGCCTGACATCCTGCCAGTCCACAGCTCTGTCCCTGGCGTGGGCTGCTCTCCCGCAAGCTGTGGGAGACCAGGCCCTTTGGGTCACAGAGCAGGGAGTGTGAGGCAGAAGGGACCCTCCAGATCAGTCCGCGAAGCCCCTTTCAGCTGTAAGATTAGTTCTGTGGTTCTCACTTCCTTCCCTGAACCAAATAAGACTGTTGTTAAAAACTTAAATAGGTGTGTAGATAATTAACTCATTTATTCATGGTAAAATACTCTTTTAAGAGGTGATTATTAACCATTTTCATTTTCATGTTTTGTTAGTAACGTCAGTTAACCTTTTGGAACATTATTAGTGATCAGAGTTAATATTTGAAAATAATATTGATCTAGCATTAACAGCTGCCTGATACAAGTTGAAAAACAAAGTTCTGGTTTTTATTTTCTATCACAGTTTTATTGAGATGTAATATGTGTGCCGTTCAGTCTCCCTCAGGTAAAGTGTTCAATTCTGTGGACCCCAAGAGTATGGTAGAAGGGTATCGGGGCTTTGTGCCATTCCCGACACAGCTCCCAGATCCCTTGAGCAGCTTTTGTTACTCACGATGAGCCCTCCCCACCGAACCTAGTGTGGGTTAAGGGGGTGGCACTTGGTGGCCCCTCGAGCGCTTCGGGATGGGGGCTGGTGGCCTGACTGGAGAGCTGGAGACCCAGTCAGTCGTGGCAGCCGATCTCACCAGTCAGACGTCATAGTACCCTGAGCAGCGGGGCTTGGGGACCGTGCTGCCTGGCGGACACATCAAGGTGCTGGGAGGGTGGTGCCTGGGGGGCAGCGTGGAAGCTCCAAGCCCCTTCCCCATACCCTGCCCATGCATCTCTTCATTTGTCCTGAGTTGTGTCCTTTATTTTATTTATTTATTTATTTTTAAAATTTATTTTATTTATTTATTTTTGGCTGCATTGGGTCTTCATTGCTGTGTGCGGGCTTTCTCTAGTTCCGGATAGCGGGGGCTACTCTTTGTTGCGGTGCGCGGACTTCTCATTGCGGTGGCTTCTCTTGTTGAGGAGCACGGGCTCTAAGCGCACGGGCTTCAGTAGTTGTGGCACACGGCCTTAGTAGTTGTGGTGCGCGGGCTCTAGAGTGCAGTCTCAGTAGCTGTGGTGCACGGGCTTAGTTGCTCCGCGGCATGTGGGATCTTCCCGGACCAGGGCTTTAACCCTTGTCCCCTGCATTGGCAAGCGGATTCTTAACCACCGTGCCACCAGGAAGCCCAAGTTGTGTCCTTTATAATTAACCGGGAACAGTAAGTAAGGTGCCGCCCTGAGTTCTGTGAGTCCTTCTAGCAATTGCTGGACCTAAGGGGGTGTTACAGGAACCCCAGGCTCATCACACGGAATGGGGGGGCCCGAACCTTGCAGGTCCTGTAGGTCTGGCGCTAACTCGGGGCAGCTAGGCCAGAACTGAACTGTAGGGCAATAGGGTTGTCAGAGCTGGTCGGTGTGAGGGAAAAAACCCCCACACGTTTGGTGTCTGAAGTGTTGTGAGGACGCATACCGTAAAAGTTACCATTTTTAAGTGAAAACTTCAGTGACATTAAGTACACTCTCGATATGGTGACCATCCATCTCCAGAACTTTTTCATCTTGTGGAAGCAAAGCTCTGTACCCATGAAACAGTAACTCTGGCCAACAGGCATACGCAAGATGTTTAGCATCGCTAACCATCGGGGAAATGCCAATCAAAACCATGGTGAGGGCCTCCCTGGTGGTACAGTGGTTGAGAGTCCGCCTGCCGGTGCAGGGGACACGGGTTCATGCCCCGGTCCGGGAAGATCCCACATGCCGTGGAGGGGCTGGGCCCATGAGCCATGGCCGCTGAGCCTGCGCGTCCGGAGCCTGTGCTCCGCAACGGGAGAGACCACAGCAGGGAGAGCCCCGCGTACCTCAAAAAAACAACAAACAAACAAAAAACACAGTGATATACCACCTCACACCCCCTAGGATGGCTACCATCAAAAAAACAAAATGACATTTGTTGGCAAGGATGTGGAGAAACTGGAAGCCTCGTGCACTGTTGGTGGGAATGTGAAACGGTGCTGCCACTATGGAAAACAGTATGGAGGTTCCTAAAAATAACTAAAAATAGAACTATCATATGACCCAGCAATCCCACTCCTGGGTGTTTAGCCAATAGAGTTGAAAGCAGGACTTCAAATAGATATTTGTACACCCATGTTCATTGCAGTATTATTCACAAGCACCAAAAGGTGGAAGCAACCCGAGTGTCCACTGATGGATGAGTGGATACACAAACTGGTCCATCCATACACTGGAATGTCCTTCAGCCTCAAAAAAGAAGGAAACCCTGACACTTGTTTCAACATGGATAAACCTTGAGGACGTTATGCTCAATGAAATAAACCAGTCACAAAAAGACAAATACTATATGATTCCACGTAGATGAAGTTCCTGGAATTGTCAGAACAAAGTAGAACTGTGGATTCCAGGGGCAGGAGGGGGTGGGGAGCTGCTATTCAGTGGGTACAGAGTTTCAGGTTTGCAAGATGCAAGTGTCCTGGAGATCTGTTCCACAGCAATGTGAACGTACTGTCAATGTAACACTACTGAACTGAATGCTTGAAAATGGTTAAGACAGCAAATTTTATGTTACGTGGTTTTCACTATACTCAAAAAATGTATACACGTTTAGTTTAAAATTTTTAAAGCTGTTTGTGACCACAAGGCCTAAGTGTTAAAATTTTCTTCTGGATTGAGTTAGTACAAGTATTAGTATACAAATAATAAAAAATACAAATGCATGATAAATTTTGATACGGAATTACTCAACCAAAAGTAAAATTTTATTAGAATGCAACCACTTTTCCCCACCCCGCCCCTGTGAATTGACTCCTGTAGGCACCTTACATAGGTGATCACACAGCCATGCCAGTGTCCCTAAGGTCCATCCGCCCCTCCTTACAGATGGGCAGACACAGCCCCCTGGGCACTGGCGGAAGCTGTCGCGTGGGTTCAGGGTGTGCATTCTCACCCTTGCTCCTCCGTCCTCAGTGCAGACGTGGGCTGCGTGGGCTCACGTCCCCTGCCTTCCCCGCAGGTACTACGGCGGGACGGAATTCATCGACGAGCTGGAGGTCCTCTGTCAGAAGCGAGCGCTGCAGGTCTACGGCCTGGACCCCCAGGGCTGGGGAGTCAATGTCCAACCCTACTCAGGTAATCACCACGTCCAGACAGGCCTGGGCAGACCCCTTCCTGCCAGCCTCCTGGGGATCCCGCTGGGCTTGGGGTCTTCCCTTATCGCCCTCGGCTGCTAGCTGCACGAGCGCCTCCCGGGCAGCCCCCGTCTCTGAATGTCCCCACCAGGGGCACCTGGGGCCAGAGGAGTGCATCGTGGCCAGGCCTGTTCTGGCCACCCTGGTCGATGGCCTTGTGGGCAGGAGTAATCACACCTCCCTGGTCTGCCCGCTCCAGGCTCC
This sequence comes from Mesoplodon mirus, assembly GCF_964341445.2. NCBI lineage: Eukaryota > Metazoa > Chordata > Mammalia > Artiodactyla > Ziphiidae > Mesoplodon > Mesoplodon mirus. Next base: position 39,218,070 of record NC_138994.1, on the reverse strand, counting down.
CCAGCAAACTTCGCGGTGTACACAGCCCTGGTGGAGCCCCATGGCCGCATCATGGGCCTGGACCTGCCTGATGGGGGCCACCTGACCCATGGGTTCATGACCAACAAGAAGAAGGTCTCTGCTACGTCCATCTTTTTCGAATCTATGCCCTACAAGGTACAAGTGCGTCTCTCCGCAGCTCCACAGCCTGTTCTCAAAGCCTCCAGCACTGGGTGCGCCCATGGGAATATGGAGCTTCGTTCCCGGGCACCTCAGGAAGTACCCATGCCACTGTCCTTTCCCTGCCCTGGGGACCCTCGGGCGCTCAGGGCTTGCAGGGGCCGGAGTGCTAGGGGCTGAGCTGAGGCGCAGGGAGACGGGCGGGGAGGCGACTGCCCAGGGCTTTCAGCCGCAGTCGGGGTGCTGGCTGGTCCAGAACCGGGGAGAGGGGGTGACAAACAGACCCCCCAGGGGTGGCCCCAGCACACAGCCCTCCACGCCGGCCGAGTCCCTGCAGCTGGGGAGCTAGAGCCGGGGCTGTGCGGCCACCCACGCCTGGCATGGTGAGAGTAGCCTGTGTCTACACCGCCGCCCCCGCCAGACCTGACTTCACCCAGCTGCACCCAATACCCACCTGTGCCCAGCATGGGACCGGCCCTCGTCATCACAAACAGTGTGGTCAAAAAGCACATGTAAGGTTGGTGGGCTCGCGGAGGCGTGGCGGCTTATCAACAGGGATGACCAGAGTGGGGTGGACAGCAGGTAACCTGCATCGTGGCTTGTGGTGCGGTTGTGCACAGGGTGCTGCTTCCTTGTGTCCGGACCCGTCTCTGGTAGTTTCTTGTCGAATGGCCGTTCTTGGTCATTTCCACGTGGCCCCCGCCCCCTCCACCGACCGAGCCACGGCAGCCGCGCAGCACTACGCTCGCTGAGCTAACTTTGCTCTTCGAAAAATCCAGCCAGCGGGTTCCCTCCTCTGCCCACCGGGCTGCCTCCCTGCCAGGTCCCTCCCCAGCCCCTGCCCTCTCTGTGGGACTGTCACCTCCCGGCAGTCGCCCCACACGGGCAGAGAGAGGAACCGCAGCAGGAATCTCTCCTCTCCACTCCCTGTTGCTGCTCTGGCCCCTCTGTAGTTTGTGATGAATGCCTGTGAATCCCTCCAGGAGCTGTTGTATTGTTGAATTTTCAAGATTTAAAAAGATACAAAAAACCTTTTTAAAAAATCCCACAAATTTAAAAAGCAAAATGTGGAGGGAGAGAGTAGCAACAGATTTTTTTTTTTTTTTGGTAATCAATCTCTTTTAAAACTTTTTTAGAATTATGTCCAATTTTTTACTGTGGGTCAGCTGTTGATTTTTTATTAAGACAACAGTTTCGGGCTTCCCTGGTGGTGCAGTGGTTGAGAGTCCGCCTGCCGATGCAGGGGACACGGGTTCGTGCCCCAGTCCAGGAAGATCCCACATGCCGTGGAGCGGCTGGGCCCGTGAGCCATGGCCGCTGAGCCTGCGCGTCCGGAGCCTGTGCTCCGCAACGGGAGAGGCCACAACAGTGACAGGCCTGCGTACTGCAAAAAATAAAATAAAATAAAAAAATCAAAATGACACTCAAGGGCTTCCCTGGTGGCGCAGTGGTTGAGAGTCCACCTGCTGATGCAGGGGACACGGGTTCGTGCCCCGGTCCGGGAAGATCCCACATGCCGTGGAGCGGCTAGGCCCGTGAGCCATGGCCGCTGAGCCTGCACGTCCGGAGCCTGTGCTCCGCAATGGGAGAGGCTGCAACGGCGAGAGGCCCGCATACCGCAAAAAAAAAAAAAGACAACAGTTTCTTCACCGAGTGCAGGTGACTGGGGAGGAGGAACCGGTTCACGCCCTTGAAACAAAGCCCCAGAGCATCCTTCAGCTGCTCCCAGCGCCGTCTCACGTGAGCTCTGTAACTGTGCTAAGCTGTAGGCACCTTTTTCATTTGGAAAGGGCACCCACCCAACCTGAATCCTACCCCCGCTGAGGGCAGGGGCTTCCAACCACCTCATCCCCAGGGGCTCCCTTGCCCCTAAAGTCTCCCTACAGCGACCCCTCTGTGGTTATACCCACTCCCCAGCACAAGTGCTTTAACACAACTTTAATAAACTGAAATTACTAAGAAATGTGTCCCCCCCCCCCACCCCGAGAAAAAAAAGTTTTGTGTTTTACATGCTGCACATGGATCCCTGGTCTGCTGGGAAGGGATTTCTGTGTGTGGGGTGAGGTCGGCACCCAGGTGACAGGTCGGCACCTATCTGGCCTAGTGCTGTGACCGGAAGGCCTCCTTCCTGCAGGGCCCCCCGTCCTCACCATGCGGGTGGCCTTCCAGCACAAGGGATTCTGCTTCTGGGCTCAGTTCTGTCCGTCAGATCATCCTGCAAGCACACGCTGCCTTAATTACTCTTTTAGGTGTTTTTAAGTTTTTCTCAGTAGTGCTTTGTGCAGAGGTCTTGTTCATCTTTTGTTAAATATTTTACAGTTTTTCGAAACTAATGTAATGATATTAAAATTTCGTTTTCTATTTTTTCCTGCTTATATATATATACACACAAATATAATTGACCTTTGTTTTTCAGCCCTCTATCCGGGGGCCTTGCTGATCCATTACTGGTTCTAAGGGGCTCACCTCTGGTGCCCAGGCCCTTGTGGTGCACAATCGAAGTGCCCGAGTAGCGTCGGCCTGGGTGGCCTTTGGGTCCCCGAGCCTTTCTTCTTTTCGCCTCATGTGTCTGGACTAGACGGACATGGGGTGAGGCGGCGGGGCCTTTGCACCTGCACACGTGCTGCGTGTTTGTCCCTCTGGTTCCTTCTGCGGCGAGTCAGGAGCAGGGCTTGCTCTTCCCCCAGGACCCCCAGGGCATCCTGTCCGAGAGCCATGATGCCTGGTTGCCTAAGCGCTTGTGCCCCGTCTCGCCCTCAAATCCTGGTTGGCCGCGAGGGCAGCAAAGGGCTCTGGGCAGGTGGAGGGAGTCCTCTTACCCTCGACAGCCAGGCAGGAGGAAGTGGCCCAAGCCCCCGTCTCCGTGCTGTCCACAGGTGAACCCCGACACCGGCTACATCAACTATGACCAGCTGGAGGAGAACGCCCGCCTCTTCCACCCGAAGCTCATCATTGCAGGTGAGGAGCCCGGCGGGGCCCCAGCCCCTGTCAAACAAGCTTGTGTGCTGTTCCCACCCTGTCCTCACTCGCTGCTGGTTTCTGCCACGCAGCTGAGCTGCTTGGGTCTATTTCCTTTTCTCTCAGGACCGTTAGTCCTGCGCTGTTCCCCAGAAGCATCTGGACATGTTGGCCCCTGCCTAGTTGGGCTGGTAATGGCCAGGGGCCGCCCCAGCCACGCAACATGGGCAGAGAGCAGGGGGTCGCCTTTGGCACAGGCGGGATTTGCAGGCGTCCCTCGTTTCCATCCTCAGGCCTTAGAGGGGGCAAGGCCGGCTTCCAGACACCGTGCCCAACCGAGGTGGCTCTGCCCTCAAGCTGACTGTGTCACCCTTGCCGTCTCAGGGACCAGCTGCTACTCCCGGAACCTGGACTATGCCCGGCTGCGCGAGATCGCTGACGACAACGGGGCGTATCTCATGGCCGACATGGCCCACATCAGCGGGCTGGTGGCAGCCGGCGTGGTGCCCTCCCCCTTCGAGCACTGCCACGTGGTGTCCACCACCACCCACAAGACCCTGCGGGGCTGCCGCGCCGGCATGATCTTCTACAGGAAGGGTGCGCTCCTGGGGGGCCGGGGCTGCCTTTCTCCTTGGGGCCCACAGTCAGTTTAGGGAGCCGGGAAGACTGAGCCAGATGCTGTAAAGAGCAGGAAGCCCTGAGCACAGCTGTCCAGGTCCGGGGGAAGGGGGAAGGGGAAGGGTGTCCTGGGGGCCAGCGTCCTGTGGCTCAACTTATCCTGTTGGGTGGAAGATGTTGGGGTGACAGGAGGGTGTGCGTGGCTGGCGGGGCTCCAGGAGACCTCGCGGTGCAGCATTATTTTGGTGAACTTACTGTAGCATGTTTCTCCCAGAGAAGGACTCAGTAATCAAACCATAAGACACTGATGTGTAAACTGTAGTTTGAGTGAGGAATTCCTCGCTTGAGTGAGGGATTTCTCCTTCCCATAATGGAGCCTACGTGTATGTGTCCCCTTATTTGGGATTCCCATTCCTGAGAAGCAGGATTAGGGTCCCATAGTCTTCAGTCCCGGTGCACTAACCTCACGTCAGCAGAGAGAACCCCCCTCTGGTGACCGCATCTCTCTTTACCCCCTGTGGGACCCCCTTGCCCAGCCGCTGGCCGGGACTCGACACACCACGTGTCCACTGGGCTTCTCTGGGCCCTGCTGCCTCTGTGCCCCTCAGAGGCCCCTCCTCAGTTGTGTTCAGGTTTCTGAGGCAGGCGGCCTTTCCCACCCGCTGGGGAGACATTTGTTTTCCCCAGTGTATGTTGGTGACATTCGATTGACCCTCCCAGCGGAGCACGTCCTGGCTCTGCCATGGATGTGCTGTGTGATCTTCGGCTAGTTGTGCAGCCTCTCTGTGCCTCAATTCCTCACCTCCAGAGTAGGGATTATAATAATAGTGCCTGTCCCTGGGGACTGCTGTCGTGAGGATCGAATGAATGAATTTAGGGAAACTGCTCAGAGCAGTTGCTGGCTCACAAGAAGCTCCATGGAGACACTGGCAGCTCTTATTATTGGTCCTTAACTTTTCTCAGAAAGGAAGCTTCTCCGTTTCTGGCCAAATGAGTCACGTCTCCCCCAAAGGAGTCATCTTGGAAGACTGGTCTCTTGGACAGTTCTTTGAGGAAATATGCCCGAGGCATATTCTTTGTTACTATCAGTGGAGGGACATTTTCATCCTTCCTTTCACCTCTTTTTTTTTGTGTGTGTGTGTGTGGCTGCATTGGGTCTTTGTTGCTGCACGCGGGTTTTCTCTGGTTACGGTGCATGGGCTTGTCATTGCTGCCAAGCACGGGCTCTAGGCACGTGGGCTCAGTAGTTGTGGCTTGCAGGCTCTAGAGTGCAGGCTCAGTAGTTGTGGCACACGAGCTTAGTTGCTCCGTGGCATGTGGGATCTTCCCAGACTAGGGCTCAAACCCGTGTCCCCTGCACTGGCAGGCGGATTCTTAACCACTGCACCACCAGGGAAGCCCCTTCCTTTGACCTTTGAAGGGTGGTTCCCCCACCCAGCCCCCCTGGGAGCAAGCACCCTCCCTGGCCTGCAGCATCGCCTCCAGGAGTGGGGCCGGGTCTGTGTCCAGGTGGGGAGAAAACGGGATCGCCTGTCCCATGTCCCGTGTTGTCTTTTGTCCAGGAGTGCGCAGCGTGGACCCGAAGACGGGCAAAGAGACTCGCTACAACCTGGAGTCACTCATCAACTCTGCCGTGTTCCCAGGCCTGCAGGGGGGGCCCCACAACCACGCCATTGCTGGTAACGCAGACCCACCCTGCCCAGGCCCCGCGGCCACACACCTCAGGCGGTTCCCCCATAGCCCGTCCCCCAGAGCGTGTGCACTGTCTAAGAGGTGCTAACGAGGCAGGGAAGGGGAGCAGTGCATGTCACCAGGGACAGAGGTGATGGCCACTCCACTGAGTCGGGCAGGCCCCACCTGAGCCCCTGAGAAACCACGGGGAGGGGACCTGACAACGGAAGACTGCACAGCTGAAGGAGCACGTGAGCGGGCGGGTGGCCCTCCCCTGGTCTCCTGGCCTCCAGCGGAGGGAACGGCGACACCTGTGTCTGACCCTCGGCCTTGACTTTGGGGCCACGCTGGTACCTCCTAGATCCTATTCCATGATGGCCCAGCAGCTGTCATAGACATACTCCTTCTCTGGTTGTACCCGAGCCTTAGAAAATCTGATGACCTCAGAGCTTTTACTCCGTCTTTGGAGCAAAGCAGTTGGTGGAGGAGCCAGGACAAAGGTGTCCCGTCCCCACTGGGAGACCGTCAGAAGTACCGGTGTGTGCAAGGGGTGCGCAGGGAGCAGTGAAGGGGGAGTTTTAGGCTCGAGTGGGCAGGGGCGGCTCCCCTTATACCCACCCACTTAGCGCCCTCCAGTGGTGGGAGGCCAGCCCTCCAGCCTCTCCAGGCCGTTTTCCACACACGGACTGGGGGCTCCTGTGCCAGGACGTGGGCACATGGTTTGCATCCTCCTCCATCTTCTGCGCCCCTTTAAGCAACCCTGGGGATCGAACAAGGTCCCAGAGGAGTCTGGGTGTGCAGGTAGATCAGGCCTGTACCTCTCATCTGGGCTCTGCTCTGAAAGGTGCATAATTTGGCATCAAAGCATCAGCAGCTAAGTGATCCGTTTACACATGTCGAGCTTAAAAAGGACATAAAATCCATCTTGCTGGGAACAGCTCTCCCCTGGTGATTTCCTTAGCCTGAAATTTCATGCTGGAGAGAAGCCGCCTCAAAAGCACTTGCTCAGAGAGAGGTCTGAGGCTTAGCCGGGTAATTGCAGGGTTAAAAGGGATCATTTTGGGAGGAGATGTAACCCACCGCCCTAGGTGACACTGAGAAGCTGGGAAGCCCAAGTGGAGACGGGTGTTTCTTTGACTCACGGTCTGTCTTCATCTCCTGCCAGGGGTGGCGGTGGCTCTGAAGCAGGCCATGACTCCGGAGTTCAGAGTCTACCAGCGCCAGGTGCTGGCCAACTGCAGGGCTCTGGCCGAGGCCTTGATGGGGCTGGGCTACAAAGTGGTCACAGGTACGACAGGAACCGAGCCCCGAGGGTGTCCTTGCTCCTTGGGGCTGCTCAAGTCTCGTCCTGGCCCTGTCAGGGTGTGGCTATAGGGTCGTGGCCTGGGCACGGTGGCCGCAGCCTTGGGGTGACTCGGGATCCCCTCAGCTCTGTATACACGACCTCGCTCAAACCTCGAGACAGCCTTGGGAATCACTGGTCTTATTTTACAAACGGGCGTCTGAGGCTCCTAAAGCCACGCTGCAAGCAAGGGGGCTGTGGGTCCAGAGCCGTGCATCCGCTTAGGCCACATGCGTCTTTGAAGCCGTGGTCATCGCCTAAGTCAGCGATGGGGATCTAGTTAACCCGGGGATTAACCAGAGTTCAAAGTGAAGATCAGGTGCTTGGAAGATTCCTTGGGCCGTTACAGAAAGTTCTTCCATATCTCTTCTGCACCACTTTGAAAATACTATCATCCTCGTAGGATTGGGGTTGAAGCACACAGTGGGCTGTCAGTGTCTGCACCTGACGTGCCCATCACCCTGTCACCTAGATCGCCCACTGCCCGCTACTCTGAGTCCCCCTTAGAGGGAGCCTTGAGGGTGGACTTAGAAGGGGGACATTCCCAGATGACGTCATCACCCCAACAGGCTTCCAGGCGCTGCCCCGGCACCTGACAGGTTGGGACGTGGCAGTGGGCCGTCTGGGCTGGCCGTTTGCCCTCAGCCCCCTCTGCATCCTCAGGTTCCCTTTTTAAACTACTCTGTGCTTCTTAAACTCTGAGGCCCTGGGGTATGTGGTCTTTAGCAGGTGATGAAATCCCCGCAGGACACGTGGTGGGGGTCACACACCCCCCATTTCTTTGGAAGAGAAAGATCCCTTGGCTCAGCACGGGGTCGGCTTCCATGTGTCTAACCTGGTTTCCAGGTGGTTCTGACAACCACTTGATCCTCGTGGACCTCCGCTCCAAAGGCACGGACGGCGGCCGGGCTGAGAAGGTGCTGGAAGCCTGTTCCATCGCCTGCAACAAGAACACCTGCCCAGGTGAGCGTCCTCAGCCCTCTCCTGTGTGCACCTCTCAAGGCCGATGGTGACTTGGCTCTGGGGACAAGATGTGCAGCGTTGGACAGGAGCCAGGCCGTGCCCCCCTGCCCGCCCCCTCTGACGCGGCGCTGACTCCGCCGGGGACGGAGAGGGAGAGGGAGGCTGGGTCCTCTGGAAAACCGGCTGCATTCCTCAGCGGGTCGTGAATAAGATGTGGGCGACGCCCCTCAAACCCAGACAGATGCTGCCCTGGTGTCAGGAGCAAGGACCACATCGCAAAAGGCGGCTCTCCTGATATTTCAAGTAGCGCAGCCGAGGTGTGAGCCAGCATCCATGGGCCTATTCCTTTTGCCCACGAGCCCCTTCCCAGTGCCCGATGGTCAGTGGGGAGATGGGTGCAGCCCAGGGACAGACCCTGTTTCTATTGAAGGTGACAAAAGCGCCCTGCGGCCCAGTGGACTGCGCCTGGGGACCCCGGCGCTGACATCCCGAGGACTCTTGGAAGAAGATTTCCAAAAAGTTGCCCATTTTATTCACAGAGGTGAGGAGAGGCATGGACACTGGCCGCGTGGGGCTGTGCGGTCGGGATGAAGGACGGCTCTGCGTCAAGGCTGGAGCAGGGCCGGGAAACAGCATCGCCCAGCAGACCGTGTGGGCTGAGAGGGTGGCGGGCGCGTGGACGGCAGAGCAGTCGGGCCCGGCCGCCGGGGGCACGTGGGCAGTGGCGTCTCTCATTGGCACAGGGATAGAGCTGACCCTGCAGATCCAGGACACCGTGGGGGTGAAGGCCACCCTGAAGGAATTCACGGAGAAGCTGGCGGGGGCCGAGGATCACCAGCGGGCTGTGGCAGCACTCAGGGCGGAGGTGGAGAGCTTCGCCGCCCTCTTCCCTCTGCCCGGCCTGCCCGACTTCTAGAGGAGTGCCCGCCCACCCAGGGACCCAGTGCCCTGGAGGCCCCACACAGGCCCCTTTTTGGACTTTGCTTTTTTTACCTTGTTCACAAACCAACATTTGTTTAAGGCTCAGTGTTAGTCGTTCTGGGACAAGTTATTAAGGAGTTTAAATATGAACCTCACTTTCTCACAGCTACGTATAGTTATCCTGGAAAAATGAAATACAATTTAGCCATTCAGCCTTAATTATCCAGACTGGTGGAGGGCAGGGTTACTGGGCTTCCCTGACTTGCTGCGGCAGCCAGAAGCACCGAAGTTCGAGCTTGGAAGAGCTGCCCGTTGCTATCTGTTCCCTGGTGGGCACCAAAGGAGGACTCAGTTATAACCGTCGCAAACGAGGAGGGAGCGTCCTGGCCCTTCTGCTGTGCTTTCAATCAGAATCACAAGTTAGACGGGTCTGTTCAGGTGCCATCCAGCTCCGTGGGAGTCCCGCTTACAGCACCTGGGCAGGAGGGGGATGTGGTCCCCTTCCCCCAGCCCAGGGCAGGCAGGCCAGGGAACGTAGTCCCAAGCCACTGAGCAGACAACCACCTCCCTCCCGTGATCAGGAAACCAGAGGTCACCTTCCCACAGAAACTTTATTTTTCACAAATCTCAAGTGCAAAACATAGATGACCATTTTTAATAAGCACAAATTTTAAACCACAGAATATCTACAAGAATTATAGCTTTAAAAAATACAACCAATTTTTATATCTCAAAAATATCTCAACTCAAATAAATTAATTTCTTAAAAAGTACACTTCTCATACTATTCGTTTGGCATGACTGGTTGAACTCTGGTGCAGCCACACCGGGAGCTGCGGACGTGTGTGGTGTGTGCAGCACGCTCTCGCTCTGGCCGCAGTGGCCACGGCTCACCCGGTGGGACTCACGCTCACACACGACGAGGAGCATGCAGTAATAAGCTTTCCAAAAAACGACAAATACGTCCTCACACACTATGCTTCTCTCCGTGGCCTTAACACAGCTGCAGTTGACGCCCCGGGGCTCCAGCGCAGCGGGCAGGGCAGCTGCCACCTCCGCAGCTGTGGAAACAGCCTTACACCCAGGAGCTTGACTCTTCCCCCCGCAGGAGACAAAGGCCACCACACAAGCACTCCCGGGAGGCTAGGGCCCAGACCAGCACTTGGTTTATGGCCAAGTGCTCCCTCCTCCCCACAGCTGAAACCAAACCTCAAAGCAGGACGGGCTCAGAAGAGCTGGCTGTGCTCCAGCCTTAGCTGAGGCTGGTTTTCCTTCCAGCCAGAAGTAGAGATGATACTTTTCTTTTGCAATGTTAATACCATCTCTCTCTCAAAAATTCCAGTTTTATCAGTTTCTATCACAATATTGGGAAAAAGCCAGAAAGCTAGCTGGTTTGCTTCAAAGCACGAGCCAAGGCACTTTCTTGAGCCTCTAGGGAGATGGGAGGTAAGATCTGATGCTGGCTTGGGGGGCTGGTGCCTCCGAAGGCTGGCCACATGGACTGATGGACCGCACCAGCCCAGGAGGGCTCCTGCCTGTGCAAAGATGACGTGGGCTATGTGGAAAAGCTGACCGGCCAGGCGCCGTCAGGCTGGGGAGGGGGGGGCCACGCGCCCAGCACTGGTGGAGTGGGTGGCGAGCTGCGTGCGAGATCTTCCAGGCCGCTGGGCCTCCGGGGACGTGTCACGAGCTGCAGCAGCCCTGATACTCGGGGGAGAATCTATCGGCCATCCTGGGATTTTGACATGGCATTTGTTACTTGTCTGGGGATGAAGTCTATGATACTTTGCACACAGTAACTGATCTGAAGCAAGAAGTTCAGAGCTAGATGGGAAATGGCAGCTGGGCTATCACAGCCCATTTCCAGATTCTACTAAAGGAGTAGGGTCCCCAGGACCACAGGTGCTATAAAAGGGTTCAGCTGATGTCTACCGTGGAGCTTCTGGAAATCACTACTGCATAAATGCCAGCCTGGGCAGGTTCTTAACTTGGACTGCTTTAAAAAGGCAGGGTGGGGGGCAGGTAATGGACTGGAAGTGAAGTTGAAACAAACCTCAAGGTTTTGGTGCCTGGGCCTTCGAGGCGATACTTAGGATTGAAGAAGTACTAAGGGCACTGACACCCTCTGATTTTTGAAGCGTTTCTCAGCATTTGGACGCTTGCTGACCTATTACCAGGGAACACCTCTTAAGATTCCTGACGAGATGAGTTCGTTGCACAGGCCCCCACCACTCAGACTCAGGTGCGTCTGAGACTCCTGGCAGGTTCCAGTCCCCAGCGTGGCAGGGCCGGGAGGGCCTGGTTCCCCTTTGAAGAGAAACATACTTGGCATCAAGCAATTCTGTGAAACTGCCACACTGCAAAGTTGGGTTTTAACCAAACTTTAAACGCTGGAGCTCAGCCACCCGTCAGCGAACACAGCTCTGCTCCTCAATGAAGCAGCAGCTCAGGAGAGGGGCTCTGGGTGCCCTCTCTGCGGCTGCCCCACGGCCAGGCCTTCTCGCACCGGCAGGGCTCGCCCGAGGTGGAGCTTCTGCACAAACACCCTCCAGAGTGGACTTTCGCTTCTAGGAGGCCAGTGTGACTGACCTGCTGCCCCCTCTGCCTTCCCAGGTGTGAGGTGTGAACCGCAGAGGCCATGTTGGTGGCCCGGGAACAAAACAGGTGGGCCCGTGATCGCTTCCCATCTGGTCATTTGGGCCCCACGGACCACTCTTCCCTCGGAGATAAGGTGTCACAAGCTCGTGTCCCAGGAGGCCCAAGTAGATGCAATTAGCCACCTACCTAGAAAACAAAGCAGCATCTGAACACAAGGGGGGCAGTGGTAACAGGAGGGCAGCCTTCCCACCAGCACACACACTGCACGTTCGGAAGCTGCCGTGTGGTCCCTGGAGACGCCTCTCTGGGGGACACAGGTGACAACACAGGTACAAAGACCCAAGGAGATGCGGTGGCAGCCCTGTCACAGCGGGCCTTGGTCACGGCCTCCGGAGCAGAATCACACTCTGGCAGGAATGGGGACCCTGACCAGAAGCCTAGGCAGGGAGGGCCATGGGAGAGAGATGATACAAAGCCTCCTTGGTCACCAGGAGGTCCTGACCGCTGTGGTGTGCTGCAAAGCTGGTGGCAGACCAGGTCTCAACAGCAGGACTCTGACGACACAGAACACGGCCCCGGCAGACACACATGCGTGCTCAGGAGCAACCACTGTGGCTGGTTCAGGTGTGTTTTACCACAACTTAGGGGAAAAAATTAAAAAGCAGTAATACCAAGAGTTCTCCCTGCTTAGGGACAAACAGCTTAAAGAAGAGAAGTATGAGATTTTCAAGATTGCAAAAAACCATCCGCCTACACACACCAGCGGTAACTGTGTCAGGAGGGTCCTGGTGGGTGAACAGGAAGTGGGGCTGGGACTCAGCTGGGGCGGAATGAACTGCTGTGAGTGCGTGTGCTCCAGGCCGGCACAGCCTTCCCGGAGGAGATCCCAGCCTGCTGGCGGCCCCGCGCCCGCGACACCCCGTGAGGTAGCGAAGTGGTAGCGAAGGTCTGCGGTGACCTCTGCCGGGCGAGCGCCAGCCCACCTGCAGACCCTGCCCGAGAGGACAGTGTCGGCGCCCCCAGGAGAGCTGGTAGCTCCTCGCCCGCACAGCGGGAAGCCTGTGCCCAGCCCCCCACGACAGCGGTTCTGATGACCAGGGGCCAGTGACTGGTCACTCCGCTGAGCCTGGGAGCCCGGCGGCAGGCCCCTCCGTGCCTGGCGAGGACGTGAGGACAGGGCAGGGAGCATCCAGGGGCCTCCCCTGGGAGGGCGGCTCCGCGAGGCCACGCGAAAGGCCCGGCTAGGGTCTGCACGAGGCAATGGACGTTCCGTCCATCCTGCTTTCGACCAAATCGTCCAGTTAACGGCTGCTCCTCTTGACATTGCTGTGCAAGAGGGCCGGCGTGGTCCTCCCTGCAGGCTCCGCCTCCCTGGCCCTCATCACACTGCCGAAGCTTTCTTCTGCCCTGGCCCCCAGTCCCGAGCCCAGGCCACTCTCCAAGGGGCTGCGAGCTGTTACCGTCCTTCCAGATGCCGCCAGGGGGCCAGTGCCCCCACCGCCCTTGCCCAGAGCCACCTGGGAACCACGGCTGCCACCTCGGTTTCCTTCCCGCCAACGACACCAGAAATCTAAACAGCTCAGAAGACCCCCCCCAGTCATGCCAACGCCCTCCCCGTACCGAGTCACAGGTCTTGGTCACAGTGGCCGGGCCTGACCTCAGATCTTGTATAGGAAACTGGGGACGTAGTCGAACCTGAGCACGGGTTGGCCGGCCGCAGAAGGCTCCCGCGTGTAGTGTAGCTTCAGCAGCTCTGCCAGGTACTGGACCACCTTGACGTCTTCGTTCACCAGCCCCAGGTTCAGCTGCAAGAAGCTGGCCCGGCGGCTGGCGGCCAGCCCCTCGGCTTCCGTGCCGCGGGCGGGAAGGTGCAGGTGGCGGCAGAAGGCGTAGAGGAAGGCCTTGGCGCAGAGCTGCGTGAGCACACTCTGCACGTGCAGGAAGTAGGTGCTGCCCCGCCTGATGTGCGTGCGGTGGTCTGCCAGCCGGGGCACCAGGGTGCCTCTGTAGAGGGGGCAGCGCAAGGTCTTCCGGTCCAGGTCCAGGATGCTCGTGTAGCGGCTGTAGCGGCTCAGGGCGTGGAGGGTGCCAGCACTGGCAGGGGATGCCACCCTGAAACACACAGGCCGAGGTCAGGAGGCAGAAGCTGGGTGGGCCCCTGCCGCGAGGCCAGCCCCCACCCGGCCCCACTTGCCGGCGCCCTCTGGAAGGCAGGTCTGGCCACCACGACTTTCAAGGCTCCTCACCCCTCTCACGACCAAGGTCAAGTGCCTAGCGTGGCCCACCAGGCCCTGACGACGTGCTTCCTGCTGCCCCTGACGCCCCACCTGTCACTCCCCAGGGACTCCCCTGCAGCCTCGCCAGGCTTTCCGTGGGGGCCCTTCTGCTCTGCCCGGAACACCCAGCCTTCCCTGACCTGTTTGCTCCTCTCGTTCTTGCTCTGTGACCTTGGTCGAGGTCCTTAACTTCCGAGCCTCGTCTGTGAGACAGGGACGATGGTCCTGCCTCTGGGGTCACAGCGGAGGCACAGGCTGTGGCGCTCAGGACAGCGCCTGGCCCTCGCCACCGGCCTGGCACTGACCGGTGTGGCGCCAGGAGCTCCTGCAGACCCAGAACCGTACCCCATGCCGTGCCCGGCACATCAGAGGCAGGCAGGCCAGGTTCACTCAGCGAGGGAAGGAGGCCAGAGTGTCGGCCTCAGTAAGCGGCCCCTGACCACCCCGTCTAGACCAGGTCTCCCAGAGGAGCTGGGATTACCCTGCAGAGTCCAGCAAATGGCTGGCTGACCAGCCACTTCACACACACTGATGCTCCTCTGGAAGTTGGGGCTTGGGAAGTACCTGTAAAAGGACTGACGGTCTCTTGGGACTGAGATCACCTAATCATACTTTCCCTTCACGGGTGCTCTCTTCTTGTAGAGTTAACACTCGTTTACTGTGCGCCTAGCGTATTCCAGGCAGTGACCTGGGGCCTGGCCTGGCCGGGAAGAAAGGACATGCACACGAGCCGGCCCAGCGAGGGGAGGCGTGGCCTCCGTATCCACAGCAGCGGCTGTGGGCTGGGAAGGCGCTGGAGAAGGGACCTCGGAGTCCCGAGAGAGGTGGGCTCTGGGGACTGCAGAGCACGGCAGGGGCAAGCGGGGCCATACGTGCGGGGCCAGGCCCCCCACCACAGGCCACGAGGAGCCAGACTTGCGGGCGGCTCCCTGCCCGCTCCTGGGTCACCCTTACCTCCCCCCGAGGGGGCTGGGCCACGAGCTAAATGCCTCACTTCACCTTCCTGCCCTGCACTCGGCTACCATCCGCCTCAGGCCAGCCTCTCCCCAGGCTCTGGCACCACCTCTTTTGTGCCTCCAAACTCTTCCTTCATTGGTTCCCCCCAAAGCTTCTCCGGAGGCCAGATGACAGGGGAGGAGGTGCGGCCGGGCCTCTGTCCCTCGGGCAGCACCTCCACCCACCCCCGTCTTGAACTTCGTTACGGCCCATGCAAAGCCAGGGTGGCGGGGGGACTCTGCACAGATGAGGACACTGAGGCCCACAGAGGGACCGTGGCTCGTCCTAGGTCACCCACGTAGAAGGCGGCTGAGCTGGGATTCGACCCAGGGCCTCTGACACAACACCAGCACCTCCCCCACCAGAATGGAGCTGTCTTCCAAACAGTCCAGGCCTTCTCACTGCTGCTTAGTAAGCAACCCGATTATCGCTGGTTTTGATTTATAATCGCGGGAAACCAACCTGATTGTTTATCCATCTCTTACACCCACAAATGTCTGATCTGACTGACAAGCATTTCCAGGCAGAGGGCCTACTTCAGTGGGAAAAAAAAAATCCAGGGCCAATGCCACCGGTGGTTCTCGGGTGAGAGTCCTGAGGAAGAGTCCTACACACAGTCCAAGTGCCTGGGGGGGAAGGGACTGTCCTAGGCCACAGCTCTCGGATCCCAGACTGACCCCAGCACCCGGGACTGAGCCCCGTGGACACACAAAGGCACCCCTCTGCTCACACCCTTAAATGCTGACCCTCAGGTGGGCCTCCACCTGCCTCTTCGTCTCAGTGCCGGATCTGCCTGCGGGGCCATCTCACCAGCCACTCGCAGCTCTGCGCACCCCCGGGGCCAGGGCTCCGCGTGCATCCCGGGGGCAGCCCTTCTCTGCTCCACGGGGTAGCAGCAGGAGCCTCCGCGCCCGACAGCTGGCGCCAAGGCTCGTCCCCTCATGGCGCCGCCCCACCGGGTCCGCTGCTCACCGCCCAGGACGCCTTCAGGTGAGCCGCAGCGAATCCAGTCCCCTCCCTCCTCCTGGCCCCTCGGCCGACCCTCCAGTGACACATGCCCTGGGGGGCAAGGCCCCTGACCCGTTGACCGTGGTGCCCGCCGGAGCAGGGCCCTCCGGGGGCAGATCTCCCGATTCCCAGCACCTGTGCGCGCTCAGGGGGTGTGGGAGGGAGGGCTTTGTGGGACGAGTCACCAGACATTCCCTAGAAAGGTCTCAGCTGTCACTGCCGACGGGCCTCCCGCTTTCCTGGAGGGACCCTCCACGGCTCCAAGTCCGGAGGCGAGGGCCCGTCTCCACCCCGGCCACCTGGCCTGCCTTCCACACGGCGATTGGCGCCCCCCTCCACTGCCCCCCAGGACGTCAGAGCAGCGCCTGCACGGAGCAGGCGTGGGTCAGACACGATGGGCCCCCGACACTCGCCAGCACGAGGCAGGTCTTCCTCGTGCAGATGAAAACAGCATGGGGGAGCGCCAGCCCACGGGGTGGTGATGCTGGGACAGGAGCGAGGGCGGCCCTGTCACGCGACGCCCCACTGCTAACGCGCCTGTATCTCGGCTCCGGGCACAGCGGCTGGCCCGTAATGGCTCTCAGTAAGCATCTGGCAAATGACCACTATTTTCCCAGGAGGGAGGAAGGCGCTGCCCAGGTGCCCACTGCAGAGGAACAGCTCACAGCCCCCTTCCAGGGACACTGCCACCTGCCGCTACCCCCGCCTGCACCCCAGAGACACCGTGATTGAAAACAGCTGGCTCCCCAGTGCAGCCACGCCGGGCCGCAGAATCCTTCTCAACACAGCACTGCAGCTGGGTGCCCAGGAGAGTGGAGCTGATGTGAAGGATGCACCTCAATTGCCTGCCGGCGCGTTCTAAGGAAGGAAGCTCAGGAGAAGCCTCTGGAAAGGGCAAGGCCATCCCAAACTTGGTGCTGGATAAACCAGGTGATGTCAATAAACTGACGTGCGTTTTAGATTCTCCACCTTTTGAGGCAAAAAAAATCAAAGGTCAGGGGTTGGGGTGAGAGGAGAGAGTTGGAGAAGTGAAGGTGTGTGTGTAGGGGCCGCCTGCCCGTCACCCCACCGAGAACAGCAGCCAAACGCAGTTCCTTAAAGGCCTCCCTCCACCCCCCACCCCGACGCCAGCTCAAACTTGGCGCCGGCAGGGGCGCGGGGGCCCGGGCACCCACTGAGCCTCGGCCCTGCGTCCACGCTCCCATGATGCCCACGGGCTGGGCTTACCCCGGTGTGGCAGGCCCGTCCTCACTGTTCCCCCACTGCGACCCCAGCCTCCCTGCCGCTCAAGCCAGAGACCCCAGACCTCCTGCGGGCACCCGTCCCATGCCTCCCATGTGAGGTGCCCCCGTCAGAGCTCTCGCCTCCCTGGGCCGCCGGGCTCTGGCCTCCGGAGCAAGAATCCTCCCAGAGCAGGGCCCCTGCCCAAGACCTCCAGCTCGTACCCCAGCCCCGCCAGCACGGCCCGAGAGTGAAGTGAACGTGGAAGCGCCGCGGGCTTGAATCCCACCACCATGCCCCCACGGGGCAGCCAGGGATCGAGCAAGTCAGGTGGCTGTGAGCGGGGCGAACACGAGGAGACTCGGGACGGTGACCTCACGGACGCCAGGGACCCGCGTAAAGGGAAACAGAACGGCGGCTGACTGCCGCGGGGAGGAAAGGCCTCCTGCCCTCTCTGTAGTCCAGAGAGCGGACTCCCACCATCACCCAGCTCGACGCGCATGAGTCTCAGGTGAGCAAAGGCAGGTGCGGGGAGAGAAGTGAGCCCAGTGCGCACGCCAGGGCAGGAGTCCCCCGAGCCAGACAAGCAGAACGTGGAAAAACCCAAAAGAACCTGCTACAGCACAAGCCGGTGACGTGGGGAAAAAGGAGAAAGCTTCCGGGGGGCGGGGGGGGATGGGCTCCTGGGGCAGAGGGGACAGGGGAGGGAGAGCCGGGGCGGCTGCCTCTCCCAGCACCCCTGCCCTCCTCAGATGGAGACCCCGCCTCAGTCATTTACCCCATAGTGTGAGTTAGAGACTCAGCAGGGACCTGAGACCCAGCAGTCCAGTTGGTCCCAAACCTCGCTGCACACCGGGCGAACTCCACGTCGTACCCTAGGCCAACCCAATCGCAACCCTGCGGCATTCTAGAAAATCCTCCCAAACCATTCTGACACAGCAGGGTGCAGACCAGGTTGGGAACCACTTAGGAACTGCAACCCCTCATGTGACAGACAAGGCAACACGTCAGAAAAGGGAGAGGATTTGCCGAAAGCAACACAGCGAGTTGGTGCTGGGGCCAATCTGGAAGCCAGGCCTCCTGGTTCTGGGGCCACCACACCGACTCGTGAACCTCACCCAGAGGGGCGGCCACCTGAAGCCTCACCTCTGACCAGCCAGGGCCCATCCCCACCACCTGTAACCAATTACCTCTGCAGACCAATAAGCTTCCACTTCTGAAAATCCGTGATATGCAAAGGAGAGGACACCCAGTGCTTCACGGGTTTGGCATGGAGGCTGTAGTTGGGGACAAAGATGGACAGCGCGGTCACAAGCTTCCTGACTACGGCCTCCTCCTCCCCTAGGATCACGAGCGTCCTCCCGCTGAGCAGGGAGTAGATGGCTGGGTGGGCGAAAGGGTACTGGCGGATGAACTTTAAGGCGTTCTGGCCCGCCCTCTTCTTATGCCTCTCGGAAGAGGGGCCAGTGGGAGGAGCAGAGGGGGGAGTCCGGTCGGAGCTGGCGGAGGTGACGCTGCTCCCGTAGCTGGTGGCGTCGGAGTGGTCATCCAGACTGGTCTTACTGCTGTCCCGGCTGGCCAGCAGGCGGCTCGGGTCCAGCTCATAAGCAGGGAAGCCTTCGGAACCGCTGTCTCGGCAAGAGGCGTTGGCGTTTTCCACTGAGAAGTCCACGTGGAACTCCTGGTCCTTCTGCCGGTAGCGCTGCGGGGGGACGCTCACTACCCCATCCTCGTCAGAGAGCGTGTGGCCCGGGGTGGAGAGCAGCACCGGCAGAGTGCCACCCTCCCTCCCAATGCAGCAGGAGTCTGTCTGTGACGGGGTGACTCCCGAGCCGCCCTCCTCGGCCTCCCCCAGCTCCGGCGGGCTGAGGCCTGCCTGGAAGTGGATGGCTCCCCCACCGTCATCTGCGTAGGACTCTTCTTCATTAATGGCACTTGGGTAACTGGCCTTGAAGTCGTCCGGGATGAGGGCCTCGGAGGGGCAGGTGCTGAGGACTTCAATACTGTCCCCGCTGATCGTCCTGTGGCTGACAGCCTTGCTCCGGACCACCTGGGGGCTCAAGGGCACCGTGAGGCTGGCCTGGCTGTCGGACTTAGACAGCACAGAGGTGGACTTCTCCGTGCCGAGAACCTCAATGCTCTCTCCACTGCTGATGCTCCCTTTCATGTCCATATCCAGGTAGTCCAAGTTCTCCTGGGGGTCAAAACTGCTTGACTCTGTCACCTCCACTTCCCTGGACCCCTCCTCCCCAAGTTCCTGCTCCATCTTGATTAGCACGGACTCCACACTGGACTTGTAGGAGCCCACGCTAATTAACACTTGAGGAACTGGACATTCTTCTACAGACCTGGAAGGCGGCCTGTCGTGACTGGGCTTAGCGGGTACGCTCTCCTGTTTCTCTTCCCCCCTGTCATCGACCTCTACCAGGTCTTCAAAGAGGAAGTTTGTGATATGCTGTTGCTTCAGGAGTGCTCTGTCGATCTGGTTGGTCAGGAGGTAGCACAGGTCTCCTCTGAAAATGTGCTCAATGTGGCTGAGCTGGGCCAGGGTCTGGGTGAAGTACTCGGTGTCGCAGAGCTCTTCCAAGGTCTTCAGCTTCTTGTCAAAACACTTGGTGGACTTTGCTTTGATGAGTTTTGGGGTGTAGGCGGGTCTGCAGGTGTAATGGTCTGTGTCAGCAGACTCTTCGGGGTCAGAGGTAGTGGCTGCCTGGCTGGGCAGATCCTGGGTGTGCTCCGTCTCCCCAGGACACAAATCGGAGCCCCTCAACTTCCGATGAGGGTACGAGCGGATCTGCCTCAGCAGGTCTTGATGTTCGATGATGGACTTCTCCACACTGGCCAGCTCATTGGCCTTCTCGATGGCCTGAGATGAGTAAAAGCCTTTGTCATTGGCTTTCTTCTGGATCTCCGTCTCGGTGTGCAGCACTGTCCTGGTGTAATCCAAGTCTTTCAGTTTTTTTTCAAGTTCCCCAGCAAATGCCTTCCTGTTGCCCGTTTTCAAGCACTCTGAAGCTTTGGAAAATTCAGCTGAGAGCTCCTGGAACTGCTGCATGATTTTGTGCTGGTCTGCTGAGATATAAGCCATACAAAAGGGCCTCACGAAGCCACGCGCCTCCAGGTCGTACAGGGTGAGGTGGTGCACGTAGGCAAAGGCTCCCTCCTTGGAGTCTCCCAGCACGACCTTGGAATCCTCCACGAAGTTCAGTTTGGGGTAGGCAGAACCAGGGGGATGGCCCACGAAGGAGGCCTGGTAATCCACAGACATGATCCGCAAAGAGAAATAATTGAGATCAAAAGTACCGAAAACTTTGGTGTCATTGGGGATGGTCAGTAAGGGCTGGGGTCCCACCTGTTCAGAGAACTCGGAAATAAGGATGAAGTCCCGAGAGAACTTGGCCCCGGACAGTTTGGACCATGGACTGGCTCCTTGGCTGGCGAAGGGGAAGAGCGGCACCGAGTACTCCTCGGGCAGGGCCGGCTCATTGTAAGGCTCCTCCTCGTACTCGTCCTCTTTGGTGAAGGCCACCACGTCAGGGGCGCTGATCATATTTCCAGGTATATGGTGAGAACATTGAGAGGAAGTGAGAAAGAATGCGGGGGTAGCCAACGCGAGGGAGCCAGGCCTCTGGGGGAGGAAGCGAAGTTCTTGCGGGCTTCTTTGCGCCCTCAGGGGTACGAGGCAGCCGGTCACACACCCGCGGGCTCGAACTCCCGCAGCCCCTCAGAGCTGTGGCTCCTCCAGAACTCTCGGAGGCCTGAGGAACTCCGCGAGTCGGGAAGACCCGGGAGGCCGGCTGCCCTTCTACTCCTCGGGCGACCACAGCCGGCGCAGGGCACCCGCAGAGAGGTCACCGGCACTCCCCAGAACCCACCGCCACGGCAACAGCCTCAGCCCTGAACAGGTGCCCAATGCAGGGGTACGGGCCGCCGCACGGACCATCCAGGCGTGGCGGCCCCCACGGCCCGAGAGCAGAAACCGTCGCGACTCCCCCGACGCCACAAGCCGGAGCGAGCTACCGCGGCGCCGCCATCTTGCTATCACATGACTCGAGACATCATGCCGCGAGACCCGGAAGCGTTCGCGTCAACTTCCGATCCGGAGAGCGGCGTCTCCCGAGGGCGGAGCGGGAAGGGAGGGAAGTGAGGTGGCCGCGCCGGGCAGCCTGGGAGTTGTAGTTCGCGGGGCTGTGCCCCTCGCGCCGACGGAAGCGGCGGGAAGGCGGGCGGAAGCGGGCTGCGCGAGGGACTGCGGGTTAGCGCGAGGCTCCGGGTCCCTGGGCTGGCGCCGCAGATGCGAGGGGCCCGGGCATGATCTTCCCTGCCGCCCGCCGTGCGCTCCGCTGGCTGCCGCGGCCTGGGAGCCGGGCGCTGACCCTCGCCGACATGGAGGTGGCCCTGCGAGGCGTGCGGAAGATCCTCTGCGTGGCCGAGAAGAACGACGCGGCCAAGGGCATCGCCGACCTGCTGTCCGGCGGCCGCATGCGGCGGGTGAGGAGGCCCCTGGGCGGGCGGGACGGGGACGAGCGGCCGCTGCTCCCACCGGGGGTCCCAGCCGTTGGGCCGGGGCCTCCGGGCGCCTCTTGCGACCGACGGGCGTTTAGAAACGGAGTTAACGTGTTTCTCGTTTGCTTGGAGACCTTGGGTCCGCCTTGCATGGCGGCGGATGCCAAGCGGGCCTGAGACTCGGAACCGCAGGCCACACTCCCCCGACTTGCTCTCGAGCCTGCGGGGTTCCCCCACCCCTGCACGCCCGGCCCTACAGTCTAGGTGCATCCGACAGGGCGACCCGCCCGAGCCCCTGTTCCGTCGCAACTAACGAATTCCGCGAGTCAGGCGAGTTGGGGATCAGGTGTGTTCTGGACACACGGAAGGCCCAAAGGAGAGGAACGGTGAGAAAGGGTTTGGGAAGGAGGTGACACGAGGCTTCAAGAGCTGTCAGGACACTCTCAATTACAAAAGTGGATCCTGAAACGGTTTTCTGGAGATTTCCCAGAGCATGGGTGGACGTTCCCTGCTCTTTTTTCTTTCACATCGCAGGGTCCTCAGGCCTCTGCTTACCGCGGTGGATGGTAGGAACAGGAGCCGAGGTTGTGCGGGTGCTGGCTGACAGCGTCACCTCTTTTCCGGCGCTGAGTCACCTGGTGACCAGCCCCAGGCTGTGCCCATTTCTAGGGCTCCAGGTTCCTTGAGACGGGCCCGTCTACACAGAGCTAACTTGTGTATCCTTCGGGCTCTGTTTGAGTATCTCTTTTTCAGGGAAACTTTTCCTCACATCCCTCTCCCCCAGCTGGGTCAGGGCGCCGTGTGATAAGCTCACCCTGTTCTACTTGGAAGGCACCTCCCAGTTACAGTTCAACAATGTGCTGTTGAATTACTCATCTCAGTCCCTGCCACCCCTCCGTGGACTCGAAGCTCCGAGCGAAAGGGCTATGGCTATTTGGGTCATTGCTGTATCCCTGGTACCTAACACGTGTCTGGAATACAGGAGGCCCTCAATCCATATTTGTTGGATGAACATTTGAGCTCAGTCTTGAAAGTTTTACCAGGCACTGGAAACACCATGTTCAAAGAACAACCCAGTGGCTTGAAAGCTTGGCAAGTTCAAAAGCTGGGAGTTGGGAGTGGGCACGGTAGGGGAAGGAGCCAGTGGGCACGGCAAGCATGGCAGTTGAAGGCACATCGTGAGAGGAGTAGAGAGCCACGTGTTTTACACGTGAGTGTCAACTTTTTTTTTTGACGATGTTGGGGGTAGGAGTTTATTAATTAATTTATTTATTTTTGCTGTGTTGGGTCTTGGTTTCTGTGCGAGGGCTTTCTCTAGTTGTGGCAAGCGGGGGCCACTCTTCACCGTGGTGCGCGGGCCTCTCACTATCGCGGCCTCTCTTGTTGCAGAGCACAGGCTCCAGACGTGCAGGCTCAGTAGTTGTGGCACACGGGACTAGTTGCTCCGCGACATGTGGGATCCTCCCAGACCAGGGCTCGAACCCGTGTCCTTTGCATTAGCAGGCAGATTCTCAACCACTGCGCCACCAGGGAAGCCCCTCAACTGTTTTGAAGTATACAGTTCGGCAGCGTTTAGTACGTTCCCAATGTTGTGCATCCGTCACCTCTGTTTAGTTCCAGGTTTTATCACACCAGGAGGAAACCCGGTAGCCATGAAGTAGTCACTCCTCATTCCCCACTTCTCCAAGCCACTGGCAGTCACTAAGCTGCTTTGTGTCCTCAAAGATTTGTGTCTGTTCTGGATATTTCACACAAAAAGATTAATACAATACGTGGCCTTTTGTGTCAGGCTTCTTTCACTTAGCATTTTTGAGATCCGTTCATGTTGTAGTATGTTAGTACTGCATTCCTTTTTACGGCTAAATAATATCCCATCGTATAGATAGATCACGTTTGGTTTATCTTTTCTTCAGTTGGTGAGCATTTGGACTGGTTCCACCTTTTGGGTCTTGTGAATAGAGCTGCTATAGACATTCATGTACAAGTTTTTACTTGAATACCTGTTCTTTGGGGTAAATGCCTAGGAGTGGAATTGCTGGGTCCTAAGTTAACTATGTTTAACTTTTTGAGGAAATGCCAAACTATTTTCCACAGTGGCTGAAACGTTTTACATTCTTACCATCAGTGTTCCAGTTTCTCCACATTCTGTCAACACTTGTTCTTTTTCTTTTCTTTTTTTAATTATCACCATCCTGGGGCTTCCCTGATGGCGCAGTGGTTGAGAGTCCGCCTGCCGATGCAGGGGAAACGGGTTCGTGCCCCGGTCCGGGAAGATCCCACATGCTGCGGAGCAGCTAGGCCCGTGAGCCATGGCCGCTGAGCCTGCACATCCGGAGCCTGTGCTCCACAACGGGAGAAGCCAAAACACTGAGAGGCCCGCGTACCGCAAAAAAAAAAAAAAAAAAAAAATTATCACCATCCTGGTGGGTGTGAAATATCTTGTTGTGGTTTCAGTTTGCGTTTCCCAAATGACCGATGATGCTGAGCACCTTTTCATGTGCTTGTTGGCCATTGTGTCTCCTTCTTTGGAGAAATGTCTGTTCATGTCTTTTGCCCATTTTTGAATTGTCTTTTTATAGGTGAGCTGTGAGAGTTCTTTATATATTCAGGATACTAGGTCCTTGTTAGATATATGATTTGCAGATGTTCTCATCCTGTGGATTGTCTTCTCACTTTCTTGATAGTGTTCTTAGATGCACCGAAGTTTTTAATGTTGATGAAGTCCAGTTTATCTGTTTTTCCTTCTTTTGTTGATTATACTTTCGCTGTCATATCTAAGAAGCCATTGCCAAACTGCAGGTCATGAAGATTTGCCCCTATGTTTTCTTCTAAGAGTTTAAACTGTTATATTTGGGTCATTGATCCATTTTGAGTTAATTTTTCTATGTGGTATAAAGTAAAAATCCAGCTTCATCCTTTTACATATGAATAGCCAGTTTTTCTCAGCTCTGTTTGTTGAAAAGACTGTCCTTTTCCCATAGAATGGCCTTGGTATCCTTGTCAAAAAGCAGTTGACCATAGATATTTGGGTTTATTTCTGGACTGTCAGTTCTGTCCCATTCTTCTGTATGTCTTTGCTTATGCCAGTACTACACTGTTTAGATTTCCTGTAGCTTGGTAGTAAGTTGTGAAATTGAGCAGTGTGAGTCCTCCTACTTTGTTCTTCTCTTTCAAAATTTTTTGGCTACTTGGGGCCCCTTGCAGTTCCATATGAATTTGCTGTCTTAATATTAAGTCTTCCAATCTGTGAACACAGATTGTCTTTCCATTTATTTATGTTTTTAATTTTTTAACGTATTTTATTGAAGTATAGTTGATTTACAATGTGTGTTAATTTATATTGTACAGCAGAGTGACCCAGTTATAGATGTATGTACATTCTCTTTCATATTCTTTTCCGTTATGGTTTATCACAAGATATTGAATATAGTTCCCTGTGCTATACAGTAAGACCTTGTTGTTTATCCATCCTGTATATAATAGTTTGCATCTCCTAACCCCAAACTCCCAGTCCATCCCTCCCCCATCCCCATCCCCCTTGGCAACCAGAAGTCTGTTCTCTGTGTCTGTGAGTCTGTTTCTGTTTCATAGATAAGTTCATTTGTGTCGTATTTTAGGTTCCACATATAAATGATATCATATGGTATTTGTCTTTCTCTTTCTGACTTACTTCGCTTAGTATGATAATCTGTAGGTCCATCTGTGTAGCTGCAAATGGCATGGTTTCATTCTTTTTATGGCTGAGTATATCTTCTTTAATTTCTTTCAACAATGTGTTACAGTTTTCATTGTGCTTTTGGATGCTGTTATAAATGGAATTGTTTTAATTTGCTGTTCAGGTTGTTCATTACTGTTGGTTTTTGTGTGTTGATCTTGTATCCTGCGACTTTGCTGACTTTGTTGATTAGCACTAATAGTTTCATTGTGGCTTCTTTAGGATTTTATCTCTAAGATTATGTTGACTGTGAATAGACAGTTCTACTTCTTCCTTTCCGACTTGGATGTCTTTTGTTTCTTTTCCTTGCCCAATTGCTCTGGTTAGAACTTGTAGTAATCTTGGATAGCAATGGCGAAACGGACATTCTGTTTTGTTCCTGATTTTAGCGGAAAAGCTTTCAGTCTTTCAGCATTGAGTGTGATGTTAGCTGTGGTTTTTTGTAAATGCCACACTTCGCTTTATGGTGAAACCTGTTGAATTTTTATCAAATGCTTTTTCTGCATCAGTTGAGATGAGCAGTGTAGGTTTTAAGTGGATCATATTTGTGTTTTATAAAGTCATTGTGGCCACAGAGGACTTGAAGAATGAAAGGCTAGAGTCCGGGAGGCAGCTGTTGGGGTTCTCCATGTGGGGGGCAAGAGGCCTGAACCCTAGGGACCCAGGAGCACTGGGTGGGAGCAGAGGGAACGGAGAGGAAGGGAATGGTGAAAGCAGTCAGGTTGTAAAAGGTGAAAGTTCACCGTGCTTTCACACGTTTTGGTCCTTCTTCCTGAAATGACATTTTCCCTCTTTTTTCCTGATGAACTCTTTACCTTTTAAAAGAAAAAATAAAGGACAACTTAAATGAACCTATTTTGTGAACTCTTTCCTCAGTGTCCTTTCCATCCATTTCCTTCTCTGTTTCCAGATACGTTCTCATCACTCTTGACGCTGGCCGCCATCACGGGTCGAGTTCTCTAGCTGCTCATCCCTCTCTCCCGTGGTGTGTCGCTCCCTAAGACAGTGACAGGTCTGCTCATTTATGTATCCCTCACACAGGGCTTGCCTCGAATGAAGCAATCCCTACCTTTAAGGGACTTAAATTCTGTGGAGGAGCTAAGACATCCACACGCAGAGCTCAGAATCAAGTGATAGTCATTGCAGCTTTGTAATAGCAAAGAATGGAAGTAACAAGGACTAGTCATGGCAGTGGATAGCAAATAAATTGTACTTTCTTATGATAGTTAGACACCTGTTATGGAAGACTTTCAAACATATATACAAATATGTATACATTTGAGAGAAATTCACCAAAATATTGACACAAGATAGAATGTCTCTCTTTTTTCTTTAAGAGTAGTGCTCAAACGCTAGTAACTTCTTCAGATAGTTGAGAGGATACAAATGTGTATCAAGTAAACCAGCCCCACTGTCCACAGTGACCACTGTTAGTAACTTATAGATCTTTGAGGGCTTTATATTCAGGAGGAGAAATCTTAAAAAAGAATCCAGTAGATTCAGTGGCAGCAATGTGATCAGTCCCTACAGAGGACTTAGAGAAGATGGGGCTGCTCTGGGGTTTGGGGGAGTTTGTTTTTTTGTTTTCTTTAGTTTTAATGGTGTGGATGGCACTGGAAAGAGATCACAGAAGCCACATTCTTGGTCTGTCTACTAGATTTTCTTCTTTCGCTAGGCTCCAAAACTCTGCTGTAATTTGGGAGCAACCCATTCCCTTGAGCACCTCACCTAAGTGGTGGAATCATACATAATTGAGTACTGTCCTCAGCTGGGAACTGCGGGGAGGCAAGTTTGAAATGCCAGGAAAAACATTTCACTTCCTCAGGACCATCCATTGGTGGAGGAGGCTGCCTGGGAGAGCCCTGGCCCCGGGTCGCACACATGCTGTTAGACAGGTCATCCACTAGGAGAGGATTAGAACAGTGGTTTCCAGACTGTTCCCGGGAGACCCAGGAGACCACGGACGTGCACCTCGGGAGCCACCTGGGGCCGGACTGGGGATAGGCTGTTAGCAGAGCTCAGCCTTGTTGCAGCCAGAGTGCTTGGACCGTGTTACATATCAGGGTCCATGGAAAAGCTTGTCTGGGAAGCTTCAGTGCTTTCTTAAAAAGAGGTAAAAACCCCAGTGATGCAACGATTTCTTTTCTCTGGTACTAAAAGGGCTTAACTAGCAACTGGAGTTTGTAGAGGGGAGTTTCCTTTCTTGGCAACACTAGATGAGTGAGCTCTTAAGATAAATTCCGTCTTTAAATTTGCCATTGTGCCTCGAAAAGAGCCTCATTCAGTGTTTGACACAGAAAAATTGTGTGAGGATGTTCTCGACATGATCCTTCTTGGCACTTGGAGGTTCCCCCAGTCCCGCTTGGCCTGTGTCTTGTCTTCTGTGCAGCGTTGGTGTGAAACTCACATGCATAGCTACTTTTTACACCTTTGTAGAAGGTGGGATCTTCTCTGAGAGGGTTTCGTTCACACGTAAGTGCAGCTGAGGAGGAGCTTTGTAGGCTGGTTCCCAGGCCTGACTGGGGCTCATAGCGTTACTGGATTTCAGAGCCAGAGGGACCTTACAGGTAACTTTACTCAGAATAAATTGAGGTTCAGAAAGGTGAAAACTTGCCTGTGGTCACCAGTTTATTGGTGCAGTTGTATGGCCAGGAAGTAGAGAGGTGTGTGTGGAGAACGGACAAAACCGTCAAGAGACAGCATGTCCTAATCCTCTCTCTGGAGTAATTGTCATGTGATCTTGGACAAGTCCATTCTCAGCTCTAGAAAGATGTTACATGGTGTTAGCTGATCTCAGGTCACCTTGCAGCCTAAAAGCTCTGTGGACTTGAGCATGTACATGCTTGTAACTGAGTTCGGAGGGGCCACTTCACAAATGGCTTTAGTGATTTCACCTTGTTTTAATCTATAGGAGGTACTGTTGCATTTTTAATATTCCCACTTATCAGGGATTTGCTTGATCTTTATGTGAGGAATCATTTGTCTTTTTTGTAATTTATAGATTTTCTTTTTGTTTTGTTTTGTAGAGAGAAGGACTTTCCAGATTCAATAAGATATATGAATTTGATTATCGTCTGCGTGGCCAGGTAGGTGCTGTAGTACTTCTATCCTGTGGCTGAAGGATGCTTTCAGATCCATGCGCCATTCTGGTGTACATTCCTTGGGTTTTTAATTATGGCTAAAAAGAGCAGCTGTTTACGACAAGCCCTCTCTGAATTGCTTGTATTTTAGAATTATTTAATCAAGGAGAATTAGCCTGGCCATTGTAGAATATGTCACTGTCTTTTAAGAAAAACTATTGTTATGACCTAAAGATCACTGGTGACAGGTGAGCATTTTATAATTCATAAGGAAGCCTCTTTTTTATAAAATAGGGTCCCAATCTTAACTCTTTATAACAAAAAAGAAGCTAATATACAATAGTTTAAATTTAAAAGGCATCACGATACCAGAATTAGAATGGTGATTGTATCGCTATAGTTTTGGCTTTGAAGAGGTATGTTTGTTTGTTTCTTCCCAATCGCCTGGTTTTGGGGTGTGTGTGTATGTGTGTGTGTGTGTGTGTGTGTGTTTTAATAGACTTCTTTTTAGAGCAGTTGTAGCTTCACAGCAGAATTGAGAGGAGGGCACAGAGATCTCCCTCATACCCCCTGCCCCGACACATGCACAGCTATACATCATAGCAGCCCCCACCAGACGGTGCATTCATTACAACTGATGGGCCTACACAACACCATTGTCACCCAAAGCCCATATTTGACATTGGGGTTCATTCCGATCATGTGCATTCTGTGGGTTTGGATGACGTGTACCTATTATTATAATATCATACAGAGTATTTTCACTGCCCTAAAAATCCTCTGTGCTCTGCCTGTTCATCCTCCCTTCCCCCCACCCCCGATGACCATTTTTTTTTCCCTTTGATAGAAGGTCCCCTCTTCTATTTGAATGATTTGGCAAAATTTAATTGCTAAAAGACTAACTTGAATTTTGTTATCATTCAGAATGTCACCATGATAATGACTTCAGTCTCAGGACACTTGCTGGCTCATGATTTCCAGATGCAGTTTCGCAAGTGGTCAGTACGATTCCTGGGGGGCGGGGGGAGCTTTCTGATTATGACAGTAAGTTGTAAAATATCACAGGAAGTGTGAGGCATGTCGGTGTTACTTTGTTACTTACAGCAGTAAGATGACTGAATCCATTGGGCTGCTGTAACGAAATACACTGGGTGGCTTATGAAGGACAGAAATGTGTTTCTTCCAGTTATGGAGGAAGGAGGTCGGAGTGCCCGCATGGTCCCTCGAGGGCCTTTTCCAGGCTGTGGCCTGCTGACCTCTCACTGTGTCCTCACATAGTGGAGGGTCTAGGGAGCTGGCCGGGGTCTCTTATAAGACCACGAGTCCCCTTCATGAAGGCCCACACTCAACGACCTAATCACTGGCCAAAGGCCCCCACCTTCTGACACCATCACATTGGTGTTGGGATTCCAGCATGTGAATTTGCAGGGAACACAAACCATAGATACCATAGCAATGACCTAGGATTAACTGGTTCGCTGTGAAGTTTTACCATATGCTTAGAATAAACAGCCACTTTCAGGTGCGTTCCCCCAAAACACCCAGACCTTTTTTTTTTTTTTTTTGGCTGTGCTGCACGGCTTGGGGGATCTTAGTTCCCCGACCAGCCAAGGATTGAATCCAGGCGCCGCAGTGAAAGCACCGAGTGCTAACCACTGGACCGCCCGGGAACTCTCTACCCAGACCCTTTTCATGCAGTCATTGGATTGCAGTTACCCTATTGCAGATACGTACGAAAGAACTCCAGAATTTCTTCTTAGCGACTCCTGTTAATCGTCACGGGGAGTGCATTGCTTGTAATCCTCTGGCATTTCACAGGGGACTCTGTCTGGGGGGGATGCACCCATGAGGGCACTGGGGCAATCTTCTCCCATCGTGTGCTGAGCTAGGATTTTGTGTGTTTTCATTTCTTTTCCAGGCAGAGCTGCAATCCTCTTGTCCTCTTTGAAGCAGAAATTGAAAAGTACTGCCCAGAGAATTTTTTAGACATCAAGGTAGGATCTTTTGGAAGACATATTGAACAACCACCACCTAATGAAACCGAGTGGTTTCTGTATTTTGACTGTACTAGAATTGAAGGATAGGTTTTCCACTAAACTAAGTACCACGATTTAAAAAAATTATTCCCACCCGTTATATGAATGAGGCCATTTCAGCTAACTGGCTGAGGGACTGAGTGAGCCTTTTTATGAAGAGCGGCTGCTTGACTAAACCCTGGGAGTAAGTGTGGTTACGTCATCAGTGTCAGCTCCCCTCCCGCCCCCCTGTTGGAGGGAAGAGACTACGATCTGCAGGTGGCCATCTGACGCTGAGGTTGGTTTCTCAGGCAGTCAGGGCACCTGTCCTTGGTTCACTGCTGACTAGCAGCGCTTTTTTGGGATGGAGCTCAATTACGGGTTGATTTTTTTTTTTTTTTTTAATTGAGGACATGATCAGAACCCCTAGAGCTGTAGGTGTGTTAGAGCCGAGTTTCAGGGCTCGTCAAGATGGTGTCGTCGTAATAAACCCCTGTCTTCTAGAAGCTCATGGGTGGGCAGGTGGGTCTAAGATGGGGGGCGGTACTAGTGACCTTGCCATCCTTACCACGCACGGCGGGGACAGTTTTCTCCGTGTCTCCTCACCAAGCTGGCGTTCTCCAAGAACCTCATTAATGCTGGGGCAGATCCGGTACAGAGCTGTTGTGCGATGCTCTGCAGATCATGCTCTCACCACTCTTTCCCCACTGGGCACTTCAGAAAACTCTGGAGCAAGAGGCTCGGCAGTGCCAGGTCCTGGTGATCTGGACCGACTGCGACAGAGAAGGTGAAAACATCGGGTTTGAGATCATCCACGTGTGCAAGGCTGGTGAGTGTCTGCTCTGGGGCCACGGCACGGGCGGCACTCTGTCCTGAGTCCCTCTGCCAGGCTCACCGGCTGCAGCCCAGGGCTTGTTGTGTGTTTGGTCCAAGTTGATTGCCAGATCCTTGAGAGCAGAGACTTGATATTCTGTTTTTAAAAATTAAATATTCACGGGCTTCCCTGGTGGCACAGTAGTTAAGGATCTGCCTGCCAACGCAGGGGAGATGGGTTCGAGCCCTGGTCCGGGAAGATCCCACATGCCGTGGAGCAACTAAGCCCGTGTGCCACAACTACTGAGCCTGCGCTCTAGAACCCGCGAACCACAACTACTGAGCCCGTGTGCCGCAACTACTGAAGCCCACGTGCCTAGAGCCTGTGCTCCACAACAAGAGAAGCCACCGTAACGGGAAGCTCGTGCACCACAATGAAGAGTAGCCCCTGCTTGCCAGAACTAGAGAAAGCCGTGCGCAGCAACAAAGACCCAACAGAGCCAAAATTAATTAATTAATTAAAAAATTAAATATTACAAAGAATGTATACACCATATGTAAAGTACAAAAAATAGTTCTAGAATGTTCTTTCTGGTTTTGTTTTTTAATTGTCTATATTCCTTGTACGATGCCTAAACATTAATAACTGTTGAAGTGAGCTTAATGATTTCAAGTAACTTAGAGGAAGTGACATACAGGCCATTCTCGGGCTTCAGAGAGTGGGGGGCTGCTCTTCTCCCTAAATGCTCTTGTGTTTCAAACTATCCCAACTCCTAGGATTAAATATATCCAGTATTGGGCTTCCCTGTTGGCGCAGTGGTTGAGAGTCTGCCTGCCAATGCAGGGGACATGGGTTCGTGCCCCGGTCCAGGAGGATCCCACATGCCGCAGAGCAGCTGGGCCCGTGAGCCGTGGCCGCTGAGCCTGCGCGTCCGGAGCCTGTGCTCCGCAACGGGAGAGGCCACAGCAGTGAGAGGCCCGCGTACCGCTGAAAAATATATATATATATACGTGTGTGTGTATATACATATATATATATATATATATATATATATATGTATATATATATTCAGCATTCACTCTCAGGGACAGTGTGCATGACCTGTGTTATATCCATAACAGGGCATGAACTTCCCCCAGGACCTTTTAATTAACATCTCCCTTTTCCCTAAAGGCCCAGGAGAGCACGAGATTGACACCTTGAAAGGCTCATGGAGAGGGTTTAGCTAATGGCTGAGATGCACTTGCTTCTGTTTCTGACACCTCTCAGCCTGGTTACAGTGAGGCTTCCCTCTTAGACAACATGTCTCTGATTTAACTGAACCAGTCAAACTGGCTGCCTCGCAGCTTCATGAACTGGTTTACCCTCCATTCACGGGGGACCTGCCCCGGTGCCCTTGTCTGTTCCGCAGTGAAGCCCAGCCTGCAGGTGCTGCGAGCCCGTTTCTCCGAGATCACCGCCCGTGCTGTCCAGGCGGCCTGTGAAAACCTGATGGAGCCCGACCGCAGAGTGAGCGACGCAGTGGACGTGAGGCAGGAGCTGGACCTGCGGATAGGTGAGGGGCGGGGCCCGGGTGGGGGGCGGGGCTCGGGCTCAGACGGCGCCGCTGGCTGTGACCTCGCATTGCACGGCCTCTCCGTCCTCTCTCAGGGGCTGCCTTCACCAGGTTCCAGACCCTGCGGCTGCAGAAGATCTTTCCTGAGGTGTTGGCTGAGCAGCTGATCAGTTATGGCAGCTGCCAGTTCCCCACCCTGGGGTTCGTGGTGGAGAGGTTCAAAGCCATTCAGGCGTTTGTGCCAGAAACCTTCCACAAAATCAAAGGTGAGGCCGCTCAGGGTGCAGAAGCTGAGGGCACGTGGGGCATCCTGGGCACTAAGGGTGTGGTTTGCATCTCTCTGCCCTTGACCCCCTCGTCACTGTGTTCAGGACCCACCTCAAGTGTCCGAGGTGGTCTCCTCTGTCTCATGGCTCTTGGCTTTCACCGTGATGGACCTTTTCCTCTGCGGGTAACGGCCTTCCTGTGTGCCCCCCACAGTGACTCACGACCACAGGGATGGCGCAGTGGAGTTCAGCTGGAAAAGGCATCGGCTCTTCAACCACACGGCTTGTCTTGTCCTCTATCAGCTGTGCATGGAGGTGAGAAGGGCTCTGAAGGTGATGATCTAGGGAAACCATCCTGTGATTTCCCAAGCCTCTCCCTCTCTGCCCCATTTCCCACCAGATTGTAGCTTTCAGTTTGCATCCAGGACATAACTTTCTGGGTGCCAGTAAGACTAGAACCCCATGAAAATAGCACTAGAAATGTGGAGGGAAAGACCTGTAGAACTTTTAGGTGAAACCGGAAATGCTAAGAAACACATAGTTAAGATCCCTCGTGAAGCAGTACACTGACACCAGAGATTGATAAGGACCAGCTGGACCAGTCCAAACCCGAGAATCCTAGAGCTGGATGGAGCTTAGATGGCGTCTGGCCCAGCTCCTTCCACTGGTCAGATGCTGAAATGCAGAGACGTGAAAGGCACAAATGAGTGAACTGGTGAATGTCGTACAGTGATAACGACAGGACAGGAAAGTAGGGTAAAGGAACGGAGAAGGGCCAGGGGCAGGGAGGGACTGCTCTAGGGCTGGGGCTCGAGAAAGGCATCCCGGGGTGACTGCTGAGTGAAGGCGGGAGTGGTCAGCATTGATGGCCACGGGAGGATCGAGACCTGCTCAGGCCTCAGGCCAGTCAGCGTCTGGTCCACCCGCAGATGTCCGCTCTGCGGTGCTGCTTCCCGTCGCTCAGCACGTGATGGCCGGTTTTAACCCAGGGGCTGCACACGGTAGTACCTGAATAAAGCTCAGAGGCCTCTAGGTTCAGTGAGTCAGGGATGCTTCTTGGCTCTGGCCCCCGGCAGGTTTATTACTGACTTGGTATTGGGGAATAATAACTTGCGCACCTGCTACAAGTCAGACGTGCTGTATGTTATGTGTTATTTATTCGGTCCTGGTGGTGCCTCTGGGGGTGGTAATGCCGACCCATGTGACAGGTGGGGAAGCTGGAGAAAGTTGAGTAACTGTGCAGACACACTCGAGCTAGTGGGGCCCGAGCTTGGACAGCTCCTGCAGACGGCGCTGCCTCCGGGTCGCCTCACCTGTCCACTGCTCTCCCCTTCGGCCCTCAAGGTTACACGGTCTGCACATTTATCTGTTGAATAAAAAGACTTGCCCGTTTTCTGCTTTACCAGGATGTGGTTCAGGGAAACATGGCAGGTGGGATGCTTGGAGCTCCTTGTCCAAGAGCACCTGGTCCCCAGTCTATTTGCAGAGAGAAATTTGGATTTTGATTTGTAAACATCCTCATGAACAAATCACTTAAGTTGAGTTCTTTATCCTTTTGCATTCCCTTAAAAATGTTAGGTTGGTCTTAAGATTAGAGTTCTCCAGTTTGTATTATGTAACTTCTCCTATTTCCAGCTCTGTATTGTCGTGAATTTAAAATAACAAAACAAAACAGTAACACTGTGCATGAGTAGACAGGAAACTAAGGAGATGCCGAGGCTCTGGAGAGGGCGCCTTGGGGCTTGTGAACTTGCCCCTCAGAGCCTTACTTTGAGTGAGAAGCAGGCGCTGGTGTCCTGCACACTGTGGGCTGCAAGCTGACGTCTTGAGGAGGGGGAGCAGGGCCGCTGTGGGCAGTGCCGGGGGTGGCCAAGGAAAGCTGGGAGGATGCTCCAGCAGGTTTAAGTGGCCTCTGCTTTTCCTGGCTTTCTAGGATCCCAGGGCGACCGTGGTGGAGGTCAGGTCCAAGGCAAAAAGCAAGTGGAGGCCTCAAGCTTTGGACACTGTGGTATGTTCTTGGGGTCTGTGCCAGCCCTGAGGAGCTCTGACTTCTGCGGCTGGGGCGGGGCTTCTGCTGCGGAGGGTGGGGCCCAGTGGCAGGAAGCACCTCTTCCCAGTGCTGCACTGGAACGCTCTTAGGAGAAGCAGAAGCCCCAGAGCGCAGGCCTGCCTGAC
Source organism: Mesoplodon mirus (assembly GCF_964341445.2). Classification (NCBI taxonomy): domain Eukaryota; kingdom Metazoa; phylum Chordata; class Mammalia; order Artiodactyla; family Ziphiidae; genus Mesoplodon; species Mesoplodon mirus. The sequence goes on along the minus strand of NC_138994.1, from coordinate 39,183,213 downwards.
CTCTTACATCAGCTAATAAACGCAATATAACTGCTCTGTGTGGGGTTTTGGAAACGAAGGAAGAGAAATCACCCATCACCTCTCCATCTTTAGGTAATTGCTGATGTAATTTTGGTGTCTTCCTCTTTTTTCGGTGTCCTTATTTTTTACAGCATTACTGGAATAGCTAGTGTTTTGCACCCAAGCATTTTCTTTAACGTTTTTGCATAATGTATGTAAACATCATTTTAAATATCTACTTTATTAGCCTACCCTAGAACAGGGCTTCTGAGATTTTTTTGATCCCAAGAAGAACCACCCAACGGGACACAAGTCTGAATAAACCACATTAGGGTGTCCCTTCCCAGTCAGCACTCTGTAGGAAAATTCAGGGTGTAATTACTGTCAGGGTTGCCTCTGAAGGCTGAACATGCAGAACATGCAGGGACTGGGGGGCAGGGCATCCTTTATCGCGGGGTGTGTGTGTGTGTGTGTGTGTATCTGCGTGTGTGTGCGTGTGCACACGCGTGGTGAGGGATGATGGGAGGGGGTTACGGATTGATTGTGTACAGTAGGCGTAAGTGTTTCATCCCTCACTGGTTAATACACTTTGACATGTAGCCAGCAGCATTGTTGGAGGGTCACCAAGGGGAAGGGGCAGCTGGTGATCCCCCGCGAGGCTTGGAAGAATGGCGTTCATCACCCAGGGGATGTCCCCGGGGTTCAGATGGTGTCCCCAAAGTGCGGGTCTCAGACTGCTGGCATTAGAATCAATACTTTAGATGCTTGTTAAAAGCACAGATTTTCAGCCTCTGTGCTGGCCCTCCTCTCTCAGAATCCCTAGTGCTTGGGCCCAGGAATCTGCTCGCATTCCAGGTGATTCTGGCTTTTGCACATTGGAGTCTGGGAACCCCTGGGCTGGGGCCTGGCTCTGCCCAGCAGGCCCAGAAACCTTTCCGCAGCACAGCCTTTCACACAGATGTGTGAGGGCAGCTGGAGGGACGCCAGGAAGTTCTGAAGAGGAGGCGTGTGGGCGGGTTGGGGCCTGTGACCCATGCACTGTGCCTGTGCACACATCTTACAGGAGCTTGAGAAGCTGGCTTCTCGAAAGTTGAGGATAAATGCTAAAGAAACCATGAGGATTGCGGAAAAGCTCTACACTCACGGGTAAATATTAGTCCACATTGGGGAAGAGAATTTGATGCATCTTTATCAGGGTGAAATATTTTAGAAATAGAGCTTATGAGGAAACCAGACTGTCTAGATATCACCTGGCTCTCAAGTAGAGGAATTTTGACATTGACTTCTCTTTTCTGATGGAAAAGGCATTTCAAAGTCACTTAAATCCTAAAATAACACTCCACAGAGTAAACTCAGATCCCACTCTCGACCTCTCAGCAGGCGGGGCGCCGGGGCCCCGGCAGGGCCAGGTAGCACCTTTAGGACTTGTGCGCCTGCTGTAAACCACCCTGCCTTGGGGGTCATGAGCACCCAGCGCCATCCAGGGACAGTGTGGTCCACGCTGACCCGTGTGGCAGCCACTCGCCGTAAGTGGCTGTCGAGCACGTGAAATTTGGGTTGTCCAAACTGGGATGTGCTGAGAGTGTAAACATAATGCGTTTTGAAGGCTTGTGTGAGAAAAGGATGTAAATTGTCCCCGTAATGTTTAAGTGGCTAATGGAATGTTTAAAACTACACACAGGGTCCACCTTGTAGTTCAGGGGCAGCATCGTTCTTTCTCTTCTTTAAGACAAGCCACAGAGTATGGGCCGCTCGGGTCAGGACCGCAGGGCTTGTCCTGGGGTCGTTCTGTCCACCCATGCTGGGGAGGTGGGGAAGTGCCCCAAGCCCCCCGGGGGCAGGAGGGCTGGGCTGGAGCAGGTGTGCCCTTGCATCTGTCCCCGACTGCCGGGAGTGACCCAACAGGGCGCCTGTTTCTCCTTACCCACGGGAGGGGGTCACACCTCAGGGCTTTCCCCAGCGTGGGTAACGTAGTTGCCTGGATCAGACAGGCTGTTGCAGGTGTCACCCGTGTTCTCAAGCTAATTTAGTCGTTTATAGACCAATTTAGCAATTTCTTGTTGTGTTTGTTTGGCTTTGTTTAGGTACATCAGCTATCCCCGAACTGAAACAAACATTTACCCCAAAGACTTAGACCTGACAGCGCTGGTGGAGGAGCAGACCCTGGATCCATGCTGGGGGCCCTTCGCCCGGAGCATTCTAGAGCGGGGCGGCCCCACTCCACGCAACGGGAACAAGTCTGACCAAGCTCACCCTCCCATCCACCCCACCAAGTACACGAACAGCCTGCAGGTTGGTTTCCCTGGCTGTGCTGCCGCCAGAACCCGCAAGGAGATCAGGGGTCAGGGCTGGGCTTTGAATCCAGTCTGCAGGCTCTGCCTTTAGGAGCTAAGTGGTTTCGAAATTGCCATCTCAGCAGAGAGGTCGTGTCAACATCCTCCTCTCACAGTCTGTGCCTGGCTTCCCGAGAGACCCCCATGGGGGCTCTGCTCCATCCAGCCCCCCCCCGCACTCTGTCCCCTCCCTCTGCTGCTGCCCTGACCCTGACCACAAACCAGGTGGCCTCTTCCCTGAGCCCGTGCTCGGCCGCCACCCTTCTCCCAAGACTGGGCCGGTTTCCGTCACCTTCCCGAAACTTCACCGCCACCCTCCGGCCGCACTCCGGGCTGGGGGCTTTCTCACCCAGCGCCTAGAGCCTGTAACACAGGCCAGCCGTGCTCTCAGCCAGGCACACGCTCCAGGGGCCACGGCTGCTTAGGCCTGTTTGGTGGCTGCAGGCTTATTGTTTTGTTCTTCCTTTAATAACACACGTTCTTTCTGATTCTGAAAGCCATACATGTTTATTTTAGACAGTTCACAAAATAAAAAAGATTATAGGGAAGTAAAAAATTGCCTGTAATCTCACCACTTCCTGAGAACCACGTTTTTTTCCTCTGTGTGTATATAATTCTTACAATTAAATTATAACCTTAAATAGCTTTGTAAACTAATATTTTCCATTTTATATTGCGAGCATTTCCCCATAGGCTAAATTTTTTTTTTTTTTTTTTTTTTGCGGTACACTGGCCTCTCACTGTTGTGGCCTTTCCCGTCACGGAGCACAGGCTCTGGACACGCAGGCTCAGCGGACATGACCCATGGGCCCAGCCGCTCCGCGGCATGTGGGATCCTCCCGGACCGGGGCACGAACCTGCATCCCCTGCATCAGCAGGTGGACTCTCAACCACTGCGCCACCAGGGAAGCCCCTAGGCTAAAATATTTTAACGTATGATATATAATGATTGCATAGAGGTACTGTATTTTGCTAGATCTGTTTTCAAAGGATAACCTACTGCAGTTAACATTTGTACAATAGATATTTACATGGATGTCACATTTCCTTTGAAGACATTCTTAGAAGGAGAATTTTTGGATATGAGTATGAACGTCTTACAGGCTTCTGATAGAGGGGGCTTCACTATGTCCTTGGTTACCGAAAGGGTGGAGGATCACCATCAGCCCTGTGCTCATAGGTCTGAGGCTGCCGGCACATCTTTAGTCTGTGTGTCCTACATACACTGGGCCTCTTGGAAACTGGATGCTTTCGCTTTGGTTTCTGCTCTTACTGGGTTTACATCAGAGGAGTTGCTTTCCAGTCTTGATGGCAAAGGGACTCCACTTATGAAGTTTATCGGCCTAAACCCACAAGCAGCGAGGGATTTGCCTACACTGCACGTGGGCATGGGGCTGCAGGAGCTGCGCTCTGTTGTGTGTGGAGCTTTGGGCTGGAAGGTAGCACCAGCCAGACTGAACTGCCGGCAGCGTCTAGAGGGACTAAGGCTCCTCTTCTCCCCACAGGGGGACGAGCAGCGACTGTACGAGCTCATAGTCCGCCACTTCCTGGCCTGCTGCTCCCAGGATGCCCAGGGCCAGGAGACCACCGTGGAGATTGACATCTCACAGGAGCGCTTCGTGGCCCACGGCCTCATGATCCTGGCCCGAAACTATCTGGACGTTTACCCCTACGATCGCTGGAGTGACAAGGTGACACAGTGGGGAGGGGAGACCGTCGTGTTCCCGGCCCCCACACCATGTGACAGAACGGAGCGCGGTTTGTGCCTGGGTGCGGGGCAGGGGTCTGACCACCACATCTGCTGCCCTCTGTAGACCCTCCCTGTCTACAGTCGAGGCTCCTGCTTTCAGCCCAGCACCGTGGAGATGGTGGACGGGGAGACCAGTCCACCCCAGCTGCTCACTGAGGCCGACCTTATTGCCCTCATGGAGAAGCACGGCATCGGTAAGTAGCTTGTCGTCATGGTAACCAGCGGCTCTTGCCCTCTCATGGCTGCGGGGCCCAATTCTCTGATCATCACCACAGGTCTAACGAGGGGGCTGTGTTCTCCCCACTTTGTAGCTAAAGGGAAGCTTAAGAGCAGTTAAGAGCTTGCCTCAGGTCACAAAGTGTGTGAGCTGTGAACACCTGGGTCCAGATAACTCTACAGTCAGCGCCCTGCGCCAGCCACATAGGGACACAGGTGTTTCCCATCACTCGGGAGTCTCACCTGGGACACGCTGACTGGTATTTTTGGCCAACACAGGAATTTGTTGTTTTTGTTGTATTCTTAACAAGGCACTAACATTTAAAACTGCCAGGATTCACGTAAACACTCTTTGGAAGCATCGGGAGGTCTGGCAGCCTTGAGTGGTGGCTGTTCTCTGTCGCTCACGCTCGGCTTTGCTCATCTGCTTGGCAAGTGCCGGGCCCTTCAGAGTCTGAGTCTGCCACCCGCCCTTTGCCATGGGTGGCCGTTTGCTTAGCTTCTGTTAAAGCATTTCCCATAATTGTTTAAGAATCAGAAGTTGGATTTAAAAAAAAAAAAAACTGGGCCAGAATTGTTTTTCCCAATAAGTCCTGTGGCCCAAGCTTTGCAGATGGGTCCCTTGTGACTGATCTGCTTCCCCCCTCAGTTTTCACCACTGCTCTGCAATCTCAAGGATTACCTCTGGCAGCTAAGTCCAGAAGGGCCAGCACCATAGGGCAGTGGGGAGCATGTGGAGGGGCGGCCCCCAGGCACAGCCGCCTCACTGCAGAGTGAGTTTTGTGCCCCTACCTGGAGCCCACTGGCCATCACTGTTCTACCCAGAAAGCTTGTGGGTTTAGGTACAAGTAGAGGTAGTTCACCCACCATAATTTGTTTATAAAAACTTTGGCCCACAAGAGCTGACTTTGGCCTAGACCCTGGGGACACAGTAATGAGGCCTGGTCCTTCCCTTCAAGGGCTCATCCAGCAGGAGAAATAAACCCAACCAAAACATTAGATGCATCGGGAGGGGTTCTGCAGGGACCTCAGAACCTCGTGGTGAGAACTCGTGCTGAATGAAGGCAGGGCCTGAGGAAGGACGCGGGGACCAGCAGGCACGTGCTGCAGGGGGAGGTTCTGGAAGGCAAGGCCGGAAAGATGATTTAAGCCCGACTCTGCGGGGCCTGGACACCGGGCTCAGGGGCTCGGATGTGCCTGAGGTCAGCAGAGAGCCGCCTGAGATTTCTAAGAAGGGAGCTCACAGACCTACATTGAAACAGTGGTAACAGCTTTACTGAGACATTCACACACCGAATTCACGCACCGTCCCCGTTCCACTGAGTTCAGAGGTACAGTCCCATGTTCAGTAGATTCATGGAATTGTGCAGCCGTGGCCACGGTCCATTTCAGAGCATTTTCATCACCTCAGAAGCCCCATGCCCGTTAGCTGTCCCCCTCCCCTGCAGCCCCCGCCCTCATCTTTCTGCCGCAGCGGATGTGCCTGTCCTAGACATTTCTTATCAATGAACGACATAGTGTGTGGCCTTCTGTACCTGGCGTCCCACGTTGCCTGCTCTGCAGGCTCGTCCAGGTAGTGTGTCTCAGTGCTTCATTCCTTTTCACCACCAAACCTCTTCCGTCGTGTGGATGGACCACATTTCGTTTATCCATTCATCAGCTTATGGACATTTGGGTTGTTTCTAGTTTTTGGTTACTGTGAATAGTGCTGCTGTGAATATTTGTGTAGAGGTTCTTGTGTGGACACGTTTCAGTTCTCTTGGGTACATCCCTGTTGCAGAATTGCTGGGTCATACGGTGACTCTGTGTTTAACACTTTGAGGATCCTCCAGACTGTTTTCCACAGTGGCTGCACCATCTTACAATCCATGCAAGGGTCAGGGGTTTCACCAACATTTGCCACTACCTGTGTTTTGGGTTGTACCTGTCCCAGTGAGAGTGAAGTGGTATTTCTTTGTGGTTTTGATTTGCATTTCATCGGTGGCAGAGCTACATTTCAGAAGATCCCCTTGGTTGTGGCATAGAGAGTGGGTTGGGTGAAGGAAGAGACCAGCAGCCAGGAGACAGGGGACGTTGTAATGATGTGGACGAGTGATGTGGGCTCTGACACGTGGCGGGGGGAGGGGGGCTTACAGAGGGATTTCCAAGCTGGACTTGACAGCTTGAGTGAGTGGACGTGAGGGAGAGGAGGTTGCTGTTGTGGTTTCCGCGTGGCCGGCTCTGAGTGGAGGTGTGCCACCTGCAACAGGAAGTCCAGGCAGAGGAGGGGGGCTGCGTGGGGGTGGGGTGTAGCTTAGCCTGAGTGACAAGCATGGTCTGCAGGTACCGACGCGACGCACGCGGAGCATATTGAGACCATCAAGGCCCGGATGTACGTCGGGCTTACGCCAGACAAGCGCTTTCTCCCCGGGCACCTGGGCATGGGGCTTGTGGAAGGTGAGGAGCCGGGGGCTCGAGGTTGGGCGGAGGGCGGGGTGTCACTGAAGCCCCGCGGGTGTGTCCGAGCCGCATGATGCTGCCCTTGTTCACAGGCTATGACTCCATGGGCTACGAGATGTCCAAGCCTGACCTGCGGGCCGAGCTGGAGGCTGACCTGAAGCTCATCTGCGAGGGGAAGAAGGACAAACTCGTGGTCCTGCAGCAGCAGGTGCAGAAGTACAAGCAGGTCTTCATCGAAGCCATGGCCAAAGCCCAGAGGTGAGTACGGGCCTGCTGTCCCGTGCAAGCCCGCTCAGCCCCGGTGACGGCACGCCCCAGATGCCGCTGTTCCCGCCGGGCAGCTCACCCTCGCCGGTGGCCGCGGCCCCTCCAGGCTTTCCTCCCGGGTTTGGCTGGTTCCTGCCGCAGAGCCTTGCCAGTCTGGAGACCATAACCAGAAAGACCTGGTCCAGTTTCTCTGGGCTGTTGGCTTTGGAAACGCCCTTTCCATTCCTGTCCTGAGTTAGCAGGCAGCACAGCCTCGTGGGTGGGTTCACCGGGTGCTGGTGTGCACCCCGCTGTTCTCTAGGGCACTGGGAGGTGGCTGTAATAAGTAGTGTGTGTGTATTCTGTTAGAAGTAACACGTTTCCTAACCCCGTACCAAGTTTGAAAAGCATGCGCTAGTTTAAACTTGACTCTGGACCCACATTCAGGGGTGTGTGCGTGGCCGGGCCGTCTTGTTTGCTTGCTGTGGGGCCAGTGGCGAGGTGGAAGCGTCTGCCTGCGGCTGGATCCCTCCCGGGAGCCGTGGGTCAGAGGAGCCAGCCGCTTGGCCAGCACGGCACCCTGTGCCTGGTGCTCCGCGTCAGGCCTGTGGCTGACTGGCCGGCTCCCCGGGTCATGCATGCGGTGAGCACGCAAGAACGCGGTAAATACTCTGCTGGTTCAATACTCTGCTGGTTCTTCAGGTTGGACGAGGCCTTGGCCCAGTACTTCGGGGCAGGGGCGGAGCTGGCCCAGCAAGAAGCCATCTTCCCAGCTGTTCCAGAGCCCGTCAGGAAGTGCCCACAGTGCGGCAAGGACATGGTCCTGAAGACCAGGAAGAACGGCGGGTCAGTGCCCAGCTGTGCCTTCCCCTCCCCGCCCCACCCCCCACCCCCACCCCACCCCTGCAGCCCAGCACCGGACGCTGTGCAGGGCCTATCCTTTTGTTCCCACGTTGCTACTTAGATGCAGGCCTGCTTCACCAGCCCCTGGACGGGGCGTCGGGGCTGGAATGGTGGCCCTGGGGGTGTGAGGCCCTGTGGGAATGGGCGGGGGGTGGTGGCTGGTGAGGGCAGGGCTTGTCCCCTGGGGATGGATGGTGCTCACCCTGTGTGTGCACAGCGATGCAGACCCCACTGGTTGCTGACCCACTGAGCCCGTTTTCCTTCTCACAAAGCTGCAGGGAGGGTGAGGATCGGATTCTCTGCAGCATGTGCAGCCTGGGCAGGTGTCCAGGCTGCCGGAGGCCTAGGCGGACTCAGGGAGCACCCAGGGGCCGGCGGGGCCCTGCCGTGGTCTGGGCGCTGGCAGCGGCTTGGTTGTTTTAAAGCAGAAAGAGGCTACAGCAGTGTGACTGTGGGGATGTCAGGGACATAAACGCAGGCTGGTTTTCCTGTCACACAGTGTCAGTGACCACCGTGTCTTCCAGGACCACGAGTGTCCCACGTCATCAGCTGGAGCTGTCTCCGGCATCTCTTGCGTGACCCCGGCCCTCACTCCCCAGGTTCTACCTCAGCTGCACGGGGTTCCCGGAATGTCGCTCGGCCGTGTGGTTCCCGGACAGTGTGCTGGAGGCCAGCAGGGACGGGAGCGTGTGTCCGGTGTGTCAGCCACACCCCGTTTACAGGTGAGCTGGGGGCCGAGGCACCTGCAGGATGGGCACAGGGTGGCATCCCTGGGGGCCCGCGTTCCTTGGCACCTCCTGGAGGAGCCCGGCCTCTCCCCGCCTCTCCCACTGTGGGCTGACGAGGACGCTGAGGGGGGCGGTCTCCTCTAGAAAGCCCCAGGCCCGTGCCTAGGGCTGGTCCTCAGACTTTTGGTCATGGGACCCCTTACGCTCTCAGAAATCGCGGAGGAACCCAGAGAGCTTCCGGTGTGAGTTAATGTTTATAAAGATTCTACGACATTTTCAATTAAAGTGGAGGAGGCATCGTTTAAAATGTTTATTAACGTGTTTGTAACATGCATTGCATACTAACATAAGTGAACATGTTTTAGGATAAAATGTACTTATTTTCAAAGCAAAAAAAACGAGAGGAAGATCATTGTTTTCCATTTTTGCCAGTTGAACGGTCTGGCTTAATAGGAGATGGTAGGGTTCTCAGCTCTCCATCTGCAGTCAGTCTGCTGAGTTTACTGTGTGTTTCGGAGCTTCTGGAAAACCCTGACGCATGCACACAGAAGGAGAGCCAAGCCCGCGTGCGTCCTCGTGCCGCTACCAAGTAGCGTGCCCTCATGCTGAGAGGCCCTGGGCCATGCTGAACCGGGGCACGGGGAGGTGCACCTTCCAGAGGCTCCTGGGTTTGGGCGGGTGACGGGTCTTAGAGCTCACCTCCCTCCTGCTTTGCGTGCTTGTGCGACCGCAGGGGCCGGGCTGGCTGTGCCTTGCGTGGCTTTCCTAGGTGGGGTGGGCACAGCCCTGTGTGGACCAAGAAGAATCTGGCACCCAGTAGTTAACGTGTTTTCTCATCTTCTGCCTTACTAGGTTGAAGTTCAAGTTTAAGCGAGGCAGCCTTCCCCCAACCATGCCACTGGAATTTGTCGGCTGCGTTGGCGGATGTGACGAGACCCTGAGGGAGATCTTGGACCTCAGGTTTTCACGGGGGCCCGCCCGAGCTGGCCAGCCAGTCAGCCAGCCCTCCGGCCACCTGCAGGCCAGGCAGTCACTGGACAGAATGGGCAGCAGCCAGCACGGCCACCCCCAGCCTCCTGCCACCAGGCCCTCGAAGGCTCTGGCCGGGACCCTGCCCCTGCCCGCCGCCGAGGGCGAAGGCAATTCCGTGACCTGCAACTGTGGCCGGGAGGCCCTGCTGCTCACCGTCCGGAAGGAGGGGCCCAACCAGGGCCGCCAGTTCTACAGGTGCAGTGGCGGCGGCTGCAGCTTCTTCCTCTGGGCCGACAGCGGCCACCCGGAAGCAGGGGGGCCTCCCTCCGAGGTGCCCAGACCCCCAGGCGGCTCACTGGGACGCCCGCCGGGCTCAGGGAAGCCCCTGGGCGGGCCCGGAAACCCTGGCGATGGTGGCGGTGGCACGTGCTGCCTGTGCAGCCAGCCCGCTGTCACACGCACTGTGCAGAAGGACGGGCCCAACAAGGGGCGCCAGTTCCACACATGTGCCAAGCCCCGGGAGCAGCAGTGTGGCTTCTTCCAGTGGGTGGATGAGAACGTGGCCCCAGGTGAGGGGACACGCGGGGCCTGCCTGAGGGGGGCAGGGCCGGTGGGGTGGGGGCACGGGTTGCCTTGCTCCCCCTCCCCACTCAGTCACACCTGCAAGGTCACGGACAGCTTGCTGTGTGCCCAGCGCCGCGCCGTTGTGTCTGTGTGTCTTCTCTCACTTTTATCGGGTGGCGGTTGTGATCGTGACTCACAGGAGAGGAGGGCGAGGCCCAGACGGGTGGCAGGACCTGTCAGGGTCACACGGCGACACAGCCCAGGCCTGGCTCGTGGGTCCGCCTGCTCCTGTAGCCCTGCGCTCCTCCCGCCTTTGTAAACCTGGTGGGCTCTGTATCGGAGCCTCATCCCGTAAGACGGAGGCCCTGGCCCTGATGTCTAGTTCCTGCCCTGGGTTACACAGCTTGGGTTGGCGCCCCACGGATGGGTGTGGGGAGGACCGCCGCCGGACGCTGGGTCAAGGTAGATGACGCACCTGAAAGCACCTGGCCCCTCCAGGACACACAGAAGCCTGGTCACGTGTCTAAGGGAGCCTGGCAGGAGCTTTCTCTCGGGGCCCACCTGTGTAACCTTGAACCATTTGGTGCGGCTTCTCAGCCTGTTTCCTCCGTAAGATGAGCACCTGCCTAGGGTCTCTGTTAGCCTGAAGCTGTGACTCTAGCACACATGCGGCAGGTCTGCACACACACGGAGAACCCAGAGGCTTGGGGCAGGTGGAGGCTGGAGACGCTAGTGCCGTGCGGGACGTTGTCCTTCGGTGCACACGGCAGATGCACAAGGGCTCCCGGTGGGCGGAGGTGGTGTCTGATCTCTCGCCGCCTGGTCATTTGTCCTGGGTAGTGGGGCGGCCAGTTCTTGAAGGACTGGAAGGATCCAGAGCTCAGGCTCTGCACGTGCTCAGGGGGCTGCTTGCTTGGTCCCTGCTTCTGCGTGTGAGGTGACACAGGCCCCCTCACCAGGGCTGGGGCTCTGCCATCCACACTCATTCCTCCCCTCGCTCTCTCTGCAGGGACCTTTGGAGGCCCCCACTGGGCAGGAGGCAGAGGAGGAAGCCAGGGGCCGGAGGCCAGAAACAAAAGGGCCCGGGCTGGTTCCTCGGACGCAGGGTCCATGGCCAAGAAACCCCGGAAGTGCAGCCTTTGCCACCAGCCTGGACATACCCGTCCCTTCTGTCCTCAGAACAGATGAGGGCAGGGTAGGACCAAGGGGGCCACTGCCTCCACCTGCTGCTTTTGTCTCGGGAAACGAGCTGTTTCTCCAGGGCCAGGTGGCCCTGCGCTGCCAGGGCGGCTTTGAGGAAAGTGGCTGCTCTTAGAGTGTGGCCTGTGTTCTAAGGAGTCCGGGTCCGGACCGCTCTCTCAAGAAGGCCACGCCTGGTGGACAGTGGCCCTGTGCCTGGGGCTCAGGAACGGCCATGGCCACAGCTGAGAAGCCATGGAGGGCTTCTCAGACTGCGCAGACTTTCGTCAGGGCTTTTTCTGCTTAGTAGTAGCACGGCCTGATACTACTGGCTGGGTCAGCTCTGCGATCCACAGGGGCTGTGCTGTCAGCGCCCTAGCGGGAATCAGCCCGGCCCTTGAGGGGCCTCCCTCCACAGATGTCCTGAGAAACAGTAGGATGGCAGGGAGTTCCCTGTTCAGAAGTTGTGTCTACAGAAGGTTTATCCCTCTTTATCTCGAAGCTGCTGCGGCCAGGACACCCCACAGCTCGTGTGCCTCAATAAAGGATTCTACCCCTTGACCCTGGCGGGTGATGGTGTAGCGTCTGGTTAGAGTTGGCAGGCGTGACGGGTACTTGCAGGACCCCGGGCAGTGCCTGGGTCCTCTGGCCTCCGTGGCCTCCCCCGGCCGTACTGCTGTCCTCTGGGGCAGAGAAGAGCCGCTGGTGTAAGATTCCGACGCTTCCCATCTCCACACCCTGCAGAGGTCGCCGTGCGCCTTGCCCACCTCCTGAGATCCTTGGGAGCCGAGCAGAAGCAGGTCGGCTTAGTTCCGTGGTTTAGACAGCAAGCTGGAGGACCGGCTGCCAGAGTCACACTGCTAGTGAAGAAATGAAGTGTCCTCAGGTCTTGGGACTCCCAGCCCCAAACCCTTCACTCAGACCAGTCCTTGTGCCCTGGCTGGATGGTGGGATGCCCGGAATTGCCCCTGGAGCATCCGGACAGTGGGTGTGGGTCGGCCCCGCAGCCCAGTCTATTTTATGGTTTTACGTGTACCGGACATTTCATATAAATGGAACCATGCGGCACATGGGCCCTGTGTCTGCTTTTCTCTGGTGTGTCTTCCAGGGTCACCCCTGTGGTTGCGTGTCAGTGCTTTGTGCCTTTACATGGCTGAACTAGTCCGCTGTGTGCATGGGCCCCGTTTTGAGCAGTGTGGCTGTAAACCTTCACGTACAAGTATTTGAACGCCTGTTCTATATTGTTTCAGATTTACACCTAGGAGTGGAGTTGCTGGGTCATGAAATTCTATGTTTAATTTTTTGAAGAACCACAACAGCTGCACCATTTTACATTCTCACCAGCAATGTACGAGGGTTCCTATTTCTCCACATCCCTGCTAGTACTTATTCCCCCCCCTTTTTTTTATAAATTTGTTTATTTTATTTTTGGCTGTGCTGGGTCTTTGTTGCTGTGCGCGGGCTTTTTCTAGCTGTGGTGAGCGGGGGCTACTCTTTGTTGCGGTGCATGGGCTTCTCATCGTGGTGGCTTCTCTTGTTGAGGATCACGGACTCTAGGTGCACGGGTTTCAGTAGTTGTAACTCGCGGGCTCTAGAGCACAGGCTCAGTAGTTGTGGCACACGGGCTTAGTTGCTCCGCGGCATGTGGGATCTTCCCAGACCAGGGCTCGAACCTGTGTCCCCTGTGTTAGCAGGCAGATTCTTAACCACTGCGCCACCAGGGAAGCCCCCCTTTTTTTTTCTTTTAATTGTGGCCATCCTCGTGGGCCTGAGGTGGTGTCTCATGGTTCTGACTTGCATCTTCCTAATGACCACTGAAGTTGAGCATCCTTTCATTGCCCATGTGGCCTTCCACATCTTTGCAGAAATGCCTTTTCAAGTCCTTTGCCCATTTTTCAGTGTTTGTGCTTTTGTTGTTGAGTTGAACGATGCTAAACGCATCTGTGGATTTTAGTCTCTCCGCAGGGTGCTCCTGTGCACATCAGGACCAGAACTGCCAGGTGGGACTGGGGTCCTGCTGGCCACCCCTTGCTGTGCTCCCTTGGCTGTGCCTTCGCTGAGCCTGGTGGCCTCTCTGGGGGTGAGGGTTGCCATCGTCCTGGTTACAGTGATGGAAGCTGTGAGGGGGTTTTCCACTCAGGCCTCTCAGGACACTGGGTGGAAGACCCACTGTCCTCAGGGTGGATCAGCCACCTTTCCCTCCAGGACTGCAGATTTGGGGTCCTATGCCTTGTAACGGGTGGAGGAGATGGTGAAGCTGTAGGTCAGTGAGTGTCTATTTGCCCTTCTGTGCTACTCTTCCCACCTGCCCCAGCCGTCTGTTCACTCTGGCAGGTGGAATCACCGCCGTGCTCCTGGCTTCGGGTCACTTGGTAAAGCCAGGGACGAGGACTGCCCAGTTCAGCCGAAGGGTCTGCAACTCCCAAGTCAGAACTGCCCTCATTAAAGGGGTGAGAGCGAAGCTGGGCAGCGGCCACCGTGGAGGCCCCAGCACGACCGCGCAGCAGATGCTGGCCTTGGCCGGGGGACGTCGCCCCGAGCACCTCGTTTCTCCTTAGTTAATTCTGGCTTTTTCTTACTGAAATCACGGTATGAGGGGAAACCGAGACCTACCTGAAGCAGGAGGCCGCCAGAGGGCCCGCGAGTGGGGTCGGGTCGTCTGAGAGGGGCCTTGACCCGCTCGCGTCCCAACCGCTCCCAAGCCACACCTGGCCAGCCCTTCACTCACTGGTGCCCAAGACCCCCAACCTTGGTTGGACACAGGCCTGCAGAGTTCTGGCGCGCTTGGGCTCGGTGATGCTGGACCTTGTGTCCGAGACCTCTGGGTCGGGGGTGCCTCGCTTTGTGCTGGGTTAACGCTCCCGCTGCTGCCTGTGAAGCAGGTATTCTGGGACCCCTGTTTTATAGGGGAGGGGGCCAAGGCCGCCCCCGCCTCCAGCCTGCCCCCTTGCTGTCCCTCCGCTGCCATCACGGCTGCTCACCGCCGAGAGCACTCAGGCCAGGAAGCTCCTGAATCAGGTGACCTAACGGCTCTCGGGGAAGCCAGTCTCCTGCCCCCTGGCCCTCTGCGGAGACCGAGCCTATGTCAACACCCACGAGGCAGAGGCCACCCGTGGCCCTGCACCCAGGGGTACACACTAGCACCTCCTCTGGCCCTTGTGCTGGCCCTCGACCAAGGGAGGCCTCTGAGCCTGTCCCCACTTCTTGTCCCTAGTCCCAGTTGGAAGGGGGACACGCACGGGATGGGAAGGAGAAGCAGCACAGGCCTGGCACAGCTGCAGTGGCCCCACCACCGGCGCACATGGCCCCAAGCCCTCTCCGGCCTCGTGTGCCATGTGTGGTGACAGGAAGTTAGCCACGGCCACGGCTCCTGTGGGGACACTGAGACGCGCTTCCCAGTCTGTACGACGCGGGGTCCTGCCCTCCACTTCTGGGGCCACGTTTCTCTGCACACTGACAGTGTTGGCCGAAGGGCTGTGTGGCAGCCCCGCCCGTCCCGGAAAGCACAGGGGGCTCCAGGGGGCAGGCTTTGGGGAAGAAACAAAACCCTAGCCACCTGGTTCCGTTACTAAAGCAAGACATCGCTCCAGGAATCTTGTAACGTCCTCCCTCCACGTAACCGACTTTTCTCATTCGATCCACCGCCTCCAGGCTGATCCCAAGCTCCTCTGGTCGACTTTACAGAGCCTCAAGTGGCTGCATGTAAGAACCGAACATGAGTCCCGTGGACGTTTGAATTTTTCCTTTTTATTCTAGTTCACAGTTCTTGAGGCATAGCTTTGCTTCAGCAGAAAGGATACCAGAGAGAGGAGAGACACCTGGGAGGGGAGGCAGACAACGCCCCCCCACCAGCCAGTTTCAGGGAGAGTGCAGGGTCAGCTAGTGCAGCTGGTGCCAGCACCGCGGGGGCTGGGCCCAGCAGCAGCCAGGGGACACCCTCAGCTCCGGGCCAGGTGGGCAGCACACAGAACCTCAGCTCCCCCAGCGAGGAAGGGACTCTCCCAGGGCCCCTGCTGCCGGAAGAGAAAGTGCCCCCAGCTGGAGGGGAAGGGCCTTCCCCCAGGTGAGTCCCCGCTGGCCCACGTTAGAGAGCAAGCCACACACGCAGCATGGAAAACGCCAGCCTGTCAGTCAGCCAGCCAAAAGCTGCGTCCCGAGGGTTCCAGGCGACTCCGGCTCCTGGGGGACCAAACGCCGTGTCCACCGCCCAACACCAGCAGCCTGGAGGTGCCTGCACCTGAGGGAAGCATGACTCACCCTTGGGACAGAAAAACAGAGGCAACCTTACCCCTGCCCAGGACTCACTGCGGCTACCGCGGGCCGAGGCCCTGGGATCGGCCCCGAGGCCGAGGGGTGAGTGGGAGTGCGGGCCGCCCAAGCTCGCGCTGGCCCATTCTGGGTAAAAGCAAGGGCAAGGTGCTCCCGACGCCATGGAGGGAGGCGTCCGCCTGGGCCCGCGCCTCTAGAGCAGCCCCTCAGGGGCCTGCAGGCCCCAGTACAGCGTATAGCCCATGTCGTTGATGTCCTCTTCCCGCAGGCCGTCCAGGAGATTCACGCCACGGCTGAAGTGGCAGGGCAGGCTGGCCCGCTCCAGGCTGCCAACGAGCAACTCCAGGGCCTGCAGGAAGTGCTCCCCCAAGGCCTCCTCACCCCAGTCCGCTTCCTGCTCGCCCAGGTGCAGGACCACCTGGGTCAGGGGGCTGCGGCCCAGCCGCCCCAGCGCCGGGTGGCCACGGCAGACGCCGCAGAGCAACAGCAGCAGCCGCCGGCGGGTCCCAGCGTCGCGCTCATCCAGGGCCCGCAGCTGGGCAGCCTCTGCTGGGTACCAGTCCTGTAGCCAGAGGTTGCCAGCCAGCCCCTCCAGGGGCCAGGCCAGCAGGAGGTCTCCGGCCTGGGCGCCAGCAGTGGCCAGGAGCACAGCCACGGTGAGCTCCAGACACTCGTGCTGCACCTCGAGCAGCAGTTCCTCCGAGGCCACGCGCGGCCGGATCAGGCACCCGAGGAGGCTGCCGATGACTGGCCAGTTGACAGAGGCGGTCAGGGCCTTGCGGAGCAGCTCCAGCAGGACCCGGGGGGAGAGGTAGCTGCCCACCAGGAAGCGGTCCCAGGGGCTGCTTCCGCGGGGGTGGAACTCCAGCTGAGTCCTGCGCACGGCCCAGCAGCGAGGGTCCCGGGCTACGGTGTCCACACCAGGCACCAGGCTCCACAGGCCAGGCTCCAGCACCAGGGGCACCAGGAGACGCACGGGGTCGGCGGCCCCCGCCTGCAGCCCGTCGTAGAGCGGCCCGCCAGGCACGAGCGCCCCGAAGGGCAGTTCTGGGAACTTGTTCCGCAGGTAGGCCTGGAGCTCCAGGGCAATGTCGCTGGCCAGCTGCTTGGCCAGAGCCACGTGGGCCACTGGCATGGTCACGTGGTCCCGCTCGAACGCCAGCAGCTTCTCCTGGAACGTCAGGCGCACCGATGGCGCTGGGGAGCAGCGCTGAGGTGACGTCGGGGGATCTGCGTCTGCGGGCCCCTCTGTAGAGCGGAGGGGCGGGGGGCCGTGTCAGAGGGACTGTAACGTGACCACCTGAGAAAGCACCAAGCTCAGGTCCTCACGCACAGCGAGCGCTTGATGACAGATTCCCATCCAACGCCCTGAGGCTGAGACGACTTCATGCAGAGTGGGAAACTAGCCCCCACCTGAGGGCCCCCGCCGTCCTAATGCTGCCACCTTGCTCCAGTGCCACCCGCCACGGTCCACGTGTTCTGGTGGCTGGAGCCTCAGCACCACCCAGGAGGGGGAAGGACAGACAAATGCGTCATTAAACACTCAGGGAGCCCACGGCCCTGGGGGAAGAGGGACCCAGATGGGTCACACGGTCAGTCAGGGGCAGGGCCTGGCTGCATCTCCTGAACCTGACCACCAAAAGGGGACCCACCCAGGTCAGAGAGGAAGGGGTGCCACTCACCTGGGGCTGAGGGTGATGGGGCCGGGGGCGGCACGGGCTGGCTGAGGGCTGCAGGCGGGGGCCGGGGCTGGAGGCGTGGTGTGGCCTTGAGCAGGCTCAGCTCCTGCCAGCCGTCCTCCAGGCACGTGCAGTCCAGCTTGGCGTCATCCTCATCCCGAGGGTTGGTGGCCCTGTCGATGAGCTGCAGGCAGAGTGACAGAGGAGAC